>NW_022630996.1:37369197-37981994 GCF_010015895.1 Lontra canadensis | reverse complement strand
TTTTTTTGTATCGTGATTTCCTATGCAGTCAGGAAATATATTTTCTATATGTGTTTTAACCATGATGTTTATATCAGTTACCTATTACTGTATCACAAACCAACCCAAAACTTAGATTTTATTTAGCTCATGGTTGGGAAGACCAGCAATATGGGCTGGGATCAGCTGGGTGGTTCTTGCGGTACCTGCTGGGTCCTCTCACACCTCTGTGGCTGGCTTTGCTCATCTCGGTTGGGCTCTCCCTCATCTCTCAGTGCCTTGCTACAATGGTGTCTCTGCTCCATATGTCCTTGCATGTTCCACAAGGCTGGTTTGGGGTTGTTTGCTTAGGGTTGTTGGCAGCTGGCAGTGTTCCAAGAGACTGAGCTGAAGTATGCAAGGTCTCTTGGGATCCAGGCTCAGAATTGGTGTTTTCCATTGTGTTTTATTAGGGAAAAAACAAAAAACAAAACAAAAAAGAAAAGTCAAACCCAGGCCGGATTCAAGGAGTAAATGCAAGGAGGAGAGTAATTGTAGCCGTTTTTACAAGCTATTTCAGGGTCTGTCTTCTGACCTGGCCTAAGGTCATTTTGTGAATTTTTTTTGGAAAGAAAAGCATTTCTAGAGACCCTTTCTCTGAGAGTTGATGGTGAAGGGATTATTTCTAAGACCAACTTTCATTGGATTCATTATTGCAAAATCTGGGGCCCTTAAAAATGAGCCAGAATTACAATCTAATGTGGAAATCCCAATTCTTGTTATTTGCCTCCCATAAGGATAAGAAACAGCCGCATTATTAAGTGCTGTACTTTGCTACAAATATTAACTAACAACAATTGACCCTCTCTGGGATTTTCCATTTAGTTATTTACTGGAAGCTGTTCCTGTAATTTTCAGTAGTGCTGTTATCTATGAGATTGTCTTTCTTTTAACTGTGCTGGGTTTTCAGATGCATTAATACAGCTTAATATCTCTTCCTGTTGCTTCTCTAATTAAAAGCTTGTTGGATTTCCAAATAAGAAATACTATATCCCAGCACTAGCAATAAAGACTGCTAATAATTAGGAGAAAAACGTCAGCAAGGGACGACATTAACCAGACGTGAGGGATCTTCTGGTCAGTCCAAGAAAAGGGGCCAGGGATCGGGAGAGGATTGTAGGGGGAATGGTGTGGTTCTGAGAAGCCAGCCTCCCAGAAGAGGGGCTGCTGCACATGGAGGACCGCCAACGGGCAGCCTGAGTGTAGTTCAGATGCCCTGTTCCAAGCCGGATTTGTGATTCCTGGGTCCCAGACGGACAGCTTGCATGTGCCTTTTCAATCATTATCTCTCTCCTTCCCTTGCTTCCCTAACTCCCTCACTCCCCTCTGTCTGCCAGTGCTGGCTTCGGTCCTCACCGCAGACCATAGTTCCACACGTTATAAGAATCAGCCACTAGATGGCGCCAGCTGCTTAGATTCCAGTGCTTTCCTTCGCTAGCTCCGCCGGTCCTCGCTGAGAACGCAAGGTCTGAGGGTGGCTTCTCCGCTCTGCCACTGTCCTTCTCAGTCTCCCACTTCCCTCTCTCTCCACCTCCTCACCTATTTCCCCACCCCATGGAGAAAATTCTTTCTCCCGGCGGCAGCTTGTGCACGCGTGATTTCGAAGCAGAGGAAACGAGTGCGTGCGCGCGTGCGCGCGTGCGAGTTTGGTGTGGAATGGCGCTGAGTGGGGAGGGAGAGGGGATTTGCGGGGACCAGATCTTTGGACCGCCTCTCTGAAGGCACAGCTTTAACTCTGGGCGAGAAAGAAGGTACGGCAACTGCTTCCTCTTCTCTCTCGAGTGTCCCCCCGGGGCTGCCCCGCAGGCACCTGAGCCTACTACCATTTCAAAGTCTGAACCCATTCCTTCCTTCTCTCCCTCCTGTCGCACCCCAGCCTACTCTTTCTTTGTGGAGCCCCCTCCCCCTTCTTTACAGCCCTGTAACCCAGTCATTGCCCCGAAAAGCCGTCCAGCGGCCTCTCTAGCTTTCCCGGTCCCATCCAACCTGCCCCCGGTTAATGCGGCCCCACTTGACCGCTACCTGTGCGGTCCCAACCTTCTCGTCCCTGTGCCCTGAACAAGGCGGTGTGTTGGAACATAGCAGTGGTGTTGACACTGGGGCCACAGCAGCGACGTTTAACCCGAAATCTTAAGGGTGGGCGCCTGGATGGCTTAGCCTTTGGCTCAGGTCATGGTCCCAGGGTCCTGGGATGGAGCCCCACATCAGGCTCTCCGCTCAGCAGGAAGCCTTCTTCTCCCTCTTCCACTTCCCCCACTTGTGTTCCCTCTCTTACTGGTCTTTCTCTGTCAAATAAATAAATGAAATCTTAAAAAAAAAAAAAAAGAAAGAAAGAAAGAAAAAATAAAAAATCTTGAGGGCGAGTTGGAAGTTAGCCAGGTAAAAACCTCCATAGAACAGTGGTTCCTAACCCGGCGCCCCTGGATTTTGCCCCGCAGGGACTTTTGGCAATGTCTGTAGACATTTTTGGTTGTTACAGCCAGGGGTAGGTGTACTGGGATCCAGTGGGTAGAGTCCAGGAAGGCTGCTAAATATCCCATAACACCCAGGACAACCCCCACAATGAATTATTCAGGCCCCAAATGGCAATAGTGCTGGGCTGAGGAACTCCCAGAGGAAGCAGCACAGGGATGTGTTCTGAGGAACTAGATAGTCTTGTTATGGTGGAAAGGCATGGTGGGGAGATATGGCTAGTGACCTGAGTGTGCAGAGTTGCACTCAGGAGTGTAGACTCTGTCCTCAGGCCACCAGAGACTCCCTACAGCTACTGGAGCCACACACTTTATTCTAAGGGTCATTGAGAGCCACTGGAGCCTTGCAAATAGTGAATGAAAAGGCACAGTTTCAGTCACTGGTGTCAACAAGGCATCCTTGTCCAGACCTCTGTAGAATAAATGTTGGAATGCCATGATACTTCTGAAGAAACTGGAAGTAATTATATTCATTTATTTCACTAAACAAACAGATGAATTGAATTTATATATTAAAGCACTGTTCTAAGTTTCATAAAGGTTTTTACCTTTTATCCTCCCAACACCCTTATACAATAGGGACCTTGTAAATTTTGCTTTTAAATCCTTGCTTTTTTTCAGATGGGGACACAGAAGCTGTGAGAGGATAAATCACCTTCCAAATGTCACATAACAGGTTGGTAGTAAGTTCAAGATTTTTCACCTAGAGCTGCAAGATACAGCTCAGGTTCTTAACCAGAAGCAATGTTGTCATTGTACGATTTTGCCATATTTCCAAAGAGAAATGAGAAGTCAGTAGTCATTCACCTTTTGTATATTTCTAGTAGTCTTGAAAAATAACACACGGGTTTCACGTCCTTTCTTGGACAACTTTGCATATGTGTATTTATTTGTAAATACTATAATCCATTAATATCTTAAAAGAATTGGGAAAACATTTCACATACCCCAAACACTTATGGTCTTCAAAAATAAATGATGAGAACAAATGACTTAAGCATTGTTTCAAAAGTTAGGAAATGGGGCACCTGGGTGGCTCAGTGGGCTAAGCCTCTGCCTTCGGCTCAGGTCATGATCTCAGGGTCCTGGGATCGAGCCCCACATTGGGCTCTCTGCTCAGCAGGGAGCCTGCTTCCCTCCCTTTCTCTCTGCCTGCCTCTCTGCCTACTAATGATATCTCTCTCTCTGTGTCAAAAAAATAAATAAAATCTTAAAACAAAAGTTAGGAAATGATAAAACCCAAGAAAAGCAGAAAAAAAAGAATTAGAAGCAATTTATTAATTGGAAAACAAAAATCTTTAGAAATTCTAAATTTTGTTATTTGAAAAACTAGAGACATAGGTAAACTATTAATCTAATTTTCAAAAAGGAGAACATAAAACCACATATTAGAAAAGATAAGGTAGTACTAATTGCAAAACCAGAGGAAATTAAAAGAATCAGAAGAATACTATTTTTGCTTAATATTATGGAATTACATTTGAGCAGTGATATGAAATTAGTTGATATTCTAGAAACATATCTAGTAACAAAGCCAAACCTAGAAGGAGAATATATAGCTCAAGTACAATAGAAGAAATAGAGACATTTCCCAAAGAGGTACTATCAGTTCCCACAAAAAGCTCCAGACCCAGATGGGTTCATGGAAATAGTTTACTGTATCTTTGAAGAAATTGAAACTCCAGTGTTGTTTAAACTTCTAGAATAGGAAACAAGAAAATCTCCACATTTATTTTATGATGTGAAAAGTTTTAGTATCAAGATAAAAGTGAAAATTATAGACCGATCTTTATTTTGACTATTAGGAAACAAAAGAGTAAACAGAATTCAGTGGAAGATTAATGCCAATAATATTCAACAACTAATACAGATTTATTCCAAAAATGTTAGGATTTCTTTTTTTTACAACTAGGAAGTGTGATGATTAATGCGTGTACATGGCTGGACCACAGTGCCCAGACAGTTGGTCGTAAGATAGGTATTATGTTAAGCTTTAGGAGATGGGGCCAAAAGCTTTTCCAAAGGTACTTACTGTAGAAGTTTATGCTTCCCCTGGCATTGTATGAAATTTAAAACTGCTTTGTTTCCTCACCAAGAGTGGGAACTATCAATCTCTTAAATTTTAGTTATTCTTGTGGATGTGGAACCGTGTATTACATTATGGTTTCAGTATTTATTCCTCTATTAAATAATGACACTGAGCATCTTATAGGTTTACTAGGACATTTGGATATTCTCTTTTGTCAAGTGCCTGCTAAAATCTCTTGTCTGTTTTTCTATTGAGTTAACAGTCTTTTTTTTTGTATTGATTTGGAAATGTTTTAAAAATATTTTCTGTATACAAATCTCTTGAGAGTTATATAGATATTTGATAATATCTTCTTCTACTACCTGATTTCTAATTTTATTCTCATGATATAATCTTTTCATGAATAGAAGTCCTTAATGTTAATGGAGCCCAACTTGCCAGTCTTTTCTCCTTTAGTTAGTTCTGTTGAGGTTCTAGTTAGGAAATCGTAGTCTTTCTCAAGTTCATGAAAATGTTTTCCTATGTTAGATTTTTGATGTTCTTTTAAAAATCATTTACATTTAAGTTTTTGATTTGTCTCAAGTTTATACTTGTGTAAAAGGTGAAGTCAAGGGCTACATTCATTTTTTTCCATATGGCTATTCAGTTGACCTGGCACCATTTATTGATAAGACCATCCTTTCCCCAGTGTTCCATGGTACTTCTGTATTCATTTCCTATGGCTACTGTAACAAATTCCCACAAACTTAATGAGTTCAGGCACCAAGACAGAAATTTATTCTCTCACAGTTCTGGAGGCCAGAAATTCAAAATCACTACTGCTGGGCTGTATGTTGTATGTATACCAATATGTTGGCAGGGCGGCCCTCCCTCCAGAGACTCCAAGGGAGAAGGATTCCTTGCCCCAGCATTCCTGTTCGTGGACATATCACTGCAGTTTTGCCTCCATCTTCACATGATCTCCTGTGTGTGTGTGTGTGTGTGTGTGTGTGTGTGTGTTAGTCTCCTTTTGCCTGTCTCATATAAAGACACTGTGATGGCTTTTAGGGCCCATCTGGATGACCCAGGATCATTTCCTCATTTCAGTGATCTTAATCACATCTCCAAAAATTTTACCATGTAAAGTAACATTCATAGGTTCTAGAGACTAAGATTTGGTATCTTTGGGGGTACATTTTCAGCCCAGTAGAGTCACCAACCATCATAAATCAGGTGTTCATATATATGTGTCTGGACTTTGTGTTTTATTCCACTGATCCATTTATCTCTCTTTGTGCTGTTATCACATTATGGTGATTTTATTTTATACTGATTTTATTATATATCTTGACATCTGATGGCATCTTATGGTAATTCTTTTTATTTTTCCAGGGTTGTCTTAGCTTCTTTTCCCCCTTTTACTTTTCTTTATTAATTCTAGAATCAGCTTATCAAAAACTGGCGCTAGGATTTTTTTGACTGAAATTCCTTTGCATCTAAAAATCCATGCAGGAGGTAACTGACATCTTCAACAGTATCAAGTCATCCAGTCAATGAACGTGGTAATGTTCATCCCTTTGTTTTTTTAAAAACATATTTAAAAAATATGTGTTATAGTTTTCTGTGAAGAAATAACATCTTCTTAAAAAGCTATTCTGGTGATTAACTTTTTGATTTTTTTGAAAAGGACATTTTATTTAAAAAAATTTATTTTCCATCTTTCATTGCATGTCTAAAGAAATAAATTTTTTGCATAAAATAATCTTGTTAAATTTATTTATTAAGCATTATACATTATCTGTATTTTAAAAACATTTCTGCACACAATCATATTGTCTGCAAATCCTGACTTAATAAAATGCAACATAAAGTGGTACTTTTACCAACTTCTGTTAATGCAAAACCCCCTAGAATTACATATTTTAATTTGACGTACCTATTAATTTCTATAAACAAATATTATTTTTATACAATCAATATCAATATTTATTTAGATTCACTGTCATACGGACCTTTCTTATTTTTGCTCTTTATCTTTTTCTGCATTACCAGGATTAATCTGGAATTATTTTCCTTATGTCTTTGGCATTCTGTTTACTCTAGATCTGCTGATGAATTTTCTGTTTTCCATGGTCTGAACTGTCTTATTTTTTTAAGGATGTTTTTTCTGGGGAAGAATTCAAGTTCAGTAATTATTTTCTTTTGGTACTTGAAGATGTCATTCCATTGTCTTCTGTATTCCATTATGGAAATTGAGAAGTAGGCTGTAATTCTTATTTTGTTTCTTTGAAGAAAATGTCTTCTTTTTTCTCTAGTTACTTTCAACACATTTTTTGTTTGTTTTCAGCAGTTTTACTGTGATAAATCTAGGTGTGGCGTTTTTTGTTTGTTTTGTTTTTTTGTATTTTCCTGGTTGGGGAATTTTCTGGTTGAGGTTCATAATATTTCTCAAACCTGTGGCTTGATGTATTTCATCAATTGAAGATAATTTCTATCTGGTATTACTTTACATATTGCTTCAGTGCCTTTTGTTCTCTACGTTCCCTCCCAGACTACATATATTTTTGCCATGTCTTACATGTCTCTTACTCCATCCTTCCTTCTTTTTCAGGCTTCACTTTTGATATTTCCTTCTTATCTACTGCCAGCTAACTAATTTTTCTCTCCCTCTCCCATCTCTGTCTCCTTCTATTTTATTTTATTTTTTTTAAAGATTTTATTTATTTATTTGACAGAGAGATCACAAGTAGTCAGAGAGGCAGACAGAGAGAGAGAGAGGAGGAAGCAGGCTCTCCACCGAGCAGAGAGCCTGATGTGGGACTCGATCCCAGGACTCTGAGATCATGACCTGAGTCGAAGGCAGAGGCTTAACCTACTGAGCCACCCAGGCGCCCTCTCCATCTATTTTAGATATAGACCTAGAGCTCTATCTATATATGTACATTGCTGTTAGACACATCAGTTGAGATTTTTAATTTCAGTTTTGCATTTTTAATTCTATTTTTCTATTGTGCAATTTATATTCTCTAATGAAATCTACCATCTTGTCATCTAAGTTCTTGAACAGCAGTAATCACTTATTTTAAAGACCATATCTGATAAACCAATATTGAATCACCTGTGACTCAGGGGTTATTATCTGTTTCTTTCTTTCTTTTTTTGATTTTTTCTTTTTTTAAAAATTTTATTTATTTATTTGACACAGAGAGAAAGATCACAAGTAGGCAGAGAGGCAGGCAGAGAGAGAGGGGGGAAGCAGCCTCCCTGCTGAGCAGAGAGCCCAAAGCTGGGCTCGATCCCAGGACCCTGAGATCATGACCTGAGCTGAAGGCAGAGGCTTAACCTACTGTGCCACCCAGGTGCCCCTCTTTTTTTTTTTTTATTTTTAAAGAAGATTTTATTTATTTTTGTGAGAGAGAGAGCAAGTGAGCACACAAGCAGTGAGGAGGGGCAGAGGGAGAAGCAGACTCCCCACTGAGGGGGGAGCCTGATGAGGGACTTGATGCCAGGACCCTGGGACCATGACCTAGGCCAAAGGCAGATGCTTAACAACTGAGCCACCCAGGCACCCTGATTTACTTTCTTTCTTTCTCATGATAGAAATCATCTGGTTTTATTTCCTGATGTAACAATAATTTTTTATAATAATTTAAATTCCTTTATTGAACACAACACTTTGGAGATGCTCTGGATGGTGTTATCTAGGCCTAGAGAGGGTTTATTTTCACCTCTGGAAGGAAATTAGAGTAAGATACAATCATTTTAATCCAATCAGATATTGAGTTAATCTGAAGTCAGGCTTCGGTCTTTGTAAGGGATGTTTTATTTCTGGTTCATCCCCATTCCTGCCATGTAGGTCGTTTAGGTCTCTCAAAGGAAATCCTCGGGAGTTTACTAGGGCTCCTCCTCCACTTATTTCCCTTAAGACTTGTAAGAATGCAGGAAATCCTTGCTAAGCTTCTCTGTATCTTCATAACCACTGGTGAATCATCAAATTCCTTGATCAGAAAAGTAGTTTGAAATTAATGCCCAGCTCACCCCTTTGTAAGTTCCTTCTCTCCAGAATCTTGTTTCTTCAAGTTCTCATTGGCTTTGTAGTTCTCCAATGTCTTCAAATACATATTTAAAAACATATTCCTGAGCATTTCTAGGTGATTTTAGTGAGATAGTTGTTCTGAAACCAGCTACTCTGTCATTACCAGAAGGATTCATTTCTGATTACTTATCTTTATAGTATGCACAGTTTTCCCAGAGGAGCGTTTATAAGAGGTAGAAGAATGGTAAGTGTTCTGTGTGAAGCGAGGTGAAATTTTTCTTATGATGCAGGGTTTGGTACATAAGCTCATTTAACTTTTATTTCTTTTCTGTGAACTGGGTAAACATGTATGGGATTTTTCTTTTTCTTCACTAAAAGAAAATGTTTATGGTTTCTGTGTTTATGTTTCCCATTCTTCCTTTTACTTTACAAAGACTTTCAGGGAAATGAAGGAAAAATTCTAACTTTATAATGCTGTCTTCACATTGGAAGTCTGATCTCATTTTCATTTTAGATGTATCACTCTGGCTATTGTCTGGAACATTATTTCAAATAGTAAAAGATTGGCATGAACCTGAATGTACATGAATGCAAGATGGTTAAATAAATTATGATAAATCCATATAATGAAATATAACCATTAAAAATAATTAGGTAGCTTTCTATGTAATGATGTGGAACTATTCCAAGAGGTATTAAGTGAGAAAACCAAGATGTGGAACAATGTGTGTGCTATTACTGCTACTATCTGTGTGGGAAAAAATGTTTATGCATTTTTTGTAAGTAATTAAATTGTCTTTGGAATAATATACAAAAATTTATAAAATTTGCTACTTTCTAGAAAAAGTTACTCCTAGGGAGTGGGATGAGGCCACTAGGAGACAGGTCTCAGATGGACATTAAATTTTCAATGCATATCACTCTTTATCTTTTGAATATTGTACTATGGGCATGTGTAACCTATTCAATAATGGAAATAAAATGTTTTTGTGAATGGAAACATTCACTTTACTATACTCTAAAATAATCTTCATTTGTGGACATTATTATAACACCTATTATGCTACCTATTACCTTCCATTATTTTTCTACTAATATACATATTTTATATAATTATAACCAGAATTTTATGTTATTATTAAATATAAATTTTCATATTTTTATAATGTTCAAAATTATCTTCAAATTTAGCATGATATTTTGTTTAGTTCATGTACCATAATTTACTAATCCTTTCCCCAGTGTTGGTCATTTATATATTTACATGTTTCCTTATTATGAGTAACATGGGGTTGAGTATCTTTGTGAATGTGTATTCATTTGGATTCTATAATTAGCTCTAAAACTTTATGGTTATTTGGTAAGGCTGAGTGAAAATAAAATAAGCACTCTATGGAGTAGAAAAAAGTTTAAGAATGATTATAGATGATACTTTGACTTACCCATGATAAGCATGGCAATTTTCATTTATTCTAACATTTGTCTATATGGACAAAATAAACAGAGTTTGTTGCTCTTTAAATATACATACAGTGCAAACTGAACTCTTAGGAAATAATGCACGTAAAGAATCATTAATTATTACCTAATTACTTGCACCACTGTGGCATGGACAGAAAAGTGCTCTGCAATGATGAAGTTGTCAATTATAGTTGATAATTAAGGGGCCAGGTGCATGTTTAACTTAACAAGATAAATATCTGCCCAGATGTTGTTTGTCTGCTGCTTCATTACCAGGTAGGTTAGAAGATTTTCATAAACTAGAAAGACTATTAAATGCATAACCTTGCTACGTCAAGAAATCTTTAACAAATCTGTTACTCTAACCAATATTCACTTAGGAAGACTGTTCATCAGATTTCCTGGAGAGCTGATGTAAGAATCACTAGGTGTCTATAATACCATATTTGCAGATTCTCAATGAAATGGCTATTTGAATATAAAATAGAGAAAAAATATAGCAGTACTAGAAGTTGGAGATGATGGCTTTCCATGCCAGAAACACGAAGGAATGTATGCAGTATTTAAATACCAGCTTGCAAGAAGATAACAAAGAATCAGTTCATGTGTGGACCCTACCAAGGAACCTAAGAGCCTAGCATGTGAGAGGTGAAGATTCTGGCAGACATATAGTAAAATAAATGACTTTTTATCTGAAAAATGGAGGTCAGACCATATCACTCCTTGTATGTCTGCTCAGAACACCAGACAGATGGTGGCTCAAACAACAGGACTGTATTTTCTCAGAGATCTGGAGGCTGGAAGTTCAAGTCTAAGGTAACTGGCAGGATTGGTTTCTCCAGAGACCTCTCTCATAGGCTTGAAGATGACTGCCTTGTGCTATGTCTTCACATGGCCTTTTCTCTGTCCATGTGTATCTCTGATGTCTCTTCTTATAAGGACACAATCATATTCTCTTAGAGCAACCAGGGTGAACAACATACAGGAACTCTTTTAGTATTTTTTTTTTTTAGCAACTGTTCTGTAATTGTGAAATGATTTCAAAATAAAAAGTTAACATTTCTAAGTCCTGTATTCTTTTTTACTTTGTTAAAGGTAAGCTCTACACAGGGCTTGAACTTACAACCCCAAGATCAAGAGTTGCATGCTCTACCAACTGAGCTAGCCAGGGGCAGGGCACTGTGTCCTCTATTCTTGAGGTCAGTTTGGCCAGATATAAAACCTTTGGTTTATATTTTATTTTCTTGAATATGTAAATTTTACTGTATTATTTTCTGGTATGTCACATTACTGACAAAAATACATGATAATTTGATTTTCTTTCCCCTATCAGGGACTTAGTCCTTTCATTTGAATATCTAAAACATGTTTTCTTTTTTTTTTAAGTTTGATAGAACTAGTAGAATATGTCTTCGTTTGGCCATTCCAGGCAAATTTTTCCAACATTTGGTATGTCCTTTCAATATGAATTATACATTTTTCAATTTAGTTAATTTTATTTTAATGTTTCTGTAAAGGTTTCCCCAACTTTTTATTTTAAAAAATTTTTAGTGTCTAGAAAAATTGAAAGAATATCAGTGCAAATATCCATATACAGTTCATCAGTTGTCAAGATTTTACCAGTTGTCAAGATTTTACACTTGCTCTATGTCTGTCTATACATGTATGTGCATTATTTATTTATATTTGCCAAACTTTTGAGAATATAAAATGCATAAAAACTGCTTGGGAGCTACTACTTATTTAATAATTGGCCCTTGTGGCAAAATAAATATGAATAAGATCCATATAAAGAGGTCTAAAAAAGTTGGGCCAGCAGTTCTTAATAGTCACTGGTTATTATTCTGAGGCTATGAAATAGCCACATTTAATATTTTTTTATAATGCCATTCTCCTCCTACTCAGTCCACATAAACTTAAGTAACGGGGCAAATTTTCAATTTCTTGACTTATCAAATAATAATAATCCAGAAATTAGTAATAGCCACCATTTATTAAGCATGTACTATTTAAGTGACATTAGATTAGGAGATTTCACAGACTGAAAGATCATTTATTTTTTACAAGATGTTTGCAAGGGAAGTAGTATTCTCCCTGTTTTTACAGTGGAACACATAGAAGCAGATAAGTTAAGGAACATACAGTTGACCACATCTTAATAAGTGATAGAAAGAGGACAGTAAGATCTGTCCGAACCCAAGCCCTGATCTTTCCACAACGGAACACAGAATATTTGGAAAACTCAATGCATGGCCTGGAAAAAATGTCTAAAGGTCTGAATGACTCACATGGGCCAATCTGTACTGGTTGAGATGAAGGGCTGTTTTCTGAAGCTCATTCCTCTTTATGAGGCTCAGATATCCCCCAGTGCCCAGTTCTGTGGGTATCAGAAAAGAGAACATTTCTCATCCAGGGTGGTTCCTGTGTGAAAGGTCTCCATGCAGCTTGACTTCCCAGAGAATTCATGTTTTGCCCCTTTGGAAGTAGGTTTGGGATTTCCCTTCTTGGTGTGTGACGTTGCTAAGCTCTTGGTGTGGCAGGCAATCAGGCCAGCGTTCCAGCACCCGTGCTCCACTTCAAGTAATGGTCCTGATTGGGTAGGAGCTTGAATCCATAGTGTGACCTCCAGGAGAAAGAATATGGCTTGGGTAATTCTAATTCTGTCCTTGTTTTTGAGATCAGCAGTTCACCTACATAGTTCCTTATTTTTTTTAAAATCAGCTTTATTGAGGATTAATTTGCCTACATATATTTTGGCATTTTCTCTTTCCCCTCCTTCTTTTCTGACTTACCATAATACATATTTATTTAAAAATGCAAATAATACAGAAACAAATGATAGAACATGAAAGTTTCTTTCATTTAAAAACACAGTTTGTTGCGTACTTATGAAGTCTATATATATATATAAATAAAATCTCCTCACTCATTTCTTTTCTTTTTTTTTCCCTTTATTAACATATAAGCTATTACTGGTTTCAGAGGTACAGATGTTTGTGATTCATTGGTCTTACATAATACCCAGTTCTAATTACAACACATTCCTTCCCCAATGTTCATTACCCAGTTACCCCATCCATCTACCTCCCTCCCTTCCAGCAATACTCAGTTTGTTTCCTATGATTAAGAGTCTCTTATGGTTTGTCTCCCTCTCTGGTTTCATCTTGTTTTATTTTCCCTCCCTTCCCCTATGATCTTCTGCCTTGTTTCTCAAATTCCACATATCAGCGAGATCATATGATAATTGTACTTCTCTGATTGAATTATTTTGCTTAGCATAATGCCCTCTGGTTCCATACATATCATTGCAAATGGCAAGATTTCATTTTTGATAGCTGCATAATATTCCTGTGTGTGTGTGTGTGTGTGTGTGTGTGTGTGTGTGTGTGTATACCATATCTTTTTTATCAATTCATGTGTCAATGGATAGCTTGGCTTTTTCCATAGTTTGACTGTTGTAGACATTGCTGCTATAAACGTTGGGGTGCAGTGTCCCTTCAGATCACTACATTTGTATCTTTGGGGTAAATATCCAGTAGTGCACTTTCTGGGTCATAGGGTAGCTCTATTTTCAACTTTTTGAGGAACCTCCATACTGCTTTCCAGAGTGGCTGCGCCAGCTTGCATTCTCACCAGCAGTGTAGGAGGGTTCCCCTTTTTCCACATCCTTACCAACATCTGTCATTTCCTGACTTGTTAATTTTAGCCATTCTGACTGGTGTGTGGTGGTATCTCATTGTGGTTTTGATTTGTATTTCCCTGATGCTGAGTGATGTTGAGCATTTTTTCATGTATCCGTTGGCCATTTGGATGTCTTCTTTAGAGAAATGTCTATTCATGTCTTCTGCCCATTTCTTGATTGGATTATTCTTTGGGTGTTGAATTTGGTAAGTTCTTTATAGATTTTAAATACTAGCCCTTTATTTGATATGTCATTTGCAAATATCTTCTTTCATTCTGTCAGTTGTCTTTTGTTTTTGTCAGCGGTTTCCTTTGCTGTGTAAAAGCTTTTTATCTTAATGAAGTCCTAACAGTTCATTTTTGCCTTAGTTTCCCTTGCCTTTGGAGACGTGCCTAGTAAGAAATTGCTGTGGCCAAGGTCAAAGAGGTTGCTGCCTGTGTTCTCCTCCAGGATTTTGATGGATTCCTATCTCACATTTAGGTCTTTCAGCCATTTTGGGTCTATTTTTGTGTGTGGTGTAAGGAAATGGTCCAGTTTCATTCTTCCACATGTGGCTGTCCAATTTTCTCAAACCACTTGTTGAAGAGACTGTCCTTTTTCCATTGGATATCCTTTCCTGCTTTGTCAAAAATTAGTTGACCATAGAGTTGAAGGTCCGTTTCTGGGATCTCTATTCTGTTCCATTGATCTATGTCTGTTTTTGTGCCAGTACCATATTGTCTTGATGATTACAGCTTTGTAATAGAGCTTGAAGTCCGCAAGTGTGCCACCAGTTTTGGTTTTCTTTTTCTTTTTCAACATTACTTTGGCTATTTGGGACCTTTTCTGGTTCCGTACAAATTTTAGGATTATTTATTCCAGCTCTGTGAAAAAAGTTGATGGTATTTTGATAGGGAGTTCATTGAATGCGTAGATTGCTCTAGGTAGCATAGATATTTTAACAATATTTGTTCTTTTAATCCATGGCCATGAATGTTTTTCCAATTTTTTGTGTTCTTCTATTTCCTTCATGAGAGTTCTATAGTTTTCTGAGTACAGATCCTTTGCCTCTTGGGTTAGGTATCTTATAGTTTTGGGTATAATTGTAAATGGGATTGACTCCATAATTTCTTTGTCTTCTGTCTCATTGCTAAATTCCTGTATGAGTTCTAGTAATTTTGGAGTGGAGTCTTTTGGGTTTTCCACATAGAATATCATGTCATCTGCAAAGAGTTCTTCTTTGCCAATTCAGATAACTTTTATTTCTTTTTGTTATCTGATTGCTGAGGCTAGGACTTTTAGTACTCTGTTGAACAGCAGTGACGATAGTGGACATCCCTGCTGTGTTCTTGACCTTAAGGAAAACGTTCTCAGTTTTTCCCATTGAAAATGATATTCACTATGGGCTTTTCATAGATGGCTTTTATGAGATTGAGGTATGTTCCCTCTATCCCTACACTGTGAAGAGTTTTAATCAAGAAAGAATGCTGTACTTTGTCGAATGCTTTTTCTGTCTCTATTGAGAGGATCATATGGTTCTTATCCTTTCTTTTATTTATGTAGTGTGTCACATTGACTGATTTGCCAATGTTGAACCATCCTTGGGGCCCAGGATCAAATCCCACTTGGTCATGGTGAATAATCCTTTTAATATACTGTTGGATCCGGTTGGCTAGTATTTTGGTGATAATTTTTACATCCATGTTCATCAGGATATCACCATGGTCTGTAATTCTCCTTTTTGGTGGTGTCTTTGTCTGGTTTTGGGATTAAGGTAATTCTGGCCTCATAAAAAGAGTTTGGAAGTTTTCCTTCCATTTCTATTTTTTGAAATAGCTTCAGAAGATATATATTAATTCTTGTTTAAATGTTTGGTAGAATTCTCCTGGGAAGCCATCCAGCTCTGGTCTCTTGTTTGTTGGGAGATTTTTGATTACTGTTTCAATTTCCTTGATGGTTATGGGTCTGTTTAGGTCTTCTGTTTCCTCCTATTTCAGTTTTGATAGTTCATGCATCTCTAGGAATGCATCCATTTCTTCCACATTGCCTAACTTGTTGGCATGTAGTTGCTCATAATATGGTCTTATAATTGTTCATATTTCTTTGGTGTTGGTTGTAATCTCTCCTCTTTCATTTATGGTTGTATTTATTTGGATCCTTTCTCTTTTCTGTTGATAAGTCTGGCCAGGGGTTTATCAATCTTATTAATTCTTTCAAAGAACCAGTTCCTAGTTTTGTTGATCCATTCTACTGTTCTTTTGGTTTCTATTTCATTGATTTCTGCTCTTACCTTTATTATTTCTCTTCTCCTACTGGGTTTAGTCTTATTTCCTGTTCTTTCTCCAGCTCCTTTTGTTGTTAGGTTGTGTATTTGAGATCTTTCTTGTTTCTTGAGAAATATCCTAACTCATTTCTTGCAACAACTCTATGAACAGGCATTATTATTCCTATTTTGCAGAGAATGAAAGTGAGACACACAGATTAAGTCATCTTTCCAGAAGGCCTACCAGATAACAAAACCATCTTCTTAATCATTGCACTGAACTGCATTAATTCTTGCTTGGCTGACTCGCAAGCTTTCTCACTTCGGCTCTGTTGTGGTCTTTCTGCCACATGATCCTTTTCAGAATATTTTCTCCTCTTTGACTTCGGCGGTATCTTTTTCTGATAGCTTGTACTATGGGGAACTCACTAGCTAGTAAGCTTTTTAAGAGCAAGTAGTAGTTCTGTTTACTTACACAGCAGCAGTGCCTGTAGCACATGGAGTCCCTAAGTAGTAAATCTTCATAGAAACAGTAAGTAAACAAACAGAATTTTAACCAACAGTCCCTTTTATGCATTATCTTATTTGGTCCTATGAAAGTAAAATAAACTCTGTTTTATTTATTTATTTTTAAGATTTTATTTATTTATTTGACAGAGATCACAAGTAGGCAGAGAGGCAAGCAGAGAGAGAGAGAGAGGAGGAAGCAGGCTCCCCGCCGAGCAGAGAGCCGGATGCGGGGCTTGATCCCAGGACCCTGAGATCATGACCTGAGCCAAAGGCAGAGGCCCTAACCCACTGAGCCACGCCGGCGCCCCAATAAACTCTGTTTTAAAGGGATAATGTACACTGTTCACTGTTCAATTCAAGTCATGAATTTCATACTATCAATTGTTTATGCAAAGATTTTATAAGAATAATAACATGAAGAGTTTAGGATTTTTTACATGCTGTCTGGAGAAGTCAAATGTTCTTTTTTATATATCAATGTTGATTTGTCTTCCATCATCTTCTGTTTTTACTATTTCATGTAGGCACTTTTCTCTCGTGCCCAGGTTAAAGCTCTCTTGCCCCAGACGTCTCAGTTTGCATTCGATGCCCTCTGCCTCATGCCAGTAGTCATTGTGCCATTGGTAAATGTACTTTAAGAATCCAGTCCAGTTGGCCACTTCCCTCAGCCTCCTTTCTATTCTAAAGCCAAAACTTTCTAGGGAAAGAAAAGTTAAAATCCCACCTGAACTCTCTTCTATGTAGGTAGCCTGGCTTCATATCCCATATTTCTCCCTGCTTTGTATTTGTTTTCTGAGGAATCATGTAGGTGGGAACAGGCTGTGGGTTTGAAGAACTTTGGCAGCTTTTCCTTCAGAGGTTGCTGCGCACTTGCTGTTAGAGGACATCTTCATCTCTCTGGGGTCTTCATGTAGGCACCTTCTTTGGCCTCTGATAGATCTTCACCCAGCCCTCGGAGGTCACGCTTGCCATGCCCTATGCTCCTGTCTCACTCAGCCATGATCATCGAGGAGCCTGACTTCAAACCTGCCACTGGTTTGCAGTTTGACCTTTTAGAAGTTGGTAGACCTTCCTCAACCTCCTGGGAATCAGAACTTACTTCAGAAAGAGAATAGTGAATTGAGAGTTGTGGAATACAGGTCCTAAAAAAAATCAGTAACTAAAAAAGTTAATTATGCCGGTGTTTCTCCACCCAATTTATTGATGAAAGAGCCTCCAAAATCATTGCCTGTCAATCCCATCCTTCAGATAAAAGACTCTTCCTTTGAAAACAGTCATCACATGAAAATCTGAGAGCCAGTATCAATATTTATTAGGGGACACACACCCCTCCTGTCCTGTTGTATCATGGATTTATAGTACAACCAGTTATCCTGGGGTCCCTGAGCTCTTTCAAGGGTTGTGCTGATATTAAACCTGTCGGCTGTTCCTTGGGAGAATCACACAGTTTCAGACATTTGTGTAGCTGACTTGCCTGCAGAAGTATGAAAGTAGTTCTTTTGAATCTCTACTTGGCAAAATATTTCTTCTTTTATTTCCCCTGCCCCTGTTGTTGCTGGCACTTGGTATCTGAAGACCAAGTGCCTCTGGGAGTGGCTGACATGTTCTTCTGTGACTATATAGGTCAAAAGGGAGGTGAAGTTGTATGTTGGCCCCTGTGTGGAAAGAAGAAACAAAGATTAAAGGTCACTGAAAGATGTGCCAGAGGAATAAGAAACTTACAACTGAGAGGAAAGAAAAAATCTTTTTAAGAATTATTTTTGGAGAAAGATTAGGTCAATCAGGAATGTTAAAAAAGTTCAGTATGGAAAATAAGGAACAGCAAATGGTCCACATGAACTGAAATTAGTGCCACGAGAGATTTAGGAAGGACCCGCATGGCTCTTCCCTAGAGGTAGCTATAACCTTCCCTCAACATCAAGGGCTTTGAGTTGTGTATCGGGTATAATTCTCCTTTTTCATCTCCAAGAATTTTCTAGGAGCAAGGATCAAAGGCATTATTTGTTGAATGAGTTGATGAGGAAGTAAATGAATGAAGGGAACAAAACAAGGACAAGGATACTTCCTCTCTGACCTGGTCAGACAGCACCTGGATCATCGTGCTCAAACCGAAGGCCCGCTGAGATGGTGATGCTGTGGAAACCAGGTCAAATGAGGGATTTCAAAGAAACTGGGCAAAGTTAGCTCTCAAGAGGGGACATTTAAGGCTGTGGACATACCATAGTTGCTTCCAAGTAGTTAAAGTCTCAATGAGTTAGATTAAAAACTCAGCGGTTGCTGGGGGCCAGCACTGGGCCTGGAGCCTGGAATGTGAAGAAGATGAAGATGAATGGGTCCTGCCTTCCGGACATCTCTCGTGTGGGAAAGAAAAGGAGACTGATTCTGGCAGCTGGAAGATAAGATTTCAGTTTCATCGAAGGAAAAGGATCTTTATAAACAGACCCAAGTGACAAGGGGCTACTTACGAGACGCCAAAGCTTCCTGCTGTGGCGGTTCAGTAGCGTAGGTGATAAGGAATTGTAGATGTCCTCTGCATTCCGGTAGGGACAGGATGACCACTTACGACGGGGCTATCCTTGGACAGGATTCTCCCTTTCCTTCCATCTCTCATGAACTCTGTGTGTTTTTGAATCATAAGATTTGGGAGAGAAAAGAGGCTAAAGTAGCCAATTAATAAAGGGAGCGTAGTCTGAGTTCACAAAATCATACTGATAATAGCTAACTTCTGCTGAGAGTTTGCCAAGTCCTTGGCAGTGGTGGGCAGCACCTCTCTGATGAGGTTGAACTATTTTGTCTTCTTTTTCCAGCAGGGAAAACAGCTGAAGTAACTTGCCCAAAGAGCCACAGCAGGTCATTCGTCATGGGGACAGAGGGGACATGCTTGGACCTCCAGGCTGAGCCACCTCGCTTACTCAGACCTTGTGTCATTTCTTGACTCAAACCTGCACTTGTGTGCCTGCCAGGAATGATACCTCTAGGGATTGTGGGAGTGCGTTTAATTTTGCTACAACTTGCAGAAGCTCATGTGAGGGCACACCAACTGTATGAGACTGTGGGAATGTGAGGAGCTCTGGAAAATTACTTAGAGCGAGGGTTCTTACCTGACATTGTGTGTGTATGTGCCTGCTCACGTCCATCACTCTATGAAGAGATCTGTAGCTTTAAACATGTTCTTATAGGGATGACCCATAACCTCACAAAAGTTTAAGAAATACTAATGTAAGGCCTGCCACAGCTTCTGTGGAGAAAAGAGAGAGCCCATCGAAGTACGGACTTTTATTCACAAAAGGAGTCAGCGAGCTTGAAAAAGAAAAAACAAAACAAAACCCCAGCAATTGCAGTTATTAAACCAATTCATTCTGATTGTAGGAATCATCTAGATTTCACCTTGTGGGATTCGCTTTACTAGGTCTTTCAGACTCTGTGAGGAGGCATTTAATGGATGCTGCTCTTTCCCTAAAGGAAGTTGGGAGCGCAGGAAGAACACAGGAACTAACTGGGCTGGGGAAATGAGGATTGCTCACTGGCTTTACTTCACCACCCCTCCCCTAGGGTTTTGCAATATTCAACAGTAGAGTCTCTGAATGATCATTTTGTTTCCACAAAACTTCATTTCTCCCACCTTCGATCCTTGCCTGACACCATCAAGCATCGCATGGCAATGAAAACAAAGGCAACAAAATGGAAACCGGATAGATCAAAGGAATCAAATTTCCAAGTAGAAAATTCATCTCTGTTTCTGAGCATCTGAAGATGCTCTTAACATTGTTGCTGAATGCTTTTGATGCCAGAAGAAAACTCTCCTTGCATAATAACTGTGTGCTCATTCATGCTATCTGTGAAGACTCTTCTTTGACAGAAAACTTCTGCGAAAGCTACTGGGAGAAGAGAGGGTTTGACTTTATTAACTAGTCTTATATTAAGCACTTAATGATTCTATTCCCATATTTCTGTTGACACTACATAAGATATCAGTATCACTTGTCTTTGTGTTAACAGTCCCTTCTCTTACAGGAAATGACCCAGGAAAAAGAAAGAAAAGCAAATATTTTTCAACAAATGAAAAAGATCACTTCTGTTTTGACTTCTTTTCTTTTCTTTTCTTGCTTAATTCTCATACCTGCTTTGGAAGGATGGCCCCTTGCCTAAGTGTCCATCACCACTCTACATGAACTTGCTAACATCTCCCTTACTATGTACCCTGCTTTGGGCTTCCCAGTATAGTTTTAGCAGATTAAGGTTTTTTATTCTTTATCAAAGGTGGTTCTGGATTTGTTAGCCATGAGGCTGCAGATCAGTATATATTGGTTCTGTTGATTACATCAAGGTGCTAATAAGATGGAATAATATAATTGATGTATGAACAGTTGTCACAGTTTATAAACTGCTTTCATATGCAGATCTCTTCTAATTTTAATAAATCCTGTTATCTTGGAAAAAAGTCCAACTTTCCTAGCAAAATATATTAGGTGATTGTCTCTGGAGAATCCTGACAGATAGCTTATGATACCTATGTCCATGTCTGTGTCTCTCTCTATCATCTCTCTGTCTCTGTTTTTGAGGTCACATCTCCTTTGCTACTAGAGCAGTAATGTAGCTGGGACTTCTTTTCCACTGAGAAGAGTCAGCCCACACACTTGCTGGAGATGGGGAAAATTCTAAGTCTTGATCCTCCTCTAATTTCTATGAGCCAGAGGGTCAGCTTGTTTCTCTTGACTGTTTTTTTAAGGTTGTGTCAGTTTTACAGATGAGTGGCCATATTCATTAAATGCAGACTTAACTAGTTTAATGGAGGGGGTCTGGGGGCCAGGGAGGGAGTAGCCTATGGTTTGCTCTGTGGACCAACAATGCTAATAATGGAAGCACATAGCCACTGCTCTTAACAGTATTAGCAATTATTTTTCTTTACAAATCTGATTTATTTTTAATAGACTTTATTTTTTAGAACAGTTTTAAATTTATGAAAAAGTTGCCAATACAGTACAAAGTTCCCATATACCCCATACCTAGTTTCCCCTATTACTAACAGCTTACGTCAGTGTGTTATATTTGTTATAACTCTGAACCAATAATGGTATGTTATTATTAACTAAAGTCCCTAGTTTATTCAGTTTTCCTTCGCTTTTACCTGATGTCCTTTTTCTATTCCAGGATCCCACCCAGGTTGCCCTACTACATTTAGGCTCCTTTTTTCTGTGACAATTTCTTTCTTCTTCTTCTTCTTTTTTTTTTTTTTTTTCTGTAATAATTTCTCAGACTTTCCTTGATTTTGATGACTTGGCAGTTTTGAAGAATAGTTGTCAGGTGTTCTGCAGATGCCCACAATTGGAATTTATCTGATGTTTTTCTCAGGATTAGATGGGGGATATGGGAGAAGGTTCATGGAGGCAAAGCACCATCTTCATCACATCATTTCAAAGTGAAAGGTCCCCCAATGATAGGTCCGTGATCAAAGGAGCGAGACTGATACAAAGCGAAAGTCAAGCAAAGCTTTATTTCACGCCAAGCATCGAGAATCAAACTGACAGTTCGGGGCCGCCTCTTACAGATAGGGTGACCACCCCAGCCTCACAGACTAACTTTTATAGAGCAAAGGCCATGTGGTCGAGCTTGACCATACACAGGTGGCCAATGAGATTGCAACACACAGAGAAAGCTGCACAGTCATGCTAGGTCACACACGGGTGGCCAATTGAATTACAATTTACCCCACAGTAGCTATTTGAACTAGCCTATCACCTTGGTCAGAATTGGCGCCCAAAAGGCAGGGCCCACACTCCTTGGTAGCTAGGAAGACAGAATGCACGCCTCACTGATTGGATGCCTCCACCTGGCCCAACTCATCCCTGCATCCGGGCTCTGTTATCTCCACCTGACCTGACCCACCCTTGTATTTGGGCTCTGTTACCTGGGACTGGTCGACCATATTATACTAGTTTCCCCGGACTTGCTTTTAAGTAAGTCCCCTGGGGGGAGGCAGGGTCAGTTTAAGTTTTACTGCATAAACAACAAAATGACTGTTTAATCCAAGATGGAATTGCTCTGGCTACATAGGCCCTTACAAAAGGTATATATTATCAACATGATTCCTGACTGTAGATGTTGACCTTGATCACCTGGATGACATGGCATCTGTCAGATTCACCCCTGGAAAGTTACTTTTCCCAAAACTCACTATGTGCTGCCCACACCTGAGAAATAGGGAGTTATTTTGCCCTCCTTCAGGGTAGAGTCTCTACATAAATTATTTGTATTCTTCTGTATGGGAAATTTGTCTCTCTCCCCTCAGAAATCACTTTTCCAAAAGTTATTAAACACAATGGTATCAAAATTTTAGAAGGGAGATATACTATCATTTCTCTACAACATTACTAATCTGTCCATCCAAGGTATGTATTTTGAATCACTCCACAAACCCCCAATTCAGTTACGGCTACAGAGGTGCCAGGTATTGCAGAAAGCTCAAGGAAGCAGTAGGTACAGTTCCCAGTCCGTTGGGAAATGATAGAGGAATAGCTGGGAAATTCCTACAGGAGATCTGAGATCCCCAGGGCGGCTTCAAGCCAGGCAGGTAGAGGGCTCCACAGTCACAGGTGCTGTGATAAGGACTGATAACGCCAGTGTGGCTTAGAGTGTGCCCTGGGGCCCTAGCCTGAGCAGGAGTGCTGTCCCCTGGGGACATCTCAGTAGGTCCGAAGTGGTCAGCAGTGGAAGGATGTATCAGAAACTGGTGGTTGACCAGAGGTGCTTTTAAAAAAGCTCAAGTTGATCTTGAAGAGGAGGAGGGCAGGAGGGAGCTGATAGGATGGGGTGGCAAGGCCTGGAGGGAAGGAGTTGGAGACATTTGCCCACCCTCCTGCTCTGTCCTTTGTCTCAGCTTTGTTATCTCTGCTATAAGGATGGGAAGTAAGGACCTCAGGGGAACAGAATTGACTTAATTACTCTCCTCTGTTTAGCTTGATTTTGTTTTGTTTTGTTTTGTTTTTCCACCCTTTAATCATTCTCCCCAGTCCCATTCTCCTTGCCCTGTTTGTACTCACTCTGCTATGTTCAAGCTGAGTCCTTTCCATCTAATCTCCTAATACTCCTAGTTTTTTAGTGCTTACTGCAGTGTTGTTTTGAGTTTGTCATTTTGTTTTACTTTTTATTTACAATTTTTTTCAGTATAGCTGACACGATGTTACATTAGTTTCAGGGGTGCAACGTAGTCATTCAGCTTCTTGTATGTTATGCTGTGCTCGTCACCTGTCTCCACAGAATGCTATTACAGTATCAGTGACTCTATTCCCTATGCTGGACCTTTTATTCCTGTGACTTATTCATTCCATAATTGGAAACCTGTACCTCTTACTCCCCTTTACCGATGTGGCCTATCCATTTAAACATTTCTATGATAGTGGTGTCATGCTATACATATTACCTTTTTTTTTTTTACTTTTTAAAACTTTTTTTCTTACTTTATTTTTACTCAATATTCATTTTTAAACCTATCTATGAATTCTCCCTTACCCTGCCTTTTGTTCTATTCAGGCCTCCAGTGGATTGGATGAGGCCTGCGCACATTGGGAAAGGTGATCTACTTTATTCAGTGTTATGGATTCAAATATAAAACTCACCTGGAAATACCTCACAGACATACCTAGAATAATTATTTTAACCAAATATCTGACTCCCCCCCTCCCTATGGCACAGTCAAGTTGACACATAAAATTTACAATCAGAAAGAGAGAAGGAGGTAGGGGGCAGATAATGCATTCAGTTCTTTTCTAGAAAGGCTGTTGAATGTCCAGTAGTTAGGACATTGGGCCTATAGGAAATATATTTAAGCATCATATTCAGGACAGCTGTAAATAACATTTAAATTTAAATAAAGGTTATTGACTTTCAACTTCTAGAACCAATTTATGGACAAAGAATGGATGATGTTTGCAGCTGGAGAAATCAATGTGAATGGTAATGAAAGTAGCAATGGTTAAGTGGAAGATATAGGGTGGAAGGTGGAAGGGTAGAAGGTGGAGGGGGAAAATGTTAGAAGGTCGAAGGGGAAATTTAAGAAGGAATGGGAAGCGTGCCAGTATCCTTTTCATATTTAGAAGAGAATTAAGATACTGGGCTCATGTTGATAAAATGAAAAATGGAGTCATGATGTTGTATGGAAGCCTGGTCATTCCCTCTCCCTTTCTAAAGGACTCAATGAAATGGTCATATAGGAATAATCTTACAACATTGAAGAGAAAAGAGAGACATTAGCAGCAAACAGTGGTCTTAATAAATTTGTGTATAATGAAGATGTGGAAGCCCTTTTGGTGGTTAAATAGAGCAGGAGAGCTATAGTTGAGAATATCCAGAAGGGGGCCCGCAACACCAGTGAGCATCAGTCTGGCAGGTCAGAGACCTGGAGACCCTCCAGAATCTCATGGTGAGGAACAAGTATAGGAGTGGGGTGCCTGGGTGGCTCGGTCCGTTAAGTGTCTGTCTTCAGCTCTGTCATGATCTCAGTGTCCTGGGATGGAGCCCCAGATCGGACAGGGAGTCTGCTTCTCCCTCTCCCTCTGCCCTCCCTGCTTATGTGTGCACTGTCTCTCTCTCTCAAATAAATAAATAAAATCTTTGGGAAAAAAAAATGTTGATACGAGCACAAAGGAAAGCTGAGAGTGGTGTTGGGGAGAGGAGCATTTAACGGAAAGTCTGTCTAATACTTTCGCTGTGGAGGCACTATTGACATTTTGTGCTGAACAGATTTTATTAAATGGGACGGTCCTATGTATTGTGGGTCGTTTGATGTCCCTGGCCTCTCCCATTAAATGCTAGTACTAATGATCCCCCAGTTAGTATAACAACTAAAAATGCCCCCAGTTGTTTCTTTTTCTTTTTTTAAAGATTTTATTTATTTATTTGACAGAGAGAGATCACAAGTAGGCAGAGAGGCAGGCAGAGAGAGAGGAGAAAGCAGACTCCCTGCTGAGCAGAGTGCCCGATGTGGGGCTCGATCCCAGGACCCTGGGATCATGACCTGAGCCGAAGGCAGAGGCTTTAACCCACTGAGCCACCCAGGCGTCCCAAACCCCCCTCCCCCAGTTTTTTCTAAATAAAACGGAGGCACTGCCTCCATTTAAGATGCACAGGAAGGAATGCTAGTACTGGTTCCATGGCCCTCTTTTCCTTCTGCACAGAGGACAAGTAGTCTAGTTTTTTTCCCTCCCTCCATCCCTACACATCAGATGTCTCTCTCAAGAAATTGGGTAAAAATCTCCAAGAATTAAGGTTGCAATGTTGATGGCAGTGCCAGATTGTTACCTTCTTGTGGTAATAGAATTCTGCCAGTAGTGAGCCCCACGCCTATGTGTAACAGTAGTCAGATTTTTCTTTCTTGGAAAAGACCTAGTAATTGGGGGATGGATGGGGTGATGTACATATATGGCAGCAAAAAAATGCATCCCCCAGTTGTATAGGCAGCTATCACTGGATATAAATGAAAATAAATACCATGATACATCAAATAGGTTAATTCTCCTAGGAGAAAATGGTTAAAGCAGAGAACATAAGACATTACAAGAAATCCTCTATTTAATATCCTTGGAGAGGTTCAAGAAGGTTCTGTATCCATAAAATAAGTACAGAATACTATGAGAAAAGGAACAATCATTAATTAAGAAGGAGCTCTTGGAAATTAAGAATTTATTTCCCAAAACAAAAATTTCAAAAGAAGGATTGAAAGATAAAGTTGGAGAAATTTCCCCCAACATGAAAATAAAAAACGAAAAGAGAGAATACTTTAGATAAACCAAGCCACAAATCCTGAAAAGTACAATATTTGATGAATACAGCCTCTATAAAATGCTTCTATAAATAGATGTTTTATACATATTGATAGAAATAAATGAAGACAAATCCATTTGTGCGGAAAGAAATTTTTCATGCGGTTGTTTTGAATTTGAATAGGTTCTTCTTTCATTGTCTAGATGTTTGGGATTAGGACCTCTGATTCAGTCCCTTCCCTTTGGTGTTTTGAGTGCTCCTGAAGCCACTGTCACAACCAAAGCACTTCTGGGGTATAGACAGGGACTTTTCCCAGTAAGGAGACCACCAGGCATACCACACCTGCTTGCGGTGCCTGGATGGTCTGCTCATGGGAACAGGAGCCCACCTTCATGGTCCTGGCCCAGTGGGAGCCACTCAGACACTTCCTTCTCAGAAAATGGTCCAGGAACTTCCTTCGGGTATTCAGCTGGATGCTTCTTCCTTTCAGACAGATCTCTGCTCAATTATCCTCTCCTAAAGGAAGCCTTCCCTGATCATCTGAGCAAGAAACCACCTCTCCCACGCCATCATTCTCTGCCTGCGTAGCCAGCTTTATGTTTCTGCATCTGACCGCCTGGCTTGCTGGTATATGTTTTGGGTCTTCCCCACAGGAGTGAATGTTCCCAGAGGCCCCGACTTCTCTTTGTCATGGTGTTCCTAGCACTTGCACACTGTATATGGTTAATAGATGCTACTATTTGGCATTCTTTTTTCAGGGAGACCATAGGGAACTTCCATCGTATTTTTATGTTACAGGGAGCATCTCTTTCTGTTTTCTACTTCTGTGGTTAGCTCCTTTCCCACTGGAGTCACTGTGGGAAACAGAATGACTGGTGAGGGCAGCGAAAGTGCTGACAGAAGGGCAGGGATGCCCCGGATGTGACTGTGGGATTAGTTTAGCCCCAAATGCTGTCCTGATGGCAAGTCCGACCCACCGCCCTCCAACACGTTCAAACCACGTGGCTGTATAAAGTGCCAGAGTTCAAGCTCTTGGGAGTGGAAGTCTTTGAAGCTAAGAGAAAAATTTATAGAATTCAGATCATATGTATTATCCAGCTTCAGTAAAAAATGAGTTAGCAAAACAAAGTTTAAAGTTCCCAACTGAGCATTTAAAATAAAAATAGAATTTTACAGGGAGCATAACACCTTTCATTTCAAGAAAGGGTAAGCAAACAATGAGCCTTTTCTGAAAAATGACATGACAGAAAAATCCAAGGTCATTGTTCTAGGTGACCAGAAATTTGTAAAGGAAACTAGAATATCTTAGCTATCAATAACCTCCTTGCTCTTGCAGTACTAAGAGAGATGGTCAGCAAAGCCTGTACTGGGCTACAAATACCCACTAAGTTCTAATGTGTCTAAGGGCTGAGTGGAAGGGGCTTTTAAAAAAGTGGCTATTTTAGCTCCATATCTTGCAAGTTGATTTCCTTGTACTTTTGTAGGTTCAAGGGAGGCCTTATTTTTCTACCATCTTACTCATTCCATCACTGACACATAAATGAGCAATTATAAAAGTTAACAGTAACAAAACAAATCTTGTGAGTGACCTAAATCATACATTTGGGAGGGACAACAATCAGAGCTATAAATCACCTGATATGCAACGTTCTGAAGCCATAACCAGAGGCTGAAGACTCTTTCTTCTGTTATCAAACTTGCTGCACCTTTGCACGTGTCACTCCCATTCCTGGAAATGACATTGCCCTCAACCTGCTGAAGCAATCTCATGTGGCGTCCACTCCGATGTCACTTCCATTGTGCAGCCTTCCTGACCATTGCCTCCCTGCAGACGGACTCACGTTCTCCTCTAAGTTCCCATAGTACTTTCTTCCATGCCTCTATTGCAAACATGCCACATATTGTAAATAAGTGTTCATCTGTTTGTACCCTTCATTGGATCATCAAGTCATCGGGGTAGGGAACCAAGTCCTCTTTATTCCTCTTCTCTAGTGTTTTAAGCAAGTGACTGGCCCAGAGAGTGGACACAGGAGTGGTGTTAGTCATCTGTAATGCAAATTGATCAACCCCCAGTCCAGTTTTATGACCAAATTCTCCCATGGCACAATGTGCTAACCTTGGTCTGATGTTGCCATCCTGTACTTGGGTGGGGTTGTGGCCTCAGGAGTCCTAATCTCCAGATCTCTGGGATAAGATTGCACAGAGCAGCCAAGGTGTCAGAGGCCATACTGGCTCCTACTGGTTCAACTGATCATCGCCCCTAGGTACACTGCTGCGTGCTTCCTTCCCATTTTGGCAACTTCCCAGCAGACCCCAAAGGCTTACTCTTCAATCTGCTCCAGATGCTGAATCATGGTTTGGCAGGAAGCTTGGATCCATTTCTTGGTGCACTCTGCCTGTCTTGGATGACACATGCGTTCTGCTGAGATCCACCACCAGCAGAATGGAGCTGCTCATCCTGCTCCTTTAAATTAATTTTCCCTGCTGTTTGGAGTCTCTGTCTTCTCAAAAGAGTGACCAGATGTCTTTGAGTGCCTCTGGCAGGCTTGGCACCAGAAGACACTGCCACTTCTCCCAGCGTACCTCCATCAGGATGCCAGGCCAAGATGCTGGAGCAGCTCTCCTGCCTGCCTGAGTACAGGGACTTTTCCAACACTGAGTTCTTAGATGTCTGCCTAGGGCCTAGTAAATCTGCACTCGTTAATTTATCAACAAGCCTTTAAAGTAAACAAACAAAACCTGGCTAAGATCGTCATGTCATGGAGTAGAGATATAAGGAAGTCAAGTTCATTTTTTCAGAACCACATACCATGTGCTCACCAAATCGCTGTAGAATATATCCATGCAAATCTGGTGTTGTGCCCGGGACCAAAGGCTAAGGCGCCCTCCCTAGAGGAATGCCAATTAACATGTTCATTCCTGGTAAAATTGTAAAGTCCAGTTACTTATCAACCAAGTCAGCAGACTGGTAACCTTGGCTGCTGAGCTGGCTTCTGATTTTTGGTTTCTTAATCTGAAAAATGTGAGAGATTAGTAGCTCACTGGAGAAATTATTAAGAGTGTTTTTATTGGGCTCAGTGGGTTAAGCCTCTGCCTTCAGCTCAGGTCATGATCTCAGGGTCCTGGGATCGAGGCCCACATCGGGCTCTCTGCTCAGTGGGGAGCCTGCTTTCTCCTCTCTCTCTCTATGCCTGCCTCTCTGCATACTTGTCATCTCTCTCTCTCTGTTTCAAATAAATAAATAAAATAAAATCTTAAAAAAAAAAAAAAGAGTGTTTTTATTGCCCCAGAGGTGCTGTGTTTTAGAAACCTGACCTCTAAGCCTGCCTCTTGCCAACATCTAGCTGTGAGACTTTGGACCAGTCACCTCTCTCTTCTGGGCTTCACGCTCATTTCACAGGAGCTGAGAATTCCTTCCATCTCTAATAAATCAAGCATGGAGAGATTACTGGGGGATCAGAGATTCAATTTTTTGCCAGCACAGGAAAGTTCTTCCTGTCCCTGAGGAACTTTTTAATCTCTTCCTCAACAAACAAGCTCCAGGTGGTCTGGCTGTTTTGTCCAGATCTGTCCAGAAGGCCCTGTGCTCCGGAGAGCTCCATTTTCACAACTAGAATCCAAGAGTGCCCCTGCCATTGTGAGACACAAGAGTCCAGCAAAGTCTGCCTTTTTTTTTTCCTTGAAAAGATGTGTCTATTTTCAGTCTCATAGCTGCAATTAAATCAATAATGGTATATAAATCATGGGGCAAAGCATCGTTTTGTAAAATGTCATCTGAATATACCTCACAGCAAAAAAAAAACTGTGCACCCAAGCATAGCTCCATCGAATATAATAGCATATCTGCCCTTTTCCCAGCCTGCACCCAGTGAGGTTAAAAGAATTCTCTCTAGATACCCTCCTAACTTCAGTGCTCTCTTTCTGGTCATTTAAATCCAATCTGCTGTTGGATCCTTCTGTGTTCTTCCTCTCTTCATTTCTGGTATCCGTCTATTTTCTGTCTCATTCCTTCATGCGATGTCTCCAGCTCTCATCTAGACAATGACAGTATCTTTCGGTTTCCCCACCTGCACTCTCCCTTCCAAGCCATCACCTGTGCTCTTGCTGGATGCAGTGGTGAAGCGCGGGTGGGGGCTGCATAATCAGATGCTGCTTTGGATCCGAGCTCCTCAGCTTGCTAAGCGTGCACCTGCATAGGCTACCCACCTCCTGTAAGCGTGACTTTCTTCTTCCATAAAATGGATCTAATTATTGATCTAACACTAAAGAGTGAGGAGACACTATGTTTGCCACATTGTAATTGTCAAAAAAAAATGTTAGCTGCTCTTTTTATTCTTGGTATTTGTGGCTCGTCATAATCAAAGCTTACTATTTCTGCCCAAACTTACGTGTTTCTGCTTTGCTTTACATAACATGTGAGAGTCTGCACGGCTCCTGGTTTCTTACAGATTGCCTGGAAGTTCCCATCTATACATCTGAACACGTGAGCGTTCTTTCACTTATTTATCCATGGTGAGATCAGTCACTCAAAGCAGATATTATGGAAAATTTCATCTGTATCACTAAAAGAGAATAATGAAATTAAATGAACCCTCCTGTGCCCATCACATCCGCAATGAACAAACACATGACTAACCTTGTTTCAACTTTATCCCTGAAAAGGTTATTTTATTTTTTATTTTTTATAAACATATATTTTTATCCCCAGGGGTACAGGTCTGTGAATCGCCAGGTTTACACACTTCACAGCACTCACCATAGCACATACCCTTCCCAATGTCCATAACCCCATCTCCCTTCTCCCAACCCCCCTCCCTCCAGCAACCCTCAGTTTGTTTTGTGAGATTAAGAGTCACTTATGGTTTGTCTCCCTCCCAATCCCATCTTGTTTCATTTATTCTTCTCCTACCCCCTTAAGCCCCCATGTTGCGTCTCTACTTCCTCATATCAGGGAGATCATATGATAGTTGTCTTTCTCCGATTGACTTATTTCGCTAAGCATGATACCCTCTAGTTCCATCCACGTCGTCGCAAATGGCAAGATTTCATTTCTTTTGATGGCTGCATAGTATTCCATTGTGTATATATACCACATCTTCTTTATCCATTCATTTGTTGATGGACATCTAGGTTCTTTCCATAGTTTGGCTATTGTAGACATTGCTGCTATAAACATTCGGGTGCACGTGCCCCTTCAGATCACTACGTTTGTATCTTTAGGGTAAATACCCAGTAGTGCGATTGCTGGGTCATAGGGTAGTTCTATTTTCAACATTTTGAGGAACCTCCATGCTGTTTTCCAGAGTGGTTGCACCGGCTTGCATTCCCACCAACAGTGTAGGAGGGTTCCCCTTTCTCCGCATCCTCGCCAGCATCTGTCCTTTCCTGACTTGTTAATTTTAGCCATTCTGACTGGTGTGAGGTGGTATCTCATTGTGGTTTTGATTTGTATTTCCCTGATGGTGAGTGATATGGAGCACTTTTTCATGTGTCTTTTGGCCATCTGGATGTCTTCTTTGCAGAAATGTCTGTTCATGTCTTCTGCCCATTTCTTGATTGGATTATTTGTTCGAAAAGGTTATTTTAAAGCAGTTGCCATACATCATACCGTTTTGTTCATGAGTACCTCAGTGAGTATCTTTAAAAGTCAAGGACTCTTTTTAAGCTCAATGCCATCTGCTTAAACCGCATTGCTTTAGCCACAATACCATGATCAATCTAACAAATGAACAGCTTTTCTTTAATATCAAGTATCTAGTTAATTTTTAAATTTCCCCAATTGTCTCATAAATGTTTGTTAATTTGTTTTATAGTTGGTTATTCAGATCAGGATTCAAAGTCCACCCATTGAACTTTGTTGATATATCTTTTAAATGTCTTTTAGTCTATATATGCCCTTTTCTTTTCATGTAACTGATTTGTTACAGAAATTAGATTATTTGTCTTGTAGAATTGACCACAATCTGCTTTTTGCCAATTGCATTCCTAGAGCATGGTTCAGTGCATTCTTCTCTCTCCCATATTATCATTGGCATTTGGGTCTACAGGCTTGATGAGACTCAGGTTTCAAATTTTGGGCAAGAATATTTCATGGACAGTGCCAGCAATCATTTCTTAGCCCCTGAGCCCTGGGCGCAGTTCTGGGTGTACAGGGCATGAAGCATATTTTCCACATCAGTTTGCAGACTTCTCCTTCAGGGCCCACCTCTACAATATTCTCTTGTACTTATATTTTTGCCTGGTATTAGGGTTTTCAGGTATGAATCTTCCTTTTCCCTTCTCTGTAGTGCTCTTTCCAAGGGAACCCTCCATGTGAAAGTCAACTTCATGAACATCTCTTTCTCCACCACCCTGACCTGACCATGCATAATCAGGTTTCCTGAGTGTTTACCCTTTACCAGGCACTCTTAATGCTCTTAACATGAATCGTCTCATACGATTTCCCAAGAATCTTCTGACAAATAGTATTTGCATTCTTGAGATGAGGAAACCGAGGGCAAGAATTTCAGAATCTCCCACAAAGGAACTTCTAAGTGATGTCCCAAATAACTGGGATGGTCTTCAGTGTTGAGTCCTTGCCTTTGGCGGTGATTCAGCCCTGTGGATAACCTGTTTCTTTTCCTCTTTTGAGAGAAGCCATAACTCTTCCTTGTGAAGTGGAGGTGCTGGGTTACCTGAGTGTCAGCAGGATTTTGCTAATTATATAGGAAGTCATTGAGAGTATAAACGGGTTTGAAATGCCTCTAAGCTGCAGCTTTAGAAGGGGTTGCAGTATAGTAAGTTAGAGAAGGGTGTGGACTGGAATCCTAACTCTTCAACCTAGAGCTGTGTGACATTGGCCAGGTCACTAAACCTCTCTGTGCCTTAGTTGTGTCATAATAAAATGTGTATGCCAAATACAAGTACTTAGAAAGGTACCTAGCATATAGCAAGTGCTCAGTGAATGTTACTTGTTACTGTTGCTATTGTAGCCATTATCCAAAGTGTTTGAATAACGACCAGAAAGAAACAAAAAAAAAAAAAAGCTTTAAAACCTTATTTTGTATCTTGTGTTGCGAAAAGGCCACCTGCCTTTTCCATTAACTAGTTATTTCCCATAGAAGAATGAGAAAGAAGTACGGAGGTCTCCCCTCCTTCTTTCCCCCCACCACACACATTTTAATTAAGGTATCTTTTGAGAAGGAATACTTTAATCCAAAGTGATCACTTTGATACTCGAAGAGACACATTTGGAGGCTACTTGGCTAGGGGGAATTAAAGACGGAGAAGCTGAATAAATAGCAAGCAAAATGTTAATGTTTTGGCTTTGTGGTCTCTGCATCTGAGAGCACTCCTCGCAGATTTTTTGGCCGGCTCCAGCTGGAAGCTCCGGGGGCTTCTTTTGTGTGCGCGGGAGCCCTGGCTGCGGAGTGCCCCGCGGCCCCTAGGGGTCAGTGTGGTGCAGGGATTGTCAGGATCTGCACGGCTCTTGGACGCGCTGGGGAGCTGGCGCCGGGGACCCGCGGCTTCCCAGAGCCTGCGGGTGGCAGGCCCCCCAGGGGGTGGGGTTGCGCAGATTGCTGGCCCTCGGCCATCCCCATGACTCCTCCTCTGCCCTGCCGGCACCTGCCGCTCCCACCTCCGTTCTCCTCCCTCCGAACACGACTGTTTAGCCAGGGTCAGAAGAGGTGGAATTGTTCTTTAACTTCATAAACGACTGGGGTTAGCCTCACTTCTTAATGGTAAAGAGAAAATAAAATAAAGAAACAAGAGATGGATATAGATGGCATAGTAATTTTATGATAACCTCTAATTTTTGCTGGTGCTACATTCAATCTATTGCATCCAGAGCTGTAAAATGTTAGAGGTGTGAGAGGGCCAACACCCGTCCTGATAGCTCTTTATCTTACAAAGAAACAGGCCCAGAGAAGAAAACCAAACAAGCAGCCCGGAAACAAGCAGCCCGGATATCACACCGGAAGTCTGAGCTGAGGGTTATTTCTATTAGCTGTAACCTTATTCATTATTTAAGAAAATGATGAATGATGATTAGTTTTAAAAGTCATGAACTGATACAAAAATCAGTTTTAAGGTGGTTAGCTGGCAAAATAGCACCGTGGCTGAGGTGGTGGGCTTCAGAGAGAGATTCTCTGAGTGCAAATGGTGGGTGGGACAGGGGAGCCATGGTGGCCACTGTCTGGGAGTTCCTGGGGCCTTACCTGTCTTTTTGCCTCAGTTCTACTCTGTGAAATGAGCATAAAATGAAACGGTTCATTAAAAAGAAATCCTATGGAATAATTTGGTAAACTCAATGGATGTCGACTGGCATCAATTATTACAATTAGAAGCATAACAAAGGAAATTTTTGAAGTTAGAGGAAGGCGGGTACCCCATATTTCATCTTGGGAAGCCCAGTTTTACTCCTTCAGTTTGTCCTTTGCATGGTTCCCAGAGCGAAATTTAAACATGTTTTATGAGTTCCTTCCCTTATCTCAATACAAAGAGCAGAAAGAATGAATGTCCCTTGGGAATTTGGTGAAAGAATCAGAGGTGGGTGACAACTTTTAAGTTGACAGGTCTTAGCAAGAATCTGTTCTCAGAGACATTTACAAGGATGAATTCCTCACATTTAGAACCTTCCTCAAGTTCAAATTGCAGAAGAAAAGGACCTTCTGGAGACTTCGGATATTTTATTTCTTTTTCTGTGGCTCAGTTGGCTGTGTGCTGTTCAAGCTCAGGTCATCCAAATGCAACTTCCTAGAGAACACACCTCACCCCTTGGCTTACTCCTTTGGACTATCTTCAGTACCATTCTTTCTCTGCAGACACCCCTACAAGAGACGTGATAAGAAGGGCAATCCAACCACAGACCACTGCCTTTAGGCTTTTCTGTCTTCTTTCCATTGACTTTGCTGCACTGGTGGTGTTTGAAGGTCTTGCCACGAACTCTCTTCCCATTAGTACTTTTTCTGCTCTCTGAGAAGAGCTGGCATTGAATTCACCTTTCACCTGGCAACTCTGGAGATATTTGGATTTCAGGAAGCTTTGTTGAAGGCCTTGTTAAAATCAAGATGAATTATACCCAAGGCATTCCTGATAATCAAATGTAATAACTGAGCACAGGAAATAAGGTCAGTATATCACCACTTGAGTTTTAGAGATTTGTTGCTTTCTTAGGCAAATTGTTACCCCTCTCAGTGGTACTGCCTCTTTTAAGAAATATGGATAAAATAGTGCTATATTATTAGGTTGTTGTATGGAGAGCACAATACCCCATATAGACAGAGCATTTAGCATGATGTCTGGCACACGGTGTATGCTTTAAAATGCTAACTACTCTTTCTCATTATTACTTTTATTTGGCCAGCTATGAGCCCACTCAACTGGATTAGTATCCAATAAATTGTGCATTCATTCAATCAAGTCTGTTTTGATTTTTGAAATTAGTTTAACCAGTTTGGTGTTCTATAGCCAGAAACCATGGTTGGCTCAATTTTTATCATATCAACCTTTTTTGTTTACTTGTTTGTTTTGTTTCTTTGCCTGGAAGAGACGAAGACCTGAATGTGTTCCCTATGAGCAGATGCACGTGTTTGTTTAAGCTGGTGACACAGGGCTGGGAAGGGAACGAGGTAGAATGGCCAAGAGAGAACCTTGTAAATACGGGTCAGGCCAATGCAAAGAAAGTTTGTTGGCGAAATCATTTGAGTCTCAGTGATTTATGAAAATAAAATGCACGGAGTTTTCTCCATCTCTCAGCAGGGTAGTTTAAGCATATGGGAAATGGTTTAGCATGTTTCATGCAGCTGTATAAATTAATAAAATCTAAAATCCACTACTGAATGAGGTGTGGTCACTTGCCTCTGCGTGGTTTGATCTGTGGAGTTTTAGTGTGTGAAGGATTTTTGTTGCTTCAGTTGAATGCACATCTTGATATCCTCGTCTGTCACAGGTGATAGTTCTAGGTAATTGTTAAGATCTACCTGTTGTGGGGCACCTGGGTGGCTCAGTTGGTTAAGCGTCTGCCTTCAGCTCAAGTCATGATCCCATGGTACTGAGATAGAGCCCCTGCAATGGGCCCCCTGGTCAGGCTCCCTGCTAAATAGGGAGCCTGCTTCTTCTTCTCCCTCTGCTGTTCCCCCTGCTTGTGCCCTCTCTCTCTGTCAAAAAAAAAAAAGAATAAAATCTTAAAAAAAAAAAAAAGGTCTACTGGTTGTGTGGTTGTGACCATGCCATTGTCTTAGATTTTTCCTAAATTGCCTTTACAGTCATGATATTATTTAATCCTCAAAACATTCTTATGTGTTAAATATAATTATCCCAACTTCCTAAACAGGGTAAATAATTTGTTTAAGGTCACACAGCTAGTAAGGGACACAAGTTCTGTTTAACAGTTATTAATTTTTAATTATTGTGCACTATCAGCCCCTCCATGACATACTTCTGTCTTTTGGGAGATCTCAGTGGCCTCTTCAGCTTATATGGTGAGCTCTGAGAATGCTTTATGGTAGCAGGAGTAATGTATATATTATTTTTAAAAACAAAAGGACCACATAACTTCTTGTTTTAATCTCTGGGAGAAGTAGAACCAAAGGAGAAGTTGGTTATAAATTATTCATAAGCAGCCATTAATTACTTTCTTTGACTTTTGAAGTTTGATTCTCAGTTACTCAATTCAGAATTTATTAATTAATAATTTAATTAATGCAACAAATATTCATGAAGCACATATCGTTTGCCTGGCACTGTCCGCAGTGCTGAGGATCTGTGCTGCTCCAAAAGCTTTCTACAGAATTAGATAGTGCCCTAAACTCAATACTCGCTTTTTAGAAAACTTAGATTCTAAGCATCATTGCATCTTAAGTCCCCAGGGATTGCATTATTCTTTATCCTTCTAGTATAATTTGTATGTAGCTACACTTACTGCTGAGCCCAGGCCTCTGCTCAGCTCTTTTAAACACTTAGCCAAACCCTATGTGTAGGCCCCTTCAAGGGGCTAGGGCCCACCTTCCCTTTGACAACTTCCCTGACCACAGGCTGCAGCCTACCGGTTCTTCCTCCTCTAAACCTCACATGTATGTGGTGTGTGTCACACTCTTTTGTCCCTTAAAAGCATAACTGTTGGACTCTTATAGTTCAAGTGTTCTTCACCTGAGATGAGCCCACAATCACCCAGGGAATTTTGTCAAGTTCATGTGCCTGGCCGTCATCTCACTGACTATTTTCTGATTCAATATTTCTGGAGCTAGACCTTGATTTTGTATGATTTGAAATAGCTGCTTGAGTGATTCTGAAAGCTGGAGCAGGTCAAGAAACTGTAGTCTTCTATTGTCATCAGGCATTACTACTGACTCCCTCCATTTTATATTCAGTTCTGCATGCCAAATATATTATCCCCCCAGCTAGATTTAAGCACCTGGAAACATTGTGATTATAATTCTTTGTATTTTCCTAATTCCTAGCATGATGCTGAAAAAATACTCAATAGTTAATCACTGAGTGAATCATCAATTAATGAGATTGATTCCATTTCCTCTTTCCTCATGACATACTCAGAAAATTTCAGGAATGAATTATACAGTCTGAAACTTTAGGGACAAACTCCCTGGCCTCAGCCTGTGGGGTAAACACGAGGATGGTTCACTTACATGCTGGTATGCTTCCTTCCAGACTCAGTAGAACTGTGCTTCCCCAAACCCCTGAAGTTACCTGTGTGGCCACGTGACTCTGTCCCAAGACTTGTGTGTGGAAGGGATGGTATCTCTATGGGTGCAGTTCAAACTGGGTTCTGTTCTGCCTGGGTAGCCAGCAATGTTGTGTATATGGAGGCTGTAGCCCATTGAGTTCCCTTGGGTCTCCTTTTAGGAGAGACATGAAGCAGACCCTCCAGCCGACCCATGTGGGATATGAAGCATGAGTAAGAAATAACCCCCTGTGGTGATTAAACCACACAAATTTGGGGGATTTTTGTTACTGTATTTTAATCTTTCCTGACTGACTCATTGTGGGTCAAATCTATATTAAATTATTTGTCATATGCATTATATAAGACTTTCCAATTAAAATAAAAAGTGTGAAGAGTTGAACTATTTCTGGGAATGACAGTAGAAACAAAGCCAAAAACTAAAGTCTAGCATAGAAAGGTAATGAATTTGGGACTTTTGTTCATATGGACACTAAGATAATGTGTTTCCCATATATGTGCTTATTAAAAAATCGGTAGTTTTCTCACTGGGCTGGTAACAGAATAAAGGATTCTTTGGTAAAAGAGGTAGATGCCATCTTCAGTCCTCAAATGTATAGGACTGGGAATTGGACAAAAGGCAATCATCCAATGAAAGAGTTAGTACCTTGGTTACACCCTTAATTAGTGATCTGGGATCAATTCTGCTAAATGAGATGAATGGGTGACAGGTGTGTCACTTTTCAAGGTTTTGATACTTACTAAAATGTACCAGTAAGGTAGTTCTGCTTTCTGTAAAAACCAGTGATTTATAAAAAGCTGCATTTCTTTAAACTCTCCCCAGTCATGGGTATATTTTTTCTCTCAGGGTTAGGTAGTTTGATAGGTGAAAAACTATACCTTCCTTACTTTGCATTTCTTTGGCGGATAGTGAGGTTGTCCTACACTACAGGTGCTGTTGAATATTTATTTCTTCTTTTGTGAATTGCCTCTTTGGGTCTTTGCTAAGAGAAGTCTTTATGGAAGTGATGTCTCCAAGTCAAAAAACAAGGCCCCTTGGGCTCTCTGCTCACCTCAGGGCCTCAGTACTGTCTCTAGGTGGCCCTGCCAGCATCCTGGCACACTGGCTGGCAGGACAGGGGAAGCCAGCAGTGCAGCCCCTCCCAGAATCCCTGCCTCCCAGCTCTGATCTATGAATTTCCTGCTCACTGGACTCCCAAAGCTCCAGGGTCTGATCTGTTTTGTTTGTTTGTTTTTTGGAATGGGAAGGAAGATTAAAGAGGTTATGAGATGAGGGCAGCTCAGAAACCCAAAGACCTTCACTTTCAAAAATGCATCTTTTTCCCCCATCTTTTCCTTTTCCAACCTCTCCCTTCTCCTTCTTTTTCTACCAGAGCTGCCACAGCAGTGGAGACTGACCCTTTGCTTCCTTGGGAGCTTGTAGCAGCTTGTTTCATGCCACACACCTCTCCGCAGGTGGGTGGGATCGCTCATAGGCCCTCCTGACCTTGTGGAAAGCCATATTCCAAAGAAGATGTGGGACCTTCTCCTCCCCACCTCTCCACCCTGCCTCTGCTCAGGCTACTCCATCTGGTCTTCTGCCACACTGACATCTGTGTGATCTTTTGTTGTCCTCATCTTCTCTTCTTTATTGTGAGGTCCTCTCACCTACAAAGCAGATGAAGACCCCCCCAACTTGATTACCTAACCCAACATTTGACCAGGACTATTGGCCATACCTGGCAGGATAGACTGAGGCCAGATTCTGATGGAATTTGAACTCCAGGCCAAGGAGCTCAGATAGAATCCTTTAGACAAGTAGGTACCTTATGATCAGAGGTGTGCCTTATGAGAAGATCAGGTGACCCACTGCCCCCTCTTTTGTTTAGCACCTGATGAGAAGCAAGTTGTCACCTTCCTGCATTAGGGTCAAACTCTCTGGTTAAAGAGTCTCACAGATCAGATTGGTCTTTCTCACAAGTGTGGGAGGGCTGGTACCTTGACATTACCTTTGTCTTGGCAATAAGCACAAGGACAAGTGACCCAGGTGAGAGCAGTGATTGGGCTTTCATAGCTCCAGAGGAATAGGAAACAGTTGGCCGGACCTTGCTGCCAATCCAGGAGAGAGGGCTTGGAGTAGCAGGCATTTGGTGACTCCCTAGGGATAGGGTTCCTGTTCAAAGGCAGTGGTATTGCCTCCAAATCCATGATTGTTTTTTGTCTTCCCTGTGTATCTGTGAGGGTTCTGGTGAGAAAGCACATCCAAACTGGGTACTTTGAATATATGACTATGTCCAAAGATGGAGCAGGGTAAAGGAAAATTCAAGAGGTGCTTGCAGCGCTTGGGGATGGTGAGGTCTCTATCACCCCTAGACCACAAGGAATAAGGGGAGGAAGAAGTTTCCAGAACCAGGAGCCAGAGAATTTGTGTGGAACAGGATGTTTTACAAGATCAAGGACTTTGAGTTGATGGACAGTGCCCCTAGTGACCCCGCAGTGATGAGGGATTTGGGGAAATATAAATACCATGACTTCATTCTTCTTTCTCTGAGCTCTTTCAGATTCTCTCCAGTGGCCAAGCCCCACTGGAAACCAGAGGACAAGGGAAGCTGTTGAGCAGTCCATACAGCAAATCTCTTTAGGCAAAGAAAAAGGCAGAAGGGTAGAGGAGGTCTGAAGGGCCAAGTGGAAAACATCCAGCATATGCTGACCCCACTATAGAGGAAGAAAATCTTTTCCTCTATCCTGTTAGCTTCAGAATGTGGGGATTTGTGAATTAGCCTGACACAGGACAGACTAGCGGGAGAAAAGACAGATTTAATCACATACTTCAGGTAGTTCACAGAAAACTGTGGCAGTTAGAATTTGGGGCTTATATACCATTTTAATAGGGGAACAGAAAGGGGAGAAGGGCATTTATGGGAAAACAAATGACTTTTTGAAGGTAAATGGTCCTTGGGAGAAAAGATGGAAGACATGACAGTTTTATGACAATGTCCCCTTTCCAGTGATGAGTTAATGTTCTCTGGTTGCAAAAACTCCTGAGTAGAGAATATATGACATTTGAGTTCTTTTGATTTCTTTTGAGGAATTCTGCTTTTTGGCAGATAGGGGATTTTAGGTACTCAAATACCTTCTGCTCAAAATAATTTTTATGATGCTGTGGCATCTTCTGGACTCCTCTACCACCAGAGGAAGCAGGGTCTATGAAGGACTGCAAGGAGACTAAAGTTTCCTATTTTCCTTCGCACAAAGAAATGACAAGGGGACCTGCTTCAAGGGTGTGCTGTCCTGACCAGTCCTAGGCTATTCTGCATTATGGCTGAAGGACATCACACACCATTTCTACATAGCCCATGGAATATGACACATGGCCTTCCCCTTACTAGAAAGTCAGGGTCCTATTTGGGAATCTCAGGAAAGTTTACAGTGTCCAGGCCAGACTCTGGCTGGAGTAGAGAATTCTAGACCTCATTTTCTTCAGGGCTTGGGGAAGAAGTATGCAGAAATATGCAGAGCCCTTCTGCGTACTAAGGAGAAAATTCTAGGCACACTCATAAAAGTTTCTGGAATTCAAGAAGAAAGTGAACTTCCCAGGTGGGGATGTTGTGTGTGTTCTCCAGATGGGAGGAAGAGTAAAACAGTTAAGGTGATAGAATTTCCATTGTTAGATGCCTCTTGTTTGTCTATGAAATACACATGAAGGAGCTATACTGAGCCACGAATAGTGAAAACACTTGAGTGTTTTTCCACGTGTGAAAACGTTACCCTTTGAAAAATCCAGGGCCCCTCCCTGCACCACACATGTCGAATCCGGAGCTCAGCTGTTAGGAGCTCCTCACCTGCGCCAACAGCAAAAACAAAAGTGGTCCGGCACAGACATTGTTTAAAATGGGTGCGTTAAAAATACCATCTTGATTTCACAGATTGCTGGAACTGTGAGGCGGCGTCCTCATTTATGTACTCTGATGAAGGTACGTCTGGGAGAAATGCACAAGCCAGTTAAAAGAGGTTCTCTAATTGGGTTATGCAACAGCAGCTTTAGAATCTCAGTGCTTTAAATTTCAAAGAACCAGCAACTTCTCTGAGCTCAAAGTACAACCAGGAAAAAGGCTTTAGGGCATCAAAAATGGAAGGGGCTGGCAGCTCCATCGAGGTGTGATTTTGATGGTGGCTTCCTCTGTAAGATGTGGTTTTAACAGGGCTGCTATGGGGAGGCAGAGAGATCTGTTTATGGGTAAGTTTATCCTAAGTGCTGAGGAAAAAAGAAGCTTTCAGCATGTTGAAGAGAGGGATGCAAAGTCTCCAGAAGAAGACCTGGCCCTGGGGATCTGTTCCCAGTTAAAGAAGTTGGTGATAGTCTTGGTTCAGGTTTATTTTAGAAACCAGGTGGGCTCTGCTCTAAAGCTGAACATGGCTCTTGCTTAGTCAAGTCCCAAAAACCTAAATCAGCTTCAAGAGCTTAGTCTTCTTTTTCAGAACACAATCATTTTATGTCCTCAGGCAAACATTTACCAAAGCCCCTTTTACCTCAATCTTAGCAGTAATCTTAACTGCAATCTTAGCAGCCCACCAGCCATCTTCCCACTTGTTTGGCACAAGGTTGGCCTGGCCGGGTTCCATTCCAAGGCACAAGGCTAATAAGCTTGTCTAGGACTCACAGACCTTCTGAAATGGAAGACCGTGGCTGTAAACACAGTGGTACATCTGGCTCCAAACCAAACTCTTTCTTGTCTCTATTACTTATTTCTCTTACTACTTTCTACTTTAGTCTCCCAACTGGCCTTCAAGAACTAGTCAGAGCTGTCAGTGTTTCTGAAGTGGTGGAGATTGGTGCTGAGGCGAGAGGGAAAAGGAAAGGTGTAAGAAAGATGGCCAATGTGGTGACCCCATAGGAAGAGAACCTTTTGCATATACTTCTGAAAAGTGGAACAGTTGGCAAACCACCCAGAAGTCAGGGAAAAGGATTGTAAAAAACAGAAGAAAGAGGAAAAATACTCAACATGTGTTGATTATGAATTTTAATTACTGAGTTATCTGTTCAGTCAAACAGACTGGGAAAGAAATGTGGGCAGGAAGAGCTCTATGAATGTTACAGATGATACAATTCTGTTTTTAGGAAATGCACAATTAGACTGTGTCTATACAACCCAAAGTAAAAGCAGATGTATCCGTCATCAGACTATTTTGATTAATGGGGAAATCTGGAGCTTAAATTATCTGGTTCCGCCAGCTATGTTGATCAAATGAACTGGATCATTGCCAGATCTCCATTTTCCTCAGTGGGGTGTAGACACAACTTTTTGGGTGAGGCTGTTTCAGAGACAGGACTCATTGTGTGAAGTAGCAGAATCAAAGTAGGGAGGAAAAAGTACCACAAAGCAAGTGATAATGATATTCTTACATTTGGATAACTGATATGAGAGGTCATAGACTTAGTTTACTTCCAAATCACACAGCCAACTCAGCAGGCCTCATGATCTCTGGTGTGCAGTCACACTCGCATAATCTTCCTGAGAGATTGTTCTCCAATTAGGAAAAAGGCCTTCATGTCATTGGTCTGTGATGAGGGGACTGAGTGGTTGGGCAGAAATAAAGGAGGAGATAAAAGGTCCTTCGACACCCAGGGTAGAACTCTTTCATGATAGCTCACTCCAGACAGGGGACTAGGGCCATAAGGATGGACCACTCTGCGATCTTATTGACTGGACAAAAGTTCTCTCTTGATATGACAGATCACATCATCTGCCTTCCTAAGTTCCCATGGAACCACTCTGGTTTTTTTTTTTTTTCTTTTCCCCTTCTCTAGTACATATTTGTTGTTTATGTATGTTGGTCACTGCAGATTATGAGGTCGGGGTATTCTCTTACACACCAGGGCTCTTTTTAGGGCACACATCTTAAATGGCACCACTCTCTGAGAAAAGAGAATTATTTGAGTTATGGGGGATGCTGTTGAGCCAAATATCTTTTGAAATAAGGTCCTATTAGAATGTGGTTCCTTTAACATTAACTGACATATTGAACAGAGTGAGATATGTATTATTGTAAAACAAGAGAGGCAAATTAAAAACAAAAAGGGGTAACCACAGTAGAAATCATTATGGATCATGCGTGATAAGAAATGGCTATGACAACCCAAATGATCATTATGTATTAAAGGATGAACAAACCATGGTCAAGGCATTCTATGGAATATCACTTCACCATAAAACAGAATGAAATGCAGATATTTGCTACAGCAGAGAGGAACCTCAAAAACATGCTAAGTGAAAGAAGCCAGACCCAAAATATTACATAGTGTATGATTCCATTTATATGAAATATCCACAACAGGTAAATCCATAGAGACAGGAAACATTGGTCATTCTAGGGAGCAGGGGGAGGAGATATGGGGATTGACTACTTAATGAGTAGGAGAAATGTTCTGGAACTATATAGAGGTGCTGGTTGTACAACATTATGAATGTACTAGATGCTACTGAATTGTACACTTTAAAATGGCTAATTTTATATTATATAAATTTCACCTAAAAAAGTGGCTAGAAAGCAAACATGTTTGAATCATGCTATTTCCACCCATTCCCTCTCCTGATGAAGAGATACAGAGAGCTTAGGATCATTTTGGAGATGGTTCTTACAGCCGAACTAGGTCAGTGCTTTAAAGAACCTGAGAGACCATTTCCTCCCACCCTTCATCTTGTGGATGAGAAATGATGTGGTAGTTTCTCTGAAAGTTAGGAAGAGGGCCAGGCTGGTATCCAAGCTGCTTGATTCTTATGTCTGTGTCTAATCTAGGAACTCACACTGTGTCCTAAGAGTAGGTGATATAATAGTCTGAGATACCCACTCAAAGTGGTACAGAAAGTTTTACTAGCTTCTTTCCTGCTATGATTTGGACCGATGTATTAATAGGAATAATACTAGCAATAATAATAATAATAAACCAATACAACATAAGTTTTGAGCTCTTATTAGATTCCAGATACTGGGTGAAAGAAACACTTTCTACTGAATATCTCATTTAATTTGCCCCAAACCCTAGGAAGTCACTGAGGAAACTGAGCTCCCAGGAAGGGTAAATAAATTTCCTCCAGATATTAGTGGTGGAGTTGGGGTTAGAACTATCTCTAGGTCTTACAGTGTTGATAACCAATATACTAGTGGGTTCTAAACTTTGTCTTTCACAAACTAATAAAATTCCCAGAAATGAACAGAAGGTAGTCATATTGTATTTTGCCAAGTATAAACATTGAGTAACAAATAATAAAGGAAACAAACCCTAGTATTTCTTACCATTATGTAATCAAATAAAAAATGTTTTCATCTTAAAAAGTAGAGGTGGGGTGAGCCTGGTGGTGGGTATCATGGAGGGCACATATTGCATGGAGCACTGGGTGTGATGCATAAACCATGAATTCTGAAACACTGAAAAGAAATTAAAAAATAAATAAAAATCAAAGTAGAAGGACCTAATCACAGAATAGAGAATGTCTTATAAAGTAGATCTATTTAGTTTTATGATAAGTTCTTCAGCACAGTCCGAGAAGCAAGTACTATGGGAGTCTGAGTGACCTGTCTGTGCTCTTCCCCTGTTCTTTCAGACTTGCTTGGGCCTAGTCTTATGCAAACCATTTCCACTTGACAATGGGGTGCTGCTGTGTACATCCATTTTTTTCTGATTTGGTCAATCAAATAATACCCAGTGCATGACAGGTAATCACTTGATGTCCCATGGTCAGGTGTTTGGTCTCTACTAGGCTCAGTAGCATGTCTGAATCTGCCTTTCTAATGGAGAATCATTGTTTCCAGAACATGGCATGGCTGTACCCCAAGCAACCCCCAAGGGACATGTTCTGCTCTGTTTGTAGTGGGCTTTCCAGAGACTCCACTGAGCATCCCTATCTGCCACAGATACTCCGGTCCAGTTGGATATGATTGGTCATAAAGTCCAAGTGCGTAAGTAGTTTGCATGGCAGCCTAGCTTTAACAGAAATTGACAGCCTCACAGGAGATTCAGAACTTGGGTCAGAGCAGCACACACCTATGTTGTTTCTAGAACCCAAAGAGGCCCAGCAAACCTTATGCCTCTTTGTGGACAGTGGGTCAGTTAAAACATCTGTCTCATACTATAGAAGAGACACCCTGCCATGTCCCAGACTATGTATCCTTGGAATCGTACCAATGTGGTAGACCCCTGAAATACTGTAGAGATTTTCTACCATACTCTGGCATGCTTATGTCTTTCTAAGACATCTGGGGTTCTAGCTACATCCTGTTCTCAAGATCCAATTCACATAATGTCATTGATGAACTGGACCAGTGTGCTCTTCTGCAGAATATCAAGGCATTCAAGATCCCTCTGGACTGTTTTATGACAGAGGGCAAGAGAATGAGAAGAACCCTTACAAAGTATACAGTTGTCCCTTCCACTTGAAGGCAGTCTCTTCCTACTTAGCTTTTTTGAACTCTTCCTTGGCTTACTGGGGGTAATTTCATATGATTAAGCACTGCCATATGATTCCTACCACCCTGAGATTCCATTATTTCCATTGAAATCAGGAAGTTCAATGCCAGCTTCTACCCCTACCTCCTAATAATAACACCTCAGAGACTTTCAAAGATGTGGGTGCTTCTCTTGCCAATGGATTTCTAAGTGCCTTCACAAAGCATCATCCAGGTCTTCTTATGCAAATGTTTAGGGGATGATGATAATTTGAGCATTCATGATGGCAGCACATGTCATGAACTACTATGTATTAGTCAAGATCCTGGCAAGAAACCGATGACACCCTTAAATGGGATAAATTGAAAAGTTTAATAAAGGGAAGCAATCCTCAGGGGGCCTGAGTGGGCAAGAGGAGAAACTGTAGCTAGAAAGTGGAAAGTGCTACATTTATGGGAAAAGGAGGCCTGGCAAGAACTGTGACCTTAGGCAGAGAAACGCAGCCGTTTCTCTGGTGCCAAAATGGTGCCAAAACCATATTCTGGCAGTGAAGGATAGGTGGCTCTCTCTTCCCCCACATTTCAGTTAAGGTCCTCATCAGGACCTTTTGGGATTTCCCTTTGGTTAAACCCAACTAGAAGCCAGAGAGCAAGAGCCCCTCTGTGGAGGTGAGACTGCTGGACAGAGCAGAGTAGAGAGTGGATCTAGAGGGGCAAATGAAGAAGACCCAGCACTTAGGCTAAGGATTCTGCATTCTAGAGTCACTGAGAGTTAATGAAAACTTTCTTTCTTCCAAGTTTTTATTTAAAGTCTAGTTAGTTAACATACTATGTAATATTTCAGTGTAAAGTTTCAGGTGTAGAATTTAGTGATTCAACATTTAACATACAACACTGAAACACCCAGTACTCATCACAAGTGCCCTCCTTAATCCCCATCACCTATTTCACCCATTCCCCTACTCACCTCCCCTCTGGCAACCATTAGTTGGTTTTCTATCACTACAAATCTATTTCCTGGTTTTCCTCTCTTTCCCCCACCCCCGCCATGTTCATTTGTTTTCTTTCTTAAATTCTACATGTGAGTGAACCATATGGTGTTTGTCTTTCTTCTCTGACTTATTTCACTTAGCATGGTATACTCCAGCTCCATTCACAACACTGCAAATGGCAAAAATTCATTTGTTTTGATGGCTGAGTAATATTCCATTGTATATATATACCACATCTTTATCCATTCATCAGTCGGTGGACATTTGGGCCTGAAAACCAATAGTTTGGCTATTGTTGCTTATGCTCCTATAAACATTGGGATGCATGCATCCCTTTGGATCAGTATTTTTCTATCCTTTGGGTAAATATTGAGTAGTACAATTGCTGGATCATAAAGTAATTCTATTTTTTAACTTTTTGAGAAAACTCTGTACTGTTTTCCAGAGTGGCTGCTGTAGCCATGCAGGGAAATTTGTATTTCTCTGATGCTGTGTAATGTTGAGCATCTTTTCATGTGTCTATTGACCATCTGTATATCTTCTTTGGAAAAATGTCTATTCATGTCTTCTGCCTATTTTTTAACTGGATTATTTTTTGGGGGGGGGTGTTGAGTTTTATAGGTTCTTTATATATACTAACCCTTTATCAGATATGTAATTTGCAAATATCTTCTCCTGTCCTGAAGGTTGCCTTTTAGTTTTGTTGATTATTTCCTTTGCTGTGCAGAAGCTTTTTATTTTTTTATTTTTTAAGGTTTTATTTATTTATTTATTTTAGAGAGAGAAAGCGAGAGAGTGAGTGGGGGGGGCAGATAGAAGGGGAGGCAGAGGGAGGGGAAAAGAATCTCAAGTAGACTCCACACTGAGTGCAAATCCCCAAGCATAGCTCCATCTCACGACCCGGAATAGGACCTGAGCCAACACCAAGAGTTAGATGCTCAACTGCTTGAGCCACCCAGGTGCCCTGAAGCTTTTTATTTCAATGACGTTCTAATACTTTGTTTTTGCTTTTGTTTCCCTTGCTTCAAGAGACATGTGAGAAGTTGCTATGGCCAATGTCAAAGAGGTTACCAAATGGTGACTTTTTGAGTTGAGACATAATGTTTTTGGACTATGTTTCAGGGTAATGGTAACATGTGATTGAATTTTGGATAGTTTTAAGAAGGAATATCTGCTGGAGTCCGACAGTTGGAATGCTCATGACACTCAGGTGTTGCAAGGAGAATGGAAAGGATGGGAAAGATGCTTGGAAAGAAAATATTTAATGTATACAAGTCTTTCATGCCAATCAGGTGATGCAGAGTTGCTGTGTGAATACTAGAGCTTCCATCTGACGCTATATTAATGAACCCAGTCAGGAGGCTGTGAGGACTGCATGCAGCAGCAGATTGCCTCCGAGTTCTGCTTTTGAAGTTAGAAAGCCAAATAGATGTGAAGAGCATTTGGTCTATCCTCATTTCTATGCACATAGAGAGCTCATATTAATATCAAAGGAAGTCAGTTGTGTATGTGAAGGAGAAATAATTTACTTTGGGGTTCTTATTTGTCAAACCCCATCAGGATTTTCTTCTTCTTGCTCATGAAAATGACAGAATTCAATTTAAAAGCTTTGACAGCCTGTGATGAAATTTGGTTCCAGGAGTGGTAGCAATAATAATAATAATATCTAATATTTATGGAGTACTTAGAATGATCTAGGCAATGCACTTTGCCTTATTAGTCACTGACAACAAACCTAGGAGATGGTATTCTTTATCATCCCCATGTCTCAGATGAGGAAACAGAGACTTAGCTAAATAAAATATAAGCTCACACAGTGAGGAAGAAACAAAGTTGGTTCTCTAAGGCAGAACTGGTTAGCTCTGAAGGCTTTACTCTTAATAACTCTTATTCTCTGTCATATCTTGATAAAATTTACCCTGATCTTTATCTGTTGCCTTTTAATTGTGTATCCTTGTGCAGGTGTGTATTCAGTACCTTTAAAACTTTGGCTATCCGGGGTGCCTGGGTGGCTCAGTGGTTAAAGCCTCTGCCTCAGCTCAGGTCATGATCTCAGGGTCCTGGGATCGAGTGCCGCATCGGGCTCTCTGTTCAGCAGGGAGCCTGCCTCCTCCTCCTGTCTCCCTCTGCCTGCCTTTCTGCCTACTTGTGATCTGTCAAATAAATTAAAAAAAAAAATCTTTAAAAAAAAAATAAACTTTGGCTATCCAATGCTGCCATTAAATTCAGGTTTTAAAAAATTAATAATTAATATAATTAATTTTCTATGGGATGAGAAATTGACCAGACTCTGTCTGAGTTATTTGTCATAGCAAACAAAATAATTATTGCCGATATTAACCAAGCACTTACTTTGGACCCGGCACTGTTTTAAGTGCTTTACATGTATTATCTCATTTTATCCTCACAACGAATTCTAGGAGAGAGATACTAATAGGGTCTTCTGATATTTAACAATAATTAACAAGGTGGGAAAATTGCCTTCAGATGGAAAGACCGTATTAACACTTATTTTACTATTTTCACATAAAATGACTGTTTGAAAGCAGAATTTTGTCAGGATCAGTCAATTCCCTATTCATACTTTCAGATCCATTCATTCATCCATTCATTCATTCAAAAAGTACTGGCAGCTAATATTTATTCTTTATAACAGGTCTATTCTCAGTAATGGGACACACTCATGGGTAAGACGACCTCCGCTTTGGAGATGCCTCCTTCTTAGCAGGGTAAGAACTGAGGCCCATCTACATGCCACCAAACTCCCAGTCCTGGAGAAAAGTGAGTGAGAGAAACTGGATGAATCCAATCTTGACTGAGGAAGAGATACAATAACATTTTCTTAACCTTTGAGATTAAATTGTTAATTGAGTTTAGGTTGATCACACAGCACTCTGAGTATGCTGCATTGTCCTAATAAAGTACAGGATTTTGGCTCTCCTGATCTCTAGCTCTAATAAAATTCCAGCTTTCCTGCCCCACTCAGAGGTCCAGAAAATGAACCCCATTCAAATGTGATCTTTAAATGGGACTACTTTTGCTGGAAAGAAGTTACTTTTCTTTGAGAAGAAAATAATATTATTATATACCAATGTCTATTCTACCATTTAATGTGAGAACTACATATAATTATTTGAATAATCATTGGGGAGTGGCAAATGCCATTATGTCACCCCCATGAGCAGGGAACACTAGGTAACACTATGAAAATACTTCTGTTGTTTTCCTCCTTTAGGAAGAAACAGAAAGAAATGAAAAGAAGTGAAAATCTCTTCTACACATTGGATTAATATATTTTAATACTCAATGTGGGTCAGAACGTGTGACCCATCATACTGATTATAAAATGTCAATGGCCAGGAAAAGTTTAGCTTGGAAAACTTGCTACATCTATAATGTACGCTGCAAACTATTTGTGCAAATCATTGCTTTGATACAGCATCAAACTTATCCAGGAAGAAGTCACAGTTCGTCAGAGAACAGGTTTTCCATCTGATTTGTGCCCAGAACATGTAAAAAACATAGCAGATTGCATGCTGCATTGACTAGGGAACATACATATGCATTTAAATCACTTATGTTTTACTTTTTTTATGGGGCATTGGTGAATTGTATTCCTTTTGCATTTGTAATTAGAAGGCGGAACAGATGTGATGGCTTTGTTTAAAGGGATATGTCCATTAAAATAACCTATATTATCAAGTAATTGTTTCTTTCGCAAGGGAGTCTGTCCATTGTGATACCATTTTTGAGCCATTTAAATAGATGATGGAGAAAATATGGTATCTTCAGGAAATGCTGATTGATTATGGATGTCAGAAATTTTTGTGATAAGGTTCAACTATTTTTATAAATTTGTTCGTTTTATTTTCTTCTTTCTATCTAGAGATGCAACATCATCAAAGAAACATTCATTCTTTCCAACCTCACTTTTTGTCCTCAAACTGAGATGAATTATCAAACCTATCTGTATTTCAAAAGACACCAAGACTTTTATTTTAAAAAGCTGTGGTACAGTAAAACTGAATATTCAACTAGCACACACTTGGTGATCAAATATAGTTGATATTAGCCTTGGCTCTTTGTTTGAACCTAAATAAAATGTGGATTTTTATTTTGGTCAATAATAGCGTTCTGGAGATCTACAGTTATGCTTGATTTAGGCAGACTGTGACAGCCCATGCAATAGCCGGCAGAAAATTCTTTAATATATGAACTCGACTGACCCAATTACCCACTTCCCACCACCAATGCAAATGGCATCTCCAGCAAACCTTTTTGCCATTTTATTCTTGTAACATCAGTGCACTTATGATAAAAATTTAACTTAGTCTTTGTAGAACAGATGCATGTTAATTTCTTGTACCACTATAATTAAACACCTCTGTCTTCAAGTCACCAATTCTGGTAGACACATCCTCAAGTTCAAAGTTGCCATTTGTTTTTAAAAGGAGAATTAAAATCAGAAACACTGTATGGCCTGTACACTGCTGAAAAAGATAGTATGGTTTCACACAAATTCCATTTAGGATATATTATTGCCAAAAATATTCCTCATTGATATAAAACATTCAGAAAGGCTTCATAGAGGAAGAAATGGTGGTATCGATCATGGTATGATTATGATGTTCAATCTAATAACTTGCACTTTCATCTCTGAGCCCCAGGGGCACCAGTATTATGCCCTATGAGGCGGATGGAGAGAAAATCCTTTCAAACTCCTGTAACCAGATCCTGGAGATGGTCAGCATGGTTATATAATTGAACACTAGCAAGTGTATTTTGAGGCTTTTTTCTCTTGGCTTGGTGGTTTTGTAGGGGGGAAATTTTTTTCCTCAGCCCTTTTAGATCCATCCCTGGATGGATCTGAAAATGAAATTGACAAGGACAGATTAACAGAAGAAAAGCACACAAATTTATTAAATCCAAGTTTTGTGTGACACAGGAACTTTCATAAGGAAATGACGACCCAAGAAAGAGTTGGGCCTGAGTATATTTATGCTAGGTTGGATGAAGAGTGGACAGCCATGTAGGAATATAGGTTAAGGAATACAAGGGGAGTATAGTAAGCTGGGGGGAAATTTAACAAGGCCTATTTGTTAAGATGGCGTTTTCAACGATAAGGTGCTTCTTTCATCCAGGTGTAGAGAGGTCTCCTTTCCTATGAAGGTTTTATGACCTGATTGGTGAGAAGGGTGGAGAAAGACCAAAATGACTTTCCGGCATCTGCTGTTTCCTCAGATTCCTTCAGCTTAAAATATTCAGTATGCCAAGGTGCCAAATTTAGGGGGAACATGCCCTAAACCCCACTGGTTTGGATTTATTAAAAAACAGAACAGCTAGCTTTTTGGTTTTGCTGTTGAGATTTATCTCCATTCCATTTTTCCTTGTTATACTCAGTCCTGGCTCTGGTTTTCTATTTCTGTAATAAACTTATTGAATTTACACTGTTGACTGTACCTTTCATATCTTATTTGGAAGGAGATACATAGACATAAATAGGTCAATGATTGTGAATTGATTTGACCAAACAAATAAAATCTTTATTTTTTTTTACTAGCCAATGATTTTCCATTTACAAAAGAGAAATACTGATAAATTTTCTTCAGCTGCATTATATAATCTGTGTTTCCTATAAATCCATATTTCATAAGTGCTTTAAAGGTTTATTCAAAAATTCCAATTAAGTGGTTGTTGGAAAATGATTGATAGATACAATTAGCAAAGATGGTACAATAGGAATAATAAACTCAATTTATTAAATTGATATTCTATTGGTTAGTTAATTATTTCTGGATATCAGATAAACAAACACTCAGGAAGGATGTTAGAAAGCCTCTTTGTGGAATAGCTTTCAGTATGAGAGAAATCCATCTGTTTGAGTTTATTTAGGTATAATCCTATCTGAATCTTTGACTTTTAAGGGTCATTTCTAAAGCTTTTATTTGATTGTTTACTTAGACTAGTTTCATGTTAAAATTTAACATTCATTAGAAAGTAAAGTAGATGTCATTACTATGATCTTCAAAATAAAAAAGTTGAACTCTCCCAGATTTGTAAGTTAATTTTAAACTAATTGATATTAAGTGTAAATTGCCTTTATTCTATAATAGCCAAAAATGCACAGAAGGCTCAGTATGCTATAAAGCTTACAACTGCTCATAAATCCCCTCCTATAAAATATCATTATCTCTTTCAAGCCCAGGGGTTTGGGGAATGACAAGGAAGAGTTTAAAGACAGTTCTCTAATCAATGGGAAAACTCTCTTTTGGGGGCTGTGAGTTCTCAGCACACCTCTTCATGTGCATCACCTTCACACTGTGAGCCCCTAACAACTATGTTCGTAGCATGGGGCAGATTCTGTCCCTTTGCCCATTGCAGATTGGATGGACACTAGGCAGTCCCTGAATATGGTTATAAGTGGGGATATATTTCTAAATGTAAGTGCCCTGGGCAATCTTATTCAGAAAAAAAATCAGAGAAGAGGCCAGACAATGTGCCAGAGAGAGGAGTTTTATAACCTTTGATATTTATATCAAAGTTCTATCTTTGATGGAATGAACATATGACAAGCCAATGTTTAGTAACGTAAACTCCATGGAGTTCTTTGATTTAAGTTCTGCCGCTTGGGAGAAAGAGGTAAGGTTGGATTGCTTCTAAGATAAATATTCTATGAGCCAGTATTTGAATATATGTTTCTTCAAATTTTATGAAAACACATTTATTCCATTAAAGGAAATTTTGAGATAAGTAATAGCTGGTAGTCATGAGATAGCTTGATTTTTTATATTTCTATTTAGATTTACTATAGCTGAGAAGAAATTGAGATTCCTGTTTTCTGATGATGCAAGTAAAAATGGATCTACTTTATTATTTACAACCAGAGAAACACTTTCATCTGTTCCATTGAAAATTTTAATCATTTAAAAAAGAGGATACGAGAAGAGGATTTTTTTTTTTTTCAAGGTTCTAGAACAACTACCATAGCTAAGTAGAGGTTTTCTGCCAGGTAGAAGCCCTCCTTCTAGCTCTCCAAAGAATGCATCATTTGCTTCTCTTTTCACTTGTCTTCTGTAAAGGCCCTCTGTGGGCTTTGCCCAAATTTCTCTTCTCTTTTTCTATTATTTCACTGGCAATTTAATCTCTTCTCATGGCTTTAGTGATGATCCAAACTTCCAAACTTATAGCTTCACCCTTACTTTTAGGACTGTAAAAGTCTCAAGCATACATAGAAGCAAACTTTTCCAAAAGGGAATATGTTATACATTTCCAAACAAATACTGTGTGTCGATAGGACATGTGTGTGTACATATATATATGTCTATTCATTGTGTATTTCCGACCCATTTCAAATTGCTGGTCCTCAGTAGTTATAAAGCTGCACTGGTCATCAACCTCCCTATACCTGTTTTGCCACTCTCTTCCTACTTCCGTAGTTATGCATCATCCCATCCCTCCAGACCATAAAAATCAGAACCCTCCAGTCATCACTCAATTCTTCAGTTCTTCTTCCTCCCCCTGCCTCCCACTGAAAATCCATCTCTTGGGTCCTGATTATTTTACCTGTTCTGTGTTTGTCTCTTCTGAGCCTTCTCTACCCCCTCACTGTACTCTGTTGCCTTGGGTTGCCAGCTTGTCGGCCCCAACTCAAAACGCCTCCCTCTTGCAACTGACCATCACATCACATCCAGGTTAACCATTTTCAAGCACAACTGTGATTTTGTTACAGTGCTTTCCTTTGCATTCAGCCTAAAAATCCAAGCTTGTTATGTTGGTTCTAACCTGCATTCGGTCTTTCTTCCCCTGTCCAGCTGGCACCTCTACTTTTCCACAGTCCTGTGCTTGACATGTGAAAAGCAGCCAGCTCCTCCAGCTCTGTGTGCCCATCTTCTACTCCAAAGGCCATTATCAAGTCACCTCGATAGAGCTTTCTCCACGGCTTCCAGCTGGAAGGATACTTCTAGTGCTCTGGTCAAGGCAACATGCTTTTTTCTTTTACCTATTATATTACTTTACTCCAAAGACAAGGCAGCTCAAATAACAGAAATATATTTTCTCACAGACTTGGAGGCTAGATGTACCAGATCAAAGTGCAGGCAGGGTTGGTTTCCTCTGAGGCTTCTCAACTGGGCTTGCAAGTGGCTGTCTCTTCCCTGCATCTTCACGTCTTCACCTGCTCTTCCTTCTGTGTGTGTCTCTGTCCTAATACCTTCTTCTTAAAAGGATATCCATCATATTGGATTAAGTCCTATCCTAATGACCTCATTTTAACTTAATTACCTCTCCAGAGAGCCTATATCTAAACACAGTCACATTCTTAGGTACTGGGGGTTTGGGCTTCAACATATGAAGTTTAGGGGGATGCAGTTCAGCCCCTAACATGGGGGCTTTTGCAGCCTGTCTCACTTTAGACACTGCATTCTAGCTTTTTTGTGTGTACACATCATAAATTTCCTAATGTATTTCTCGTATGAGGGGGCAGTCCACATTTTCTCCATGACATATATGTGTGTGTGTGTGTTTGTGTGTGTGTAAATAAATATATATTTTTTGAATAGAGAAGACAATGCACAGCATTTTATTCAAGTTAATCCATTTCATTATAACTTGCCATATCGTTGGTGTCACTATTAATATTACTGTTATTACTATTTCTCTTTTGAGAAGACCATGCTTTTAAAAAAGTCTGGGTTGGATTTCCATGATGTTTAGCTCTATGATTAAAAATCTTTTTCCTTACCAAAAGGCAACCCTTCATCATAAGAGAAACAGAAAAGACTGAGATTTAGTTGTATAAATTGATCTCCCCCAGAAAGAATTCATAGTCCATAATCTTTCAGGGTTATATTTCTACTTGGGGCTTCTTTTTTGGGAGAGGGGACTGTCTCTTATAGATGTTTGTTTAAAACAGAGAACATCATCTACTGCATCATAGAAGGAAAATAAGGTCTATTCCCTAGATAACATGCAGATGGTCCTCCAGAAAAGGAATCTGTAAGGGCTCCTAGGTGACAGTCATTCTGCCAAGGTCAGGGGACAGAGTCAGAGACCCTCCTGCTCTGGCAAGTCAGTAGCAAAAAAGTCTAACCAGGTGAGTGGGAGAGGTAGTAACTAGCTTCCAGTTAGAATCTCTATCCAGGAACATCTGTGTTTGAGTAAGCCGGAGCTTGAGGGAAACATTACAAATTCTGGAGAAAATGACTAAAAATAGGCATGTGTGAAAAAGATGCAGCTTTCCTCCCAGGGGACCCACAGAAATGGGGACAACCAGTCAAGGGCAGCCCTGTGCTTTTCTTTGAGAGAAGAATAAACTAAGTGGGTTCTGAAGTTTTCACTGAACAACTGGAATGATACTGAACAAGTGGAAAGTTTATTCAGAGTTTCCGTCCATGGTTCAGAAAACACTGAGAGAATGCCTGTGTGCCCAGCAAAGGGACAGGTGCTGGAAAACCATCAAACTGTCTAAGATGTGATCTTGACTGGAAGGAGCCATCTAGCAGTGGCCATCAGACCCCTGCACACCACAGAATGCTGTCCTTGGGGCCGCATGGAGGAAAGACGGCTTCTGGCTGGCCCCATCAAGGAAGGCATTCCTCCATCCTCTCTTCTTGGTACTCCGCGTGTCCTCTGTGCCTCTAGGTTACTGCTCAGCCTGGCCCATTCCAGGCACTTGCTTATCTTCCTTATCTTTCTTGGTGGTGGAGGTGGAGAAATGGAAGTTTGAGAGAATAAGATCCTGTCTCAGAGGTGCCTGGTGTGGAACTGATGTGTCTTGGAAGTGTCATTCTGCCTTGGTTCAGAAAGGTGGAAAAAATTGGGGGAAAGGAGGGCTAAGATGGGGTGTAAGGGTATGGTGTCTTAGTCAGAAGGTAGGAGCAAAGTTATACCAACAAGCAGTTTAAGTACACAGTTTAAACCAGGTGATAGAAAGAGCACCAACACTGCCAAGTACTTCAAGAAGGTAGCTGGAAGCTTTTGGACAAGTAGGTGAGTCTGCAGAACTGGGAAGGTTAAATCCTTTCTTGTCATCTAGTCAAGCTCATCCAGAATGCATGAAAGAATAACGAATAACTAGAGGGTCTTCAATTTCTGGAAACTAGAAAGATCAAGTAAACTCAGCATCTCCCCTGCTCCCAAAACAGTGAAGTCAAATGTCAAAAGTGTAGAGAAAGCTTTTAGATATCTTCTTTAAGTGTGTTTTTGGTATTTTTGGTCAGTAAGCAATCAAGATGGAGAGAGATGCTATCCCAAAGACGAAAGTTGGTAGAACAAGAAGTAGTTGAGCCCAAGCATTCGTGATGCCTTTAGACTTACACAAAACCATGGCTAACGCCCATATGAATCAGCCAGGCAAGCCAGTGGCCTCTGTGCAGAAGTGTGTTGGTGATGGTCTACTTATCCTGAGTGAAGGGGCCCAGGGACCCTAGGCTCTGATCAGGGATACCCTAAGGCCAGAAGATAACACACTATAATACCCGAAGAAAATGCCCCTCTTGGAAGTATGTCTTACCACCTGCCACTCTCCCAACTGTTGTAGCACATGCCCAAGAAAGCTCCATGACATATTTCTATATAAACCCCAGAAACACTGAATACAGTACCTTGCATATAGGAGATATGTGATACATTTTTAAGATGATTTTAAAAATTAGAATTTTTGAAGATACATCTGGTATGTAAGCAAGAACTACAGCAGACAAATAGATTTGGTTAGGTGTCAATTATTTGGATAATTCTTGCAAATACAGCTACTAAGAAATAGGAAGAATTTTAGCCAGGATTTTGCACATTGTTAGCATTAATTATACTAACTAACTAACTAATGTCTGCGTATTCTGCCAATGGGGCAGAAGGAGTTCCCTAAAAGAAACTATTTCAGGGGCACCTGGGTGGCTCAGTCAGCTAAGTGTCTGACTCTTGATTTTGGCTCAGGTCATGATCTTGGAGTTTGAGATTGAGCCCCACATTGGGCTCTGCACTGGGCATGGAGTCTGCTTAAGATTCTCTCTCTCTCTCTTCCTCTCCTTTTGCCCCTCTCCCACCTATAAAAAAACTATTAGTAAATTAAAAACTCAATAATAAGAAGACTTCATTTTTCCTGAGCCTAGCTTATGTACCAGAGACTGTTTCAAGAACTTTTCAATGATTAACTCCATAAACAATCACAACAACTCTGTGGAGTAGAAACTATTATTGTCCTCATTTTGAACATGACAAAACCGAGGAACAAAATGCTGAAGCAATGTGCCCAAAGTCACATCAATGACAGTAAGTGGTAGAACCAGGCTTTCAACCTTTATAAATCTGTTATCGGAATGCAGGTTCTGAGATCCTCTAGTATGTTAACTTAGTCTTTTGATCAATTGTAAGTTTCTCTAAATTATTACCAAAAAATCGTTCAAATATCTCTGACTGAGAACATTAACTCCCAAGGGTACAGTAGAGTTCCAGGCCCTTCTTAAGACTTTGTAAGTATGTATACAACATAAAGACTTTTTAAAAAAAGTTACATTCATTAGCATAGGCAAGCAAATTAAGCAAGTCAGGCCTGGGAGTGGATTCTTTGGTCTCAATTATCTGGATAGCATTTCATAATGATCATTGCCAAATGTCATATTCAAAGTGTTACCAAACAGGCCCAGACTATAAAAAGACTCAGTTTTGTCTCATGGCCAATCTTTCTAGTATAGAAACTCAACTCTAGCGTATAATTACAAATTGATACATTGCTATGATGGATGGAGGATTCCTCATAACTACTGAAATATTTGATAAATACAGATCAGTGACTAAAGTGACACAGATAATTAAAGATGGGCTGGTGGACAACCCTTTTAAGATCAACATATATGAATCTTCTTAGATATTGATCCACTTTGCCCTTGTAAAATTTGAATAAAAATACTACAGAATGAAGAAATGTCAATTGGTGCATACTATTCCTTCTGACTCTTGCAGATGTCTATATTAGGACAATTATCCAAGTCAAAATAGTGAGACACAGAGAGAGAGGGAGAGTAAGAGAGGGAGAGAGAGAACTTTTAGGCTCCTGTCAGTGAGAAGTCCTAGATAAGTTGACCTGATACCAACTTTCTGATTCTTTCTTCCTCTTTCTCTCTCCCTCTTTCTCCTCTGCTTCCCTCTATGTCGGTTTCTCTCAGAAAAATCTCGCTGCTCACAGCAGTCAAGATCCATAGACCCTCCCTATTCATCATTTTAGAAGGAGAAAGAACCTTTTCCCTCTGACATATTTAACCCTCTCTCAGGACTCCAGGCACCCACCGCCCCATGAAAAGGACAGGGTGGGGAGATGCAGCCTCCCCAGGAGAGCCGCATGGCAGGTGGGGAGGAAGTGCAGATCCAAAGAAGGAGAAGCACAGGTGAAGCAGAAGAGGAACAGATGCCTCCTGCAACTGCTCAACTATTTACAAACAAAATCTATTTAACCTCCTTCTTGGGAGTATTCCCCACTTTTTTAAAACTCAAAACACATCCAAGTAGAAAAGGTAATCCTCTTAAAAGATAGGAAGTCCATCCTTAATACCCTGTAATACAATACAATGAAATCAAACTGAGAGGGCCGGGTCGTACTTGGTGACGAAAGTAAATCCTGAGATCTTACAAGAATATTAAGTGTTGCGTATATTTTGGCCTTCCAAAGATGAGTTTTTGAAAAGTAGTAGTGGTAGTCGGGTATATTAGAACACTTGAAAGCTTTGGGGTAAAACAAACAATTTGGATATGTTTTCTGGCTCCAATCTTGCTCCTGCTGCTCGCTTATTGGAAATTTTCACTTCTTTCTTTTTTATGGAGCAAGGGGCTTAAATTCTTTGGATGTTGCTTTGTTCACTTGTCAAGTGAGGATAATTATACCTTTCTTGGTTGACAGATGCAAAGATTAAGGAGATGATGCCCATGAAACACAATGATGTAGTAGATCCTCAATAAATGGCAGTTTTCCAGCACAATATATCTCCTCAGCACAGTGAGATTTGAGTCCCTGTTTTCCTTATTAGCCATTTTTTTCTGACTTAAAAGCATACAACACAAATACAAATGGAAACAAAAGTAGTTTGCTCAGGTAGTATGAAATAGGAGCAGAATTAATAATAAATTACACTCACTGTATCTCTGGTAATGAAAAAGACAAGCGTATAAAAAAAAATTAATTACATCTTGTTATATGTCAGAAATCCCGTAGAAAGGAAAGACAGAGCTGGACACCCACTGAGTCACAATCATGGTATGGCAAGCGTTTTGAAAAGAGAGAATATTATACGTCACATTGTCACCATCGTTCTGTCAGTCATCGGTGACTGCGGCCATATGAGGCCCAGAACCTTGCCCAGCTGCTCAGCACAGCATCCAAACCAAAGAACAGAGCAAGATCTCATGTTTGACCCATTATTTTAAAGATCGAAATAATAGTTTCCTTTCATAGTGCAGAAATGGGTTGAATACTTTGTAGCTTTGGATTTTGTGTTCAAATTTTAAAGATGACACAACCTGTCATCTCTTATTTATGCTCTTATTTCTGAAAAATAGGTTACCGGTAGCTGAAATATGTTTTTTGATATATCTGAAAAATAGTCCCTTCTACTTGCAAAATGGCAAGCCTCTCTTATAATCCTATGAAAGAATAGTTAAGGGAAAGTTCAATAGTGTTAGTTTTATGTAGCTGTCACTCCTTTGGGCCCATAATTGAGGTTAAACGACAGGTATGGGATTTTCAACAGAAGAAATCTCTGGAAGTTTGATGAAAAACAGGAAAAAAAAAACCCTGAATTAATTTACACAGCCTAACATATGATCATAATTTGGGGGGGATGTGACTTGCTGCTGGTAAAATTTAGAAAAATCCACACATATTATTTTAACTGAAATATAGTCTCATGAATGTACGTGGCTGTGTGGTTAAGTGTTTACGGGAACTTCTCAGTTTTTGCTATTCCGCCTGCTTTCAAAATATTCAAATATATTTGGCTTTTGTAACTTTGCTAATTAAACCTTCTAAAACAGATGGAATTATAGAAATTACAGGGTTTAAAATATCATTTTAATTGGTTTACGATCTATGTGACACACAGTGCCATTCATACTGTATAAAATATATACGGATGGCTCGAAAGAGATAGCATACCAATTAATTTTTCTTTAACTCTCAATTAAATCATGTTGTCTTCCTTATTGAATCCCCTTTCCATTAGCTGGGCTCTAGGCTGGCCTGATCGACCCTAACTGAAGATATAGGTTATAACCTGCAACAGTATCAGTGAGTTCTTTTAGGATGACTGATGGTGGTGTGTGTGGGGGTAGAATCTGAATTTACCTTCTTTCCAAAGAAAATAAATGACCTTAAGAGAGACCTTTAAAATGCATATGGCAGTCCCCTGAGTGACGCATTGGTCAATCTTTCTTCTTTTAATATGACTGTCTAATGTACGCAGGCAACCATAGTCCTCTGATTTTCTGCAAGTCTTGATTTCAAGTATTCTATTCTACTGTCTCACTACAAACACTTGCATTTATCAGATTTATCAGATTTACACGTCCAGATTTTTGAGTTGAGATGGAAGTAATAATTGCTGCACATAGATTTTTGAAAGATTTCTATAGGCTGCTTCGTACGTGTCTATGCGCTTTAAGATCAAAAATCTGGTTGAATAAAGCTCACTCCGACTCACAAAGATTCTAATTTTGAGGCCCATAACAAAAGTCTCAATTAAATAAGCCTGCTTTGCCCAACAAAATAATGTGCAGATTTGAAAAATACTACGCTACAATTTTTTTGGCTGCTGTTGGCTAACAAAATTAAACCCAACCGTTTCTTTCAAATATCTCAATTTGCCATTTAGATGTGATTTTAAACACACTATTCCCCTTTGTTGCCATGGTTACAGGTTTGGGCCCTCATGGGTGACAGAAAAGTCTCACAGTACTGGTTCCTGTTTGAACACACATGTTCGCTGTGTCTCGCCTTGCAGTGGGAGGACAGAGAAGGCTGGAATCACCGCATTCCCATAGCAAGGTAAACCCATGTATCAAATGACACTCAGAGCTGGGGAAATCGCCCACAGCAGGGACAGATTACCTCTTACAGTCACTATGGAGAACGATTCGAATTCTGGCTTTAATGATCCCAGATAGAGCCCTTCTCCTCCCCACCAATGTGACACTTTGCAGACATTTTATATATCAAGGATATATTTAACTGAAATGTGCTTCCAAGGATGCCTACCGAGCTGGCTCTAGGCATCTTCCACCGTTGCAGGGGTCAATTAAAAGAACCAATCAACTGTTTTTAAAACTTTAAAATATTAAAAAAAAAAAAGTGGGGGGAAAAGAAAGTGGACAAAAAGTAATGTTAAATAGCATGGAGCATGACTAATGGCGCTAGCATGTTAAAATCATTGGGAAAATGTCCTTGGAAGACAAATGAATTTTCAGCAGAATAATTAACTTAATTAACAAATTTGCATGCATATTCATCAGGCTATTGAAGTCTTTCCAGCCCAGCTTGATGAGCGTTGGTGTAATAATTGTCTCATTTACATTCTGCAATCTACTACAATTTAGGGCATGCAAAAAAAGCCGACCTCTTCCCTTTGACTTTCTTTAGGACCCACATACTCCTAATAACACAACCATCACCCACTCAGTGGCCTTAAGTTCTGGCCTTTGGAGAGAACCCCCAGAGAGAGTTGACAGTGGGTTTCCCCATCCCCCAGGCTTCCTCCTCTTTCTTCTTTTATTTTTTTTTCCTTTTGGCCCAGGTTCTCTGTTTTTGCCTCTGCTTGCTCTCCTGGGTAAATCTTGGCACCAGTTCTGACTTCAAATCTCCTGGGTCGCCAGACTGCATCATGTAAAAATTGCCATTTCCCTCTATCTCTGCAGGGCAATCTTTAAAGGCAGTAAGGTGTGACGCTCCAGACTGGCAGCTTGGCAAGACGGAGCCCATGGATACCAGCACACGGGAATCTGGACCGTTCACTCTGACAGCAGTCAGCACTGGGAACAAAAGGAATGGGGGAAAAAAAGCGCAAATGTATTTTTACATATTGTAGGCATATGGCCACAAGACCAGCAGAAATATATTTAATTACCAATTGCGTGCATTGAGGAGAAAAACACTAGGAAGGAGAAAAAAACCCAAAAAACTGTGTACACAGCAATATTATTCTACTTTAACTTTTCACCTCCTTTTTTTTTTTTTAAATTGAAGATAAAAGGGATGTGGATTAAATGGAAAAGGGTTATCTGTTGGAATCCTATGAAAGGTGATGAGGGTTTTTCATGCGCCTTCCTCAATAGCGTAACATTGTGGTGGGAAATGTAAGTTTTCTTGTAATGATTTTAGTTATAAAATAATTTTACTAAGGCATTTTTTGAGGGAAGGCCTGGGGGGAGACCTAATTTTAACTGTAACAATTAGACAATTTTACCATTCTGTTGAAACTATACTTCCAATGTTACACATTAGTTTAGGCCTTCACCATGAACAAACAACCCTTGCATAATTATAGTCCCGTTCCTTCCTATGAAATCAGAGCAGTTCAACCCACATGTATTGCCTGCTTCCTATCTGTCAGGCACTGTGCTAGCCAATGGAGGGAAAGGGATGAATCAGATATAGTCCCTGTACTCCAGAAGCTCACAATCTAAGATAGGAGACAAATACATAGATGCATAATTATAATAGTAAATTATTGAAATTATAACTATAATTATAATACACATAATAAAATAGCTGTAATGTGATGAGGTAGGTATACTGATCCAGGGGCCACAGAGACCTATTCTCAGGTCAGCCTGGGAGTCAGTCACCCAGAAAGTCCAGGGAGGTGACTTCCTCTTGGAGGAGTTAATGAAAAGGAGATTTTGGCCTGGGTAAAGTGTAGGTAAGTGGTCCCACGGTATCCCCCATACTGTCGATCCTGTTCCATCAGTCACAAACCTGGTGCAAAACTGTATCTGAGTCAGTCAGAACATCCCGCTCCCCTAATCTCCACCATCTGGGGCTGGAGTTCAGAGCTATGTCCCCTGAGAGTCTGTGCCCAGTGGGTCACAAGTATGCTCTGAGAAATGCTGGAGAGTGACAACCATAGCAGGTAGTAACGGTAGCAGCCCCAGGATTGGAGTTGTGCTGGGGGACTTGGCTGAATGACCCATTGGTGGCCATGGACTCTAGTCAGGAAGAGAGAGCTCAAGGATCAGAGCAGGTAAATTTGTCCAACAAACTAGTGGTCAGGCATCGAGTCTCCCAGCCATGACCGATGATACCTGGCAGGTGTGCCCATCAGGCTGACATTTTCTCCCTGGTCTCTGAGGCGTTCATTGGAAAGACCGGTATAGAAAGGGCTCCAACCCTGAGGAGTGTATAGTTGCAATAATTATCAGAAGCTAGACCCACTTTCACTGGAGCAAGTTTGGTTTATTTTGGGAATTGGCCTTGGAGAGGTTAACACTTAAGGAAAAGGCCAAGGTCACTACATGGCTCAAATGGATCCATTTTCTTGTACAGGAGTTGTACTTAGTTATTTGTGAGCTCAAGTGGCACTAAGTGGCAGAGTCTAGAGTTTTTCAAAAGCCAAACTCAATGTTTTTAATCACTCTGCCCCACCATCTATATTGAAATTATTATTTAAGAGGCCAAATACTGGCCACAAACCCATAGCGTACCAGACTGCGGATTTGGCTGCTTTATTCACCATGTGGGGTTTGGGGCTTCAATTTCTTATCCAGTAGGAAAACAACAACAACAACAACAAAAACTAGTCCAAACAATTAGGTAGTACAGGGAGCTAGCTAGATCTACCTGCACAATACAGATTTTGACTGTACCCGGAATAACATATTCCAAATAACCTTCCCATTGCCTAAGTAAGTCCACACTACTGTTTCTTAATTTGGTTGAAATAGGCAGGTTTCATTGATTCCATGAACCTTAAAGTGAAGTTACCACCAGGTTGTGTAGACAATACATGGTAACTTTTAACATTTGCAGAGTAAAGTAAGAATGACACTACCACAAGTCTAGAACAATGCCTTGGTAAATTAGACACCTACTTTTAAGTTCATAAAATTCATGGCACCAAATATGTTTATATTCCATCTCCCAGAAACATATGGAATGTTCTTTAAGGAAACATAATTCTTTAAAATTAAGAGATAAAGGGATTTTTTTAAACAAAAGAAATTAAATTTGAATAGAAATACATATAAAATTGGTTTCTGGGCTTGCTAGAAACCAGTACAGAAAGAGAAATATGGAAAATGGCATGCATAATTTTTCATTGTCAAAAAGGAGGAAACATATTAGTTTCTCAGGAGGAAAAGCATCCACTAAGGCACAAGCATTAAAAGTAATCTAACATAGATTAACCTTTGAAAGAAAGAAAGAACAGTTTAAAGTCTTTGTAATGAGGTAGATGGTAGTACAGTTCAAGAATTGTAATGAAATACACTCTTTAAAACTAGCATAAAGAAAGTATTTCTAAAGGCATTGAGTCAGAGGGTCACTAGGGCCTGATGCACAGATCTCAGCCCACAAGGCAGCACTACTCTGGTTACGTATTCATAAGGCAAACATTTGTTGATTACCTGATCTGTGCCACTCACATTTCTAGGACTGGAAATGAGTGATAAAAAAGAAAAAAAAAATCCCTGTTCACAGTCCAAATTAAAATGATTCCAGCACATTAATATAAAATTTTATAGTTTCAATTGTTACAATGATGTGTGATGAATGAATTATGGGTTAATCAACTTACATGATGCTTTATGGTTTACAAAATGTTTTCATACATCATTACAACCCAAGTATCCTTATGGAAGCATTGGGACATGCCAGGTATTGGACTGATGTTCCTGGCCATAGAGCCTTGATATGTCATGAAAGTGATGCTCATGATTATGTTTTATTTCCATTAGAAAGAATATGCTTGAGAGCCCGTGGCAGAACTTAGCAAGAAAATCAGCTAGTTAATGCCACAAGAGACCTTAACATACCTTGATGTGTTTAAGAGTTGAACACTACACTTAGTGACACTTAGTTTAATGAACATCTTTGCTTTTTCACATCCCATGAAATATTGCAGGACTTTTGGCAAAATGTGAGATCCCTGTGCTAGGCACAGCGAGGAGCTATGGATAACTTTTAGATGATAACCACTCGTCCCTATCTCAAGGCAACGATTGCAAGTCTTTTGGTCCACTCAGGCTCTCGGGCCCTTTATTCTCCTTCCTCAGCATCCCTATTGTGCACGATGGGTGAAGAATTCTGCTTCTTTTCCAGCTAATTAACCCACATGCTAATGATACTGTTCCGTCCTTGGTTGATTCAGAGCAACCTCCAGCTGTCTGCCTCCCGTCTGTTCAGAAGCTTTTGGTGATGAAGGTAGAGCCCATAAGAAGGAAACTGCTGCATGAACTCACCAGCACAGGCAGGCAATCTGCAGGTAGGGTGATCATCTCATCCCAGTTTGCCCAGAACTTACTTGATTTCAGCACTGCAAGTCCCGAGTCCTGGTAATCCCTTAAGTCCTATGCAAATAGGACCAGGATTGGTCACTCCCAGTGCTGGGAACCATCTGTGTAATCAATAATAACAAGTTAATATCTCCATCGTTGAGTAAAATACAAGGGCGGAAGTGACATTTGGGGTCTTGGTTTGGATTCCCTTGGAAGTAAGCCATGAGTCAAAGATTCCTAGTGAAAGTAGTTTACTGGGAAGTAATCCTAGGAAACAGTGGTAGGAGAGTGGAGAAATGAGGCAGGAAAGCAAGTTGCCACCTGGAACTTAATCTTATTACATTAAACTGGGGAATGGTATAGAATACGTCCCTCAGAGTCATGCCACCCATGGGGCAGAAGGGTGGAATAAGCACAGTAATTAGTTGAAGTCTGTTCCTACTCGTGTGGGATGAGGTCACTAATTTGGTCTGCTGAGCCTGGGCAGAGTGGACCTCAGCAGTCAGAGAAAGCCCTCTGACAAAGAGATACAGGTATTGCAGGAGGAAGCTGTGCCATTGTCCACTAAAACGGTAAGGGACAAAGGGATACGGGGAGGCCACTGACAGTGCTGTTACAGTGGGTCTACTTTGCTTTCCAGGTTAACACATTCCACAGCATTGAGCCCCTGTGAGGACCCAGGCTCAGAGATGGATGCTTGCTTGGTAAGGGGAGAAAGAAATGTGCTGGATATGGGGAAGTTCAGAATGTGGGTGCACGTGTAAAAGGCATGGGACTTTGATGCCTCTGCGTAATACTTGGTACATATTCTACTCATTAATAATTATCATATGACCAAACTATAGATATATGGGATTAGTTGGAATCCTACAAGGTAGGCTTCAATAATGTCACTCAGACAGTCACTGATTTTTAGGGACAAGACTTTTGAACACCCCTTAGGGTCTCATCGTATGGCTTATCAGGTCTCATTATTATGAAGAATTTGTTTCTTTTTCACTTACATCTTCCCCTTAGCCATTAAAAACTATTTTTGTATTTCTATCTTTGAGCTGGACAAAGTTTGTCTCTGGTGTCCCTTAAAAACACCTAAAACAGGACCTCTTTCTGAAGACTGTACAGTGTTCAGAGTGGAATGCAAAGGAGAGCTCTGTATCCAGGAATCTTGGCCAGGTGCCCAGGGTTGGTGACCTAGCCACCCCAGCCATCTAGGCTGATCAGTCACCCAGGTGACCTGACAAATACCTCTGCCAAATGGAGATGCTTGAATCTGGTTAGAAGCTGAAGATTCAGTCAGCCATTGTTCAAGATTAACAAAGATAGTAGGTGACCAAAATCCATGAGTCATCAGAAACCTTGAGGCAGAGACTACAGGAAGAGTCTGTTGGTAGTGGAGACATCTTAGCAAATAGCAGCTATGTGAGGCTGTGTGGCCATAATGGCAGGTCACTGGAAGGAGCACCAGAAGTTTACCTGCCATGGAGAGGAAAGGGAAACCAGGTGACTCAACCTGGCTTGTGTCTTAAAAGTTGATCCAGGGTCCATGGGTGTGAATTGGAGGCTGTTTTCAGCATTCTTCAGTCCCTGCGTTCAACCTTATAAGAAACCCTGTTTGTTTATTTATTTATTTATTTATTTATTTAAATGTTAATAATGTATTTTATTTACCCCAACATATCTAAAAGAGTCATTTCAATATAAATGTAACTTCAATACTACCATTTTTTTAAATTTATTTTCAGCATAACAGTATTCATTGTTTTTACACCACACCCAGTGCTCCATGCAACCCGTGCCCTCTCCAATACCCACCACCTGGATCCCCCAACCTCCCAACCCCCTCCCCTTCAAAACCCTCAGATTGTTTTTCAGAGTCCATAGTCTCTCATGATTCACCTCCCTTTCCAATTTCCCTCAACTCCCTTCTCCTCTCCATCTCCCCTTGTCCTCCATGCTATTTGTTATGCTCCACAAATAAGTGAAACCATATGATAATTGGCTTTCTCTGCTTAACTTATTTCACTCAGCATAATCTCTTCCAGTCCTGTCCATGTTGCTACAAAAGTTGGGTATTCATCCTTTCTGATGGAGGCATAATACTCCATAGTGTATATGGACCACATCTTCCTTATTGAAGTAAACTGGAAAACCCTCATCTACCTAAAAGAGCCCAACAAACATATATTTTATATGCTTGAAATCACTTTTCACTTTTCTTTGATTTAGGCTAAATAATTTCAATTCTGTTAGTATTTTTTATTCTCACAATTTTTTTTTTGATAAATTTTCATTAGCCATGCTCTTTCTCATCCTGTCATTATGCCTTTTGGAATTATTCTATTTATTTTTATTTTTAAAAATGTTTTCACTTTTACTGAGGTATAATTGTCAAATAAAGTTGTTAGATATTTAAAGTATGATGTGATGATTTTATACATGTATATGTTGTGTAAACGGACAGTTTTCTCTCTTTTTTAAATGTTTTATTTACTTACTTTACAGAGAGAGAGAGAGCACAAGTAGGGAGAGTGGCAGGCAGAGGGAGAGGGAGAAGCAGGCTCTCCGCTGAGCAGAGAGCCTGACATGGGGCTCGATCCCAGACCCTGGGATCATGATCTGAGCTGAAGGCAGATGCCTAACTGTCTGAGCCACCCAGGTGCCCCTGACAGATTTAAGTAAACTCTATGCCCAGCGTGGGGCTCAAACTAACTATCCTGAGATCTAGTTGCATGCTCTACTGACTGAGCCAGCTAGGTACCCCTTTATAATTTCAGTAATATTCTCACTTTAAATTGAGTTTAAAACCTCATAGATTCAATTCACCCTCTTCAAGTTCTCCTGCCTATGAGGCATAGTGTAAATAGGCATAGAGTAGAATAGGGTAAGATTGGGGTCAAAGACATAGATTAATTCATTTATTATTATTATTATTTTTAAAGATTTTATTTATTTATTTATTTATTTATTTATTTATTTATTTATTTATTTTAGAGGGGGAGAGAAAGAGAGAGAGAGAGAGTGAGGGAGCCAGTTGATGGCAGTCTAGAGGGAGAGAGAAAATCTCAAGCAGACTCCATGCTGAACATGGAGCCCAATGTGGGGCTCCATCTTACAACTCTGAGATCTGAATTGAGCTGAAATCCAGAGTTGGATGCTTAACCAACTGAGCCACCCAGGTGCCCCAGAAGACATAGATGTAAATCCTGGTCCCAAAATTCACTATAGAATAGTGAATGAATGTGCCCACAGGCAAGTTACTTAACTTCTCTGACTCTTAAATGAGGACAATATTTATTATTAACAATAATTTATTATTATTATCATTTCCCCACAAAAAATGATAGGTGAAAATTTTTCTCTCCCCTCATCCTTCTCAAAAATATTCTGTAAAGGATTAAAGTTTATCATATTAAAAAATACAGTTTTGGGGCCTGGGTGGCTCAGTCAGTTAAGCATCTGCCTTTGGCTCAGGTAATGACCCCAGGGTCTTGGGATGGAGCCCCACATTAGGCTTCCTACTCAGAGGGTAGTCTGCTTCTTCCTCTTCCTCTGCCTGATGCTCCCCCTGGTTGTGCTGTCTCTTTCTCTCTCTCTCGGTCAAATAAAAAAATAAAAATCTTAGAAAAATAAAAAAAAATACAATTTGATAATAAAAAGAAAATAAAAGACTAAGAAGCAAAAACTTGGTAAAAGGGTGAGAGAATCTAAGAAAGTCTATTATAACTGAGTTAAAACCTTAGCAGTCAGCTTCTCACTGCTAAGAAAGAAGGAAAGAAGAGCAAAAAATAATAGTCACATCTTACTTTAATACAATAAAATAAAAAAATAAAATTTTGTAAGGTAAGAAATAGGTTTTTGGCTTAATTCTGACATGAATTATTACACGTTTCTGTCTATAAGAGACATTGAAACACAGTAGAAATTTTGTGGTAGACAAAGGGCCTCTGTGTCCTATTTCTTACCCTGACTGCAAATTAAAAGCTATGACTGTAGGGTTGTGTTCAAGGTTTCTGGAAGGCATTTCTACAGACAGCTGAGAGAAGATAGCCAAGGCATCTATTTTTTAATCACATGAATGAAAGCAGCAATACAACCTGAAGGAAGCAGAGAAATGGCTTGGTTTATTCCCTAATCCTTTTCAAAGACACGCTGGCCGCCTTTGCCTTGATAGTACATCAGCCTGCTGACTGGGCCTCCTGGGTGCCAGGTTTGTCTGCCTCGTGCCCTTTCTCTCTCCTGCAGCCAGGGCAGGGATTTCTAAAACACAACTCGGTGTCATGTCACTCCCTGGCTTCAAGAACCTTCTATGGCTCACGTCTCAATTATTGCAGTTTCTCTGCTATGCCGCATGTTTTCTCCTTCTTTGCGTGGAGTAGCCATCTCTGCTGTCAGCCGCCATTCCCCCAGCCCCTCCCCAGAGTGCCAAGTTAATACCTTTTAGAAGTCCATTGTTAGGGCCAGAAAAACTTTCTTGCCAACTCCAATCTGCTCGCCTGGATTAGTCTCCCCTCTTCTGTGTTCCTTGGTCACTCTACTCCGCAGAGCTGTTATTTTGTCTTTACTGTGTGTGTCCCCAACGAGACTGAAGGTTTGTGCATTGGGGAGGCCTCCATCAGAGCTTCATTGAGCTTTTAGCATTAGTGGAAAGCTCAGTGCTTCTCCCCTGCTCTCTCTGCCTGCCTCTCTGCCTGCTTGTGATCTCTGTCTGTCAAATAAATAAATAAAGCCTTTAAAAAAAAAAGGTCACTATTTCATTAGAATATTAATAGCTCCTGTATGTTTTTCAAGTAATAAACTTGTGTACTATATGTTTTTTAATATTTTTTGGTGTGTGTGTGTGCATGTGCATGAACACACAGTACCTACTGGAACTAATTTCAAGCGACACCACCAGCTACTTGTGCATGGGCTTTTACTTTAAATTAGGAAATGCAATAAGGAGGCATCTGCTTCATGATTATTTACATTATTCTGCTATTCTGCAAAGTGTGAGCCAGTGCAGTAAGACCAAAAAGGAAAAAAAAAAAAAAGGGAAAGAAAAAGATGCAGCACACAAAAATGAAAAGACAAGATGACGATTTTACAGACTATGAGTCAGCTCTGAAAATACAAGAGCACCAACTGGGACAAACTATTAAACTAACGAGAAATATAACTGAAGCTAAAAAATAAATATATTGAAAATGACTATATATACTACATGAATAATGGTGATCAATTTTGAAGAATATGGGAAACATTTAACAGACTAACAAAATACAAGTTAGAAATAAACTTCACAAAAATATATATGAATTAAACAGCCCAAATTAAGAAAAATGAATATACAGAAGATGTGTAAGTTCAGAGATCTGCTTCATTCCTGAATGAGATCATTCAATATTGTAAAACATATCAAGCTATCGATTAAACACAATGCTATTTAAAACCCCAGTTCAGAACTTGAGAAAGTGTTTCTGAAGTTCAGCTGGAAGATAAATGGAAAAAAGTAGCAAAGAACCAAAGTAATAAAGAAGAGCAATTAGAAGAAACCAGTAATGTCAGTTTTTAAAATATATTAAAAGTTATACATTTTAAAACCTTACTATACATTGCAAGAATAATCCAAGAGAGACTAGAATATTACAAGCATATTTATACCTAAAGACTTAATGTGAAATGGAGTCACACATAAATGTAAGAATGGGTGTTGCTGCTGCAGAAGTTGGTTGATAATTTCTCAATTAAATTTAGTTTCTCATTTCATGCTATAGACGATTCCCAGATAGCATAAAGATTTACAGGTAAAAGAAGCAAAATATAGGAAAACTAGGAGAAAATGCAGACATTTTGTTTGCTTTAAAATTAATAATTGTTCTTTTTTAGTTTTTAGAGTTTTAAGCTTACAGAAGGACTGCATAAAAAGTGCCGGGCTCTCATACACCTTGCTCCTCTTCTTCTCACAGGTCCTCCTATTAGCCCCACTTGTATTGGTGTGGTGCATTTGTCATCACTGGTGAACCAATACTGATACATTATTATTAACTCAAGTCCGTAGTTTATATCTGGGTTCCCTCTTTGTGTTAGGTAGTTATAAGGGTTTTGACCAATGGGTAATGCCATACGTCCACCAATACAGTATCATACAGGTAGTTCCTGTGCTCCACCTGGTCATCCCTTCTTTCCTTCCCTTGTGCTGATAGAGACCATCAGTCTTTTTGCTACCTCTACTTTTTCCTGTTCCAGAGTGTCATACAGTGGGAATGATTCAGTATGGTGCCTTCGCATACTGGCTTCTCTCACTTAGCAACATGCATTTCAATTTCTCCTGTGTCTTTTCATGGTTTACTAGCTCATTTCTTTTTTATCATAGATTAATGTTCTACTTTGAGGATGTACCATAGCTTATTTACCTGCTCACGTACTGGAGGACTAAATACTTTTTTAAGAAAGTTTGGTAATATTCATTAAACAAAATAAGACATTTATTGAGAGCCTTCCATGGGCGAAGCCGTCTTCTAGAATCTTGTGGTATTTCAGTGAGCAAAACACAACAATCTTTACTCTTGAGAAAGTTACATAAAAGTAGAAGAAGACAGACACACGAAAATGAAGAATAAAAACAATGAATAGATACATTTTAAAGTATACAAGAAGGTGGTAATGTCTGTGGCAAAGTAAAAGGCAAAGGGAGTGGGGAGTGTGGGGACTGGTGAGATTAGGCTGCAGATGGTAATTCTGTATCAGGTGGTCACTGGCCCATGAGAAGGTGATGCTTTCACCCAGATTTGGTGGAGAACAAACAGATGGCCTGCAAGTATAAAATTTTACAATTACTACCAATAAAAAAAGGCAAATTCAAACAATGTTATAAGATCCCATTAGTTAATTTAGTTAATTTAGTTAATTTAAAATATAAGTTTGATTATGATACATGGAGATTTGACAAGATAGGAGAAAGTATTAACTGCTATAATTGTTTTTGAAGATAAAAGGATAATATGGAATAAAAAGACTGAAAAATGTTTAAGCAGGGTCTCTGTCTTTCTCTCTCTCTCTAATAAAAGGGAGTGGGGGAGCATCTGGGTGGCTCAGTAGATTAAGCATCTGACTCTTGATTTTGACTCCAGTCATCATCTCAAGGTTAGAGATCGAGGCCTGTGTCAGGCTCCATGCTGGGTGTGGAGACTGCTTAAGATTCTTTCTCTCCCTCTAGCTGCTCCCACCCTCGAAAAAACAAAACAAAACCAAAAAAGTGTTTGAACAGTCATTCCACATCCATAAAGTGATCAGGAATGCTAATAAAGTTTGTGTAAAAACTATTTATTTGTAGTTTTAAAATTTGAAAATAGCATATATTTTCTATAATGGGAACACATTAGAAATTATTATGGTACGTTCAATTGATGTAATGCTATGCAATCTTTAAAAATGGTGAAATCATTTTTGAAGAATATTTAATGATTTGGGAAAGTGCTTATGCACAGAAAATGTTCCAAAAGAAATATACCAAATGTTAACAGTAGTTATAAACCTCGGGTGGTGGGATTATGGATGCTTAAAAAATAACTTCTTTTTGATGTGAATGTATAATGTATTATAAAATTCATGTATAATACATACATATTATAAAATTCATTATTAAAAATGAAAAGTACAGAAAAGTAAAAAGAAAACAAAGGCGGCTTTGGCTTATTTCTCCCAATTCTGTTCCTCCTTTTACTTTCTTCTTCCTCAACAATTAAGACTTTTCTATTTTCTTTGCTCCTCGTTGTGTCCCTCTCTCCCAGTGTCTTTCTCCTCCTCCATCATCTCCTGCTTGTTCTGCTGATAGTCATGCATCAAAGGGCAACCATACATGTTATTCACGGCCAGACAGCACTCCAGAAGGTCATCTATAATCCCATCCTTTCTCCTCATCCTCACCAGCACTTTTTTTTTTTTTAAAGATTTATTTATTTATTAGAAAGAAAGAGAGAGAGGACAGCGAAGGGACAGAAAAAGAGAATTTCAAGTAGACTCCCTGCCGAGCACAGAGTCCAACCTGGGGCTCGATCCCATGATACTGAGATCACCACCTCAGCCAAAATCAAGAGTTGGACGCTTAACTGCCTGAGCCACCCAGGCACCCCAGCACTTTTTAACATATAATTGAACTTTCCTGTTTTTGCTGTTTGGACAGGTGAAGAGTCTTGTTTTGAATTACATCTCTGTGATTTCCTGTGAGGCTGGACTTCATTTCATGTTCTTATTAGTCACTTCGGTTTCCTCTTGTAATGAATTAAGTTTACACATCCTTTACCCACTTTCTGGTCAGGATGTTTGTTTGTTTATTATTTCATTCATTCATTCATCTGTCTTTGCACTTCTGGGTGGTAATCTCTTTGTCAGTTTAAGCAATTCAACAATCTTCTCTCAACTTCTGTCCTTCCTGTTAACTTTGCTGTGCTGTCCTGTATAGACAGAATTCTTGAACTTTGATCCATCGGTTTTTTAATTGACTCACCGATATTTCCATGTAGAGCATCACCTAGATCTTCAGTTAGATCTCTGTTTTGAATATCTGTATCCATCATTTGCCTTTCTTCCCGTTTCCATTTTTGTCTTTTTCCTCTTTATTCTATAACGAATTCTCAAGTTTGTCCTCCACATTACTTATTCAGTATGTCAATGCCAATTCTGCTATTTCTGCTTTCTGAAATTTTTGGTTTCCTTACGGCATTTTCAACTTCAGTAAACCCTACTTTCTTCTCATCTTATTGCTTGCAGGTCTCTTCGCTCGCTAACCTTCTTTTTCCATCACATCTCATCATCTTTTGAAACACAAACAACTTAGGACTTTTTCTTTCACTTCCTTGAGCTAAAATGTCTGGACATATTCTTTTTCTGAGTACTCCAGTAGGTGGTCCCCCTGCTTTTCACTGTTTCCATCCTCACCCAGGAAACCCACCATGGGAGGGGCCCCCAGCCCCTGTGCTCTGACCACTTCTGCAGAGGCTGAGTCTCTTTCCTGGAGTCACAGATGGTAGGTAGGTTGGTGAGCCCAGTGCCTCACACATTTCCTGTCTAGTTTTGCTCCCTCAGACAGAAATGGGATCCACTCCTACGTCCATCGCTGGCTCTCCAGCACATGGAACAGATGGACCACATGGAAAACTATAGCCCTGGTTTTCACTGCTTCTATTTCTATCTACTCCCAGGCCCATAGTGTTTATTTATGGAGACTACTATGCTGGTAGCCCACAACCCCAGTCTTGCCCAGGTGTTTTCTGAAGAGTTGAAGTCTCTGGATGTAGATGGGGGTGAGGTGGGAGTGACTGAAATGAGAAATTACCATCTGGCTGTCCTAAAAAAAAAATTAACACGAGCTCAGTGAGGGGCTAGCCAGCTAGTTCTCTGGTAGGTGCAGTTCACGTGTTTCTCAACAAAGCATCATGCAGTGGAGGAGAAACAAAAGATTTTTCTCCCTTCTTTCAGCTGTACAGGATTTCTTCTCTTTAGAAGGAAAGCACAAGGTGTCCCCCCTTGTGGCATGGTGCTTATGAGTCTGATTATAGTTACAGTTACCTGGTGTTAGAGCCAGATTCTCCTAGTTTTGGAAGCAGATTCATTGTTCTAGCTTTCACTGATGTTATGCATTTTCATCTTTCTGTGTCTTCAAAGAATTTGTAATGAGACACTGAGAAAGGCCAGGTGTCACTTAAAGCTGATCCATTTATTTAAGAAGCCACAGTTTCATTTCTTGCCCTGGAGGGGACGGGGACTTCTGCTTGGAAAGTTCTTCAAAAGACACCTGAGGTCAGGCATAGGCAGGCCAGTTCTCAAATAATAATGGGCTTGAATGCTCTGAATATTTGGGCAAACAGTTTTCCACAGAAGAGAGAAATTTGCCTGAGAATGAAGTCTGGTATGATGAATGCCTGCCTCCACTACATAAAAAGGTATAATATAGCTTCTCCTAAAGGTATGAACTTTAGGTAAAGATGCATCAAATTGCATCTGATGAATCCATTCTATTAGATGAATTTAAAAAATGAATAGAATAGCCTGGCTGTGTGGCTATAGAGTGAGAGAAGGAAGCAAAGTGTGATCCATATGAGAAAAATTATACATGATAAGTGCCATGTGGTTTAGATGTTGTTCTGTGGATGGACTTATTTGGTATTATTGCCCTTTCTTTGAGGCCCAAAGGCCAAAGAAGAACATTAGGTGTTAAGTAGTCTTTATTTCAACACAAGGTCTATACCCACTATATGTAAGTTTACCAAGTAAAATGAAGCATGCCCCAGTTGAATTTGAATTTCAGATAAATAATACCTAATTTTAGTATGAGTATGTCCCAGATATACAGGACATGCAAAAGGTGATGTCTGAACATTTAAAGTGGCTCCTTGAATGTATGAGTAGAAGATGAGGAGGCCAGGTGATAGAATTTTGGAGACATTTTCTAGAATTTAGTATCGTTCCCACTGTCTCCAACCCCCATGGGGAAGAGAAGAGTGTGCTCTCTTCTTCAAACACCTCCTTAGAAAGAGCTGAAGAATTTGAACCCTGGAGACAGAGGGATCTGGTGGTGTCACATGCCTGAAGACTCAATTTAAAGATGGTAGGAGACATCTGCCTAGCATCAAGCAAGGGAAGAGGATGCCCTTGAAAGCAAATTGTGCCACATTGGGGTCATAGTACCCACAGATCAATCACAGGTCCCTTGACAGAGACTGGGCTTGAAGGTTATTTGAAAATGAACTCCACTAAGGAGAGCTTCCTTCTAGATGAAGAAACTAGCAGAAAGGGCCCCTCCAATTGCAAGCACTGAGGAGGTTGCCATGAGTGGCCACTTGGAGGAAAATTGAGAGAGGAAGAAGCTGGCATTCCCAGAGAAGGACTTTCTGCAGGATTTGTGAAAGTGTCCCAGAAAAAGAACCATACAATGGCCAGGAAGCAGTGGAAATCAGCCACTCCTTCATACCTTCATTCTCAAAGATCTGTACTCCACTCTAGGCATGCACCATTCTTGGTGCTTAGGATACATCAGAGAATGTGGTGGACACAGAAACTTGCTCTTAAGGAGGAAAGTGGTGGCAGACAGTGACCTAAACCTGATCAATACATACTGTATAGAGTATGTTAGAAAGTAAGAATTGTTATGCTGTAGTATTAGAGCAGAGGCAGGGCCTTGGGAGTACTATGGGAGAGGGCAGTGCAGGTATTACTTAGGGAGGTAGGTACTGATTGGTGTCAAGGCTCCTCATGAAAGTCTGGGTTATCTGTTGTGGTATGTCAAGTGGACATGCATTCAGTTCTTTTAAAGTCACCAAGAATAAGTTCATGCATATTACCAATGGTCACATGTCATTCTAAAATATCTTCTCAACTGGACAAAAGAGAGGACAGTAATAGTAATTAGCAAAACTCCCTAGTCAGCACTGTCATTTATTACAGAGAAAGCTAATGGAGAGTCAAGAAAACAAAAAAGTCTGGGGAAAAGGTTAATATCAGCCTTTCCCCTTTTGTCCCTCTCACTACTTGGCTCCTGGCTAAGGTGGTGTTATAGGGATGACAAGGGCCGGAAAGGAGCCAGAAACTAAAGGATGTGTTCTTTTGGAAACAGAAGAGAAACTAACCCAGGGAGGAAAGAATGACCCAGAAAAGGGAGAGGGTAGCGGTGGAACACACCCAAATTTCTAAAGGCAGGTTTGGGTGATAGTTTAAAAGAGATTTAAACAGGGAAAAGAATATATTTAAATACTTAAACAGCCTTTCAATTATTTCAGTTTGTTAAAACAGGACATCCCTGAATATGATTCTGTGCCAAGGCTGACTTCAAAGTTAGGAAGCCAACTCAGCTCAGATTCCTAGCAGCACAGTTTGAAGTAGTTTGAAGGAGTTGAAGATCACCGGGGAATGCATAGACAAAAAGTGGTATGTACCACTCAGTCATGGACTGAGTTTACATGTAGCAACATGGTTAGTTTTCAACTATGGGGTGACATAGAAATGGGAACAGATTAACATCATAATGCCATGAATATAATTTAAAATACACATACACACACAAAAAAACTTCTATATTTTTTACATGTCATGGTGTCTACACAGACATATCAATGTAGATACAAAGGCTAACTAAGAAATATACTAGAGAGGTGGGCAAAGGAAGGAGTGGTAAATTAAGAGGGGAGATGGGGAGGAAACCACGCTGAATAGTCACACCGTGCCATATTGGAGCTTGTGGGAAGTGTCCCGGATCATCTCTCAACAGGTATGGCCATTGCCTGTGCTGTTCAGGGGCTCAAGTACTTTGCAAGATTTAGGTTGCCTGTTCTTTATATGAATGAATGAATCTGGAGCCCAGTGAGCTCTTGTATGATCCCATGCATCAGTGAAAGAGCAGTAAGGTATCTGGGTTGCCAGTGTAATTCTCTGGAAGTAGCAGGGTGAGCCCAGGAGTAATAACAACAGAAGTAGGGTGTGTTAAATTCTGGTGCTTAATCATGGTTCTTGGATGGGCATCCCTTTTACTGGTGATCAGGGAGAGGCTGCAGGGGAGATCAGAGGGGCTTCGGGGAGCACTGCCAGATGCCTGCAGCTGATGAAAGCCTCAGGTATCTCCTGGCCAAATTCCTAAGGTAAGTTTGCAGCTTCCCAATGATAGGCCACAGCTGGGGTTCTGCAGGAGGCTGTGGGTACTATGGCAAGCCCCAAACACCATCTGGTTCCAGCTTGAGGGGAACAAGGCATGGGGAGTGGCCTTTCCTCTGGGGCAGACCATGAGACCTCTTGCAGGGGAGCTTTGGGTCTAGGTCCCTCTCCTTCATCTTCCATTTCCTTTACAACTCATTGACAGTGGTAATGAGATGGAGAAACCCTCCTACCCTCTTTACTGATTTCTCAGTATGCCAGCATGCTGCTAGCTTTCTTGCCAACTCAGGCTTGTGCTTAATCCTACCAGCTTCTTCTAACAGTGCATGTGAAACCTAGAAAGAGATGGAAACTCTTTGTCTTGTGCCCACTGTTGGAAGATCAAACTGCTTGATTCAGATAATGTGTGGCTTCTATAATAGCAACTATTTTGCCATATATCAAGTTTTAAGTTGGTTTGCATCCTTAGGAAAGAAAGCACACTTTGAATATTTCAGTATGGAATCATTCTGTTTTGCAAAGGTAATATATTTTCTCATTTCAGCCTAGAACTTGGACAAATTCACTCATTAAATAATATTGACAAAACATCTATTTTATATTAGGACCCAACATTTAAATGCTTCTAGGCTTACACAGATAAGTCATGGTTTCTGCCTCCATGAACTTATCCACAGCCTACCAGGGAGACCATTATAATATGTTAAGACAATTGCTATCATGGGGGGAATGGACAGCAGCATATGTTTCTTGGAGAATCAAGATAAACTTTACAGAGGAGAGAGATCTTCAGCTAAGTTTTGAGGGACAGATGGGCAAGAGATGAGGGCTGTGAATGGATTCTTGATGGACACAGTGGCCATCTCTGTTTCTGGACACCAGAGAAGGCAGAAATGAGAAGCTGGAATGGAGTTCCCATTCTGGCTTTTGCACAGGCTTTGCAAAGTGCTTAGGTCTTTGAAGAACTTTGGTTGAGGAATATTTATAGATCAGCGATTCCTACAGACCTCAATAAAGCTTTCTGTTTGTTTTAAAAAGCAGCATGGCTTTGAGAATCAGTGTGCATGGCAAAAACTCCAACAAATGTATCACAATTATAAAAACACCTGTTCTAGATATGGCAGTATTTTTGTTGTTGTTGATCCACTAGGCTGAGCACATCAGAACTAAATTCTTCATTAAAAAAAAAAAATTTAATGAGTAAATGATAATCCTAGCTTTAATTTTTCCCCCTAAAATTTAAAAATCATGAATTTTTGGATTTCAAAAAAAATCTCACAGTGAGCATTGACATAAACTACTTATTGTAGAAGCACCATTTTCTTCAAAGATTGCAATTGATTATGAACAGTAAGTTTAGGTTTGACCTCAAGGATTCCAGTTTCTTACCAATATATCTAAAAGATTATCCCACCTTGGTGGGATGAAGATTTTATTTTACTTTTTAAATTAAATATTTTAATATATTATTAATAATGTTAAGAATATATGTAATAATATATTATTAATATTAATATTTATGTAGTTAATATGATTAATAATTATATATCACAGAACATGAATGTATATATCACATGAATATATATATATATCACAGCTCAATGAATCTTAACACTGTATGCATGTGTGTTATCAACATCTGAATCAGGAAATAGAATATTATAAGCACCTCAGAAGCCCCTGTGAGCCAATCTCCCAATCACTACTGCTACTTCCTTCATGACTCTCTGTATCAGTTAAATCTTCTGTGTAACCAACCACTCCAAAATTTAGTGGCTTAAGACAATAGTCATTTACAATTCTGTGGGTTGGCAGCTTTGGCTCAGCTCAACTGGGAATTTCTGTTGATCTAGACGAGGCTCAGCTAATCTTGGGGTGAGAGCACCCTCCTGCATGTGTCTCCTAGATTGCTGGGGGGCTGGCTGACTTCTAACTGGGATGTCAGTTTTCCTCCGTGTAAGCCCTCCGAGGGGCCAAGTCAGGCTTGTCCTTCTAGGGGCAGAATTGTAATAGCTTATTACTGTTACAAGGCCCAGGCTTCATGGATACATCCATTGGTCACGTTGTATCTGTCAAAGCAATTCGGGAGGCCAGCCTAATTTCAAGGGGTGATTCTCCACCTCAAAGCAAGGCCTTCAACGTGTTGTGGCTATTTTTATAATCAATCACAATCACCAGTAGTTGGTTTTTGCATTTTGTGTAAATGAAACCATACATCACATACTACTTTTTGGGCAGTCTGCTTTTTCATTTGACATCATGACAACAATGTTATTTTGGTACTATTGACAATAGTCAAAAAAGTACCAATATAACATTTTTGTCTATGTCTTTTGGTGAACATATGTACATGATTTTTTCTGTTTGGTGTAAACTCTAGAAATGAAATTTCTAGGTTAGAGTATATGTACATATTTAACTTTAGCAAATAAGGCCAGTTTTCCAATGTGATTGTAACAATTTACATTGCCACCAGCAGTTTATCAAAATTCCAGTTGTTACATTCTTGCCTAAACTTGGTGATTACTTAATATCAGTGTTTTTAATTTGAGCCATTCTAAAAGGTATGTGCTTCTGGCTCATTGCTGAATTTACATTTCCTGGATGAATAATGATATAGAGTTTCTTCTCACGTGTTTCCTAGCCATTTGGATATCCTCTTTGGTGATGTCCCTATTCAAGACATTGTCCTGTTTTTCTACCCAGTGATTTGTAATGCCTGGTCTATCTCTGCTTTCATTTAATTCCTAGCATGTGGTTTTCAGGGATCCCAAAGGAAAACTTGGGGTGTTTATCATAGTTCTTTTCTCGGAAGGCCCCGAATGTCAGTAAAAAGAAATTCTCCAAAAACTCTACACTTCTTGGCTGCCACTCTGTGCAGCCCACAGAGCAAAATAAAACTCTCTTGGCCCAGCAAAGCAGGGAGGCATCAGTGAGTGCATCAAGGGAAAGCTGCACACTGTCAGTCGCTGCCTTTCTCCTAGATCCTCAGCCCTGGGGCATCTCAGCAGCCCTTACTCCACTTTCATTCTCACCAGATCTTGAGTTTGCTGAAAGCTCCCCTCAGTTTCCCTGGTTTCTCAGTCACTTCTTTTGGCTCATCTCCCAGCTTCTTTTCCTGTACCCTGTGCAGGGTGGCAGACCACCTGAGGCATCTCGGTTTCCCTTCTATCCAGGACTTTGGCCTTTCACCTTCTGGCCACTTTGGTACCTCTCTATGGTCTTCAAATTTCTTGTTAATCCAGCTAATTTAGTTTTTCTTAGTGAGAGATTCGGTCTGTTATGAATTAATCCCCGATTACCTAGCACAAGATGAGTGTCTTTTTCTTTTCTTGTCCAGCTACATAGTATATCATTGTATGGATACTCTGCAATGTCTTTATGTACTCCCCACTTATGGATATTCAGTTTGTTTCTTATATCTGTTATTGCAAACCACAAAGCAGTGTGTAAACTCATATGTCCATTACTTCACATATGGGCAAATATATGTTATTAAAATTCCTAGAATGGAATTACTTGGTCAAAGGGAATATGCATTTGTGTTTTGATATACATTGCCATATTATTCTTCATAGAACTTCTACTAATTTATATTCTAAACATGTTACGAGCATGCTTATTTTCTCACAGCTTAACAACATGGTGTTATCTTAATTTTGGTATTCACCAATCCAGTAGCTAAAAATAATGATCTCTCATGAAAATAATAGTATCTCATTATAGTTTTAATTTGCATTACTCTTATTGTGGGAGAGATTGAACATCATTTAATATGATTAAAGTCTCAAGTTAACAAACTCCTCTATAGATTTGTGATCAACATTTCCCAGAGTATATTCCACTAAATTAACATAACATTTTCTGGAAAAAAATAAAAAGTCACTGTATCTTATGCTTCCCCCTTTTGGCAATTCAAAATTCATTATAAAAGCCTCTGATAAAATCAACCCATTTAACTTTTTCTTATTGTGGCATAGTATATATAACATATTACTTATTTTAACCAATAGTTAAGTGTACTATTCAGTGACATTAAATACATTTACAATGTTGCATAACCATTTCCACTATCTATACCCCAAATCTTTTCATCATCTCCAACCAAAATTCAGTGCCTTTTCACAATCCTCCCTCCTCCTCTCAGCCCCTGGTAACCTCTCTTCTACTTCCTATCTCACTGAATGTGGCTTTTCTAAGTAATTCATGTAAGTGAAATCATATAATATTTGTACTTCAGTGTTTGGCTTATTTTCACCAAGCATAATGTTCTCAAGGTCCATCCATGTTGTACCATACACAAAATTTCATTCCTTTTTATGGCTGAATAATAGTCCATGTTATATTTTATTGTTTCTCCATTCATCTGCTAATGGATACACAATATTTCCACCTTTTGGCTATTGTGAATAGTGCTACAGGCATCGTGCACAAATTTATTCATATCTTTGTTTTCAGTTCTTCCGAATGAGTATCATGGAGTGGAACAGGTGGGTCGTATGGTGGTTTTAGGTTTAACCAGTCAAGAAATTGCCAAACTGTTTTCCACAGTGGCTGCACCATTTTTGCATTCCTCCCTACTGTGTATGAAGTGGGCATCTCTTCATGTCATGTCCTCACCAACACTTTTCAGTTCACTTTATTTTTTCTTTCTTGGTTACAACCATCCTATAATCAGGTTTGAAGTGCTCTCTTATTGTGCTTTTGACTTGCATTCCTCTAACGATTACTCCCTTAGTGCATTCAGGCTCCTACAACAAAATGCCATAGGCTGGGTGGGTTTTAAACAACAGAAATTTGTTTCTCACAGCTCTGGAGGCTGGAAGTCTAAGATCAGGGTGCTGGTTGGTTGGGTGAGGGGACTCTTCCAAGTTGCAGACTCCCATGGCAGAAGGGGCTAAGGATCTCTGTGGAAGCTCTTCCATGAAGGTGTTAATTTCATACATGAAGGCTCCAGCCTCATGACCTAGGCACCTTTGAGTGGCTCCACCACATTATACCATCATATTGGGCATTAGGATTTCAACATATGAATATTAGGGAAATTGAAACATTCAGACCATAGCAGTTAGTGATGTTAAACATTTCTTCATGTTTTTATTAGACAAGTGTACACCTTCTTTGGAGAAGTGTCTACTCAGTTCCTTTGTCCATTTTTTAATTGGGTTGTTTTGTTGTTGAATTGTGGGAGTTTAAAAAAATATTCTGGATATTAATCCCCTATTAGGTATGTTTTTTATAAATATTTTCTCACATTTGGTAAATTGTCTTTACACTCTCTTGATAGTATCTTTGGATTCATAAAGGTTCTAATTTTGATGAAGTCCAATTTATCCATATATTCTTTTATTAAAGGTGGTTTTTTTTTAATCAAATTTGTGAAGTTGTTAACAAATTCAATGTTACAAAGATTTTCCCCAGTGTTTTCTTCTAAAAGCTTTTCAGTTTTGGCTTTTTGGTTCTTTGATACATTTTTAGTTAACTTTTATATATGGTAGGTATACATGTGGAGTTACATTTTGCATGTGGATATCCAGACTTCCCAACACACCACTTCTTGAAAAGACTGTGCTTTACCTATTAAATGGTCTTAGAACCCTTGTCAAAAATCAATTGACCATTTACGTGAGAGTTTATTTCTGGGCTATTTTAGTCCATTGATCCATATGTCTTTTGTACTCTAGTACCCCACACTGTTTCAAGTACTAGAGTTTTGCAGTAAGTTTTGAAGCCAAGGGTGTGAACCCTCCAGCTATACTCTTCTCTTTCAGATTGTTCTGGTTATTTAGGGTCCCTTGTGGTTCCACCTGAATTTGAAGATCAGCTTTTCCATTCCTGAAAGAAAAATTATTTATTTATTTGAGAGAGAGAGAAGGAGTGGTAAGGGCAGAGGAGAGGGTGAGAGAATCTCAAGCAGACTCTGTGCTGAGTAGAGAACCTGATGCAGGGCTAGATTTCATGACCCTGAGATCATGACCTGAATTGAAATCAAAAGTGGGACACTTACCTGACTGAACTACCTAGGTGCCCCAAGGTTATTGAAATTTTGATAGTAATTACACTGAATCTGTAAATCATTTTGGGTATTAGTGAACTTGTAACAATGTTACATCTTCCTATCCATGAACCTGAGATGTCTTTCTGTTTACTATGTCCTCTTTATTTTCTCTCAGTGATGTTTTATAGTTTTCGCCATAGAAGTTTTTTCACTTTCATTGTTAGATTCATTTCTAAGAATTTAATTATTTTAGATGTCGTTACAAATGGAATTGCTTTCCTAATTTCCTTTCTGGATTTTTCATTGCTGGTCTATAGAACCACAACTGATTTTTGTGTTCTTTTACCCTGAAACTTTCTCCAAATTTGTATATTCACTATAGTAACTAGCCATTATGTGGCTTCTTTGGAATTTCTTATGTATATATCTGATGATCTCACCCATGAATACAGAGTATTACTTCTTCCTTCTCAATTTGGATGCCTTTGTTTCTCTTATTCTTCTAATGGCTCCAGTATGGTGTTGAAGAGCAGCAGTGAAAGCAGGCATTCTTTTCTTGTTCCTGATCTTAGGGAGAGATTTCAGTCTTTTACCATTGAGCAGGGCCTACTAACTTTATTGTAAACCAAGATCATCCTATTTATTTGAAGAATAAACTATTCGCATTGGGAAACACTTTTACTGGTAGATTAATACCTAGAATGAGTCTACAGTATCTTACAATTAAAATAAAAAATCCCGGTGCTCAGGGAAACATGTGGCATTTAGATTTCAATTTTTTATTCCAACATTTTGATGCCACCATTTTGCGGAAACCATTCTATCCGCTTAATCAACTTCTTTGTGTACTTCAGCTCATTTCACAAAACGAAACCAAAAAAAAGTACTTTTCTTAAGCAACTAAGCAGGATGTGGCTACTAATTAAAATGCCCAGAGTGAGTTGTATGTGGCACTGTTAATATAGGGAGGACCGTCACACACATGACTTGGTACTCTGTGGTGTTCTATTGTTGGTGGTTGGAGAAACTCAGCAGGAACACTTAATAGCTGAAAGTTTTATAATTTGCCTTTTAGGGAGAAAGGTGTGAGGTTGATATGAAAACATTGGGTGTTTTCTCCTCTTGCCAAAAAATTCTTGATTTTATCTTCCTCACTCCAATCACTACTCATTAATTTTCACCAAGCACCCCATCTCCACATTCGTGCTTTCTCTCAAAAAATCCCCAGTGAGACTCTGCCAAGACTCTGTTCCTCACCTAAACACATTATCTCCTTTTACACATTACAGGTACCTCTGACAAAGGCCAGGAAATGAAATGATGAATAAACAAATTGGCTGAAAAATCAGAGTTGTTGTAAAATTGGCAGCAGTAAGGTAAGCAAGCAGCAGAAACTGGCAGTGGTGAGATAATCAAACAGTAGTGTCAAAATGGCTGGGCTCAAGCTGGCCTCATCAGAACTTTCTGGTCTTGTGGGCAAAACCAGATGAAGGGCACTTTTTGCAGCATTGAGTCATAAAACCAAAGTCAAAGAAAGTTTTAAGTATTTCACTGATGTCTCAGCTTTGTCATATCTCTGCATAAGTTGTATCTATACTTTCAATAGCACTACCTAGTTTTGCATATAGTGGAAGTTGAATAAATGGTGGTCAGAGAGTCAGTGAAAGAAAGATTATCATGCCTTATGTTAGGCACTCCACAATGGACTTCTTGTTCTTCCTCAGATACACAACACACTTTTCCTTCTTAGTTTGGACTTTCTATCTCTCCTAAAATGATCTTCCCCAAACACATAGAGAGGATTTTACCCCTCATTTATTTAGGTCTCTTCTCACAGAGGCCTTCCCTAATGTCCCTTTCTAAACTACCCCCCAAATACTTTCTTTCCCATTACCCTGCCTGGTTTCTCTGTCTGGGTCTTCAATTTTGGCACTCTGTTAGTTCATTGATATGTATGCGTGTTATCCATCTCATAAGGGCAAGTGTCTTGCTCACTGCTATATCACCAGCACTTACAATGGTGCCTTGCACATAAGCTAGGTACTTAGCAAATATTTTCAGAATGAACAAGCTAATAAGTAAACCAAAGGGAAAGTCATTTAACATAAAAAGAGAACTTATCGCCTCTTTGAAATGAAGCCTTGTCACATGTAGGTAGATTATAGGTAGATCATGCCCTCCTATAGGGTCCTCAGCACTCTCTCTGCCCCTGCCTGTTGGCCTTTTCTCTGGCAGACTCTTCCTTCATCATGGCCCCAGCACCCTAGGCTTACATCATGCTAAGTTCAAATATCCAGAGAGAAGGTCATGCCCTTTTCCCAATAGCACAGGCTGGATTTCAGGGCTTTTCTGGGCTCTCCTGAGCAATACCCCTGAACCAAATGCTCTGACTAAGGAGCTGAAACATGGTAATGGGATAGGACTTGGAGACAGGAGTGTAGGTCCAGTCATGCCACAGGGACCAAGACTGGGGACGGGCAGCTTTCCAAAGAAAAATCAGGGTACCAATACTAGAAGATGCATAAAGAGTGCCAAGAGGGCAAAAAAAGTTAAGAGTGCCCTGTGCTCCCCGTGACTGAAAAAGAGAAAAATGAACAAATAAAAACAAGTTCTTTGCTGCTCAATTACTTAACTTCCATTAAGACCTCTCCCCCAGGAAATTAATAGAAATAAATCAAAATCAAATCCTTGTCTTCTTTATGCTTTGTTGGCACCCCAAAGGTGCTTTTAAAGATTCAAATACTAACCACATGCTTGTGACTCAGACACGTGGAACTCTTAACTACTGTCTTTTCAAACACTCTTCTATGTTTCAGGGGTTAGTCCAGATGGTAGGGACAAATTGTACCTCCCACTCCCGAACCCCTTTCCCTGCTCTCCTTTCCTCCATGGCACTTATCGCTTTCTAACATATTTTATGATTTATTTATTATCTGGGTCCCTTCTACTTTCCAGAATGTAAATTCCATGAGCACAGGGATTTTTGTCCCTTTTGTTCACCAGCGCATCCCCAAAGCCTAGAGCTGTGCCTAGCATCCCACAAATACTTGTTGAATAAATGAATGGTGAGGGATTAATGTCTGTGTTTGTTTATTTAATACTTCTCTCTTATTCAATAGTTTAATATTACTCCATCTGATATATTCTGCTCATTTCTTTAAGAAAGATTCTGTTTTTTCCCCTTCATATTCATTTCTTATAGGGTTTCTAGCTTCTATGTTGTTCAAAAGAATAGAGCTGTTACCTAAACACATATTTAAATGATCTTCTGATACTGTTTGTAACTGAAGCAACTTCATCAAAAAAGAAGAGAAAAGAAAAGAAACGGGCACACACATGCATGTGTACTCACACTAAGAAAAAGCTATGTTCTGCTGTCTTAGAGCAATTCTCGTTGTAGTTTGTGCCAGGGAAATAACAATCTGTTATTACATAAAGATTTCCTGATCTGCTTTGTCAGTTTAGTATTAGATAAGGACAAAGAAAGGGCTGGCTGGGTGGTTCAGTGGGTTAAGTGACTGACTTGATTTTGGCTCAGGTTATGATTTGGCTCAGGTGGTGAGATAGAGCTCCAGGTGGGGCTCCGTACTGAGTGTGGAGCCTGCTTAAGATTCTTTCTCTCCCTCTCCCTCTGCCTCCTCTTTGCTTGTGCCCTCTCACTCTCTCACTATAAAAAAAAAAAATAAAAATAAAATAAATAAATAAATAAATAAAAAATAAATAGATAAGGGCAAAAAAGAATGGGATTCATTTTTAACATACAAAAACTAGACATTTAAATCACATTTTTTAAAAAATATGGCCCCTGGCTACTTGTACCTTTCTCAAATATCCTGACATTTGAGATTGATAACCTAGTAGAGTCTGCCCATCTTGCATATTTTTCACTCTGCAGGACAAAATTGGAAGTGGTGGTTCCTTTACCTTAACCTTATTTTCTAATTTATGACATGCTTTTTTACCCCTCCATAATCCCTTGTGCCTCCCTCTAAAAGCCTGGAATCCTGTCTACTTACAAGAAAAGCTACATAGCATGTCTTATTTCTCTTTTTGTCATGGATGCCAAATTAGAATCACTGAGTTGCAATTAGGGTTCATAAACTTATACACCAATGTAATTTCAGTCACCTTTTTTTCTATAATCTTAATTTTTTACTTCTATTTAATTTACATTTTTGTTAGTGATTTTGGTTATATTATACTCAGAAGGTTTTATGGAAAGAACCAAGTTGTAAATAAGCCAATTAAAATTTTAGAGTATATTTATATACTGACCACTGTAATGTAAATTAAGAGTAGGGTAGAGGATTACAGCAAAATAAAAGACCTCCTATGTTCTTAAAGAGTTTATGGTAATATTTGTGGAATAGGACTAGTGCAGACCCAAGCAGGCTAAATATGCTCTGCATCATCCCCTGTCCTAGGATTGCAGAGGTCATGATGGCTGTCAGCTAGTCAGAAAGTGGATCACAATCTTTTCACATATGAAAAGTTCTTTCAAATGTCAAAACACACTATAAATTATATCACCCTGGATAGGCTATGCTATGTAGTACCAACAGCTTCAAAATGTCATTGACATCAAACCACCAACTTTCTTTCTGGATCACACTACTGTCCACCTTGAACCAATGGGGGCCCCTGATCATTCTCCTTACTCTGGCAGCCGGGCTGATGGAGCAGCCATCAACTCTGATCACAGAAGCAGAGGGAAGAGCAGAACACTAGAGGGTCTCCCACTGACAATGAAAGCCTGGCTCAGAAGGGGCAGCCAGCACTTATTTTCACAACTCGCTCACCACAGCTAGTCATACAATGCTCCCCATAACAGGAGGGCCAAGATGTATAAACTTTGTATGGGCTCAGAACGAGGAGAGAACCAGAAATATTGGGTAAATGACACTAATGACTACGCAGATCTACTTGCACAACAGCAGTTGTCAATTTTTAATCTTTGTTGTTCAGCAGATGCATAATGATAAAAAGTTGCTATGAATTTGAGGAGGACTTGAAAATTAATTTGTATTACATTAATCATATTACTATCTAAGTAAGTATAACAAGACTGAGACATTTTTATCTTAAAAGTTAGGCTAGGTAAAGATAGAACTAGCACCAGGATTATTTCTACGGAGTTCACTTTGGGAAAATAGCCTGATGAGTATGTAAGGGACAGTGGTAGAAATGCAGAGGACAGGAGTGTTGGCGGGTGAGGAGGACACTGATCTCCGTAACACACAGAGAGAAGTTTGAACTTTGGGAGGTAGTGCAAGAAGATGCAATGGAGAAGAAGGAGGGTGCAAAAGCAGAGAAAGGATAGAGAGAGGAGAGTCTAGCAAAAAAGGAGAATTATTTAGTGTCTGAAATGACCCTTCCTTCCTTTCTCCACCCCTCTACAGAGTTCAGTTGCTTAGTGAGCTCAGAAATGCATGATGTGAACACTAGAGAAGGAGGTAGGTGTCATGCTGGGTTGAAGCAGTAAACATTTTAGACAGTAAAGATGCAGGAAAGGACTGGACACTGTAAGCTTCTCAGAAATTTGCAGAAGTCTCGAAGAAGGCTTTCAAGGTCTTGGCCATAAACTGCTGATTTCATGTCACTCTTGAACGTTCCCAGCTGACATTTTTGTTAATACATGCTATTATTGTTAAATAACATTAATTCATACTATTATTGTTAAAGATGACATTTTTGTTAATTCATACTATTATTGTTATTATTGTTAAATGCATACTATTATTAAGTATTGTTAAAATAAATATCATTAAATGACTTACTCATTTAATGATATTTACTGAGTGCAGATAAGACAGTGAATCAGACAATAAACAAGGTTTGTGTCACCTCTCATGGTCACTCAGGAGGGGCAGACATTAAACAGATACATATGGCAATAAACGTATTTGTTCAGTCTATAAAACTCAATGGTTATAGATTCATAAACTTCCTATGGATTATAGGGCCTGTGGGTTGAAGACTATAGTTCCTGGAGTTTAGGCTGTTCCTTAAGAGGCCCGACATGGATGAATGAAGGACACCCCCCCCACCCGGCCAAATTCAATGTTTCTATTTTTAAGAGCCCTCAAAAGGATTTCTTTTTTTTTTTTAAGATTTTATTTATTGATTTGACAGAGAGAGATCACAAGTAGACAGAGAGGCAGGCAGAGAGAGAGAGAGAGGGAAGAAGGTTCCCTGCTGAGCAGAGAGCCCGATGCGGGACTCGATCCCAGGACCCTGAGATCATGACCTGAGCCGAAGGCAGAGGCTTAACCCACTGAGCCACCCAGGCGCCCAGGATTTCTTAATTTCAATGCCATTCATGCTAGATGGTTAACCAGTATATTAAAGAGCAGAAATTACATTGGAGGGACAAAAGATAGTACGTCAATTAGAAAGAGACTTTAAAATAAATATTTTTAAAAATAGTTAAAGAGATCATGGGATACATACAACAAAATTTAGATTACATAAAAAAAAAAGAACAGGCAAGTTTGAATAAGGAACAGATGGAAATTCTAGAGACAAAAATATAGTCATTGAAAAATAATTTTAAAATATTCAATAGCTAGATTCAAAAGGAGCTTACATACAGGTGAATGTGGAGTTAGTGAAATGAAATCTGGATCTTGGGAAATAAATCAAATGCAGCTCAGAAAGGAAACAAGAGATTTAAATATGAAAGGGAAGGTAAGAGTCTTGGAGAAATGAAGGAGTTCAATTTATATAATAGTAGTTCTGCATGGCAAGAGTCCAGGCTATAGGTTAGAGGCATGTTGAAATAAGTGAAGACTGATAAGTTTCCATAATTGAAGAAACACATGAGATTTCAGAGTGAAGGAACATAGGTAGAGTCCTAAAAAGGTTAAGTAAAAACAAATTCTGTCTGATTCGCATCACAGTGGAACTGCAGAACACCTAGGCAAGTGAGAAAATTTTACAGGCTGCCAGAGAGAAAAGGCAGTCTGTAAAGAAGCAATCATCAGAGGTATTGCAGACTTCTTGTCAGCAACCATAGGTATTATAGGACCATAGAATAACATCTTCAGTGTGCCATGAGGAAATAGCTGTTGACCTAGAATTCCCTGCTTATCTAAACTGTAGTCCCATAAAATGAGAGGTAAATAAGACACTTTCAGTCGCTCAGACCAAGTGCATGCACTATTCATGGACCCTCCTTTAAAGAATCACTAAATACTTATACCTCAGCAGGAAGGAAAATGAATGTATGTACACACAACTAATGAATCACTAAACATTATATCAAAAACTAATGATGTACTATACATTTGCTAATTTAAATTAAAAGAAAGAAGGAAAATGAACTCAAAAGCAAGATGTTAGGATGCAATAAACTGAAGGAAAGGGAAGACTGAAAACTAATTATAGAATATAAGCAGTTTTTAAAACACAGAAGAAGTTGGCAGAAAAGCAATAATAAAGGTAAAAGCTGAATATAAAATAGTAAACAAGGAATAGTGGAAAAGAGAAATAAAACAAAAAATTTTAAACTAAAAATGAAAGTAAAGTAAATATATGACAAATTTTAAATCAGCAGAAGAAGAGGAGAAGACTTAAGCAAATAATCATAAAATCAATCAGAAAATTCATTAGTTGAATATTAACCATTAAAAATGCCACAACCCAGATAGTGATCTAGCTTTCCAAGGATACACCATTCCTAAATCACTTAACTATCCCAGGTCAGATGAAAGGATGAAAAACTTCCTAAACCATTCTCAGAAACTCATGTAACAGAAATATCAAAATCTGATAAAGATAGATCTAACACAAAAACTAGAGATTGTATACTCTTATTAATATCAATTAAGTAATTAAAAATAAAATATTTCTAAACTGAATAGAGCAGTCTATCAAATAATACATCCTAGTTAGATAGGTTTTATTCTAGAAGGAATACCTTAGTGTTAGGAACTCTATTGATCTGTTAAATCAATATATCAAAGGAAACAACATAAAATCATCATAATTGATGCTGTATATAAGCACTTAAAAATATTTAATGTCTATCACTAATTTAAAAAATCCAAGAAAACCAGAAATAGTGGGAAACTTCTTTTACCTTTTAAAGAATATTTATTCAAAACAATAGCTCACAGTACATGGAGGAATTCCCATTAAAACCAAGATTAAGCAAAAATTCCTACTATTTCTAGTATTACTGAATATTTTTGTGAAGTCTAGCCAATGCAATAGATATGAAACAGAAGTAAATGAAAGTTTCATAAGGGAATATATAGAAAAATCATTACTTATAGATGATGTGAACTTCTACCAAGAGTATTGGTGGACTGTTCTGAGTTTATTTACTTAATATGTAACAAGCTAAAAAATTAAATGTAATAGCTTTTCTCTATGCCATTGATCATCAGTAGAAAATACATTGGAGGGGCGCCTGGGTGGCTCAGTGGGTTGGGCCTCTGCCTTCAGCTCAGGTCATGATCTCAGGGTCCTGAGGTCAAGTCCCGCATTGGCCTCTGCTTGGCGGGGAGCCTGCTTCCCCCTCTATCTGCCTGCCTCTCTGCCTGCTTGTGATCTCTCTCTCTCTCTGTCAAATAAATAAATAAAATATTTTTAAAATTAATTAATTAATTTTAAAAAAGAAAATACATTGGAAAAATGGTCGTGTTTAAAATAGTGGAAATAAAAAGTATCTAGGGAAAGAAATAACAGGAGATGTTTAGTACCTATATGAGGGAAAAATAACCCACCTGGATTGGAGCCACTTCTTTAAGGTACATGAAGGACTACTTGAAGCAAGTAGGGAAGCCTGAATATTATAAGATGGAAAATCTCGCTTAAATTAAGGTATATGTTCACCACAAGTTCAAATGAAAATCTATGAGTTTTCTGGAAGTGGCAGGAGGGTATGATCAATTAAATGATTTTTAAAATAGCATAAAAGAATAAATAAGTGCTAGCTATCAATTGTATTTTGGTGGTAAGCAGGAATATACAGTATCTCCCTAATCCTTATGAAATTTTTAGTCTAAACTTAGAAAGCTTATTTAATTTTCCAAAGGTCACACAGCTGGGTAGGACTGGTACTCCAACACAGGTCTGAAGGTCTTCAGATACTGAGATTTTAAATATCTGTGTTACATATTGCAAGCGTGACAGCCATTTAAATTTCTTGTATTACAAATCATGTCTAGAGCCTATTTGAGGAAGAAGCAGTTTCCACTATGTTACTCACATTCCATTTAAAGCCTATTCAAAAAGGGATCCTCAAAGTCTTTCTTTACCTAAGCTTAAAATAGTAGTCTATGGAAAGCTGTTCAGGATATATGGTTAAGTGAAAGAAAACAAAACAAAACAAAACACACATTGCACAGCAGAATGATCCACTTCTGCACAAAAATATATTTTTATGTCCATATAGATATATGGCAGGATATTAATATCCATAAGTGTATATGGTAGGATATATATATATATGTATATATATATATATGGTGTGTGTACATACCAATATGTGGCAGGTTATTAATACCCTAAAATGTCAGAAGTGGCTAACTCAGAATAATTTTTACTCTTCTTGTTTGTATTTTCTTCAGTCAGTTCTTTTAAAAGTTGTAACATTCTCCCCAAAACCTCAGCTCTTGTTAAACTGAAAAACACAGGAAACTAAATTTGTTCCCCAAATGAGGTTCATAATGAAAAATGAGGCCAGGATTTCTTTTATCCGCAGCCTAAAAAACTAATAGTATTAATAAAGTTATTTTGAGGAAAACCGTCAAGTTCGATCAGCTTGATCTTTAGCTGTTATGTAAGTCCACGGTGAAAATAAACAACGATTGTCATATGGTAATCAGGTGAAATTGCACCATGCGTTTATTTTAGAAACGGGTCTTGTCAACCTGCGAGGCCATTAGGACAAATCCTGGTGTTCGTGCTAACATCAGAATGTGGTCCTGCTTCCACAAGCATCCCAGCCCCTCCCACGCTCCTTCGGCGATGCCCGCTGGCTGGTGCATAGAAGAGACGCTGACGCGGTCCCACTAACAAGCAGCCTTCCTTCTAGAGTCCTGTTCTGCTTGGTTGTTCGAGAATGCCCAGTGATTCTTGTTGTCATCATGCCGCTCTACATGTTAACACGAATCTTAGCAAGACCTTAAATCCTGACTTCCGAGCAGCTACATTTCCGCTCACTCTCAGTATCTCCTTTTTGTTTGTGAGCTATAAAACCGAACAAATGGGACTGAGGGACTCTGGCATGGCTCCAAATCGGAGTGAAACGCATCCCAAGTTGGCCCTTTGCCCAAAGGTATAATTTTCAGCTGTGAGTTGCCCTTAATTCTGAAAATCATCTTTGTAGCTTCAGATTTTTCAGCGGAGTAGAAGCATTGTGTCTGCTGTCCAGGCAGCCGGTATTCAGAAACAAAAACAATATTTTGCATCAGATCAGAGTTCTTTCGCTAGAGGATTCAACACATGAAGAACACTCGAGTGTAAATGCCATAAATATGTGCTTGCAGGCCATAAATAACAGCATGCAGATTTCTTTAGGTTATTTGATGTTGGAACAGATCATTCTTTCAAGTTTAATACCTGGGATATTTTAAAACTGGATTTTTCTGCCTTTATGAATAGTAAAAGTATTTAGCACCCGGTTCAATTATGTTGGGATAAATAACAAATTATTCTGTGATTAAGGATAATAATTAACAATCCATGTATTTATTTTATTTATTTGGTAAACATGAATACCAGCATGCCCAGCATATCAACAGTACACCGGTGTTCTGTATTTTAGAATACTACCGAGCAGAGGGACTTTCCAAACAGCAAGTTGATATTTGTTTTTATTGTTCAGTGCATAAAATCTTTTTATAAGTCTTAAACTCCATCAAGCAAAGGACTTGTGTCTTACATCTTTTATCCCCCAAATTGAAGAGCAAATATACACAAAGAGAATTACATGCCATTTCTTATCATTCCTTCTGCAACAAATATATACCAAGTTTTCTAATACCCAAGTAAAATAATTAAACATATTCAGAAGACAGAATAACTGCCAACAGTCTGACACTAACTTGGTACACGAACCAAAGCAAACTCTCCGAGATTCAATTTCCATATCTAAAAACATACGAAAACTTTTCTCTCTCTTTTGGCAAGGCTGTTGTGGGAGTCATGAGATAATCCTGTGCATGGGTCTAGCACAAAACCGGACAAAATTTAAGAGTTTAATTACTGGGCTTCCCCCCCCCCCCAGATTATGAAAGGACTATGAGCTTATTATAGAAAATTGAAAAAAAATGTTAGTAAGAAAAAAATCACCACTGTTACACCATCTAGTTTTTTTTCTGGCCCTTTTTCTATCATAGTTTTTGTAGTTGAGGTAATGCTCACTATAAAATTTTATATTCTTCCTTAATTCAATTTACTTTATAACATCAGCATTTTCTCATGTTATTACAAGCTCTTTGTAAACAACAGTTTTAGTGTCTGCATGGTATTCCATCCTGTCATTTACTAGCCATTTCCCTATTATCACGTAGGTTGTTTTTAGTGTTTCGTATGATAGACAATGTCATGATAAACACCTTTGTTTCTAACTTTTGTGTTTTAGATTATTCCCTCAGAATAGGATATATTTCTCCCATCTGTTCTTTGTTCCATGTTTCCACCTTTTCTGCCTTCTTTTGATTAATGATTTTTTACGATTCCATTTTATCTCTTTTATTGGCTCATTCACTATAATTCTGTTTGTTTTAGTGGTTGTGTTAGTATTTATAGTATACATCTTTAACTTCACACAGTCTACCTTCAAGTAATATTATGTTACTTTGTACAGAGGTAAGAACTTTACAATTGTATATATTCACCCTCCCTCCTCTCCTGTGTGCTGTATTGGTTGTATATCTTTCTTATACCTATATTATAAATATTTGGATACATTGACTTTATTTTTTTGTTTTAAACAATCAAGTCTCTTTCAAAGAAATTTTATGAGTAACAAAAAAGTTTTATATTTAGTCACATCTTTACTATTTCTGATGCTCTTTATTCCTTTTGTAGCTCCAGATTTCTGTCTGGTATCATTGATCATTTTCCTGCTGCCTAAACGATTTCCTTTCATATTTCTAGTAGTGTAGATCTGTGGATAATGATTTCTCTCACCTTTTGTATGTCTGCAAAAGTCTCTATTTCTCCCTTCAATACTGACAGATTTTTTGCTGGGTATGGAATTCCAGATTGATAATTTTTTCCTTATAATATGTTAAAAACATTGTTCTACTGACTTCTGGTTTGCATTGTTTCTGACAAGAAGTTTGCTGTCATTCTTATCTATTTTACTTTATATCCTATGAGTTTTTCTCTGGCTGCTCTTAATATTTCTCTTTTTCCTTGATCTTAAGCAGTTTGAATAGGATGTTACTTGTTGTAGTTCTTCTTCAGGTTCCTGATGCCTGGGATTTGTTGAGCTGGAGTCCATTTGTAGAAAAGAGGTTAAATGACACTAACTTTGCCTAGCAAAATATTTAGCACCCAGTAGGCATGCAGTAATGGTGGGTGGACTTATGGATGAATAGGATCATAAGTAAACTGATAATACTACTAATTGTAAGATAAAGGCAGTATTTCCAGAAAAAAACACACACACAAACACACACACACACACACACACACACACACACACACAGAGTACAGAATTTAACTAAAAGCTAATAATGGGAAATCTACATATTTTCATAAATATTATTGAGTAGTTTTGACTCAGTGAAATATTTATTTTATTGGAAGGGGGAAATATATTAGTTTTGGGGGCAGAAATAGGATATGGTAAGTCACAAATTCTGTGACAATGTTGGGAAGAATGAGTTAGCTAAGGAGCCCACTGAGTGCTTTCATGCTTCAAACTGTAAGCTTCATGTGAGTCCAGAACACAGGTGAAATTTGGGGCAGTGGAGCAGTTGCAGCTAACACTGAATTCTGTAGGTATCACTTCTTATCTCCTCAATTCTAGAACATTCATTCATGACCATGACATTAAAATGAATAAAAGCCAGGTACAAATGAATTAAATAGACATTAGTGATAGAGAAACACATAGACTTACTGCCCTGTCTTAGGAAAGTGTCTTGGGAGTCATCAGCAAGATGGTGATATGCAAAGGATAAAAGACAGAGATGAGAGCATGTGGTCTTGAGTCACAAATAAAAGATTTTACTGGACAGGCAAGCATGTGGACTCATTGATTCCAGAGTGATTTGTTCCTCCAGATGTATTGTTCTCCAAGTGTTGCTTCCCCTGATGGTATTATAGTCAGTGCTTTTGTGAATTCAGATCTCTGCCTTGGTTCTTTGGCCATAACTGATTAAAAGCCAACTCTAGGCTTGGGAGATGGTAGGGCTTATTCTCTCAGTGTGGTAGATTTTAAGGATAGGTTTGGGGGTCTAGAAATTTGACAGCTTGCTGTCTTGATGGTTGGCTTCATCTTTCACTGCTAAGGGGCTGAGACAGCAAGAAGGGAGCTAAAAAATCTTTTATACATAGAGAGTAATTAATTATAAATACTCAAATAATATTTATATGGTGACAAGCATGGCAATTGATTAATTTTAGTATAAAGACTAAGTACTTTGCTGTTTAACAGCAATGATAGCATTGACATTTCTGCTGCTTTATGTAACATATGGTGAGAATATATACAAAGAAGATAAATATATAACTCTGGTGGAAAAAAAAGAACAGATATAGGAGCTGGGGCACATAGCCTTAAATCAAATATCTCAGCATATTAGTTGTATACACATCTATTTAAATGTAATAGAGAGTAGAAAGATCATTATCTATTTCCAATAAATCAGAAGGTGCTATTATTGTAACCCAAATATCAAAAAATAATTTTTTAACATATAGAAACCAAACCCACATGATAGATGTCCATATTATTTTAATACATTAAGATTTGGTAAAATAAGACTTCACCTACTGTTATATGATTAAGTCATTATGTGAACTATTATTTGTTGCATTGCTTTCTATAAAATGCCCAAATGAAACAATAAACATTTTACCTCAAAAATCTAGTTCATTAAATTCCATTTTATTATAAACATCCTACACAGCATCTGAGATTCAACCTAATACAGAGGGCAGAATACTTACCATATTCATGAAGCCTCAGATCTGCCACACATAACTATCTTGTATAAAAGTGGACCAAACTAGTTGCTTTTTATGTGTCTCTATATCTAATAGAACATAGGTTGGATATGCTTACAACTGATTAGATTGGTGGTTCGAGTGTTAGCCATAAGGAAACTTATAAGAGCATATAAATGTAGATTTAAAAAAAAAAAAGGTTAGTCAACTCTGAATTGGTTTGCAGTCAAAGTCTGCTAAGTACTGGGTGACTAAACCCATCCCATCAGATCTTCTTTTAAAAAGTTTAAACACCCAGCAATTTGAAAGAAATTAAATCTATCAAAACTAATGATGTACCGTACTGTGGCTTACTGAACATAATAAAAAATATTAAATTAATTAAATTAATTAAAGCTAGTCAACCTCTAAGAAACTCTGAAATATGTTTCTAGGTCCTCTCCTCTGTGCTATCTATCTGAGCCTGGGAAGCAAGTGGACATAACTTCAGAGGATCTGTTCCATGCCAGTACATATTCTTGGATATGCTTAAAAATAAATCCTTATTATGAAAGATAGTCTGAGTATATTTTCCAACACCTGAGAGCATGGCAAATACATCTAACTTAATCAATAAACTTATTTGCCTCTTGGTAGACCCTGTCTAGTAATCTTTGTATAGCCTTTTTAAACAAGAAGTAGTCATTCATGATTTATCATAAACATTGAATTTATATTTATTACAATGTATATAAGGAAACTTCTCAAAAATCATGAAGATAATTTGTCAGGAGCCGAGAGTGGTACTTATAGTAGGAAGAAAATAAAAGTATTCCCTGTTAAATTAAAGAAATAAGATGCCCATTGTCATCATTGTTTTTTAGACATTCTGAAGGTTCAAGCAAATGTCATAATATGAGAAAACAAAATGAGCAGCATATAAATATTGGAATACAGGAGAAACTCTTATTAACTGTTGGTATGATTGTCTGACTTTATACCTGCAAAAGAAAGAGCATCCATTATAAGACTATTAATAGCACTAAAAGAATTTATTAAATTAGAGGAGCACAGGAAACACACAGAATCAGCAGCGTTCCCATTTGCTAGCTATAATTGGCAAAAAAATTGAAATGAAAAATCAGATCTCACTCGTAATGCCTACAGAAACAATAAGGTACTTAGGAATATATTTAATAAAAAATCTACATAAGGAGAAATATAGTGAAGTCATATCATATGCCCGTTTATCATATACAAATTAAATTAAACTTACTCCATGCTATACATGCTTCTTTTTGAAGATACGTATATTTCATGCAATGAAGCTCCCAAATACAGGCCAAGTCCTTTCCTGGGTGTTCAAGTTGAGAAACAGCAATCTGTTTCAATCCTGAAAGAAAAGCTGACTGTATTGAATTTATTGTAAGATATTACATCTGCATATTGTTCTTCAGGGGCACTTAAAAGGATTTTCAAGAATAATTTTGACCATAAGCAATTGTCACCATGATGCAGGGTTTGGAAATCAATCGTTATGTAAGATGAATCTCCACTGTGGTGTGTGACTTTTCTGAAGGACATAGAGCAAGACCAGGATAAATGGATCTTGGGGTTATAATATGATTAAACATTTGGTTTTCTAATAGCAAAATAAAATGTACAGAAAAGTCAAAAGAAGCAGAAAACTGCCAACTTATGCTCCTTCATCAGACTCATTCCTGGAGACATCTGAAGGCAGAATGCTTATGACTGCCAGACCTCTGCCCTTCCTTTATTGTGTTCATCCTGGCTAATTGAGTTAGAGAATTTCCATTGTTTAGAAAATGTGTCTGCCTCCAGACTTACCAGTCATTACAGTCCAGGGTAAATAAGATTTCAGGTGGTAAAGGTGAACCATGCTTGATTTCCTCTAACTAGGATGTTCACTTAGAATAGTAGAGGTTCAGAGCGCCTGGGTGGCTCAGTGGGTTAAAGCCTCTGCCTTTGGCTCAGGTCGTGATCCCAGGATCCTGGGATCGAGCCCCACATTGGGCTCTCTGCTCAGCGGGGAGCCTGCTCCCCCCACCCCGCACCCCGCCTACCTCTCTGCCTATTTGTGATCTCTGTCAAATAAATAAATAAAATTAAAAAAAAAAAGGATAGTAGAGTCTCAGTCTGAGTTCCAAGGTGTTGCTAATGCTGGTGCTTTGGTGTATGAGCAATGGGAAAGATCGTGCTGGCATAAGAGCACCCAAGGACAAGATAAAATTAAGGAACTCCTAGGATGAAGTGTGAGGAAAGTAAAAGCTCTCTTGAGACTATGGTCCACTTCTCTATGCTTTTGTGGCATATTTGTGTACTGTGTTGGGAGAAGGGTTACCTGACTTCCCTGTCTGTCCTCTCCCATGGGGATAACCAAAACCCCTAAAATTCACCAACCAACTGAAGGTTATGAATATACCCTGGGAGGTGCCCTCACTGGGGAAAGTGCATCCTGGCTAGACAGGAAACAATGTCATGCAAATGTTGGTCTTTCCCAGATGAATATAGATATGTGATGCAATTACAACCAGAATCCCAACTGTCTTTTCTGTTTGCTTCTCTTTGGACCAGGACAAGCTGGTTCTAAATATGTACCAGTTGTCAAGAGAATTTTTAAAAAGAACTAGTGGGAGGTATTTACTCTATCAGCTATAAATAAATACTAAAAATATTGCAATGAAAATTCTATGGGACTGGGATATGGATAGTAAATAAATTGTGAAAACATAATAGTAAATATCTAATTGCAGTCATTCAGCAAGAAATAATTTACTAGGCAGAGGCTATGTACAAGTTGCTATGCTAAGTCACTAGGTCAAAAAGCTGTGGACAATATACAGTCCCTGCCCTCATTATAAGCTGAATATTTGGAAGGTATGAGCAATGTCATGGACAAAGAATCAATGGTGCCAGGAGATGCAGAACAGAGGGATGGATCTTAGTATGGGTCCACAACTAGCCTCCCTGAGACTGTGGTATTTTGGCTGAGTCTTGAAGGATCACTAAAGTTAAGCCAGGTTAAGGAGGCCAGTGACAAGAGGACATGGCTCTTGTGGGGGAACCACCCTAGATGGGAGCAGTCTGGTACATTTGAATATAGGGAAGGCAGGTAGTTGGCTTGAGAGAGGGCTCAAAAACCAAATTTATTTAGGAGCCTAGGAGAGGCTGAGAGAACTTCTAATTTTATCTTAATAAAAATGGAAAGCACTTAAAAGTTTTATATAAATTTCCTTGTCTTTCAGCTGAAGATGATGTATAAATTACAAGTATTGATGGTAAATGGTATATCTGTATATCTGATATAGAATAATGTTTTCATAGATGTCTCAATAAATTTTGCGTATCAAGTAAAAAAGTACTTATATCTATATTATCAAATATTCCTCTTTTTTGATGTACTTTTTCCATCTCTGAGCTTACTATTTCCTCTGTTTTCTTATCATCAGTTTTATATGGTATACATTTCTTATCAATTTTCCCCCAGTGTATATGTGTGTGTGTGTGTGTGTGTGTGTGTGTGTGTGTGTGTTGTTATTTCCCTTTATTTTTTCGGTGGTTTTAAAGGACTGACCACTTTTCTCTGTTTCATTTATTCCTTCAAAAATTTTGATGTACAGCTAGGACCAGAGTGAGGTAAGTGAGAGACAGTGAATGCAAAATTTAGGAGGATGCTCAACACTCAAGATTTAAAAGTATGTTCCTGCAATAAATAAAAAGTCAAAATTAATACAAAAAGTCCACCATGAACCATATATCAAGGTTTTAAATAAATAAGAACCCAACCCTGCACTGCACACCTTGTGTCTCCGTTGAGAGGCCTTCCTTCAGCCCCAGCCTTGCTTCCAATAAAACGTTATTTACTTCAACAGTCAGCTTACCCTTGGGCTATAGTTTGCTGATTTAAGTTTTTGAGCAAATGGATTAGAATTTAACAATGTTTTTGGACAAGGATTTAATAGTGTTTATAAAACTGCCCTTCCCTTCACAAATAAAAGCATATTCATATGCTTTTATTTACCTTCTACCTGTCCTCCTCCCAATTGTTTTAGTTTCAATATACTTTTGACTTAGTGTCTTTTACTTTTAGGTACTTGCCTAAATAGTAGCATTAAGCTTCACAACTCCACTAACTACCATTGTTTGACTTAGTTACATATTTTAAAGGCCGTATTGCTCGTCATTGTATCTTTGCTTTCCCCGTCTTGAGCTCTGTATTCAGAGTCTTTTTTGTTGTTGTTAAGGAGTGACTGACTCGATGATTTTCCTTGGGACCTAAAAGTTTTTTTCTCCCAGAAAAGGGACATAGGTGGTACATTTTCAGTCTTTGTCCACAAATGTCATACTTTCCCACTCTTGTTTGAGTAACAGCCTATTCAAGTCAGAATTCTGAGGGAAAACTCCTGTTTCCTTATAACTTGTGAACATTTCTCTATGTCATAGTATGTAGTCCACTTCTCTTCTGGTTCACTTGCCATTTATCCTTAGCATTTGGAAATGCCATTATGATATGAGTGAAGTGTGTTTCAGTATTCCTGCCCAGGACCTTTTAGATCTGATGACTCAAGTATTTTGGCATATTTCTTTTTTATTTTTGGACTTTGTTTCCCCTCTGCCCACTTAAATTCACCCTTCTGGAACTGCCATTACATGGCTTGTATGGGCTCCAGTGTGTGCTTATTGTTGATGCCACACCTAATGCGAGTTTCCCACAGCCATGCCTCTGCTTTCTGGTCTGGATAGACCCTGGATATTCAGAATTGATCAGCTGACCTAGTTTGAGCCAATCAACATCCTTCTCCAGGATTTTTTTTTTTAACTGGAACAAAGGGGAATAGTTTGCTCTCCTGAGTAGAAGAAGAAAACTGTAAAGCTTGTTTCTGCCATATGGACCATCCCCATTTGTGGTGAGACAGAATGAAATTTCAGGAAGAAAGGAAAAGTGATATTTGAAAACTTGCTCCTGGTGCTTCACTTTTAAGGCAAAGAGAGTGACAAGAAGAATGTCATTCATTTTAAATGACTGAATTGGCACAAAACTGAAAGGACCAAGAGAATGGAGGCATGGAAGCCAGTTGACAGAATATCTTAACAATTCCCCTGAGAGGTGATTAGAGCCCTTTTGGAGGCTTTCTGGGGATAAGTCAAAAACATAATTATGAGTTAGCTTGATGGACCTGGTCATAGATGGGTGTGAGAGTGGGGACAAAGGGGAGACTAGAATATGCCTAACCTTTTTTGTGTGCCTGACAGGCACAAACGTGGATAAAATCAACACCACATGTAATAATAAAATTGAGAGAAGGAAGGCAGATACAAAGAAGCACTCACTGTTTGTATCACTACAGGGCTAGGCAAAAATCAATCCAGGATGTCTGAAATCAGTTTGGTAGATGGGGTGTAGCAATTGTAATGGCTATGAAGTGGCTTTTGGGGGTGCTGACGATTCTGTTTCTTGATCTAAGGACTAGGTACACATGAGCATTCATTTTATGAAAAATACATTGAACAGTACACATATGATATGGACATGTTTCTATGTGAATTTCATATCGCAACAAAAATGTCAAAAGCAAGGGTGAGAATCATTAAGGGTGAAGAGGATGATTTCTGTTTACATATTCTGAATTTGAGATGTCCATATGACAGTGATTCTCAAGTGTGATCCCCTAAGGAAAAGTGACATTACTCAGGAGCTTGCTAGGAAAGCATATCTTTGGGCTTCACCTGAGATGCACCAAACCAAACATCCTTGGGGCAGGGCCCAGCAATCTGTTTGCACAACCTTCCAGGTGATTCTAACATGTGCTAACATTGAAGAAAGATTGCTGTAGGGTATCTGGATGGATCTATTGGGCAGTAGCTAAGCATGAGTCTGAAGTTAAGTAGAAAATGGTTTGGGCTGAGGGTATGGTTTTGTGGTTGCATTATTTAATTTAAATGATCCTTAAAGCCATGAGAATAGTAAACTCCCTCAAGGACATTACAACCAGTAAAAAGGAGGTGTTGAAAGAATACCCATGGGAAATTATAGCATTTTGGGGGTAGGTAGGAAAAGAGGATACTGCTTGAAATGACAGCACATAAACACAAATATTATTCAGCTTTAAAATATATTGGAGATGGACATTCACATGGAAAGATTTTTGTGATGTATTTTAAGTCAAAGAAGACAGACAATAAAAGGGCACAGAACTTAAAACCCTGTAGGCATACATTGACTATCTCTGAAGTGTGCAATTAAAACTATGGTTTATTTTCCTCATTTTGCTTGTTTGTGTTTTCTAGTTTTTCCTCATGTGAAGATGTCTTGTGATTTTGTAAACAACTACAAAAAAGCCAACAAAATTGTTTCTAAAAGATGGAAGATATCTTGCACACATGGAACTAGACAACATAGGCATGAAGAAAATGTAGTTTTGAGATTTTTGAAGAGTATGTTAAGATGAAAAGCACAATTGTAAAATTTTTATCTGTAATCCAGACAGAGAATTGGGTACTTCAGAAAATTGAATTAGCACATTAAGAGATGAATTCAGTAAATTCTTTCAGAATGTGGAAGACAAAAAAAAGGTAGTTTAGAACACAATGGGAATAAGACAGGATAGAGGAGGTACAGTCCTAATAGACGGTTGCTCCCGTAATCCAGAGGTCAGCCCTTCACTCCACTGCAGCTTCTCCTGACCTTTCTCCCACACAGTCGCCAGGGTGATGTACTAACCAATCTACTAACTGTCTAAAACCAGACCAGGTCACCCCCTCTCCAGTCCCTTCAGAGGCTTCCCATTGTGTTTCTGATAAGATATAATATTCTCTCCTGGTAGCAGGATTCTGTCCATCCTCCTCTGCCCCCACCTCTGTCCTCATACTCCCTCCACTCCAGCCACATTGGGCTTTCTGTGTCTTCGGGGCCACGGCCCGGGACAACAGGCCTTTAGAAATGCTGGATATATTCTCATTTCTCTTTATCCTTCAGGTCACAGTTTGACTTAAACTTCCTCAGTGAAGTGTTCTCCCCACGTTATGCTTTTCCCTCCTCCTATGCAGGGTAGCACATAGTTGGAATTTATTTGAGCATCTTCCATGACAGGATAAGCTTAGTGAGGGCAGGGTCCACGTCTAGTGTATTCACCTCTGTTGTGCTGCATATAACACAGTCCGTAGCACACAGTAGGGGCTCAGTGAATATTGGTTCCTTCATGATTGTCACAGATGTTCTCCTCTTAGTGGGTCTTCATGATTATTTTAAAGAGAAGGTGAAAGCAGATCGGCCCCACATCTTTGCTTACGCCACCATAGTACACAGACGCTGCCAGACGTGGGTGCTTAATTGCAGCTCCTCCTCTTATATAAACTAATTTCTAGAAGTAAGCTAACCAAATCTTAGAAGCTGAGTTGTCCATTTGGAGTTTCCACGTGAGGTATCCAGATGGCCTGGAAGCATGAAAATGGCTTCAAAACCTGCCTTGCGTAATCTCAGCGAGTAGTTTATGCATGGATAGACTCCAGTTCCATCAGTGGTAGGGGCTATCTTTTAATTATGCGGTTCTCATTCTGTCATCTAAAACACTGCTGCGCAAATTGTAGGTGTCTTATAAATGCTTATTGATTTAATTATCAGTTAATAGATGTGTTTTTTCACAGAATGGTAGTTTAGTGTTCCTTAATTTCTAGCAATCATTTTCTATGACCACATGGACTTTCCTTTCCCACCAAATTGATTAACTCCTGAAATAGGAGGAGCTCTTTATTGAAAACAGAATTGAAATCACAACGCTTCCAAATGCCTCTAGCAATGTTGTGGGTTTAGCCTCTTTTTTTCTCATAATATTCGTATCATTTATCTATTGCTGCATTCCAGATTACCCCCAAATTTAGCAGCTTACAACAACAAACTTCTACTACATCATAGCTTCTGTGAGTCAGGAACCCAGAACTGTTCAACTGGTCCTCTGGCTCTGAGTTTTTCACGAGGTTGTAGTCATCTCGAAACTTGACTCAGAGGAGATTTCTTCCAAGGTCATTCACTGGCTTTTGGCATGCCTCAGTTCCTCCCAGGCTGTTGGCTAGAGGCCTCAGTCCCCTGCCTCTGGGCCTTTCCATAGGGTAGCTCAGGACATGGCAGCTGGCTTTTCCCAGAGGGAGGGTAGGGAGAAAGGAGAAAGAGAGGACGGGAGAGTGCCTGGGAGAGAGAAACGAGATGGTGAGTCAAAAGCCAGAGTCTTTGTGTTATCTAGTCTCAGAAATGACATTCTATCACTTTTGCCCTATTCTGTCCATTAGAAGTGACTCACAAAGTCCAGCCCACACTCAAGGGGAGGGGATTACACAACAGTGTGAATACTAGGTGGTGGGGATATTTGGGATATCTCAGCCATTGCCTAACACAGTATTTTCCCTTTATTATTTAGTACCTAAAATCTTGTCTTATTTTCTTATGGGAAGTTGCAAGAATATAGAAAAGTATAATGAAGTGTAATAAAGAACAAAGCACCTAACTTTAACAACTGTTAACATTTTGCCATATTTGCATCATTAACTTTTTTATTTTTATTTAAGTATTTTTATGTTAGTTGTAGACATCATGACATTTCACCCATAACCTAATAGGCACATATAAAAAAGGATTCCATGTATCTACCTAATCACAAAACTATTGTTACATCTGACAAAACTGGCAATAATTCACTGATATCAAGTAATACCCAGTCCATTTTTGAAATTTTAAAAATTATCCCCAAAATGTCTTTTACGACTGGTTTGCCTAAACCAGACTTTTGGGACACTCAAGTATCATTCATTCATTCATTTATTCATAGATTTGACTTATTTATTTGAGACAAAGAAAGCGAGAGAGATCACAGAGGGAGGGGCAGAGGAAGAAGCAGACTCTCTGCTTAGTGGAGAGTACAATGCAGGGCCCGATCCCAGGACCCTGAAATCACGACCTGAGCCAAAGGCAGCTGCTTAACCAACTGAGCCTCAAAAGTCTCTTTTAACTGAGAAGACCCTTGGCCCATAGCTCTGTATTATCTTGTTTTTCCATGTAAAATTATTGTTACTTGTCTGCAGCTCAAGAAGAAATACAGTTTGAAAGAATTCAAATGGAAAATAATTTAGTGATTCTTTTTTTTTTTTTTTTAAAGATTTTATTTAGTTATTTATTTGACAGACAGAGATCACAAGTAGGCAGAGAGGCAGGCAGAGAGAGAGAGAGGAGGAAGCAGGCTCCCCGCTGAGCAGAGAGCCCGATGTGGGGCTCGATCCCAGAATCCTGGGATCATGACCTGAGCCGAAGACAGAGGCTTCAACCCACTGAGCCACCCAGGCGCCCCTAATTTAGTGATTCTTAAGTATGTCATTTAAATGATAGATTTTGATAACAAATTCTTCGAACTTTTATATATTATGAGATTTAAATATTTCTGATTCTCAAACACTTCCAGAGTAGCAGGGGACAGCTTTGACCCCATCTGAGGCAGACATTTAAGATTGTAACAAGAGAAAGCTATACAAAATATGACCTTCATATACAGAAGTGACATCACCGGAGAGGGGGAGGGAAGCTGTAGGGCAAAAGATATGCTTATGCATATAAAAAAAAATCAGAGTAATAATTTCTTCTAACTGAGGTGAATCTAAGGAAGTACATTTTTAAGGAGCAGATATACTGTGAATCCAATCTCTAAGGATCCCTTATTTAACAAATATCCATTTTAAGTTAGTAACTCCTAATATAGTAATTCCTTTCCTGAAAGATAAAAAGGACCTTAGAACACTTCAATACCAATTATTCCTTAAATTTTATGCTGTTGTTTTAGTTTGTTCTATGTTTTAGTTACCTAAAGTAGAATAATTATTTTTATCAGATTTTTTAGTTTTAGACATTCTAAAATTATTATTAGCATTCACATTAATATATTAAAATAGAAGAAATATATGATCATCTCAATAAAAGGAGAAAATGCAATAACACTGATAACATTCAATACCTTTTTATTATTAAAAATCCATAGGAGTGCCTGGGTGGCTCAGTGGGTTAAAGCCTCTGCCTTCGGCTCAGGTCATGATCCCAGGGTCGTGGGATCAAGTTCCGCATCAGGCTCTCTGCTCAGCAAGGAGCCTGCTTGCCTTCCTTTCTCTCTCTGCCTGCCTCTCTGCCTACTTGTGATCTCTGTCTATCCAATAAATAAATACAATATTTTTAAAAAATCCATAGCAAATCAGAAATATTTTTCCCAGGGCACCTGGTTGGCTCAATTGGTTAAGCATCTGCCTTCAGTTCAGGTCATGTTCCCAGGGTCTTGGGATCCAGCCCTATGTTGGGCTCCCTGCTCAGCAGGGAGTCTGCTGTTCCCTCTCCCTCTGCCCCCATCCCTTTCAAATAAATAAGTAAAATCATTAAAAAATGGATATTTGTCCCAAACTGCAACAAACATCATTCTTTATGGGAAAACTTTAAAAGAGGTCCCTTTATATCAGAAAAAGATAAGGATGCCCATTCTTGTATCCTATTTTACCTTGTTTTGGAAATCCTACTTGTTGAAATAAGATAAGGAAAAAAATTTGAAGTCATAAGGCTAGAAAAGAAAAACAAAAGTGTCACCATTTATAGATAATAGAATATTTCTAGAAAACCCAAAATAATCCACAAATTATTAGATATCATAAAATCTAAGTTGTTAATTAAAAATCAATATACAAAACAATAAATGCCAATCATAGTTAGAAAATGCAAATAAAAAGCCTTATATTTATAACAACAAACTATAAAGAACATAAGAATAAATCTAACAAAATATACACAGACCTGTATAGAGAAAATTATTAATCTTTAAAAGCACTAAAGAAGGCTAAAAAATGGTAAGTAGTTCACGTTTATGATAGCATAAGCCCAATATTGTAAAGATATTAAGTCTTTCCAAAGAAATTTAATTAATTTCCAAACAAACACTTAATTAAGAGTATTTTTCATGGAGCCTGAGAAGCAAATTCTAAAATTTATATGTAAGACCATAGAACCAAAAAGAATCAAAGTATTACAGAAGAGAGGGGAAGAAGAACTTGCTGTACTTGGTGTCAAGGTTTATAAAACTGAGTAATTAAGACAGTATAGTACTGACACAGGAAGAGACTGATGAATGGAACAGAAGAGGGAGTACAGAAATAGACATATGTATATACAAAATTGTTATAGAAGACAGAAACATTTTAGGTTCTTGGGAGGAAAGACAGAGAATTCAGTAAATGTGTAGGGGAACAACTGGTTTTCTATGTGGAAAAAAATGAAGCTTAATCCTACCTCACACCATGTACAACATTCAATTACTGAATTTAATCATGAAAGACACACAATAAAAGCTTGAAAATAAGTATCTAATATTATCTTTTTGACTTCACAATAGGGAAGAAAAGTCTTTCTGACTTTTTTGGATGAAGCACAAAATATTCTCGGTATTAAATTTTTAAATTTATTCACAAACACTATAAAGAAAATGAAAGACAAGTCACAAACTCAAAGGTATGTAACACATTTAAAATTACAGAGCAATGTTTTATGTGTATATATGTATCTCTACAAACCATGAAGAGAAATGCAACAAAGACATTAAAGAACATTTCTTAATTCTAGTTTTATCTTTGACAAATATTTTAGAAATTTATCAACTTGAACCTGATATGTTGACTTACTTCATTTCTTAATAGAATTCACATCAAAATGTATACAACACAACTTTAAACTCTGGATATTTGGCAATAACTTTATTGTGAAAAAATATACATAACATAACATGAAACTTTAACCATTTTTGAATATATAATTCAGTGCTGTAGCCATTATCACATTACCACTAGAAATTTTTCATTACCCCTAAGAGAAACTCTGTGCTCATTAAGCAGTAATTCCTCATTGTCCCTCTCTTCAGATCCTGGTAACCTCTCCTCTGCTTTCTGTCTCTATGAATTTTCCTATTCTAGGCACATGACATAAGCATAATCATGTATTCACCCTTTTGTGCCTGGCTTATTTTACTTAGCATAATGTTTTCAGGATTCATCCATGTTGTAGCATGTATCCAAATTTCATTCATTTTTGTGGCTCCATAGTATTCCATTATGTGTATATACCACATTGTGTTTATTCATTCATTTGTCGATGGACATTTGGGCTGTTTCTACCTTTTGGCTATTTTGAATAATGCTGCCATGAGCATTGGTGTACAAGTATCTGTTTGAGTCCCTGTTTATAATTCTTTTGGGTATATACCTACGAGCAGAACTGGCAGATCATATGGTAATTTTATGTTTAACTTTTTGAGGAACTGCCAAATGGTTTTCCATAAAGCCTGCGCCATTTTACATTCCCACCAGCAATGCATGAGGGTTCCAGTTGGGATTATCTTTATGTGTCACCCTATCTGATTTTGAAATAAAAACAAAGCATATGAAGATCAGTTTTTACCTGTAGGTGAAAGCAATAGTTAAATAGAAAGCAAAACTATGAGATAATCTAAGATTTGTGGATTTCCTCTTGTTTGGCGGACTTTTCAGGAATCCGCAAGTGTTGTTGGCACAAGCTTCTTTGTCAGTAGGTAATGTGAAAATTGAATTTGTTGTTGGTGATAAAGTTCATGTCTGCTTTCTTTGGGGGGACATTGATTTGGGAATATAGTTTACTGTAACCTGGTAATTTCAGTAATGCAAATGCAACAAAATGTTACTTAAAAACAAAACATAAATTCAATCGGGGGTGGCAAGGCAATTAAGGGGAGCTCTCTCCATTTGCTCGTCCTTCTGGGGCATTATGGCAGCTGCAGCCAATATTGAACAGGGAGCTGCAGCTGTTTACAGATGCATTAGGAAGGAGAGGCTTTGGAACTCAGTTACAGAATTTCTCCTGTGCAAAAGAAAGGCCAAAATTATCAGAGAGGGAGCACATCTAAAGGATATAAGTAAATTTAATCTTTAGTAAGAGCACAAGGTGCTAAAACTGAGCATTACAGTTACAATAAATCAAAATCTAGGCTTTGGTTGGCCACAAGAAAGGTCAGTGAGGTTCAGAATATTTCCCATATATCAGTTACTCTTATACAGCCCCACAAAAGCCACATGTATACCCATCTATGTTTCATTTAGAATATTTACGTAGTTCATTCATGCCACAGGATTGTGAGTGTTTGAATTGTCTGTATGTTGAAAGGTTGTCCATTTCCAGAAGTATGAACCAGGATAAATGCAGTGACTACAGGAAAGTATGAAAACACCAAGTCTTCCAATATTTGATCATCCTTAACATAGAGTTTTCGTGATAAAAAGATTTTTGTTGAAAACAGTATATCTTCATACTGGAATCATGAGACTTAAAAGGGGACATTTTAGACTCAGGGCTCTTGGTTTTGACTTGTGACTGGATGCTTAACAGGTGGTCTGCCACTTGCCTTATGACTCTGGTGACATCATCTCTTTGCCAAGATGTTGATGCTGAAACACACACCCAGCAGAACAGGAGCTACCTCTGTAATTCGACAAATCATATTTATCGTCTCATCTGGCGATATCCAGTTGCCCAGGAATATGACTTTTTGTCATTACTCTTCACCATATATGTGGTTGTTATGTAAAAACAAAACAAAACAAAACAGTCACAAAATCAATTTGTTAGCAAGGCAGAGAGGGGGCTTCAAGGCATGGAAGAAGACCCCAATCCCCTTGGGGAAAAAGCAGAAAGGTCAATTTGGTTTATTAAAGAGCTGATCCTTTTAGGTTCAGGATATAATATACTTCCTTTAATGCCATCTAATAGGAAATCAGAAACAGTCCAAAAGCATATTATTCCCTTAGGAGGAGTCAACACAAAATTAGTACCACCAGGCCAAACTCTAGTGCTTTCTGCTGCCTTAAGCACAGAATCCTGCAAGGCAAATGTCATTTTTACTTCTTGGAATCAAATTTAAGGCCCGGTGTATGGAGGTGTTCTGGCAGGCATATGTATATATATATATATATATATGTAAATAAAGTGTACTTCAGAATGATCTGGTAAACTTATGCCATAGCCTACAAATCACAGAGAAAGAGATGTATTTTTCCCTGAAACAACACGTTGATGAACACACACTAATTAGATACTTATTATTGCTCAGTACTCATAAGGGTAGATTTTCCAAGCAGATTCCTCAAAGGACAAAGAGTACAGGTTCCAGGACCAAAGTCAGCCAGAAAGTGGCTTACCTAAGGCAGGGCACCCAGTAAGGGGTATAGTCAAAGACAAGACCATGGTGAGAATCAAATCTCAAAGGTACAGGGAGAAGGGGCGGTGAGGTGAACCGGGTGGTCAGTTGCTCCCAAAGAGTGAGAGTGCTATAGGCCTGTTGGCCTGGTACCTGCTACACAGTAAGAAAGCAGACATGATGGCTTCTGAACACTATGGAGTATGTGCCAATGGCTATGGGTATAGACATATGCAACTTATAATCCTTGATCTCAAATGACTCCCAGTATAGTTGGGCAGACTCCATCATCACAAGGGAAGCAATCAGAAAACAGTTTAAAAGAGCAAATAATGATGGACTAAATAATGGGCTCCTGAATGTGTGGATTCAGAGAGGATAGTCAAGGAAATCCTCACAGAGAAGGGAGTTGGAGCCAGCCCTGACAAAGTCAGGGGAAGGGAAAACAGATCAGGGGCCTCCCAAGCAAAGAATAGCATGTGTGAAGATCCTGAGGATGAAGGAACATGGTGGCTGTGGGGATCATGGTAGGTTGACCCACAGTAAACATGGCACTGCAGAGATGGCTGGAGACTGGTCCTAACTGAGCAAATTGTACATCCTGTGAGAGCCAATGTGAACTGGGACTATCTGGAGAAGGCTGGTAGCCAGCAAAGGATTGGATGAGTGGGAAAAAGCCATGGAAACAGTGTGTAGGGGAGACTAGTTGGGAGGGGAACAGGGAAAGTGGGAGATGTAAGAGACAGAGTCTGAGGAAAGTATACAGAAAGCAGATGAAGCTGTCTAGCCATGATGCCCTATTTAGAATCCAGAAGTGGAACGGTGGAGGAAATGATAAAAGTTAGGATGTTTTAGAAGAACAATCAATAGGTGTTGTATTTTGACTGTACATGAGGTATAAAGAAGAGAGCAAAATTCCAGAATTTCAAGTCTATAAAATGGAGGTCAGAGAAAGGATACTTGCCATATGAACATGGTTTTGAGGGGGAAAAAAAGAAAAGGCCTATACATGTAAGATTGGGGCATACTGATGTTGAAGAGACATTTAAAAAAATAAATGGAAATGTCCAATGAGGAGTTAGAAAGAAGGGAATAAAGCCAGGATAGGACTGGAATTACAGATTTGAGTCCATGCGAGGTAACTCTCAGCAATCTGGGTGTTCATATATTACAATCCTGAGGGATAGTACTCTGTATCTCTCGTGGGATGTGAATTTGTGTCCTTGAATTAGCTGAGTAGTTTTCCTTTTTCAGAAGAAGCAGTAACATAAAGCAATCTCTTTGGTAGCAGCATGGGGAGGAGACAAATCAGTTCCATTACAACCTGTAAATCCAATAGTTGACTTGGATCAGCAGTTTCTTTGAGTGTTGAGACTCCTCAACCATTATTTGAATGCCAAAAGGAAACCCATCAGAATTCTCCTCAGTTTTCAAGGATATTCCTGGAAAAATCAAGGTAAGGAGCTAGAAGTAATTATTCCCCACTGACACCCAGCCTCTTGGTCTAAGTATCACTTCTGTTACTGAGTGGAACTTCTTTCATGGAAACAGGTTGCTTTGTTTCCTGAGTGTGGTGTTCTCATCAGACAAATCTGTTGTTTAGTGTATACAGGTTGATTTGGCGGAATGATATTTGCGTGTGGTGTTATGTAAATAGAGTTATAGCCCATCTTTCTGATACTAACGTAGGCTATAATTAGGACGTATGTATATGTAATGAAAGGGTGGTGTGTATGCGCGTGCACATGTGCATGCTGAGCGCAGGGTAGAGAGATGTGTAAGGGAGCCCGTGTTCAAGTTCCTGATGTAAAGAAAGTCACCAATTCACAGAGGAATTTGATTACCTCTATCCATTATACACGCGCAGTGAGTGAGCGTGCTACTCGCCATCTGTCATCCATTTCATTTGCATCGCCGGCACCTGGCCTGTTTGTCTGCCGTGCTCGCTTCTTCACCAAATTCTTACGTTGCTTTAATAAAACACAGAAATGTTATTGTTAAAAACCAATTAATTTACAATCCTCTACAGAGATAGTATTACTTATAATTCAATTTGGCTTCTAATGATCTGCTTTCTTGCAAAATGACTTAATTCTTGTGTCAAAGATTAGTTATTAGATATTACCCCGCTGTACCAGTCATGTACTGCTGAGGTAGGCAAAGCAGCTTGGAATGTCCCTGGCCATTAATCAGAAGTCTGAAACATTTTCTTGTTTAACTCCTTCAAGAACCTGGTCGCAGGCATAAAGCCCTTAACTCTTCCCTGCCCAAAGGCTCAGAGAGTGTGCTCCCTTCCCTTGACGAGGTTTGGTAGCAGGGGATCTGGGGAATGTCAGAGAAAGCTTTTAGTCATTAACCTGAAAACGTGGATAAACATCTACAACTTGAGATGCTTTCGACCTCCATATACCCACATACATTTTTATCCAACCATTTCATACAGTTTAGTTTCCTCTCTAGCCATTTTGTGAATGAGGTATGCAAAATTGCTCCTCTTTTCTAAATCTGGCCTTTAGGAGCTAAGGTGGTTGGATTTTCCCACACGATGACAGTGCGGGTGTCATTTTGCCTATTATGACAGGATTATCCACACCCATCAATGCAGGCCAACCTGCTCACACAGTGGCAGTCTGGCAGTCCTCAGCCACCTTGTCCACACATTTCACCAATAGAATCACCAAACATATGGCTCTAGCCAGCACATTCTAAAAACATCAGCTTGGGCTGCAGCTATCTGAGAAAAATTTATTCTTAAGGATTAAAGATCCTTAAAAGCCTTCAAAACAATTTTTTTCAGTATCATATTCTCAAGCTGTACATGTCTCTACTCTTTTAACCTTCTGGTGTAACCCAGAATTTAGCGTGGGAACTATTACTTCCTTTCTTGATTGAATTTTAACACAAGGCAAATGACACATATCCTAACAGGGGGAATGAAAAAAAAATCTATAATTTAATATTTCCTTCTCCACAGGTATAGAATATAAAATAAAAATATATTTACATATAAAACTATGACCATAAAGACTAGGAGCTATCCTGAGAAACCTAATTAATTGCTACGAAAAATATAAAGCCACAAAAATAATCATTGAAGATTGGTAATAACTAAGTGAAGATACTTCTCAAACTTTGAAATGACTCAATTAGCTGAACATGAAGGGGCCAGAGAATTAATAATACAGACAGAAAGCAGAGCTCCATTTTGATGTAATAGTGTGTGGAGAGGGGTCTTTTTCTGGGGGGGCTTCAATGAACTAAAAATCCAGCAACATTCTACACTTACAAAATCTATTTTTTAAATGTTGCATTCATTCTGCTTATACTTTTTAGTTTTATAAGATGCAATGGTTGCTCGTTCCCTTGCAGATGCCCACATGAAAACCGTGGAGGTGGGGGTGGCAGATCATGTGGCTCTTCTTCTCTGGATCTTGCCACATTCAAAGCATGAGGTGCTCATTATTTCACAAAAGCAGAGAAACCAGCCTTGCGATGGAGACAGACAAAACTTGAACAGCTGTCTTATAAGAAGCATTTTCTTTTTTGTACATTATAATATCAAGGGAATGGTGCCTAGCTCCACATACTCTGTATTACATAACAGGCTTTCTACCAAAACAAAACAAAACAAAGCCAAACAAAACCAAAAAACCAAAAAACAACAAGGAAAAAACGATCAAACATTGGTCAACTCCAAAAGATAATCCTATTTCAGCTCTATGGCTCATCCTGAATGTTACTCTCTGGTTACTCAATAAATTATGGGTATTATGTATTCTAAGTAGCTTGTCCTGTCTATTCACACACATTCTTTTGCTAACAAAACTAAACACAAAAGATCAGATTGAATAGGAGGTTGTCCCAAAACTTGGAAGATTTAAAAACCAAGTCTGAAAGGGCCAAAGGGAGAAAACGATGGGGATAAAGATGGACAAATGGGCCTCAAATCTGTTCCCTAGTGACTTTGGCTCAGAGTGATATGATTTAAAAACTTCACCAGGAAGAACAAATAATTCACATCCCTGAATCACTGCTCTATATGCAAAGTAGGGATGGGAACCAAATGCCAAAATATGTCCCCAAAAAGAATAATCCCCAAATAACCCTATTTTCCAAAGTTTATTCTTCAGATTCAGACAATGCATCATCAACCTCAGAAATAGGAGCCGAGCCAAGCAAGCTGCAATCTAATATGGAAATTCGTCCTGGCCACGCTACTGTGTCATTCTTCTGAATGGGATCACCTGCACCCATCTCTCCTAGGAGAAAATTTCAAACAGAGTTAGCTCCTTAAACCTTCTAATTAAAATGAGAAATCCCCAGGCTTCCATGACTCAGCCTCAGAAAAAGATTATTAGGAATTTAATAGGGAAAATATAGCAGCTCAGACCATCTGTGACCCAGTGCTCTGTGAGAATTTAAAGAAAACTGGAGGGAGGCAGCGCACACTCCAATGCACGCTGGAGGAGTACTTTGTAGGAGCTGCAATAAATCAACATAGTTAGAGTACAGCCTTTTTCAGATTTAATTACTGTTACATAATTATTAGCAAAGCATTCTCCTCTGAAACTGTAAAACTCATTACATCAAAAATCCCCAAGCTCCTGATGGAATTTATGAACTAGTTACTTTCTTTCTAGCTTTGGGAAAATAGTGGAATAGAGTCCAGATTTGTCTCCGGGTTTTTAGAAGCAGAGGGGGATTTTTTCCCCCTGTTTTGTGTCATTTTAATAGGTTTCTGAATTGGTTTGCTATGGATCATTCTTGGAGACATCCACAGTCTCACCTAAACACCTGCTTAAATGGTCGAGTTCCATTTCAGTGGTAAAGAGTGTTAACCAAGTACGTTTCAAAGGATGCTGACAAGGAGCTGGCTGACTGTCAAAAGAGTGAAAGATCAATAATTTTTAAGTGTCTGTAATTTTTTTTTTTTTTTTAGGAAGATGCACTTTGGGTCCAAAAGATCACAGCAGGTTGTGGGGCTTTTGTGTGAAGGGCCAGCGTCAACATGGGAGTGATCTGTACATCTGTACACCACTGTGAGGGGATGTGGCCAAGCATCTCCTCCCAGCACCACACTCAGTGCCTTTGTATGGATAGTTTGACGTTGTTGTTGTTGTTTTCCGAGGTGGGAGTATTTACAAAACAAAACATGGCAAATGCCACAATCAAGGCTTTTCCCCTGCAGAGTTAGCTGTTAAACGTTTACCAGCCTAGGGGCGCCACCTGGGTGGCTCAGTGGGTTAAAGCCTCTGCCTCCGGCTTAGGTCATGATCCCAGAGTCCTGGGATCAAGCCCCGAAGGAGCCTGCTTCGCTTCCTCTCTCTTTCTGCCTGCCTCTCTGCCTGCCTCTCTGCCTACTTGTAACCTCTATCAAATAAATAAATAAAATCTAAAAAAAAAAAAAAAAAACAAAACCAAAACAAAACGTTTACCAGCCTAGCACTGTTGCTGCTCTTACCAATGACGCGAGTGTAAATGCGCTTCTATTGCCTACACAGCTCTCGCGGCCGGTGTCCTGGGGTAAGTTCCTTTCACTGGAACATTGTGTCCATTTAACAGAAATGGGTTTATTTGAAGTCTGGCTTGGGTGGGGGCTTTTCTTTTGGCAAGAGCAATACTGTGGAGTGGGATACCTTTGGAAGATGGGTGAATGCCTATGGCTAGTTAGCTTTTACTCCACAGTGTTGCTGAGCCTAAGACTGGGACATTCTTTCCATTGTGGGTCAGGCAGCCTCCCTGGATCCTTAGCCCTTATCTGCAGGGAGGTGCGGCTGCTAGAAAACAGTTTGCTCTTGCTCCTTCACTCAGAATATACAGCCAGATGTTTTCTGTTTTATTTGTGGGCTCTCCCTGGATTAGCTCACAGTGAAAGGAAGATAAAGGCAGCTGAGGCTTAACCAGATAGCTACCTTGGACCTGCTCCCCTTGTTGCCACATTTCCCAGTAACTGACTCTCCACCAGCCCTGGGGCAACCTTAGTTTCTCCCTGGCCATCTGCTAATCCATGCGACAGCAGGATCTCCCACTACACTCACTTTTCATACTGCCATGTAGCCAAACTAAATGATTCCTTGCCCTGAACTGTCCCATGCTCCTCCAGTCCGTCTCTTTTCCAATAGGAGAGAAGGTGACTAACACTGCATGAACATTGTTCTAGAACTCTGCTTTGATGTTCAATGCCATGCACTTTGTGTTTCAGATGAACTGTTGATATTTTTAACAATTTGTTTTTAATTAATATGAGTTCTCATTGCTTATTTCTTATCATAGCCTGCTATTTATTTTAAAATTTATAAATGTGATGGCTTTACAAATCTCTTGGAGGATAATCTACTCAGTTTTCTTTTGTTTTCAGTGTTAATTCTGTGTTCTCTGGATGCAGTTCTAAAGTTTGCTAAGTATTATGTCTCTTTCATGCTATCGTTTTTCTTGGATGTTTGGTGACTCTGCGGTCTGTTCATATTATAGATGTGGTTCTAATTTAAACAATATTGTCAAGAAGAGTTATTTCCTCAGCTCAACTGAAACCTCCTGTCTGACCCATGAATTTGAGTCTGGTTTGGAAAGTTCCTGCTGGCTGAATGGAGTAAGAGGACACATGGCAGGTCAGGACAGGCTTTGCTTTCAAGTGTACAGGTGGTTTTAGCTCTGGGCTTAGAGACTAATTTTCAGTGACCATAGGTCTACTGGAGTGCTGCTGGCTTCTACTGCCCCATGCTAATTGTTGTTAGGTCCGCCCCCTCAGAATTCTGAAGTCAGAGGGTGCTCCAGAATTTAATCCACAGTCAAGTGCTAAATCCAGAAGCACAAGATTATGGAGCTGCTCTAACATTTTTCTTGTCACCTGATTTGTTAACTAGGCAGTCTCTCCTGTCTTCCTTCTCCAGACTCTGCTGTTGCTGAGTTTGGAGTTCCTAGGGTTTCTGTAGGGGAAACTCATCTGGACCAGGAAGTTTTCTCTTTTATTTAAAGTGATTATAGGTTTTTCAGTTGTATTTTCTCTCTCTCTCTGTGTTACGTGTTTGAGAAAATTTTCTCTGTTCTGATCTGTTGGCACTACGTTTTCCAGCTTTCAAGTGTTGTTGTGTATTTAATTTTTAAAATCTCTTCCTGCATTTTAAATGGAATTTGAGGAGAGAGTGTTGGCAACACATGACCTCGGTCATCTTGAATTAGAAATCTTTTTTTTTCCTTTTTTTAAAAAATTTCTTTTCAGCCTAACAGTATTCATTGTTTTTGCACCACACCCAGTGCTCCATGCAATCCGTGACCTCTCTAATACCCACCACCTGGCTCCCCCATCCTCCTACCCCCAACCCCTTCAAAATCCTTGGGTTGTTTTTCAGAGTCCATAGTCTCTCATGGTTCACCCCCACTTCCAATTTCCCTCAACTCCCTTCTCTTCATCTCCCCATGTCCTCCATGATATTTGTTATGCTCCACAAATAAGTGAAACCATATGATACTTGACTCTCTCTGCTTGACTTATTTCACTCAGCATAATCTCTTCCAGTCCCGTCCATGTTGCTACAAAAGTTGGGTATTCATCCTTTCTGATGGAGGCATAATACTCCATAGTGTATATGGACCACATCTTCCTTATCCATTCATCCATTGAAGGGCATCTTGGTTCTTTCCACAGTTTGGCGACCGTGGTCATTGCTCCTATAAACATTGAGGTACAGATGGCCCTTCCTTTCACTACATCTGTATCTTTGGGGTAAATACCCAGTAGTGCAATTGCAGGGTCATAGGGAAGCTCTATTTTTAATTTCTTCCTCTATTCTTTTTTTACAGGACTTAGTTCTGGCTCCATTATAACCATAACTGTAACTTAACAGAACAGAATTTAACTGTAGCACTGCCCATGCTATGCCAGTGATCAGCAAACACAACTTTAATGAAATAGTATGAATCACATAAAGTACTATGGGTCAGTATTAAGTAGAATGATATGTAACAGTGGACCTCCCCATCCATTCCACATTTCCTGACTCAAGATTGAGGAGTATGCTACTTTTGAGCTAAGTTTCTTGTGGAAGATAGGCACATTAAGAGGAACTATCCAGTTCTTATCTCTTCTTTATTTTTGAATCTGGCTTAAATTACTTCTATTAATTTCTTTTGTGTTTTAGTAGGAAATTGTTATTTTAAAAAATCCATGAAAGCTTATGGTGCTAATAGTCTTTTTAAGAAATCTTTGTGCAATGAACATCACATGTTATTCTCTAGACAGTCATTGATTCTGTGGCTGAAAAAAATACTAAGCCTTTTGCTTAATGCCAGCATTTATTGTTTCTTTTTCTAAGACATCATTATCATAGGCCCAAAGATAATTTTTCAAGTGAAGGACTGTATTGTAAAGATAAAAAGGGGAAATGCTAATATTTTCTTACTACAACTTGCTAATTTGCAATAGAATTGCTTTACAGCAGAAAACTCTTAAATATATATTTTTGGACATCACTTACAATACTTGGAATCTTGTACTATGATCACATGAAAAATCTATTTCAGTTTTATTGCCATGACAATTAACCACTTAGAATTTTATTCTGTTGCTTTAATTCTTTTCCATATATTGTCAGGTGGATGGAAGTCAGTCCATGTAAATCTAGAATTCAAACATCTGACCTAGAGAGTAAATGCCATGCTTTAAATTGGTCAGCATGGTAATGCTGAAAAATCCTAGAGGGTTACAGATGATATCAATCACTTGCTACGCTCATGACTAATTTAATCTCCTTCTTGCCATGTTCTCCCATCAGCCTAACACTGCATGACCTGTCAGAAACTCTGCCACGATGTGACTGGGCTAAAGATGAAACAATTTGTTCAGTCAAGCTGATTTGCCTACCATCTGATTCGGGTTTTATAGTATCTCATCCTGGCTTGGTTGAAATTCATTTTATCATGATCTATAAAGGAGGTGTTTGATTAGCAAGTTAGAGGTAATATGAATTCAGCACTGATTCTGGGCTGCGCGCTGCTTTCAGCGTTGTCCATGTATTATCTCACTTAATTGTCACATCAGTTCCATGAGGCTGGAGCTACTCATCAGCAAGATATACAAGGAAGAAAACTGAGGGCCGGAGAAAGTAAGTTGCCTGCCCAAGGTCATATAGATAGTAAGCAAGGAAGCCAGAATCGTAACCCATGGGATGAAGGTACAGTGTGCGCTCATATACCACTTGCTTTAAAAAAATAACATGGTATGTTTGTAAGTCTATATGTTAACTATTTACATGTAAATATAATAAATGGTCCCACATAACAAATTAATTATATTTTAGTCATTAACTAAAGAATATGTATACCCAAATGTTTTATTAAACTAATTTAGTCTTCTCTTACATACTTGAAAGAAGATAAAGCATATTTCTATTAAAAATATCTGTAATTAGGGGCATGTGGGTGGCTCAATCGGTTTAGTGTCTGCCTTCCTCTCAGGTCATGAACCTGGGGTCCTGGGATCAAGTCCCGCATCGGGCTTCCTGCTAAGTGGGGAGCCTGCTTCTTCCTCTACCTACCTATCCCCCTGCTTGTGCTCTTTCTCTCTCCAACAAATAATTTAAAAAAGTCTTTAAAGATATCTGTAATTCAAACACTTAGTTTATATTGACTTTTTCCTTCTATTATTCTGAATATATTGACTTCTACTCAATGATCATGACTTCTAATTTGATTTAAAGAATACCTTCTCTATTCCTTTAAACTCTCTGGCTGTCACTCTGCCTTTCTGGACCTTAATCCAACCTGCAGATCTAGGGACTCCTTGCACTTGCTCATCTACTCTAACCCTGGAGCCAGTGGCACACCTAGGTGTGTGGATTCTGGAGCTGTATGGGGAGGAGGCTGGGTGAGGGTGGAAGATCTTTAACAAAAAGGATGCAAAATGAAAAATACAAAATTAGGTTCAAAATGAATATTTACTTAAGGTACTTTATAGATTTTTTTAAAAAGCTGGAAAATACTAAAAACATTAAGACATCCAAGTACACACACACACACACACACAATATTTTCAATAGTTAACTTGTTGACAACTTAAAAATACATTTCCCTCCTACAGTTTTTGGCTATATGATTATTATAATTATTGATCCTCTCTTCACAGAACAACAATTTGGTAATATAATTTTTAACAGGATAGAAAGCTGAGCCAGTCTTTCTTCCACTATAGTTGATCACAGTATCACCAAAAATGATGACCCATCATTTTTATCCAACTTGGTTCTCTATGTGTTGTGTGTGTGTGTGTGTGTGTGTGTGTGTGTGTACAAATGATTTTAAGGATTAGCAAAGAAGATGTATTTCATGTATGTTCAAATCAAGATTTTGTAATTTATCACTTGCCTTATTGAACATCCTAAAATGCCTTTAGAAACTTTAGTTCAGATGGTATTTTATAAGTTTTATCAAATAAGCCATTGTATCCAAAAAAGGGGGAGTTGTAAGGTGCATTTATACTTGGATATACTGCCTTACCAGATCCACTCTGGACAGGAGCACTTTCATTTGACCAGACTGAGATGAGACAGAAAGTTTCACTTAACAATTACATATATCCAGTCATTGGTAGGACTTCCCACTGACTAGTTTCTGGTTTCTTATTTTCCCCCATTACCACACTGCTGGGTACTGTAGGACATGAGGCTTCTGGTGCTGCACCTTCATTCCCCATTTAGGTCAGGATGTAGGTAGCAGGACTATTCCAGGAAGCTAATACTACAGAGAAAGCTGGCAGCAGTAGCATGAAGTGACTGAGAACCACAGGAAGATATCCTAGTAACTCCAACATAAATGATCCCTAAGTGAACTTCCCCAAATCTTCATCTGTAAGAAGAAGCCATATGAGAGACAGGCAGAAGGACAGAGAGTCAAGGACAGATACCCACCTTGAGTCCTGGCACAGATACCCACTGGAGAGTGGATAACATGCTCCAGGTACCAGGGCCCAGAATTCTTCTCCTGAATTCCTGGGCCACTGACCTGCTGGCTTGACCACTCACTGTGTGGAGCATACTTACTCAACTCAAATGATGGTCAAGTGGAACTGGGGTGGGGAGGTAGAACAGGGGACAGACTAGCATCTGGGGGATGGCTTTCCCCACATTGCAGGGTCCAAGGAAAAACTCCAAGGGGTCAGAGTATTCTCGCTTTGAACTAGGCCCTCCCATGCATTAGGCAGGCGTATTTGTCAAGAGAGCAAGATTTATAACGTAGATGTTCTACAGTGAATATGCAATACTTGTACTGTTCAAAATAATATTGAAAAACTTGTCACATCTTGTCAAGTGTCAAATAGTGAAAAACTTGTCAAGCAAGCAAAACTTGAAAGGCCTAATCTAGTCATACAATTTAGAAATTCCATTCGGTGTGTCAAGAAAGTGCACTAGGACATCTGTCTGCTAAAAATTGTTGGATTCTGGGAAGATTGTTGAAGGAGCTTTGGCATCAACATTCAGGGTTCCCAGGATCGCCAAGCCTGGGAGGTGGAGAAGCAGAGCAAATGCTGCTCCAAGCTTCTGGAGGATCCACTACAAAGTAGAACATGGGGCTTGAGCAAGTAGAAGCACACCTCAGTGCTCCCAGTGATAGGTGCTTAGTCGCCATCGCTGAACAACATTTCCCTAATGCCTCCCTGCAGAATGGAGCAGACCACGGTGATCTTACAGACTAAGGCCACCTTGGGCTGGTGGAGTCAAGCGCTTAATATGCTTCTGATAATGTAGACAGAATCTGTCATATTCCTAAAAAAGAAATCATTCTTGGATGAAAAAAAATTATTCTCTTTGGGAAGAGAAGAACAGTGACATTTTCAACAAAAGGATGAATTCTTATTGCCCAGCTATTTAAAATTCTAAGCACTATTGTTTGTGTTATGTAACACTTAGAGAATGATACAATGAGGACACATTGTTAATATAATCCTAGAAACAATCAGATACCTTCTCATCTGCTCTTCAACCCTTGTCAAGTAACTGCTGTGGGTCCCTCCAAATTTCATCAGATTCTGTGCCTCACATAGGCATGGATAGAGGAGGTGAGAGTCCACAGTTCTCAATGCTAAAATGTCCCAACCATCTGGGTTTTAGGACAAGTGGGCCAGCAATCCCTGCAGATGCTGGGACCTTCCCCCTTTGGTCTCCCCTCTCTCTTGCTTGCAATTCAGTTCTGTGTATCCAACCACACAGGTCCTCTCTGTCCTCTACACAGGAACTGGGCTTGGTATTTTGTTCAGCTTTCAGATGCACGTGGTTTTCTGCCCCACATCACTTAGGGAAAGCTGGAAGGGAGAGATCAGAGCCCCACTAGGGCTCCTCAGTGTGATTCCCTCCTAATGATCCTTTTCCAATCAGAAGGGAGTAATTCTCCTCCACCTCATTATTTTCCTGCCTAGCTTTCTGCCCTTTGAAGCTGAGTTTTTCCTTCCATTAACAAACAACTAGGAAAGTGTACTCACTAGTACTTGTACTAATCTTGCAGTTTTATAGCCTGACCTCTGACCAACCTTTTGGCAGAAATGGTTTCTTAAAGGGGCAGTGCCTGCTTTTTCTAAACTTATCAGAAGACCTTAAAAGAGATTCTACTTCCTTCTGGGATCCCCTGGAGAAAACAATGCATGCAAAATACAGTTATCTTTTATTCAGGCGGTGGGGTGCCTTTTTGCACTGTCTATATGTCAGATTCCACATGGTGGCCTGGATAGTTGGTATTCAGAAACCAGGCAAGAAATTAGCATTTCAAACTGATACTAAACACAAATTAGACTCATTCTCATCTTCTACGACAGGAATAGCACTTGATAAACACATAGGGAACTTTCGGCGTACAGAATGAATGGATTCAGTTAAACAAACTTTTATTGAGCACCTGCTGTGTGCAAGACATTGTGTTGAGTGCTATACTGAGTTCTGTGAGTCAACAGTATGACCAGGATTTGCAATTTGATAGAGCATATGGCTTTACACGGACATAATATGGAATCTTTAATCTTCATAAAGGGAATAAGTACCATATGAGCAGATGATGGAGTAAATATCCCAAGAAGTCAAGAGAGGGATGGGTAATGCATTTTCAGATTGGGAAGGACAAAGGGAAGCCATAATTCAGGTTTTCTTTCTCATATTTTCTTTTTTTCTAAGGTTTTCTTAACCAGTGTCTTTTGTTTGTTTGTTTGTTTGTTTTGGCCAAGACTTTTTGAGCCATGCTATGGACAGCCTGTGGAACTGGAGTTTGAAAGTCTAAGATCTAATTTAAATTCTGCCACTTGCTAACAGGGTGAGTTTGGGCGAGTCACCTAATTTCTCTGTTTTTCTAGATTCGAGACTGGCAATTACATTTATTTGCCACAATCTACCCAAAGGATGATTGTGAAAATCTATGCAAAATAACACAGGTGTCATTCAGGTGGGAGGGCTCATTATCATAACAAATTTTTTTCACTAGTTGTTACTGGTTATCAATGTTCTATTTCTAATTTCTAATGTTCTATTTCTTCACTGATCTTCATAGAGTGTTTCTTTTCTAATCACTTCATATTTTCTAGCTTCGGATCAAAACACAGACGACTTCTACAAAGATGTCCAGCTTCACGTCCATTTGAGAACAAAAACCCTTTGGGCTTGTTTCTTTCACGTAGCCTTGCCCCCTTTTCTAGCAGGAACATCCTTGTCTAGTACAGATCCAAGCAACGGTTTACTGCCCTTCTGTATTCTAGCTCCTGCCTTTCTCCCCCCTCAAACAGCCCCTCCTTCTGTATATAACAGAAGCAAAAAGGTGCCACTGCCAAATATAAAGTTGAGAAGCGAACTCTGTCACTTAGGGTTTTTTTTCCCCCCAATCATCAGTTTCCTTTGTAAGTTTAACTTTTGACAAGTGGCAGGAAAAACATCTCTGGCAAGATTTCTAGAGTGAAATGTAGTGACTTAACCACAGACTTCATTGTGATTGATGAAGAGATTCTTTCCAGGACAAAGTCTGGAAGGAAAGTGGTTCGATTCATCTGGTCTGTTCAACCAGTCTTCAGAATGAGGATGGTAAAGGAAGAAAAGCACTTGTCCAGCACAAAATAAATTGGGGTACTCCATGGCGCCGGTCCATGAGACACAAGTTCCCAAGAACACTTAACACTAGAGGAAGTCACAGGTGACAGGGTTTTCTCTCGGCTTACTTTTCTCTTTTGAGCCTGAGAAATGAAAGCAATTATTATATTTATTTCTCATCTAGAATAATGCAAGTTAGGTATCTCATTCATTAGGGAACTTGAACTCCTTCTCATCTAGGCATGAAATCTAGCTATGAAACATAAGCTACCTATCAATTCTGGCAGGATCATGAAAAAGAAGTCTTAAACTCTGGACAAATTCTTTTATCTCAACTTTTTTAAATGAGTAGGGTATGTGTGTGTGTTTCTCCTTCTTCTTCATCTTCTGAGGAAAAACAGTGAATTAGAAAGAAACTGGGAGCCAAAAAAAAAGAGAAGAAGAAGAAGAGTCTTGGGTCTTGGTTAGTATTCATGATTAAGTGCTTTGGTTTTTCTCTATCATTAAATGTCCGTGTTATAGTAGGCCTATAGCTTTAAAAATATATATTTGTCTAACATGATGAAAATAAGAAATAAACCAAACCTCTAATTCCAGAATTTGAAAGCCAGTGTTTCACATTTCCATTAAGTCAAGTGCCCTCTGACTTGACATGCTGGCCTGTTCCGTAAATGATTCAATGGACTGACCAGAAACCTAAAATTGAAGCCATATGGAAACTTACTGTGCATATTAAATTGTGTGTAGCAGTGTTAACAGCATCTTGATTTGTGGCTGCAAGTAATAAATGAATTATATTAATTTTGTAGCTGCAAGCTAATTTCTCCAGAATTACTTTTTAATAACCAAGCATCATGTTCGCTGGTAAGATTTAAATACATTTAGGAACAAATTTGTAGACTTTTAAGTAATGCTAGATTGTCATTTTGAAAGCTTAAGAGTGCATTTACTATTTCCCCCAACACCAAAGTTTTAGAGAGAAAATGATTTTGCTCAAACTGGAGAAGTTTTTTGGTAAACAATGGGTGTGTTCCTACCCAGGAGCGGCCCCCACGGCACTACAGCCAAGTGGGAACTGCACTGTTGCAAGTGTTTCCCTGCCCACCCCCTGTCCCAATTTCATAGGTGATTTGTCTCTATCGTGTAACTTCCAATTTCCTCCCTTCTGTTGGATTAAAACTAATCATGCTTTCATGTCAGCGCAAAACTTTGAAAATTGTGGTCGGTGGTCTTAAGGGAAGCTATTTAGTTTGGTGGTGGAGACTGTAGGTTCTGGGGCCCAACTCACTTGGGTTGATCTTTCATCCCACTGCTTACAAACTGTGTGACCTTGGGCTGGTTTGTGTGCCTCGGTTTTCTGAGGGGGACAAATGATAGTATGTACCCCACAGGTTGTTGGGAGGATTAAAAGAGAAAGTAGATATAAAGCCCTTGGATGAGAGCCACCTTGATGATGCCTCATTGAATGTGAGCTACTGTAATTCTCTGGGGGAGAATGAGTTTCATGGGAAGCTGGGGAGGTTGCTGGTCAGGCAAACCTACATGGAATCCCAGATCTACCGGTTACTGTTCTTAGACATTAAATGAGCTTAGATAAGTTGCTTCGCTGCTCTGAACTTCAATGGAATGAAGTTATCTGTACAATGGATTGCCCATACCAAACCCATCTCCCTGAACTGCTAGGAGAGATACATGAGACAAAATGTGAAAAAGTATTACATAAGGCTAGTCATGCAATAGTTTCAACAAATATTCATTCACATTCATTTCCTCTCTCTTTCATGGGAAGTAGCCCCAATGTCTGATTGCAGCACAGACCCCTCTCTTGAACTCCAGACTTAGAGAGCTGCCATTGGACCGCCTACTCCTCCATGAGACTGGGAGTGAGCACAAGGCACTTAATCTCAGCAAGTTACAAACAGACCACAGATGTCTACCTGTTCTTCAGCCTCTCCTCTCTTCCTCACTTCGAGGTCCAGGCAGTCACCAGCAATGATTTCTCTCTGTTCATCACTCCTTAGGCCTCTCCCTTCCTTTCTCGTCCACAGTCATCTTGCATTGGAGCTGTTTCCTGACAGGTTCCCCTGGGTCCAGTTCCCGGGGACCCTCCCACAGTGCACATCAGCTGATGTGCTCCTCCGGAAAGACCCTCCAGCAGACTCCCCCACAGACCTGCGAGGCTTTCCATGGTGTTGGCTTGGCCGGCGAGTCCAGGCCCACCTCAGGCCAATCCCAGCTCACTCCAAACATCCCTGTCAAACTGGACTTGGAACTCCAGAATTGATTTGCACCTTCCTCTTTCCAGCTGAACATTTCTGCCTGAAACTCCCTTCTGTTAGAGTCTCAGAGGGGCTTCCAAATAAGTAACAGCTGCTTAATATGATAAGAAATAGGCAGATGAAAGTCAAAGATCAACCTTATAATTGATGAGGTTAAAGTTAGAGAATTTTGCTTTGAGTGTGAGCTAAATGAGCTTGCTAACACAACTCTAGAAAGGGGAAGACTGTTTCAAGTGATCATAGGAAACACTGGAAGACCCCAGAAGACTGCAGGACCTCTATCATTTCTTAACTTAGAACTCTAGGGACCAAGGGAGGATGGAAAGGAGGAGGGGCTGAGGCACACATGCCCAGTGTTCTTTGACAACATCCTCTAATCAATTTAGAGATCAATTTCTTCCCCAGAGAAGGGGTTTAGAAGCTACTGCAAAGCCAAGAATGTTAGACCTTTCCATTTGGATGGAAATAACAGGAAGAGGAAAGAGGCATTCCCACCGTATACCCTCTCACACTGGTCCACCTGTGAAACGTCTCTAACTAGAGCATTTCCTACAGGAAACTCCTGGTTCTGCCTCCCCCGTGGCCTGGCCCAGAATAAGCAGATTCTGCCTCCATTTCTGTCTCCTCCAGTAATGCCTTTAATTTAGTCATTTATATTTAACTATATAATGCTTCTGTCTTGTTGGATTCCCGGTTCTTAGCCACGTCTTTTTCATTTTTTGTACACTTTATACCTAGTGCAAAGAATAAATTTTCTTTAAGATTTTATTTATTTATTTGACAGACAGAGATCACAAGTAGGCAGAGAGGCAGGCAGGGGGTGGGGGAAGCAGGCTCCCTGCTGAGCAGAGAGCCCGATGCGGGGCTTCATCCCTGGACCCTGAGATCATGACCTGAGCTGAAGGCAGAGAGGCTTAACCCACCGAGCCACCCAGGTGCCCCCCTAGTGCAGAGTCTAAAAAACAGTAATTTATTAATAGATATTTGTTGAATGGGTGTTCTTTTGTCTTGGTTATTCAGACCCCAAGAGAACAGGGAGCACCCTGTCTTGCTCACATGTGTGTCTACCCCTCTCCCAACACCTTCTACAGCATTGGAGCCAGATGGCACCCCTGACAGCAGTGCTCCCTGGGTGGGGGACTCATAGGCATCCTTACTACACCAGAAACTCCACGAGAATGGGGAGCTGGCCTCCTCTTTTCCTCACTGTGTCCTTACCACCTAGAGCAGTGTGTGACTCATCAGAGCAGGGACTCAATAAATAATTGTTAAATCAACAACTCCTCTCATTGTATCCTCCACTTTTTGCCTCTCTTGAGGATGAAAACACATGAAGACCATGACCTGTTATTCTGAGGTCTTATTGAAGGCATGAAGGAATTGCCAAAACACTACCCTAATGTTCTCTAAGACAGGTTGGTGATTTTGTGTGAGGGAGTCTATCTTTTATTCTGTAAATACAATTTGTTATATTTTACATATAATAGAATTATGTTCTATAATATACTAAAATTATATTGATTAAGTTCACTAGCCTAAATTGTATCACAACATGCTACTTGCATCTAACCTGTATTTTAAAAAATTGTTGTTCATGTTGTTCAGATTTAGTAGGAGTCAGTATGTTGATACTATGTTAATAATAAGGACAATAGCTGGTTTCATCGGCTGCGTGCTTGCTCTGCACCAGGAAGTGAGCTAGTACTTTTCCTAAGTGATCACATTTTATCTTCACAACCTGATGACATATGTGTTATTATTCTCACTTTTTAGGTGAAAATCTGATCCTTAGTGTCAGTTGTTGTTGGATGTGAGAGGTCTCTGCTGTTCTGTCTCTGATTCATGATGTTCTTCTGTAACAAAGCCAGAGCTTATCTCCCCAATCACAACCACTGAATCCAGTACTTAATGAACGTATGTACTATACAGACACAAAAAGGATTAAATATCGTCCCTGCCTTCAGGGAGTATACAATCTAGTCCTATCTATATGTTACACAGCAATATGAAACCTAAGTAAGATTTTGAATACAATAACATTTAGGCAGCAAAGATTTAGATGACAACTATGTAACTGAAACAACAGAGATGTGACTTCAGAGCAGCATGATGCCCTACAGATTAGCGGGCTCTGGGAGCCTTCGTATAGGAGGTGGCCTTGAAGTACATGTGAATTTGAGAAAGTGGAAACTAGAAATGAGGACATCCCAAAGAGGTGGAACAGCATGAGACCCAAAGGCAGATAGAGGTGCAACAAACAAGTTCAATCTCAGGGACATTTTCCTGTAGTACAGAAGTGGTCTAATCTTGCTCCTCAGAGATATCTCAGGAGCTAGAACACACATGAGGGTGTCTTGGTTCCAGGCCCTCCAGTCTTGTCTTTACCAGGATCAGAAACCTTTTTGATGTGTCCACTAACTCCTAAGTTACCATTTGAACAAAGCATACTAATGTTGTTTTAAAAAGCAGGTGAAAACCATTGATAATGAAATGGGATATCAGTTTGGAGAAGTGGACTACAGATCCCACCCACGAGGCATTGGGTGCCAAATTAGGGACTGTGGAATACAGCCTAGGGATGAAAAACCTCAGGACAGGTTTTGTCCACCTTTGTCCATTAGTGTTGTGCCCATGGGAAAGTGACATGACTCTGCTGATTTGGTTTCCAAGGAAAATAAGGATGATATAAATTAACACCTAATGCTGAAGTTCCTGGAACTAAAAAAGATGAATATGTGAAAAGCATTTTGTAAATTCTAAAGTACTATATGACATCAAAGTTGTTTTCAGTTTTAATATGGAGGTGAAGCGATAAGAGGAAATCAGCAGAACATGGAAACTAACTTGAAAGTACAGGGGCCAGAAAGAGAAGGAAAAATGAGAAATATTTAATATCTTTTTTTCATACACATTGCAAGAAAGTTCTGGAAACAGCTAGCAGGAGTGGTAGTGTTTTGGAGAGGGCTCTACTGTCCACATGTTGAGCTTTAGAGGACAACGGGATCACTAAGTGGAGGCATTTGGTGGCCTGAAGTACAGGTCTGGTAGTCCTCAAGTAAGGGACCCAGGAGGAGAAGTAGGATCCATAGGACAATGAAGACAGATTCAGTGGCGGTGCCCAGAGAAGATGAGAGAAGGAAGAAGAGCTGGTAAAGGAGACAGAAGAAGAGTAACCAAAGTATGAGGTGACCCACACTAGCTAGGGAGGGCAGGGGCAGCCAGGGAGCAAGGAAAGAGAAGGTCTGAAAGACAGTCACTGGACATCAGTAACTTGTGTTACTTCTCATGATTCTTCTTTTATCAGAAACCAAGAATCTACAAAGTCGTGTCCTTGCCCTCACTCGCAAAGCTAATGGACGCAGCTGGACAAAGCTGGGCCCTCAGGCTTTGCCCTCAGGTGATCTTGCACATCCCCTTCATTGGCACCCAGGGCTTCCTATAATGAGATCTCTTGTCAGCTTTTCCAACCTGCTCTCTCAATTCTTTTTATCCCCAGTTTTTACACGCTTTCATGTTTAAACATCAGTATGCTTTGTTCAAAGGATACCATAGGTGTCGGAGTAAATATGACAACATATGCAGTCTCTGTTGGATGGTGGCGGTGGAGGAAGTACTGCAGCAGAGCAAAGAGACAGGGCGGTAAAGAAGGTGTGACATTTTGTGTCAAGCCCTTATTGGAAAGTTTCAACTGGGAAGGAAAGAGAGCAAGAGGCTAGGTGGGGCTTTAGGATGAAGAGAGGTATTCTGTTGTTGTTGTTCCATTTTAGTTCTTCAGTTTGGGAGGGAAGTCTTACATCCTCAGCCAAGTATCTGCCGAGGTTAGAGCACTGCGTTACACATCTAGAATGAGAGGACAGGGTGTAGACCCTCCCCTTCCATCTCCTGCTGTATAGCTACTCAATGTAAGAACTTGAACCTTGTCCTAATTTGGGAGACTGAATAAGAAACAGGGTCCCTGAGGGAGAGAGGGGAGACCCCACAAGTAGGGAAGGTAACAGATGCAGTGAGGCCAAGTGAGAAATGGCCAGAGGGAAGGGAGGCTGCAGTAGCTTTGCATAGAGCATCAGGTTTTGCTTGAATCTACTCTCTGGGATGGCTGAGGGCCCTGGGACCAAGAGAGCTGAGTGATTAAAGCTGAAGACCCTTATCAGGAGCCTGAGTGCTCTGCCTTTCCTTTAAAATGAGAACATGTTGTTTCTTCTAGGCCAGAGACCCACAGACAGGTGATGAGGGAGTGAAAGCAGTTCCAAGGGAGAGGGCAGATGCCCATGAGACATTACATGGAGGTCAGAGGTGGGTTGCTGGGGTACATCACCAGCCGTGGGATGCCTCAGTAGAGGGGGCATCAGCACAGACAATTTGGGGACCTGGGGATACAGGAAACCCTGGCCTTCCATGCCTTCCAACAGAGCAAGAGGCCTGAAGTCATGCAGTTTACAGGGAGGAAGGAGGACTGGGTGTAAGAATTAAAGTACTTAGAATACACAAGCTGGGGAGCTAAGAGAGCATGTGTAACACAGATTTATGTAGTCAGATGGGAAAGAGATAGTAGAAACAGGAAACAGAATGCTTGGGCAAAGGATACGTTCTCAGAGAGGAGAAGAAGGATTTGGTAGACAGCAGAGTGAAAGGCACTGGTCCTGGAAAGAAGTAAGCAAGCCCAGACACACACAGCTGGCAAGGGAAAATGCGTGTAAAGATGGGGTTCACAGATGGGGCTCACCATACTACAAAGAGGATAACTAAGACAATCTCCTGTCCAGTAGACTGAAACTTCTGGCTAAGGCAAGTGATTCCACATGCAGAATGTGTCAGGTTTGAGGCCAGGGTAGTGCAGTGTGGGGGGAAAAGTTCAGCATGGTTCAAGACAACCCCATGAGGGCACTGATGAAGAATGCATGTACTTCAGCAGTGGTCCAGTGGAGGCGTGCTGTGCTGTGTGTCCCATTAGCACCTGGATGGAAGACATGTCTGGCAACAACATAGGCCTCCTGAACTGTGGGGAGCATTTTGGAAACAATTAAAAATCTTATTGAGAACCCGTGATATTCGAGGCAGACTGCTAAGGTGGTCCACACAGCATATAAGATAAGGCCCAACCTCTTGAGGATTCAGAGTCTGGAAAGGGAGGCCTAGTAAGTGCCTGACTAACACACATCTTCTTCTTTCTTACTTACAGGTGGCACTATGTTCTGATAAAAGGATATATTTCCCAGCTTCTTTAAAATCTGGAGGTGGTCAGTGAGATATTAAGTAGAAGTCATAAACACTTTCTAGAAGGCTCTGATCAGGTGGATGGGACACATTTTGCCATCCCCTTCCCTTCTCCATAATTGGAATGAAGACATGATGGTTAGTACCCCAACAGCCATTTTGGGCCATGAGGCAAATTTGAAAATGGAAGCACCACACTAAGGTTAATGGAGGTAAAAGGAACCTAGGCCTCTGGTGCCCCTGGACAGTCATTTCAATCCTGTACTACCTACTACTTGTTTTATTTTGTTGAGGGTATACCTGTATCTGAGTCTATCTATGTATTTACCTATTAATCAAGTCCTGACATAGGAGAAAGGACAAACAGAGAGACACAAGATTTATAATATAAAAAATAAATGTAATATTCACATAATTCAACTCAAAAGAGATGCCTCTCCATGTGAAAGGCAGTAATTATTTAAAAGATTCAGAAAACAGAAAGGCCTTTCATCCTTTCATGTTGGGAGATGAGGAAAGCAGAAGGTCAGAAAGAGAGCAAGGAATGAAGGCATCCTGACTTTTTGGCTTCTGTATGCTGTCTCCCTGAGGTTGTAATAAGGGGTTCATGGTGACACAGAATTTTGACCCAAATCTGACTCCTAAGACTTCCCAGTCCTGAAGTATACTTTCTATACTATCCTATTTCCCCTTCTATTGGAGTCAGACCTTAAAAGGCAAGATTCTGCAATGAATAGCATCTGCAATGTTGGTATGTGAAAGAACGAGTCGTGATTTCTCAAGATTGCAGTCCCCGGGGAACAGGGACAGCCCTGCTGAGGAAGAGAACTGACACCCGGACCTTGGTTAGTGCAAAGGGGACCAGCTGGGTGGTTCCCATACCAGGGGTCATCAAAGGATAGGGACGCAAAGTGGGACGCAAAGGATAATTAAATCACAGGGAGCAGTCCCACACACCCTACTAACACACAACATAGTATCCCAGATCTCAGCAGCCCGGCAGAGGAGAGCGCCCACATCGGGTTTGTGCACCCAAACTATAGAAGAAATTTCATGATCTCTGTGGTCTGTGCCGGAAAAGCCCACGCTTTTGCTTGAGTTCATTTCAAACAAAGCAGGAGATAAGACACTTCTGCATGTTTGCTTCTTCCGCACACATTCAGCCAGCTGCTTTTTTCCTTAGCGTTCCCGTGTTGCCAGAAGGGAGAGGGAAGAATGCATCTCCTGTGACGGTCTCTACTTCCAACATGGCTTTGCGACCTTGGGAAGACCGTAGTCTTCAAAGCCTGTCTGGACAAAGGAGACTTAGCCCGCGCAGAGCTGTTCACAGTCAGGCAGCGGGTCACCTTGGAACAAGGTGGGGGAGACCGCACTTACTCTGTTAGTGACTAAACAAATGCCTTAATTTTTCAAGTCAGCTTCTTCTCGTTCCAGATGCTTCCTCACTTTCTTGCTTTTCGCTCAGACGGGGTGAGCAGTGATCAGACTCCCAGTGTCTAAGGGGCTTTAAAGAGGCCTGGCAATCCTGGACACAGTCCCGGAGAAGGCAAGTTTTGTGCGCGTCTGCGAGGACGCGGGCGAGTCACTGCTGGGTCGGACAGACAGGAGACTGATGGCTCCCTACCTCGGGCAAACTTCTCTCCACCCCTAGAGGGCACACTTCCTCCTCTTTCCCCGACTTCATGCCCTCGCGGGATTGGAATGAACAGGTGCTGTCACCACCGTTTAGAAGGGCCCGTTCGAAACCAGCCAAGTCCTGCGCCAGCAGCTGCTTGGGCACCTTTACCCCTCCGACCGCGTCTGCGGTGCGCGCTAACGCGGGGGGAGCTGGAGAGTCGCTGCCCCTGGAGAAAGCAGCCTGAAAGCAGCCTGGGCTCTAGAAGTCCCGCAGGCGTGCGAGGGCAGGACGGGGGCAGATTTCCACGGAATTTGGGCAAACTGGAGCGGCCGCGGCCGCCGCCGCTTCCCCCACTGCGGTAGACGGGGCGGGTGAAGAGGCGACGCCCTTTCCAGCCTCTAGGGTCCTGGCCCCAGGAGGTCGTCTCCTCCCAGCTTCAGACCGTGGCATCCGGGCCCGCCGGTTCCCCGGAGCGCGCAGCCCTTTTCCTGGCCGGCGAGGTCGGCTCGGGAGCTGCTCGCAAGGCCCCCGGCCCCAGGGCGCCCACTGCGGGCAAGCCACGGTCAGTGCAGCCTGTGCCCCTGTGCCCGGGTGACAAGTGTGGGGGCGCGAAGCCGCCTCTGTCCTCTTCAAGAGCCGCCCGAGAAAAGCCGTCGGGCCTCCGCCGGCCCGGGCGGTGCCTGCGGGGCACAGGAGTGGGCAGCGCCGGGCGGCGGTGAGCGCGGACCCCCTGCCCGGGCCCACCCGACCGGCTCTGTCCCGCCACCGCAGGACCCATTTCTGCTAACTTTGCCGGCCTTCGCAGCTGTTGCCCTGCTCCCCCTGGGGGGCAAACCTGCGTAAGAGGGCAGCTGGAGGGAGGTCACTGCCACCTTGGTTTTTATTCTAGAAGGGGCTCAGTTCTGCCTAAGAGGGTGAGCTCCCCAGGCGCTAGCTATTCAAGTAGGTGTTTGGTGGCCTTTTGTCAGGAAACTTTTAATCACATAGAATTTAGCCTCTAATCGGCCAGACTTATTTAAACCGAGCAGAGTAAAACCTTCCATTTTTAACATCCACTCTTGGTGTTTGCTGGAAATTTGCCACCGAATTTCGGCTGGAGCTGAAGGTTACCAGGATTTATCATTGTTTCCCCAGGATGTTTAACCCTCATGGGCTCCTCTTCTTTCATTTAACATACTTAGAAAAAAAAAAAAATTCTTGTAAGCGCTTTGGCCATTTTGTTTAAGAAATTTGTTTTACCTTGTACGGTTGAGATCCAGAAATATTTCTGAAATGGGGAGAAGGGAGTGTTAGAGACAGAAAGCAGCTGCGTACCAGGAAATAATAAGTATCGTGCAAAAATATCACAGCTAATAGATGTCCTTTAGGAGTGTAAATATCTATGTTTAATTGCTTTAAAAATGTGGGGTGGAAAAACACAAGTATACATTGTGATAACAAACCTGTACAGATAATTTCTGAATAATACAAAACAAGTGCTGAAAAATTTTTCTTTACGATTGAAATAATTGTTCCCAAATCATGACACCGTCCACCCAAATATCATGTTGCCCCATCTGCAATACTTGAAGAGGAATAGTTACCAATTGAATGCATTTAGATTCATCCTTAATAAAAAGAAAATTGCATAGCTTTTTATATTGTTGCACATACTCAAATGCATTTTCCAATATCAATGTCACCTTCGTGTTATTCTCAATATTTTCAATTTTCAGAGATACATAATATATAATTGCTAGTAATTATAAACACATCATTTTATTCATCCGATTTTAATAACATGCATTTTTATAATTACTGTACAACTGAAATAGACACTGAGTTATGCTGTGTGCATGTCTTTATTCAACAGTATATTCTTAGACACCTTGTTCAAACAAATTAAGTGAATTTAAAAGAAAATAAAACAAGGGGAAAAAAATCCTTCCAGTAAAAACAGAATCACAGTGCTTTACAGACAAAAGGAAAGGAAAAGAAGTTCTCATATGAAAAGAGATTTATTATTACATAGAAAATTCTCACAATAGTTGAAACACACCTCAGGAACTAGTAAACACCTCAGATAGAGTTGTGCCAATTACTCAGCCCACAAGCATCTGCTTTGTCTTAATTAGACGGGGGAGGTGAATGACCACTGTTTATTTTCATTTTCCTCATTAATTATGAAAAACTGCATTTAATTCATCTTGCATGGTGAGAGATTGGCTGCGCAGATGTAAGTCGTAAGGGAAGTGGCTGTCGGTGGGCAACCTGAACATGGCACCCTGCCCAAGGGGACCCCTGGGTGGCACTGCACAGTAATGCATGCCGTAATTGTAATTTTTGCCATAGTCCAAGGTTTCTTCTTGCTTCAGGGAAAATATCCCATTATAGTTAATTGGGGGAGGACTTAAGGGACCTTCAAACTGAGGGCTGGCACACTCAGGGGAGGTGCTTTCATAGAAGGATTCATATGCACTGCAATAATTGTAGGGTTTCATGGACTTGGAATTATCAAGAGTTCCATGCCCTGGGGGAGTGGTGAGCTCAGGGCTGTGGTAGGGAGGGTAGAAAGTAGAGTAGGGCGACCTTGTGTGGTGCGCAGCCTCCCCACCCTGACCCATCAGGAAACTCCTGGCGTTGAGCTGCAAGCAGCCTGCCACCAAGTTTGTAGTTGGCTGGGAAAGACCTTTGCATAAGTTTTGGACGAACGTGAGCAGATCAGGTCTCTTGCCGATTCTCAGAATTTCAGAAAGTGCCCAGATGTAGTTTTTGGCCAGTCGTAAAGTTTCTATTTTGGATAGTTTTTGGGTTTTGGAATAACAGGGGACCACTTTTCTTAAATTGTCCAGAGCATCGTTGAGGCCGTGCATCCTGTTTCTCTCACGTGCATTAGCTTCCTGTCTCCTGAACTTGACCCTCTCCAGTCGGAGCTTGGTCGTCTTTTTTTTCCTAAGACCCCTCCTTCTGGGCAAGCCATTTTCATCTTCCTCTTCCCTGTCTTCTTCCTCTTCTTCCTTCTCAGTTTCTTCTCCTGGGGCCCTTTTGATGCTCTTTCCTCGAAGGACAATCTGTTTGGAAAAGCTTTCTGGTTTCTTAATTTGCTTCTGGTCCTCACATTCTCTAGAAAACTTTCTGCACATCTGGGATTCTGGCATTACAACAGACTCATCAAACGGTAGTGTTAACATGGTTCTCTAATCTTAAATTACCTGAAAAAATGCCAGCACAATATTTAAAGTTTTTTCATTTTTAAAGTTTATACACTTAAAGCATATTTAATGACTTATTCATAAGAATACAAAAACATGTGAATAAGACTAATTCTTGGACCTAGTTTTTACATTAAATAGAATCTTTGAGTTTGTGCAGACTAGTAATTATAAAAAAAATTGGCATATGCAATAGGATAGATTTTTATAGACAAGTTATCAAAAGAAAATAAGACAAGAAGCATTTATGATAATGCTACCACCATTTCCACTTCCCTTTGATTTTAAACTGGTTTTAATGCACAAAAAGGACCATGGAATTCAAGCAAATGCAAAACATGGTATAGCAATGTAGAATTTCATTAATTCCAATTCCCCTGAGTACCAAATGAGAAGAGACCCCAGTTTTTAAAATAAAAAAGTGTTATCTCTCCATTAGCTGACAGATTTGTGAGGTGTTTTGTTTTGTTTTGTTTTAGAAAAAGAAATAAGCCTTAACTTTATCTGCTGTATTATATAACTGCAAATTTAGATAAATGGCTATTGACATTTACAAATTTAAAGAAAAGATTAACCAGAGCCAATGTTTTTAAACTAATTTCTTTCTGATTAGTGAAGAAATATGTAAAAGAGCACTATTTTCCCAGCCTTCACAAAAAAAGGGGGGGAGGGGGTTGGGGCTAATTTGGAATAAACTCCATAAATAAATTAAAAAAAAATAAAAATCACTGGCATTTTTTTTTAATCAAAGAAAATGTTAAGACTGCTTTTACATTTACAATTTTTCCAAATGCAATCGTCTGTTTGCTGCTGTTCAAATCATCCTGGACAAAAAACCACTCTCATAGTGTTTTTGTTCTACGAGCCACAGAAGTCTCCCTCTAGCTAATATCTGACAGGAACGGTCTAAGGATTCTGACTGCAATTGTGCACGTGTGTTCAGAATCCCGAATGAAAGGGGAAAATAATTTGTGTTTCAAATGCAATTTTGGCTTTCGTTTGGTGAAGCAGCAAGTATTTTCATCTAAAGTCTTCAAACAAATAGGCACGTTAAAACAGAGACTTTTCAATTTAACAATCTCCAGCCCCCTCAGCACACGCACATACACACACACACACACACAAACTCTTAGTAATGTCCACATACTTGCAGTGTTACATAATAGCAGTGAAAGTATGTGACAATTACATCATAAGAATGAAATATGATAAGAAGTTATAGATGGCAAAGAGCATATAAATACTATAAGACAGTGACACTGTATCTTTAAATACTTGCATGCAAAGCCAGCATCAATTGAAGTAGATCTTTATTTATATTACCTTAGGTTTTAATTTCATTCAATAATCAGTTTTCATTTTGTATCTTCCAAATCTTTTCAGGCTGAGTGTCGCATCGTCTCCTGGAGTCTCTAGATCTGTGTATATCTGCACTATCTCATTGATCTCTAAAAAGTGACATTGATGCCAACTGCCAGAGCTGGTACCCATGCCATCTGCTAGTGACGTCACAGGGCAGAGAGAACCATGTGATCCTCTCTCTTGGGACCTTCATTCTGCACTGATCATCTGGCATCCCTGTAAGTGGGTACCAGCATTCATGCATCAACACAGAAGGTTAGACTGATAGGGAAAAAATCTGCACCAGCATTTCACATACAGTAGGTGCGTTTCTCCTCGAGCTGCTTCGGCTTCAGTGGCAGTCTGGAGAGATAGCTGTGTTAGTGTTCAGTTTCGCCCTGTCAACGGTGTAACTATTAGGTAGTCGTTAATATTCCATTCATTTACAAGGTGGGCTTTTGTGTGAGCGAGAGGTTTTTGTTGTTGTTGATATTGATGTTTTGTAAAGATCACCATCCCGTTCGTGCACCTGGGTACCCAGGGAGAGAAAGCCGTGAGGAGGAGCTGAAATCGGGAAAAGGGTCTTGAGATGCTTAAGCAAACTAAGATTTGTGTCAGCGAACAGGGATCAACAAAGGTCTCCTTATTTCCTTGTTTTGTTTCATGGCATGTAACTTATGGGTGTGTGTCTGTGTGTTCTCTTATTAACATGTACGACTTCTGTGCTTCTTGGGAATTTGGAATAAAAGAACAGTCTCTCCATCTGGGGTCTGAAAGACATCTTCCGACGCTCCCCTTTCTACACTTGCTGGTACCTTTCAACAACTTTTCAGAGAGATTCTTTATCTATATCAAATGCAGAGACGTCTGCAAGTCCCCTGTGAAAGATTTCAAACTCCATTCTCGTGTCCTCTACCAAAAAGTCACAACTCCACTCTAGCATTGTCCCAGTCTCTTTCCAGCGTGAACTTGCTTGTTCTTTCTCATTTCAGTTCATACACAATAAATATAAAAAATAGTTCTGAGGTTTTTGTCTTGCTCTCCCTGGCATTCTGCTGAGTATTTTAATCAGATTAGCTTTTCTGTTTTCTGAAGCCCTCAGATTTCTTTTTCCCTTTCTCTTAAAAATCTTCTCCTCACATTTTCCCCCCTCTAGACTAACACCCAATTTAAAAGTCTCCTCATTCTTGTATCACTGTCCGATTGTTTTTCTTTGCCAGATTTATTAATATTCCTCTTTTTCCCCACTCCCCACTTTTAGTATCTTAACGAAAGTGGGGTAGAAAGAGTTAAGCGAAACTGGCAGGGCCTTATTGATAAAATAAACTGTGAAACCAGAGGCAAACTCCACCTTCCTCTCCTTTTCTCTGCTCCCCTGTCACCCTGTTCCCTTGCAAAAAAAGAAAGAAAGAAAGAAAGAGAGCGTTTTATTTTATTTCAGAATTGCCCGTCAGTAAAGTAAAAAGTGCACTTAAAAAAGTTTAAAAATGGACAAATACAACCTTTGTTGTTTGACAACTGAATAATCTCTTTCTATAAAGTGAGACAGTATGCTTTTGGTATTAAAGTAATCCCTGGCAGAGTTGTAACTGTTGAATCTGTGTTAGCATTCCCCTTATAAATCCTAGTTTTGAAAGGTTTAGAATTCTGCTGCTTTAATGCACTTTGGTTCCAAATTGGCATTGGGGGCCTCAAATTTAATTCAGTTTTGCTCCTGTCATATCCCACTCATTCCCGTCCCCCTCGAAGTTATTCAGCTTTGCCTGGACAGTTCTAGAAAAGATGGGGAAGATAGTAAAAAGGAGAATTATGCTAGGTAAAAGAAAATAATTTTTTTCTCTCGATGGTCTGCTAAAATTGCAAATTTAAAAGAAAAATAAGCCTATAAATTAATAAGTTAAGTGAAGTAGATTGGCCTCGATTACCTTTTTAAAAAGTCAGACACACCAAAGGCATTTCAAAATGTGTTGTTTAAGGGGATATTACTGGTCATGGGTGCACTGAGATTATTTCATATAGCCTTTGGTTCAAAACTACACACACTTTTTACTTCAAAACAGAGAGTTTCTACAGGAAGAGCAGATGCAGACTTTTGTTTGTCCTCACGTATAGCTTAATTTTTGAAATGTGAAAGGGCATAAGTATCAAGAGTCAGGAGCCACAAAGCCTGTCACTCATTTTACATATCGTACCATGTTCTAAACTTGCGAAGTCTCCAGAAGCTGCATTATATTACGGGCATCACAAACATGAGAATCAAAATCCAAGGAATGCTAACATGACATGTTAGTAGAAAATTAGCACCAATGTAGCTCATTGCAAAGATAGACTTTATATTTTATCTTTCCAATGCACAGACAAATGAGAAACAGTTTTTTGATGAAAACATTTGGGACTGTTCTATTTCTGCCTTTGAACATGAAATAAAAACCTTTCGTGGTGGTGGTGAGGTGGGGTGAAGGGGGGATAGAATCTGTGTTGAGGTTTGCAGAGTATTAATCTATTGTTTGAATGTCCCAGATTTCCTTTTCAAACAAACAAAAAAAAAAGGCGGGGAGGACAAAAAGTTGTTATGTCAAGATCTAGCAAGGATTCGGTGTGTTTGTACAATAATCTTTCAAAAGAAATTTTGTTATGCATTTTCTACTATAGTTCCAGATATGCAAATGCCTTTGCTGTTAATATGCATTCATAACATACACCATAACGGCTGTTCTACTCTCTGCTAAGAAAGCATGTTAACACCAATACTCCAAACAGAAATACATTCTGAATTATAGTCGAAGACTGCAAGTATGGGGAGTGTATTATCCCCATTTCTATAATATATTTTCTCATTTTCTAGTAATCCCTGCACACCAAAATTTACATCTTAACTCAATTTGATACTGATTTAACTGATACGATCTTTGCTTCTGGGGCCAAGACATTTTATATATTTATATTTTTAATGTGTCCAATGTCTGTCTGTCTGCCTCTGTCTTGCTTTCACTGGGTAATCCCTCGTATTTCATTTATAAAAGTGACCCACAGAAAATGTAGATATAACTTGATTCATTGTGAGGCAATAGAAGCCAGACGTCTCAATCAAGGCTGAAGGACTGTTATTTGTAGGTCATCCAGTGAGTACCTGTGTCATAGCAAAGGAGGATTCTATTGACTTCCCTTTCACACTCCTCTCATCACCTAAGAGATCAGTCTGGAACATGACAGGCATTTTTCTCAGGTCTCCTAGAGAGTAAGGCAACAGAATGCAGACCCGGGCAGGGTCAGGCAGCAAAACCTCAGGACCAGAGTTTTTTTCCCCTAGAAGTAGGGTGTTTCTGAGATAGATTTTGTACAATTTTCTCTATTGCCCTTTTTTTTAAGCTCTTAGACAAATGCTTCAGGGCAGCGGGTAAGCCTGTGAGTGAGCCCTGTGTTAATCTTTTAGAGTTTTAACTCTGTCATCCCCTGTGGCTTGAAAGAGTTTTATGGCTGTGGCAGAGCAACCGACTTTGGGAAACAGCCCTTTGGTATTAAATAAAAGTATTGAAAATATAAGGCAAAATGTAAAACCACCTTATTCCCCTTGAAGACTTAGAGGGCTTAAAAGTATGATTTGAACATAGATGTCTAAATGTTTTATAATATATGTGTATGTGTATATATATTATATTAGCATATATACATATGTATATGCATGTGTGTATGTATAGGTATGTGTATATTATAAATATATACACACATGCAAGGATTACTTAGCTCCAACAGATAATCTGGAAATTTGAGGGCAACATTTGAATTGTTTTTACAGGTTTACTTCAGGGTGAAGAGTAAACAGCATTGTACTATTATTTTGCAGTAATTATATGGTTGTTTATGCAATTCACAAAACATAGCACCATCCGATCTTTTATTTTAGCCTTTGCACAAAACGGTACTGCTGTTCTTTCCAGAAATACATTTTATTATTTTTCTTCCATGGAGCATACTTTCTATTTGACTCCCTCAACGGCATGTATTAAATTTGTTTTCTAACTTGTTATTAAATAAAGTCCTCTAAATCTGCCGGTTAAACTCCTATCAGTATGAGAAGACCAGTATTGGACTGAGTTGTTATAGTTCCAGCCATTCGTAAAGAAGGTGCTTTATTAAGTTTTGTGATGTTACTGTAAGAAAATGTGTAGTTTCCTTTAGTCTTTTACAAGTAGAAAGAATGATTTATTGACCCTGATTATGACTTTTTACGATACTGACTTAGAAATTAGAGTTATATTCCAATAATGTGTGTTGTGATGGTTATTTTTAAGCATAGAAAGCAGAAGTACAATTTGTCTCTTTTCTGTTACATTAATCCACTTTAAGATTGGAGTGGGAACTTCAGGCAAGAGATGTTTTGCAAAGGTTTCATGCAAACCTCATTTTGAAAGTCAAGTTCTAAGTTACATGCTTATAGGATGACATGCAGTCTCTCTTAACAGGGGGTTTCTGGATGGATTCCAAGAAGTTCTGGAGCTTCCTAAGATTATGTGCAAATTTGGCATGTATGTGCATATGTGCATTTTTCTAAAGAAAGACCCTCTGTTGGATTCTGAAAGGTTAAGAGTCGCAGTGACTATTTTGATGTCTTACTAAACTTGCCTGAAATCCTGATCCTGCCCCTTAATGGCTCTGTGTCATTCATTCATTCACTTATTCACCCATTCATCCATTCAACAAAGGTTTATTGAATATCAGTTTTGGAGTCATGCTTGACTCCTTCCTTGCTCTTACATCCTAGAACCAGTATGTCAGCAAATCCTCTCAGTACTACCTTAGAATTACATCTAGAATCTGACCACTTCTTGGTAATTCCACCACACCTTCCTTCATCCAAACCACCATCGTCTCTCACCTGGCCCAAATAGCTTCTGGGTTTTCACTCCTGGCCCCTTATATCCGGTACAGAGCCTCAACTCAGCAGCCAGAGGCATGTGGTTAGAACATAAATCAGACTGCGTTCCTCTATGCTCAAAATCCTGCAGTGGTTTCCCCTCCCCCAGAGTCAAAGCCAAGTCCTCATAGAGGCCCAGAGGCTTTTTCTGGTCTTTCTGTTCCCGACTTCTACTGCTCTCCCCTCCACACACTCAGCTCCAGCCACAATGGCCCTGGCTGTTCTTCCCACTCCCAGGCATGTCCCGTCGAGATCCTTGCTCTTACTTCTACCTGGACTCCTTCTCCTGAGTATCCCCATGCCACATCCCTCAAGTCTCTGCTCAATTGCTCCCTGTCAAGGAGGTCCCCTATGACCATCCTACTTTATATTGTGTCCCTCCTATCTGCTTTCCAGTTTTGCTTTTCTCCATAGCACTCAACACTTGCTAACACAATGCCCTAGTGATGGCCATTCGATGGCATGTGGAACAGATATGACAAGCCTTTGGGAGGTACAGGTCTAGAGGGGGAAGACAGGCAATAAATAGGTATCACAGAAATGTGAAATTTATGTATTGGTGGCTACAGAGAATCACGGGACACCTTGCTTGATTCAGGTATCTGGGAAGCCCTTTCTGAGTCACCTTTCAAGCTGAGTCATGAAGACTGAGTAGCAAGCAGAGGCACGAGCATGTGTGCCGTGTCGAATGTTAGGGGGGAAACAACAGCGAGAGTAGGGATCAGATCCTACCAGATCGTATAGGTCATGGAACGTATTTAGAATTTATTTCACTGGAAGTCATGGGAGGACTTCAGGAAGTTAAAGATTTGAAAAGATGACGCTGGCTGAGAAGAGTTGGAAAGAGAAAAAGAAGCAGGGAGCGGATTTACAAAGTCTATATGAGTGGACAGATCACGAGGGGCTGACCATGGCCTAGCTTAGGGTGGGGTGAAGGAAATGAAGGGAGGAAGCCTAGAAACGTATTTTGGAGAGAGACTGTCCGGAACGTAGGGACGGATGGGTGTGGATAGGATGTGGGGAAGTGACCTATCCTCTGGCCATGGTGACGATGAACCGTGCTCCTCCACTGCAATCCGCCAAGCACCAGGCCAGGTTCTTCACGTACATGGCCTCCTGGGATCCTTGCAATAAGGTAGATGGGATTGTCTCCACTGTAGAAGCCCTGAAGCTGCAGCCCAGAGAACTTCGCTAACGTACCCAGGACTGTTCCACGTTTCAGTGAAGGGATCATGATTTGGACCTGGGACTGTGTGAGTCAAAATTCTAGTTTTTTACCAACTACACTTGTTGACCTTAGGAATTAAATAATCAAATGTCAAAAACTGCCTAGAACTGTTTCTAGTACATAACAAATCCTGAATAAATGCTAAATATTAGATGGAGTAGAGAAACTTAACCATGAACCTATTCACAAAATGAAGAATCATCCCATTAATATATTTGGTGACTTAAGCTTTTTATCATACATTTGTATTTTAGATTGAGGTTTACAGATAGGTCAGTAGACTGCCATGTATGATGGATTCATCTGACAATGATTGCAATTGTCATGACAGTGAGATTCTAGAAGGGGTGAGCTGTTCATTAAAATCCTGATCCTGCTGTTTAATAGCTATGTATCATTCATTCATCCACTTAGTCATCTATTCATGTCTGTTCCTTCAGGAAAAGGAGTTGTTTTTCCTTCTTTTTCATTCACTCAACAAAACACTTTTTCTATGTTACCACTATAGACATTGTAAGGGAAAGTAAAGGTAAATAATCAAGAGCCCCACCTGTCAAGGAAGTTCAAGTAGAATTAGCACATAAAATATGTCCCCAATAGTCTAATTAGAAACAATGTGAGCTCACTGTGATAAGAGAGGTTGTTGGCAGGGAATGAAGAAAAATTTGAGTAGAGAGCTTGCAAGTATGGGTAGGTAGGGGTTTTTTTTTTTCTTTACTTTTATTTGAAGTCTACTAGAGACTAAAATGCATATGGACAATAAGCACGTGGCTTGATTAATTCTGATAAACTGAACATATCTGTTTAGTAAGATCCCCATCAAGAAAATCTTCCTTCCTGACCCTTCAACATACCAACTACATCTCCCCAAGAGCAGCCACTGTCCTGACTTCCAACAGCTCTAATAGGTTTTGTTTATTTTGCATTTTAAATAAATAGAATCATTTTTATATTAAATAGATTTTGGATCTGACTTTTTATCTCAATATTTTGTCTGTGCCCTTTGCCCATGTTTTTGTACAAAATTATAGGTTGTTCACTCTCATTGCTGTACAGTACTCAATTGTGTGACTAGACCACAATCTGTTTCTCCATTCTATTGTTGACAGATGTTTGGACAGTTTCTAGTTTGAGGATGCTATAAGTCATGCTATTCTAGTACATATTTTTTAGTGAACATATATACATTAGGTGTATTCCATTCCTAGGTATATATCCAACAGAAATGCTTATGTGTGTTCTGCATGTATGATTTTTAAGAGAAGTCTAAAATAAGACATTGACAAAAAGTTAATTTTTAGTAATTATCCACATGACAAGCACCCATGTTCTAAAATCATTACATAAGATCAATAACATTATCCCAAGTTTATGGACTCCTGTCTTCTAATCGAGGAGAGTATTGATTACCAATCTACAAATCATTACTGAAAGATTCCAATGCATCAAGCCACTCTGATTGGAGAAAGAAAGAGTAGAAGAGATAATCCTTTTCTTCAAGGAATCTAGAGTCCCACTGAGGAAAGAAAAGTAACAAACCTAGAGTACCGAGAAGCCCGAAGGGCAGAGTACAGTGCAGAGTATCAAACAGATGACTCCCTTCTTTGTTTATCCAACATCCTTTGGGAACTCAGTACCAATTTAAGACTATGCAGTAGTTTTGCCAAGAACACATTTCAGAATACTTGCACTTACAGCATACCACATCTTAAGTTTTAAAACACAATAGCTAAATTACAGAGGCTAATATTTGATCAATGGACTATTGCCCAATATTTTTGAATACTTTCTTTGTGTTAGCTTTTCTGTGTATGTTATATAATTCTTACAGCAACTATATGAGGACTTTATACATGAGCATGACTAGTGTAGTGAGTCAAGCATGGCGTCTGGAGCCAGGCTCCCTGGTGCTGCCATCTTCTAGCTGGTTGACTCTGAGCAAGGTTCTATTCTTCAGTGTTTCCATCTGTCAAATGGGGATAATTCTATTCTTACCTTATAGGTTGGTTGTTAGATGTAGGTGGCTAGAACAGTTCCTGGTACATGGTGGGCACTGCACTATTATATGACAGATTATTTTAAAATAAGAATGGGGCTGGGAAGAATTGAGTATAAAGCATTTATGTGAAATAATTTCTCAACTCTTTGTGAAGGAAAGGCTCCTGTCTATGGCAGAGACCTCTGGTTACTCGAGCATTTGGGGTATAGATGGGGAGCACATATTATGATGTCAGTTGAACCAGTTCTGAAAACATTACAGATATCTGCTTGCAATTTCCACACCTTACCCCAGGAAAGATAGCAACATCTTAAGGACAAGTAACTTCTGATTTAAGGCGGAATGGGCCAACAGATCTTTTAGAGATTCGAACTTCATGGCTGTGTATACTCCATTTCTTTCCAAGAGAAACACCAAAAGCTTTGCTCTTTGTCCCTACCTACTTGTGAATCTCTTAGCAGCTTTGATAGAAGAATACACTACATAACCAAAAGATAGAAAGTTTTTTTTTTTTTTTTTAGTCCTAATGTTCACATGCTTGCTGATCTAAGCCCAGAGATGACTTTGGAAACTAAAGTATTAGGTTGAAAGGCTAACTTTGCTAATGCCACAGATTCAAAAGCACACAGGCATGATCCAATCATTCCCCAGGGGATGCACATATTTGCCCTGGGATCTGCCATATGCAGGGAAGTCTTATAACCTCCAGATCACATTAAAAAATAAAAAATCATGGTCCACACCTATAGCAATAAAATAAGCAGCTAAATAATCCTGCACAAAATGCAAAAGCCCAAATCATTATTTGCCTTTTTGTATTTTAGACTTCTGGTTGGTTTGCTCTGTTTGGCTGGCGAATTTCATCTAATTACAATATATTTTTCATTTGTGTTTTAAAATAGCAATCCTAGCCCACTGTTATTATAACATATGTGGTAAGTTGTTGTTCCTGGGTGGTGATAAATTCGTGGCGATCCATTCACATCCTCATGGGTTGGAATTAATCTTTCTCCTCTGATTTCCTACTACACTTTGTGCTTCTACAATTGTGCTTAGCATAATTTGCTTTGTAGTGTATCTATTTGTGAATGCATCTGTCCCCCCCACTAGATTGCGAGGACAAAAACTATCCCGGATGTCTGTTTCATTTTGTTTTGTAGTCCCGTGTCACACAACGTGCTGATCTGTACGTAGTAGGGACTCAATAAATATTGATAGCAGAATTGAATCGATTGGGGGCAGCACAGCACATTTGGCTGCAGAACACCTTAAAGCAATGAGACCCATCTGTCAATCAAAGCTGTGATCTTTGCTTCATTAGCACCATGGCTAAGCAATGAGGTAATAAGTCAGTGACAAAGAGCTGCATGCCCCATGTATAGTAAGTTAGACACTAGATTATATAATTCTTTAAGGAGCAAAAATCCTTCAGAAAGCAAGAGTCAATGTCGTGGCAATAATGATTTGCCATAATTTTATGCAGTCTGTATGTGAAGACTGAACCCAGCTATCTCCTTTCTGGCTCTTTATCCAAAAAGGCTTCTCCAGTGCTAATTATTTCTTTCAAAAGCCACAGTAACTTTTCCCACTAAGCAGTTTGCAGTTCATTTTGGCCACCAATATTGGTTCAAGATCCAGTCTAAGATTGCGGCACATGGCTTTGAATTCTTTGATTGCCCAGTGTCATTTTCTGGAGGAAATCTATCATTATCCTTTTGATCTGAAGATTAAGCCTTCCCCAGCTGGACCGTCTACCATTCACAGAATGCAAGTTTGGCTTGTCAGAGACGATGCTAACTTGCATTACGCTAGCTCGACTTTTTCCACTCCTACCTTTTTTTTTTTGGAGATGGTTGACATTAAAAGAGTGGAAGGAACCATCCTCTGTCATGCTCCATCTGGCCCTGCTGGTTACTTGGCGACTGAGGCACCACATACATTTGGTGGACTGATAAGGAATGGGAAATCCACGATATTAATAATGAATCTCTGTTCTCCAAAGCAGAAGCCTTTCCAGATTAGCATTTCTCTTACAAACAGTCCAGGTTGGGAGGGGGCCGAGCAAGACTCAGTGCTGGAAGTGAAATAGAAATGAATGAATTAAAGGCCAGAGAGGACACTTAATGATGGCATGTACTTCCACGACTATGGTTACTGAATGTCTAGCATGGCAAATGATTCAAACCTGGTGCTTGCCCTGGAGGTGCTCCTGGTCTTCAGGGGCATTTAGATTCACGTAGAGACATTGCTGAAGCATAGGCAAGATCGTCTGTCTCTTCTTGGTCTGAAATGACCCTAAACATTTTTAGTGGTGATGGCAATAATGATACAATAGCCCTTTCGGAACTGGGGTGAAATCGACCTTCCTACCTGTAGAATTATAATTTCTCTATGGCAAAAATAGACAGATTGAAATGCAAATCTAAAATGTAACTCTTCAGGCCTTTTGAGCATTTGGTTTTTAACTATTCCTCAGGAGAAAACTTACTCTTATTTTCCATGGGAATTCTAGTCATAACTAAATGAAAAGAGGCAATCAGATAGGTGGGGGTGTTTTATTATTAAAAATAATAAAAATATTTGATGATTGTGTTGGTATAAAGAAACTATAATACAAGGTTGATTATATTCATTTTTATTCTTGGGTATTGTGCCTGATGGAGAAGTCCACCTGTCATTGGAGATAGGGCTTGGCCGAGAGCATTTTTTAAATCTCCACAGGGTTGAGAATCCCTGCGCTTTGGGAGTTACCCACTAACCCACAAGGACCTGAAGAGTCTGGGCAAGTGTCTGCCTCTTCCACTTTCTCCACCTTCCAGTTTTCATAAGCCACCCACTGTGCGTATGAAATACACCTGGTGTGGGGATATGGCAGAATAGGTATGCTACTGAAATTGCCAGATTTAGCGAATCAAAATGCAGAACACTCAGCTGAATTTGTATTTTAGATATATTTAGGTGTGGGACAAACTTATGCTAAAAAAGTATTCATTGTCTATCTGAAATTCAAATTTAACTGGGCATCCTGTATTTTACCTGGCAACTCTCTATGCTTCCTCTATTCTTGGAACTCAAGTTGTTTTTTCCTCCCAAAATACACTCTCTGATTAATATGCCATGCACTAATAAAGTGTTGCCCAAAGAACGCTCTGTAAACTATTAATAGGAATCACTCAAAAAAGAGAGAGAGAGAAAGTTGCATGGTTGAAGATGTTTGTTTTCTTTAACGCATGTTCTGTTGGGTTCTTCTGTATATCGGTGCACATTATGACTCTCCAAGAGCAGGATGGGAGGAGCATGTCCCAAACTTATTGTTCCACTGAGTGGTTTCCTTTTCTGCTGGAGTTTCTCACAGGACTGAAATTTCTGATGGGATGCACCTAATACCCTACAAAGGCCAATGTGTCTTTATTTATGTTGAGTATGATGGATATTTTGAATCTGCCTTACTGATTTGCTTTACTATCCTCTTCTCTTTTGTTCCTGGCTTCTGTGGTGGGGAATACATAGCAGGGAGACATACACCTTTCTCTTTTATCTCAAGTGTTTTACTGGCTCCCTTTTTTGACTGGATTATGTTTAGTTGGAGATGGAGTTTACAATATGGGGTCTGTGGAATTGTGGATTTTTCCTTATTGTTGAATGAAGGACACCTAAAGCAAGTGTACAGGGCTGGCTACATCATTTGTGGAACCCAGAACAAAATGAAGATGTGGACCCCTTATTCAGAAGTAATGAAAAATTTCAAGATGGCATCAGCAGATCATTAAACCTAGCACAGGGCACACAGGTGGCACCCCATGAATTCAGCCCTGCTGATGCACCATCCTCAATGCCAAAATATGGAGAGTCCTCACCCAGAAAACCCCAGGAGTTTCCAAAGGCTAATTAATAATCAGGACTATCTTTGGATACCCAAAGGTCAAAAGCAGAAGCAAGGTCACTAGAGTTGGCCAAAGAGAACATTAAATTTTGGTATTTTTTTCATTGTGTATTTTTGCATTAATTTTCAATTTTTAAAACATTGTATTATGGATGTTATTTATCTAGATTTTGGTGCTGTCTTAGTTTTCTCAGGCTGCTGGAATAAAATACCCTAAACTGGGTGGCTTATACAACAAAAGTTTACTTCTCATAGGAAGCCTGGAAGTCCAAGATCAATGTGCTGGCAAATTCAGTTTCTGATGAGGGAGATGCTCTTCCAGGCTTGCAGACAGCCACCTTCTTGCTGTGTCATTACATGGCCTTTGGTCTGTACACATATGGGAGCCGGAGGTCGGGGTTGGTATGGAGAGTAGAGAGAGAGAGGAATTGAGGGGGACATCTTTTTCTCTTCTTATAAGGCCACTAATCCCTGCATGATGGCCACATTAAGTCGCAAGGGCGACTTAATCTAATCCTAATTACTTCCCAAAGAGTCACATCTGCAAATACCATCTCATTGGGAGTTAGGTCTTCAGGATATGAATTTTGGGGGACACATATTCAGTTCATAATAGGTGCCCCCCAAATTTTATGGAGGGGCCTCATTCATTTTTGGTCTAGCAAAAGAAGACAGGAAAAAAGTATGGGTTATCAATTACTTAAAAAATTATGTTTTAAAAGGGAACATTTTGTTCATTTATTTTTGTTTTACAATTCACACACAGAAATACACATATATATACATAGATACATCCACGTATCCTGATGAATAAATATGATTTCTTAGAAATAGCTGGCATAAAATCTAGAATCATTCTTTAAAAAACTGTAAATGGAGATGAAAATGTAAAATTAATCTATTGTTCTGTCATTAGAATTGTACATATCTCATATATATGATTTTCCCAAAGAAGGCAAATTTCTTTAAAAAGAAAGTTGTGGCCAAATATATTTACCTGCTATATTTTTTCTTTTTCTATATTAAGACAATTACCTGGTTAAGTCTAACTTCCGAACAATGTAGAAGAAGCTGTTCTTATTTAACAAATCACAGCTTTAGTTACTTTTTTTAAGTTTCTAGAATACTTTAATTGTTGGTTTATTATTTTAAGTACCATCTGCTTCTGAGCGCCAAGAGTCAGTTAAGCATTTTGGCAAAAATGCTCCTCTTTTCTTTGGTTGATGAAACCTCCTCACTGTCTTTCCCCATGACCCCCATGGGGCTGGCTGCACCCTAAAGCATAGGCTAGACTCAGGGGCCAGGTGTGGCCGATGAGCAAATTCTTTCCCCTAACATGGAATGATTGCTAGCAGACTAGCTTATGACCCATGTCATCCCAATGAGAATCAGCCCCAGGCTTTTGATGGAATTATTAGAAAAAGGCCCTTCCTTTCCACTGAGGCTGCTGAGCTGGAAGAACGTCAGCCTGGAGCTGCGGGTGCCATCTTGGCCACTCCTGAGGGGAGGCTGATTGAGAAGAATGCACACACTGAGTGGGAGGAGTCAAGACCTGGCAGGGACAAATTCCCGATGGCATTTTTGAGCACCTGGATCAAGCCATGTCTGAAGCAAGTCCTACACCAGACTTTTAGTTATGGGAACAATTAATTCACTTAAAAAAATTCTGGTTGGAATTTCTGGTACGTATCACTAACAGTATTGACAAACATTATGCACAGGGCTTTCAGAATTGGAGATGAGTGATAATTGTGTTACCCAAGTGGCCAACCAGAGAGGCAAACAGAGTCAGTCTGAAGGTCCACTGATTGGTATTTCCCCTGAGACCATGTTAGATACCGCCTTCGAAGTACCTGGACAGCTACACTTGCCATGAGAAGTTATAATTGCCTGCTTACCTATCTGTCTCCTCTTCTGGAATTAGATAAGCTCCTCGGGAGGCTGTGTTTTGGGAAGAGCATTTATTTGGTGCTTCTAAGTGTTAGCCTCTCTTGGGTGCTTTATTACATTATCTAACTGTCACGATTCTCCAGTAAAGTACCTGTGCTTTTTTTCTTTGTGTCCACATGCCCGGTTTATAGTTCTATGTGTGTCAGGGGCCAGCTATGTAACTAGGAATTCTCTGAATTTACTTTCCTTTAGAACATATATCAAAACTCCATAGCAACTGAATCAATTCTTAAAACAAGGGTGGATAAATTTGTTCTCTAAAAAGACAGATAGTAAATACTTAAAGGCTTTGCAGGTCCTGGGATCTGTTTTGCTGTTATAATGTGAAAGCAGCCATAGACAACATACAAACAAATGAGAGTGCTTGGGTTCTAATAAAACTTTATTTATGGACACGGAAATTTGAATTTCATACAGTTTTACATGTCATAAAATCTTGGTTCTTATTTTGGTATTTTTCAACTATTTAAAGAGGCAAAAGTGTTCTTAGCTCTTGGTCTGTACAAAAACAGATGGTAGACTGAATTTTGCCTATAGGCAGTAATTTGCATACCCTGGTTTAGAACTTAGACCAGTACTTTCCAAATATAATGTGAGCCACATATGTAATTTAAAATTTTCTGGTATCTATAGTAAAAAAAAAAAGCAAAAGAAACAGGTGAAATTAATTTTAGTATGATGTTTCACTCCCCTCTAACATAACTAAAATATCATTTCAACATGTGTTCAATATAAAAATTAATTAATGATGTGTTTTATATTCTTTACATTTGTACTAAGTTTTTGAATTCTGGAATGTATTTTAACACTGAAGCACATCTCCATTGGTATGCTTAGTTTCCATCAGAAGTACTCAATCTGGATTTAGATTTCATCAAATTTACAGCAGAAAACAGATTCACATACACGAGTTGTTAAGAAACTTTCTTAAATGTTTTCCAGTAGTTGAATCGAGTGTCAGTTCTTAATTTATTAAGTAAAATTTAAAATTTAGTTTGTCAGTAACTCGGGTCCCATCTGAAGTGCTCAGTAGCTAGTATGTTGGACAGCACAGACTCAGAATAACAAGAGACCGCTATTTTGCGGAGATTGATATTTTCACTGGCATGGCTTAGAATGGGTAGAAAATGGTGACCATGAAAAGCAGACCACTATGTCAGTTTTAATGTTTTAAAATTCTCTGCGGACAAGGTACCCTCTACAGCCTGTAGCAAGGACAGCCCTGGCTCTTTGGTTCACCCCAGGGGAGCCCTCCTGCCTGGAGTGTAGTGACTAAGGAAGAGAAAAACCAAGAAAGATTGCCAAAGAGGTAGTTAGTTGCAGATCACATAGGACTTGGTGTGCAATGATGAGGATTCTGAACTTCCTCTGAACCATGATGGGCAGTCGTTGGAGCTGCTTTGAGCTGCTGTTGGAGAGTAGGCTTAAGGGAGCTGAAGTAAGGAGGAGGTCTGTCATGAGGCTATCGCAGGTGTCAAGGTGAAAGATGATGGCAGAGACAGAGCCATGATGAGGTGAAGCAAGGAAGGCACCTGGGGTCCTAAGCTGGAGGAGGCACTTATCCTTGGGGTCATGCTCCTGGGACTACAATCTTGGGAGTGCGCACCTCCTTGCATGCCGGCCCTGGTGACTTGGATGGGAGCGGTTCTGTGTAGGAAGTGAGAGAAGTCTCCAGAATTGGCATCTGTTTTGAAGGAAGAAGGCGCAGAAGCTAGTGATGGATGAGATATGGAACGAGAGAAAGAGGGAATGCGAGTGTGAGGCCACGTTTTTGGTTTTCACCCTAAACCCAGCCATCCCTAGCACGGCCTGCGCTGCTCACCCTGCTCCATTGCCGAGTTTACCACAGCACGGAGGTGTCCTGAAAATCTGAGATTTCAGTTAAACACAGTTTGAAATTGCAGGTTCAGTTGTGCTGCCCCAATCTCCTTCATTGTAACAAAGTTCATACTGTCCATAAAGCTGGACGGTTTATGGTTCCACTTCATTGTGAACCGACACAGGGCCGCCTGCTCCTTGATACCACCCCTGAGAAGTCTCAGCAGGGACCCGGACTGTAGGGTAGCCTCACTCTGTGAACCTGTTCTCACCCACCTCGGATGCAAAGGCTGCCTTGACCCCTCCCTCCATCAAGCATCAGCCCTTCCCCACCCCCTTTCTCCAGACTCTGGGCTGCTCCTCCTCCACCTGCCAGTAATGGAAATCCAGCTTTTTTCTTTCCACCCTTCCCCCACCATCTCCACCCCTCTTAAATTCCATTTTACAACACACAAAGCAAGATAGCCTTTGTTAAAAAGTTTAATGTTCTTAATTAGTTGAATCGGTTGGGCTAATTAGAATACCAATTAGAACTGGCAGGGCTATTGTTAATTTGAAAGTGCTGTGGTCTAGTGTTAATCGCTATTAAACCTTATAGTTTGTGAAAGAGAGGATGAATTCACAAAATACATTTTAAACGTTAAAGGTCCGTGGTCAGAGGGATCCCGCCTGTCTGCGAGTACCCGGGAAGGCAAACCCACAGAGATGTGCAGTTGCTAAAGACTTGGGCCCCGCAAGGGGCTTAAGTGTCTCTCTTTTCGAGAAATGTTAAAAGCCTGAGATGTGTTTTACGAAAATAGCCAAGTGTTTAATTCACCTAATGGACTAATGATCTGGAATGATTCTTTCAAAAAATCAGTGTTATAAGTTACCAGGGCACGAAAAAGTTTCTGTCATTACCAGAGCCATGCGTCCCCTTTGGGTTGTAACTTCCTATATCTAAGGAGCCACCCGCACAATTAAACCTCTTTTGTTTCTGGTCACTGTTTGACTAGGAGAATAAAAAGACAAAACCAGAGAAACAAAGTCTTTGCGCAAAAGTGCCGTGTTTGGACGGTAGTAATGCATGAGTCCATATTTTCCTGTCTCATTTGGAAATGACTACATGGATAAGCAAGTCCTAATTTATGTTTTCAGACAAGTATAAAAATCACTCCTCGTTTTCTCAACAAGCAAATATGGAATGGACAATTATAGCTATTCTTACCGTACATTTTCTGAGATATGACTTTATTTTTCCTCTATTCCAGTGATAAAGACAGAAGGTATTGCCATCCATCGTTGCTGGTGTCCTCTCAATATATCTGTGATACATTTCTAGAAAATAAACCATGCAGTTTATAGAAAACAAATATAAAGATATATTTTATCATATGTATTATGGCACTGTTAGGAAACAAGGAATCTTTTTAAATGGTGAATTGCTTTACAAAGGATATAAAAATGTTCAGTGCGATTGCTACCTCAAATCTTCTTGGAGATATGTGGAGAATAAATTTAAAACAAACAGACAGACCAACAAAGAAATAAGTGACTGAGTGATGACTGGTGCAGTATTTGTGTACGAAAATTTGTACTGGAAAAATGGTTTATAACCCAGGATATGCTCCAAGTGTTTCTTAAGATACGTGGGGACGTTATTATCAGGCATGCTAGGTAGAAATAATGTCTAAGTTAATCCAGGTCACTGGATTAAATTCTGCTCCTCCCTGACCCAGTACGGCCCACGTTACGGGCATCCTGCTAGGCCCCTGCCCTGGGGATGGGAGAATATAGTGTTGGAAAAGACCTGATGGGGGTCTATTAGGGAAGGTGCATTAAAGCAGAACAACAAAAAAAATAATACTTGGTAATGTCAAAATAGGTTTGTTTCCTTTCGATAAGGAAAAACATTCGATAAGGAGACATGTAGATTCACACACCACATCAGGCCTTTTGCCTTGCCATTAAGTTTTTTACATGTGTTTATAATATCAATTCTTTCAGGACTACTAGTTAAATGTTAGCTTTAGGTTGTGGTTAAAAATAAGAGTCAGGCTATGTGTCTAAATTTTATCTTTATTTTTAACCTACATGTAGAAAAGGTGGCGTCGTTTGTTATACAATGCCAAAGAACCCAATATCGGTCTCTGCCAAACATCTAGGAAGTGCCAGAGATTCTTTCCTAAGCACTGAGAGAGGCAAAAACCAAGAGAAGTGAAGCGTGGACCCCAAGTAAAGGTTGGACCTCGAAACTACACTGGTCCACTGGTCATTTTCATTCTCTTTCACTCTGTTTGACTGCATTTCTTCTTACCCATTTCCTTGCCTGTGCTTTGTGCTTCCTTTCTCTCCTGGGCAAATCCCTGGATAAATCCATTCTATAGTCAAACCATCAATACCTTCATTGATTTGTTCCCGCCGTGATTTAACACTTCTTATCTGCTATGTACCAGGTAGTGTTCTAGGCTCTCAGGTACCAAGGTACAGATATAAGACAGCCATGGCAAAAAATGTGCTCAGTTTAAGGAGTGAGAGAAAGGTATAAAGAAATGGTTATAGTGCTCTCTGGCAAGCAGGGTGTCCAAGTCAAGAACAAGGTGCTTTAGAGGACAAAAGGTGGAGTGAGCCCCCCAGGACCGCTATGGCTTCCCATCAGTGTGGAAGCCCTGGCTTAGGGTTTGGTGGTAGGAGGAGGCATTTGATGTTATTTGAACCTGAAAAATATAATGCAAAAGCAAAATAAAAGTGCAACTCTGATACAAGACGCATGTATGTTTTCTTTCTAGAATCTCTTGAGGGCAGGAGTTGAGCCACAACATAACCAATTGTGTGGTTCAGAAAGTTCTTTCATAAATTGACAAAGCTCAGTGACAATTTTCCATCCACGAAGAATCTATAGGATTGGGCCAATATGACATATTCTCAGAAATTGCTTTTGGCATCCATAAAAGATTCATGAACATCAAGGGAAGTATATACAGTACATTTCATTTTTAGAAAGAATGTTAAGGAAACAAACGAAATAATTTGATTTCCCTTTTGGTGTGACTTGAGACTAAAAATATCCCTTATTCCTAAAGAAGACATTCATAACAGGTCAGGCTCTCTCGTATTGCCATGTGCATCCTTCCCTTGAAAATAGATTTAGGGAAGTCACAACCACATACTATGTCCCATTCAGGCTTTCCACCAACCTGCCTGGAAATTTGTGAGCCGATCTCTCATTTTACCATGGGTGCTTAATGCTTGTTATTTGATGTCTGTGTGTCTGTGCATCTGTGGGAGTGTTTATAGTTTATTTGCCCTGTGTCATTCTGCAGAAATGGATTCACTCAGTCAACTAGCTGGGAGAGCTTTGAGCTTAGCTCTCAGCTGGAGGAACAAAGGGATGGCAATCAGGAGAAGCCCCTGAAGGGAAGGTAGTCTACTCACGCAGTCCCTTGAGGGTCCTCATCAACACTGGAGAACTGTTTTGACAGAACCACTGAATTGGGTGCAGGAGTCAAATTCCTGGGACATCAAACCAGGACAGATCTGCTGGTCCACAAACAACAGAGACCCCTCTGCCTTTGGGGAATAGGAGGAGCCCACTCTGAGGGGCACGCTGGCTTCCAGGGTTGGTTGGAATAACTTGCTGTAGGCAAAAGGGCAAGGAACATTGAGTAGCAGAAATGGAAGCAAATAATTTATTTTTTTTTCAAATTGCAAGCCCTGATGTCTGGCCCCAGATATCTGAGCATATTCTGCATTCTTCTAACAAAAGAAACACACATGCTTATTCCACCCTTTTCCGCCTCATCTGGCAGCCGCTTTCTGGTCCAGCAGACACTAACATCTAATGAGTCAAACTTCTCATTTTCAGACTAATCAGTCGGCTGCACTAATTGCAAATGCAAATATGCAAATTTATATTAATTAATTACTCTGCTAATTAGTTCTGCGGTCTTTTTTGGGTAATAAATCATTGTGCAGTGGAAGGGAAACAAGTCCTGTCCCATTTCACTCCACATAAAAATTTAATGTACTCATGGAAGAAAAAAAAAAAATATATATATATACATATATATATAAAAAGACACCCTGAGTTGATCACTGTGCCTCTACTGATGAGTCCCCTCCAGAAAGGTGCAATTGTGAGAGGGCTTTCACATCTTCAGCAAATGCCATCACTAAGGTGCCTGTTAGCAATTTAATTATCACATTATGAGCTTCAGAAAAAGCCGGTTTGCGGTGCTGCAGGCTGTGACACGGAGCTCGGCGGTTCACCCACTTTGCAGCAAAACACTTATAAATAAAATGAGAATATAGAGAGGGAACCACATTTCTTTGCTGGAATGCTACAGCTTGTGATCCAATGTTTTCAAGGGTTTTGTTGTTATCGTTGTTAATTTAAGCCAAAATGATCATCTTGCTTTCCTGCGCCCTTGAATGAAAAGTTTTATCATTCAGGTTTAGGGGCGCATTGAAGAAACTGTATCGGGGGAGGGGGCTCAGCAGGAGGGAGGTGAGGAAGAGCTGGTAGGGGAGGGAACTGTCTTCCACATGTCTAGGAACGATGAGCCCTCGATTTATTTCATGAATTCTTATTGGAGACCTACTGTGTTACCAGCTACCCGCTGTGGGGGAGAGAATGACGTGCAAGTGATGCATGGAAATGGTCTCTCCCAATTAGACGGTGAATTCTTGGAGGATAAGAGGCTATGTCTGACTTACCTCTGTGCTAATAGCTTTATACCCAGAGAGAACATTTAAGAAGTATTTGCCGTGGGGCACCTGGGTGGCTCAGTGGGTTAAGAGTCTGCCTTCAGCTCAGGTCATGATCCCAGGGTCCTGCAATTGAGCCCCATATTGGGCCCACTGCTCCATGGAGAGCCTGCTTCTCTCTCCCCTTCTCCCTCTGTTTGTGTTCTCTCTCTCTCTGTCAAACACGTATATAAAATCTTTAAAAAAAAAAAAAAAGGAAGTATTTGCCAAATGAATGAATGAATGGATGGATGGATGGATGGATGGACAGCTGCAGCCTTCAGGGACTTCCAGTTTAGTTAAGGTAACAATAACTGTTACTCATGGACAGTCTTGCCTTTTTGTTGGGTAGGTGCCAAGTGCTACTTAGTGATTGGGAGATGAGAGGAAGGAGCCATGGTGGTTAAGAGTGAAATCCTCACGTGTTCAACGTCCCTTCACTTCCTTCTCCTTCTCAAGAAGGTATTTCTACTTTAATTCCCCATGCTCCTTCCTCTCTATTGTGCCTCCTCTGTGTGGGATTTGATGTGTAAGCAATAAAGAGGAAGCTGCTATCATCACAGCTGGGCAACTGGCTGTCACGCTCTAGCTCAGCCACTGGAGGTTTGGAGATCTTGGGAAAGGCATCTAATCTCATGGCATCCGTTTCTTCGTGGGCAAAAGCAGAGTAATGGTTTTATCACCCACACTGTGGGTGCCAGGGCTTTGCAGTCAGGCAGCTCAGCGCCCATTCCTCACCTCCCACCTGCTTTCTATGTGACTTTAGTTCTTGATCTTTTGTTATTTATAGAAATTCTTTACTTTTAGATTTTTTGAAAAACTGGACTGTCAGACACATGTCCATGGTATGAAATTTTAAGACTACACAGGAAAATTAATAAAAAATGAAGCTCCTTCCTTGATTCCCCTCTCCAGTGGCATCCGCTAACCCTGTGCCTCCTCCCAAAGATACAGAGATAGGGTGTATGTGTGTGTGCGTGCGTACACGTGTGCGCATGTGCACATACACAGGCACATGTGTGTCTTTTCCCAAATACAAATGAATGACAGCATACCATAATGCTCTTCTGCATCTTACTCTTCACATACTGATACATAAAAATTATGCCACATTTTTTAAGCCTGCGTGTTTTCCACCATATCAGAGCACAGTCATTGTTTTTATATTAGCCACCAATTGGTGGACATTCCATTTTTCCCCATTTTTCTGCTACCACAAATGATGTTGCAATTAATATCCTTGTATGTACAAGATTTCACCCATGTGGAGGTAGATCTGTAGAATGATATGTAGAAAAAGATTGCTAGATCAAAGGATGCATACTTTAAAGTTTTGAAACATGACTAAACTCACCCTCTCTCTGAAGCACGTTTTCCTTCTTATGATATTTCAGTGTGTGTTAATAAACTATAAACAACTTATGTCTTCGTCTATGCCCTGTTAGTAAGGACAATTTGCCCAATCATATGTGTACGAGAGATGCTCATTGATGGACTGGTGGACCCCAAAGTGTTTCCCATGCTTGTGACAGCCCCCATCTTCCCCAGTGTGGCTCAGTTTTCTTACTTTCTGTCTTGAGGTGAACACAATTTGGAGATTATTTTCTCAAAGATAAAACAAAATAAACGAAGTTTGAATGTTCCTTGGCTTGTGATGATTAACAGTTCTTCAGCAGAATCCTCCAACCTGCTGGTCTGGGAATAGCCTCAGGAAAGGTCTGTGAGGCCCCTCTGGGTTTATGTGTGTGGAAGAATTCCTACCCTCCGCTCTGCAGGGCATATGGCTGTGCTCTGTGGGGCCCAAAGGGGAAAGAGCTGGGCTGATTATTTATTTAATATGAGAGCCTGAGAGCACTAACAATCTTAGATCATAATTAGACTGATGAACGTGAATAGTGATGCAGATTTTTAAGAATACAAAAGGGTATGGTTCAAAATCTGCAGCACTGAACCTTCAAAATTCCATCCGAAAGAAAAAAATAAATGTTCTTAACGCTTTACAAAGGTGAAACGGGAAAAAAATGTAAACATGTTTTCTTCAGAAAATTACATTAGAAACCCTGCACCATATATTAGATGTGTAATGTGTTTGAGTTGTACTTTTCTCGAAGAGGAGATATTTTTCAACAGATTATTTTTCCTAGCCCATGTTTCGAATGGGAAATGACCGAGTTTTGTTTTGTTTTTGATCTCACCATTTCTTTGCAATTCTTCTGAAGTTAAAGGATGACGCTGAGCTGAGGTTAAGAATGTCATGTCCTAAAATGACCAGCGGGCTTATCACAAGAAACTCTCTTCTGTACCTCCATCCTGTAGCCGCCTCATCTGAAAACAGGTTCTGCTGCTTATAAAAGGAAATGCCTTAGGTTTCCAGGAAAAGCAATTTAAAATCTATGCCCTTTTCAAACACATTCTTTTGTATTCATGTTTTAGAATAAAGAAAAATGAAAATCACCCTACCCCCCAAAATGAAAATCTTTCTACCCAAAGATGACCACCATGAACATTTAGGATTACATCCTTCCAGACTTTTATCTGTTGCTACGTCTAGAGCTGTGTTTATGTACATTCGTACTTCTCTACACACTTGTCCCTGGTGTTGCTGGGGTTTGCATTGATGCTGCATCTGGACCAGTGGGTTAAGGCTCCTTCTGGTTGGTTAGAGTCCGTGCTTCCCTGGTCGATAAATACGTTGAGAAGCACCTGGTATTTGTTTAACAAAAGTGCAGTCAACCCCTCGCTGCTGTGTGTGTATATGTGTGTGTGTATGTGTGCACATGTTTGTCACTCATTGGTGACACTTTTTCAAAATGAACAATCTCATTTTTATGGCTGCAGAGTATTCAGTTGTGGGAATGGAAATGCCACAATTTATTCAACCAGTCTTATGTTGTGGGACATTCTGAATTGTTTTCAGTTCAGTCTTTTTTACATTTATATGTCATCCTATTTTATGTTTGTGAGCCTCCCTTTTCCTTTGTTATCTTTCTTGCTTACAGCTCTTTCCACTAGTGGTTTGTTCTACACTTATTGTTCTCTAGTACTCATTATCTTTTTATTGAAAATATTTGCATCAATCTTTATCAGCATTAGGATTTAATCAATTTCTGCTAATTTCCCACCTCCACTTTCCTGTGAGAGAAGATACTTTTGCTTTTATTATCTCTTCCCATTTCCAATTCTCAGTTGATGTTTAAATAATTGGGGGTTCTGAGATCCATTTCTTGAAATACAGTTTGTAGCTCTGCTTTCCAGAATTGTGTTCAACGCTTGCATAGCTTAGATTCATAGTAAAAATTGTTTACTAGTAAGTCGGTACTTGACTGCTCCCGTTGGTCACTGCCATTTGTTTTAAACAACATTTGACGTATATTTAAATTCTTTATTTTGATACCTTTCTCAATGAACTGAAATACTTTCTGAGGACATTTTTCAGAAAGGGTATGTGGGTGATCAGCATTTTTAGCACTTGCATATAAAAAAAACCCTTTATCTTGCCTTCAAACATAAATGGCACAGGATTTGTTTTGAAGTTTTTCTTCAAATTTCTTTGCATGTTCCTCCCAATTAGTTTCTGGCTTTGAGTTTTGATCTTTTTTTTTTTCTTCTTCTTCTTCTTGGAATACCATTTTCAAAAAAATTACTCATGCCTAGATATATATATATATATATATATAGATTTTTTTCTTTGTCTTTCCAATAGAAAACCATAACTAGAACTTGAGTGTGTCTGTGTCTGTGTGTCTGCGTGTGGGTTTGTATCTTTCTTCCTAGCTGGTGGAATGGACCCATGAAATCCAGATTCATCTAGCATTTTTTCAACACAGGAATCTTTCTGTTGTTATTTCTTAGACAATTCATTCTCCCATGTATTTTTATTTTCTGGTGTTTTTCCCATCGTCTTATGGCTCTAGCATCCATGTCGCTGATCTCTCTCTGCTTAGCGTTTATTCTGTGTGTCCTTTCCCACTGAGTTCTGCGCAAAGCTCTGAAGCTGTCTCCCAGTTCAGGGATTCCCTTTTCTGCACTCCCTGTTCTGTTGCTCACCGCTGCACCTGCACTTCTGCTTTGAAAATCCTGCTTTTCATCTGAAAGCATTCTCTCCTGGCAGTGGATTTTTCCCTTCTAGAGATGCAACTGCAATATACTGACCGGACCCAGGATATATTGTCATAGAAACCAAACATGCAACTTCGAACGTACAATGTTTACAAGTTTTTTTTTTGTCATAAATCGGTATCGTTTTGGGAATTTGACTCTGCTGCTTCTTTTGGCCCAGCGAATCTTTTCATTTGTCTGGTGAATGTTTACCTTTGAGGGTCGAAGCGGAGATTGATGCTTATTTATTTTAAAGCATTGTGATGGCTTCGTTGGCAGTTTTATAAATCACCATTCACAGGTATTTTAGTTCCAGACAAAAAGAATGACAATAGCTCATGGTTGGGGAACTCTTATTGTGGCAGATAGAGGTTCCAGATGCTTGAGACAAGGAATTCTGAGTTCTGGAGCCCATGACTTTCTTCTTGGTGTCCCTTAGTGTCTGGCCGGCCCCACGCAGCCCAGGCAGCAAGATGGGGATGACCCCTGTTGTCATCCTGTTCATACTTTCTGGGAGCCCCTGTCAGGGCTTTCTTTTCACCCTGCTGACTCTGTGTCCCTCACTCTTGCTTGAAGAAGCTGGCTACTCCAGATTAGAGGTGGAGACAGCCCCATAGGCCATTGTGGTCTCTACTGGTGTCATTTATAGTGACTGCACATTAGCTTTGCACTCCAACTGGCCAAGTATAAGTTCAGAGAGAGGTGGGTAGCTCATAAACGGCACTATTTCCTAGCATCATTCATAAAATTGAGATTTGTTCCCATGGCCCACCCATTACCCTAGCCCCTATTCTCATTGGTCAGGGATATGTGTGAGGCTAGGCCGGTGACTCACCTTCCTCTTAGGAAAGTACATCCTTCCACAGCCAGAAATTTCACCCTGGGTATTCCGTTCCTCAATCTCAACCTAGTCAGCTTCATGTCTGGCATTCATCCTATGACATTCTTGGCTTGCTGCTAACAGATCTTCACCTCTTTTTATGTTCAGGGACTTTGCATAGTTGAGGCCATTAATCAAAATTACTGAATGACTGTAAAGGCTGTTGAGAGCTATGACAATTTCCACCTAACAACCTTGTTGGTCTGCAGGACACAGTAATGTCTGAGTGAACAATTTGGGAATCACGATGATCCATCATCTCTGTGATGTGACCCATTTGCCTATATATAAGTATGCAGGCTTTGGGTTTTCTTTTTGACATTTGGCATCATAAAAATATAGACACCACCCATGGATCTTGAAGATCAAAAATCACTTCCCCCCCAAGTCCTAAGATCTTTGAGGCAGAGGTACATTCTAGTGTGGTTGGTGGCACTGGACCCCTGGGACTGTCTCCAGAGGTCTGGAAAAGACCAGAAGTGATAGTTTGTTTATGACTTGCATTCAAATTCTTTGCTCTTACTCCCACCTTGTCTTATGGTGCAAGCTGAGTTCAGAAGTCAAACACATTAAAACATTCATTTAAAGGCCACTGTACTTCCTGCCTTTTCCGGGGAGATGGGCTAACCATGTCACTAGACCCCCCAGCAAGAGTGCATTCACATTGTGGTGGTGGCCCAGCCTGAGGGGCAGCGTCCCCCTATTGTCAGCAAATGGTTTCCTCCACAAATCTTTTCACTCCACAAGTTTGCAACCATTAATTCTTAAGGGTTTTGACAAATCTCCCCAGTTAAATATTAAATAATAAATATGGAACTGATGGTAACAGGGCTTTGTGAAGTCTGTTTGAAAAGTTCTTTAAAATATTAAATTCAAATAAATGATTGAATCAGAACAAAGGATATATCTTAAGACAAATTCAGCCAAGTCTCTTTAACCTTTGAGTTTTCAACATAGATTAGAACGCTAGGGCAGCACATGCTTTCATAGCAAATTGAAATGGGATTTTTGAAGCAGGTCTTGCAAATACAGGTAACCCATACCTAGGTTTGATCTGGCTTTGCCATTTTGGGGGAGAGATTTTGCTGCCTATTGTTTAATAAGAATGTGTGTGGCTTTAAAAAAAAAAAAAAACGCTTACATTCAAAGAAGCAAATCCTTGAAAACGCTAGCTTTGGGCACTATGTTTATTCCTTGTCAATGTCTTCCATATGAAATCTGTTCTGCTTATAATATCTACCACAGTTGGAACCCTGAAAAAAATCTGTTTCATATCTGCCCTTTGCACTTAGCTTATTTTGTTTTACACTTCCCCCAAGTTATCTGTCTGTAAGCAATCTTGCTTATAAGCAGGCAGTCCTAGGGGAGGGAGGATGTGGTGAGACTGCCCTGCTTTCACGGAGAGCAGGGACTCCTGACACTTGGGCCATACCTTATGTGGGGAGCTAGTAAAAGAGAAAAGGGTGGATTCTGCAGCTGGCATAAAAAGACCAGTAAAGACTAGTCAACCCAGATTCTGCTTCCTTCTTACTCCCTCACCCTGTGCCGGGCCAGTCCACCCATGATGTCTACTCTTGGGCTTATGCTCTGTCACTGGGTCTCCATCGGCACCATCTGCTTCCTCACCACAGAGCAAAGCCCATAGCTCTTGAAAGGGTCTGCTCAGAACAATGGCTCCATGTACCCAAGCTTCCCAGAAGTAAGTGTGACACAGCTGGCTACAGAGCATGGACAATAAAGAGTCCTAGTTGTAGTAGGATGTGGGTGGCACATTAGGAGCAGAATGGTTGACTTCATGGGGGGATCAGGAGGTTACTCACCAAACACCTCTGCAGTGATGCCTGTGGGCTGGTTTCTGAAAAGAGTGCGGATGAGAGTTGTTTCTCATAATGGGCTGCGCTATGGAGGGCCGGGGCATCTGTGCCCAGCCTGGGGACAGGATGTTCCAACACAGCAAATTGTGGGTTTGATGTAGACCTTGTCCTCCTTCCCCACCCTCCCCTTCACTGGTGCTCAGTCTGGGGTCAGGGCTCTCCCTCACTTCCGAGGTAGACAAATAAGCCAATTAGTGGGGGCAAGAAAGCTTTGAACTTATCCAAACCAGGAAAGGGAGGTATAAGATCTAGAAAAAGAAACCTCCCTTGGAAACCCAGGAATAAGGTGTTCATCTTTCTTCTACAAGAAAGAGAAATGCTCACTTTGGGGACAGCTCCGTGGTGTGAAGCTATGCTGGATGGAGCCTTGCTTGGGGCCTGCTTGTAACTTGCTAGCTGGACTTCTCCCAGAGACCAGGGTGCAGACCTGGATCTCACACCTCTCCCCTGAATGGTGTTGGATTGTTTCAAGACACTGCTTTCAGTTCCTCTATGTCCATCTTACTTGCACCACTAGGGGTCCTCATTGGTTTACTCAGGACAGAGCAAAAGCCAGTTTTTGAACTAGAAACCACCAGAAAGCAGCTTTGATTTGAATTCTCTGTCATTTTCAGGCTGTGTGGTCTTGGGCAAGTTACTCAGTGCCCCTGAGCCTCAGAGTTCTCATGTTCACAGTGGGAAGAAGAAGGGGTCAAGAGTTTTGCATTAGTTGAGAACCTACTATGTGCTAGGCATAGCTTTTGTTTGGGTTGGAATTCCTCCAGACAAAGCCAGAGATAAGGACTTGGGTACAGCAGCTTATTTGGAAAGCATGGAGCAAGCAGGAGTGGGGGTAAGGGTGAGTGTGGCAGGAACAAGGAAAAGCCAATGTAAGGCGATGTTATGGAAGGGTTGATGAGCACCACCTCAATTCCAGTGAGGCCTCCTCAGAAGGGTCTCCGGGGACAAGAAGCTAGGTCATTTAACTACTGGTCCCCATCTCATGTGGGGTGCCTCCGAAGGGGATGCACTTTTGCACAGAGTGTAGAAGGCCCTGGGACAGAAGGTAGAGATCCATGGTGTCACTGAGGGTAGGTGAGTCTGACATTAGATGAGCTGGCCCTGAAATCGGACCTGAGCCGAAGGACGTGATGCAGGTACCTGCCTCGGTGCTCAATGCTGTACATACACACATGTATGTGCGGAGAGCCTGCTGGTCCATCTGACACATGTGCAAGTATCTGAGATCTTCCTCCTGGAGTTGAGATAAGCACTTCATGCAACAGTGACAATTATGCCTGCCGCAGGGGAGCCTTATAAACACAGTGTGGCTGCTCTTTGGGACAGAAAGAGTGTATGTCCATTATCAAAGAACGTTCCCTCCGCTAAGGATCATTGTATTTTGGGGGAGGCAGAAGAGTAGGGGAAGAAAGAGGGCTATCTACCAGCAAATCCTTCACGAGTGCTCCAGCAACTTCTCTAGCTGCAGAGAGCATCCCAGTGGATGCTTGTTAAAGGAAGGATGTAGTCAGAAGACTTTTTCTTTGCCTGTCCCTGAAGGGGTGCCATCCTAGATGTTTTTGAGATGATTGAAACAACAGTCTGGAAACATTCACCATCAGGTATGGCACCCATAGAATGGGACCTATGATGTCTACTCTTGGGCTTATGCTCTGTCACTGGGTCTATATTTAGGTATTTTAGGTATTTTAGTGTAATCATCACTACATTCCACAAAGTAATGTTTTTTCAAACCTAAATAAATAAATAAATCTGTATGAAATAGAACTTGTGAACATATCTGTTGGAAGAGATTTTTTTTAATTAATTTTTTTTAATTTTTAAAAATTATTATTATTTTTTAATCCAGTGGAATAGGTTGTGGGCCAAACAGCAGGACTAAGTTTTATGTGGGCTGTCAGAGCTCAGACAAAGCTTCACTGTAGGGCACAATTACCAATGTGCTTCTTCCCTGGGTCTGACTCTACCTGTTCAGCACACATCTATGTTATGACTATGATCCAAACCTCCATTTATCTGAAACGGATTGCTTGAAATTCATAGTGAAATTTTACAGAGTTTAACAAACTTCAATCATTTGCCATCTCTTGTTTAGCTTGCTTCCTTTGGAGCTTGCCATCCACAAAGGTATTTTTAGTAGAAATACATACCTACTCTAACCAGAATGTGCTCTGTGCCCTCTTTTCCGTCCCCCAGCCTCTATCCTAGTTCACATCACTCTCCGCTGTCATCCAAATTATTGTGACCTTCAGCATACTAGTGGTAGCCTCTTGGCTTCGCCTCCTCCCAACCCCCACCCATTTTGAGCTCCTGCCCCAAGGAAGCCTTCCAAACTGCAGGCGGGAACGTGTGTTTGAAATCTTTCAATAGCCACATACATTTCAGAAGAAAATGAAAACTTAAGACCTCACATGATGGTACCCTGCCTGCTTTCTCAGCCCACTGTAGTCTCCACGCATTTCTGTGATTCCGGCCAGACCCCGAACATTCAAACACCACACCCCACGCCCACATCTTACCTGGAAATGCTTTCCGGACCTTTACCTACCTCAGCCCTTCTGCCTGGTCCTCCCTCCATATTCCTCTCTGCCCTGCTGGGACCAATGACATTGCTCAATGAATTTGACTGTGCTTGACTGAGCCACAGATAAAATAAAAGAAGCCTGCTTCTTTCTAAGAGGGGGTTTGGTCAAATTCCAGCAGGGCAGGGAGAGGTAGATGAGAGCTCCAGGCACAGGTAAACAAAGGAAGTGATATAAATACCCAGCTCTTCCTGAACCAAGTCTCCATCATGTGTTTTAGCTGTTTTATTTAAACTGAATTCCAAGAGCGCCAGACTTCTGTATATTTAAATATACGAAGCTTGGACGTTTAAGCAAATGCTACGTTAGTGATTCTTGGGTTTTCCACCACTTTATATCATCTGATACCCTTTATTATTTCTATAATATCTCTATAAAACTTGATTGACTACCTATAATATAAATATTTCTGTGCTCTAACTAGTGAACTAATTAGGTAACACAGACATTGCTTCCTTAATATTCAATGCAATATTTCAAGGCAGATGAAAATGGGTCTAATCTTGGTTGAATAAAGGTTTTGAAGCTAGGTTCTTATCATTCCATAGGTATAAAAATCAGTAGATCTACAATATAGTTTGCTATCCAAAAAGTGTCCTTTTTTCTCCAAGAAGTAAAATTACCCTAGTTCATCTCAAAATTAAAAGGCAGTATGATTACTAAAAACAACTCCTTTATGACATTTGCATTATATAAAAAACTGAAGATCCTTTTTTTTTATATTTATGGTTCCAGCTTACATATCTAACTTATATTACAGTGACTTAAATAATAAGATTTTTGTGTTAAGGTTTATTGTTACTTAAGTTTCTTTCCAAAAATGTAGCCAACCCAATTGGAAGCAACCTTCATTTAGGAAGCCCATTAAGAAGTCTCTTTTTCATCTAGGCACTAATAATACCAAACATGAATTCATGAATTCATTCATTCAATCCTATTTCAAAATATTTATTGATCATTTGGTTTTGGCCTGGCATGCCATGACAATGAACACTTCTCTCAGTGCCCATACGATGAGCTGGTTATCTACCCTCCGTGGGGAGAGCCTAGTTTGGACTGTCCTTCGTGTCAGAGGCACTAGGCACATACTGGGCTTAGAAGTAGTTTCTAAAACATGTTTGGAACAGGACTACCACGCAGGACCAGGCCACAGGTGAATTATTCACCTCAGGATCAATGTTAAGTGTGTATGACTAGCTGAGATGAACAAAATACCAAAACTTATTTTTTACATTTTGCCGCACAATATTTATCTTGATTACTAAGTTTTTGGGTGTGCACGTGTGCGCCCCCATAAATTTCACACCCAAGGCAAGTGCCTCACTTTCCTCTCCCTAGTCCCAACTCAGGGCTGCCTAAGTGTTGTGGAAACTGGGATGGTGTCTCTCTCCCTGCTCTCCTGAGCACCTGCTTTAATGTATCTATCTAGGGATAAAGCAGTTCAATTCATTCCACAGTAATAGCTTCCAGACTTTTTATGTCAAGGAAAAGATAGAAGAATGCCTTTAGTTTACACTATTAAGTAAATGACTAATATCAATTCTTTCCAAGGTTCTGATTTAAGATAAAGAGGAAGAGCAAAGGGACCCATGTGCCCTGGAAGCGAGAACATGCACAGACAGGAAGGGCTGGGGACAGATTTGACAGACACATCTGTGTTACAGTCAGGTTGATTCCAGGTGGCAGAAGTGATGGAACCAGAGCTTTTAAGGCAATGGTTATCACCGTCATATTTTTCATACCGGCATATATGTTTTCTTTTTCCTTGGAGGAGGAGCCATGGACACAGCTTTGTGTTTCCTTCAAAATATAGCTAATTTTAATGGACAAGAACAAAGAAATTTGGAGTTAATGGTGAACATCTGTCTATGATTAACCCTGATTGCACTTAGAAATTAGAGACAATCACACCGTTTTGAAATCATATTACCTTCAAGTGAAACCAGCTAGCCTCAGTTCTTTGTCTCAAAAAAAAAAATAAAAAAGCTAGTACTCAGTTTTAAATGGTAAGGGTTTTTGAAAGGTATTTCTTTATAAATGCAATGTTTATATTTTAAAAAATTTGTGTGCTATCTGCCCCCCTGAACAAAGGAAAAAATACTTCATTGTCCCCATTTTCTAATCAAGAGAACATGTAAGACAATCAAGTAAACATTATTTAACCAATCTGAACATAGATCATCTTATAGACGAAAAAAAGTCTTCTTTTGGCAACAGAAAGCCTCCATCCTACTACCCCTACCATCCACCTCCACAAACAACATGGGCAAAGTCGCAAAACTTTCACACAGAAATCCAAGTTCAGTCCTCACCTCGAGATCGAAACCCATTTAAATGCCAAGAATAAGTAGCTGACAAAGATAATTTTCATAGATTAACATTTTTCACCTGGGTTTTATATTTCTGGAAGAAATATACACTGCATTGGTTATGCATTGATCAAACTTTTATTGTGCCAGCTGTACTTCATAGACCTGAAAAAGTGATTCAAGCAAAACAAAAGAGAACATAAAAGCACAACTATAATGGTTTTAAATCCCAAAGAGGCAATTACAAGTTTGATTCCAGTGATGCAGCTGGACTCCATTGGAAAACTAAACACCTTATCCATATTAAGTAGTTATGAAGGCTAGGGCTTGGGATGTAAATAATAAATCTGCACTACAGTCATATTTGTAGAGCACATCCCTTTTAATAAGTGGAAAGAATATGGTAATAAATTTCACACTAACTCATGTGCAAAGGAGAATTTTACAGAGTTCAAATATGTTAAGGCAGGTAAAAAAAAGCGTGCAGTATAAAATAACTAATCATTGGGATAAAACAAATGAAAAAAGATTAGAATCATGTGCACAGGATTGGATTGTAACTCTTTAACCACTTGGAGCCGGATTCCGCCTAATGCAGCTTTTTGTATGCATGATGTTTCTCTGCCTCTCTTTAAAAGAAAAATGAAAGTAAATGGGGCATTGTGCTGCTTCCCAAATTAATTCACAAAAGCCTAGGACAAGATACTTCTAGAACTAATTATTGCACAGTTTAGAATATCTTTCTCTTCCCCGATTTTTAGACGCAGGAATGAGAAGAGTAAAGAATTTGCACAGGATTCTATCCAGCATTAAGCAAGCCGTCTGCGGCTCTTCCAAGCTCCCCTCTGAGTGCTCCAAATATGCTCATTAATTCATTAATCTGCCAAACGTTTAGTATCTATTACATGTAAGGCACCGGGATGCAAAGATCGGAAGGCTCTGCCCTCTACCCGAAGGTGCCACAGTTTAGTGGGGGAAATTGGAGGGCACATAGATATCCCAGTAAAAAGAAATACTTGCTAATAAGTAGAAAAATTCAGTGTTAGCTTGCGGAGAGAAGAGCCACTTAACTATTTGTCTTACAGAAAGGTTTTCAGACAAAGACTCAGTAGAAGAGCTAAACTTGAGGTGTTTAAAAATAGTCCTTAGAAAGACTTTGCTCCAAATCTTGCTGTTTGTAACAAATTACTGAAGGTTGCTCAATACTGGCTCATTTTTCCTCAATGGACCATTCACAAAAATCGATCCCAGTTCTTACCAAGACAGAATCTGATGATTACCCGTAGAGTAAAATATAAAATTGAATTCCTTCCTCATGCCAAACATAAAGATGGAGTTAAAAATGAAATGCAAAAAGTTAAATGTTTGGAAGAAAATCCAGGATGATGTTTTATGAAGTTGGAGTAGGAAAAAAAAAATTCTTAAACATTCTCAAATAATGGAGGACCTAAAGAAAAAGATGGACCATTTTAACATCATTAATACTAAAATTTTATTTTCACCAAAAGGCAAAAAAAAAAAAATTTGCAAAGACAACCCACAGACTGGAAAAGATATTTCTAACTTGCATAACCCTGTATATTAGCCTCCAGAATATATATTTATAAATCAATAAGAAGAAAAAATTTAAAATAGAAAAATGAGGAAAGAAATGAAGGAGTAGTGGCAGCTGGGTGGCTTGGTTGGTTAAACATCTGACTCTTGATTTTGGGTCAGGTCATGATCTCAGGGTCATGAGGTCTGAGCCTTATGTGGGGCTCCGTGCTCAGTGGGAAGTCTGCTTGGAGCTCTCTCTCTCCTTCTCCCTCTGCCCCTCCCCTCACTCTCTCTCTATCACACACACACTTTCTCTCTCTCAAAAAACAAAGAAAGAGGGCGCCTGGGTGGCTCAGTGGATTAAGCCTCTGCCTTCGGCTCAGGTCATGATCTCAGGGTCCTGGGATCGAGCCCCACATCAGGCTCTCTGCTCAGCGGGGAGCCTGCTTCCCCCTCTCTCTCTGCCTACTTGTGACCTCTCTCTGTCAAATAAATAAATAAAATTTAAAAAAAAAACAAAGAAAGAAAGGTATAAAGAAACAAATGAAAAATGCTCAACCTCATCAGTAATCAGGATAAATGTAAATAAGCCACAAGACTTCACACCTGTCAGACTGGCAAAAAGACAAAAAGACTAAGGATGCAAAGTATTGGCGAGAATGTGGGACCACAGACACACTCACGTACTGCTGGTGGGACTATCGATTACTACAACCACTTTGAAAACACAATGGCAAAATCTAGCTGGGGTGAAGATGTATATGGCTTATGACCCAGAAATTTCACTTTTCAGAATATATTCTAGACACACTCTCATGTTGGTATACAGACAGCATGTCCAAGGAGAACATAGTTTAGGTTTGAAAGAGCCAATGTGTCCATGAACAGGAGCATAGAGAAATAAAATGTGGCATATTTGTAAAGTGAAATACAATATAGCAGTTAATGTGATGAACATGCAAGACATTAAATGAAAAAGGGAGGTCATAAAAATGAAAAGAGGCATGAAGCATGAATAGTAAACAGAAGATAATCCTGGAGCAGCTTATAGATTTTTCAGAATGAATAGACGATCTTGGGATGGACACGTGGAGTTTGGCTATCTATGAAGGGCAGGAGATGGGCTATAGCCCAACCAGAACAAAGAAACAAGAAGAGTGCTCTACATATAAAGCTTCCAGTGTCAAAGTTATACCTGACCTCAGCATCTAGAAAATCTCCACTCCGGGGTCTGACAAAGGGGCAAAAGAGTTTGCCCTGTAAAAGAAGAAAGTCGCTCATGAAAACTTGAAATCTTATGCCTACACCACAGTAGTGAGGGATCCTGCATGTACCAAAAACATAATGAGGAAACTCCATGCTGAATAATCGACCTAAGTTGTCATCAAAATGACAAAACAATACAAATGTAATAAGTGACTCTGTTTACCACTCACAGACCCTCATCGAAAGGAATACTAAATAAAGGCTAAATTTTAGAAAGAAGGAAATTGGCCCAGAAAGACCAGGAGAAGAATGAAATCACATGGAAACAAATATGTAAATCTAAATAAAATGACTATAAAAGCAAAACTGCAACAAAAACAACTAAAGAGTGGTAAGGTAGTTAAAAACAAGTTAGACCTAAGATATGAGACAGAATAAGATGGCAGAATGAGAATGGGAAAGTGGGTATAAAGCTTCCCAACGGCACACAATTGTAGGATAGACAGATCTGATATTTAGACTTCATTATATGAAATAGACTTGTTAACTCTCTCCACAACTTCAAAATAATTCCTTTATTAAGCTTTTATCAATTGATTCATTTGAATATACTATTTTCTGTCATAATTTCATGACTCACTTTAATACAGACTTATAAACTTATGTTAGAAATTAACAAAGGTTATAAACAAATGAGCTAAGATTTCAGTTTAAAATGTAAATCCAAGGAAATGGAATAAATAAACTAGTAAAAAAAGTTAATGATACAGGAACTAATCATACAATGGAGAGGATCAACAAAATTAAGTCCAGTTCTTTAAAGATATTGAAAAAAATGTTACCATTTTTTTTTAAAGATTTTGTTTATTTATTTGACACAGAGAGAGATCACAAGTAGGCAGAGAGGCAGGCAGAGAGAGAGCCGGAAACAGGCTCCCTGCTGAGCAGAAAGCCCGATGCAGGGCTCGATGCCAGGACCCTGGGATCATGACCTGAGCCAAAGGCAGAGGCTTAAGACCCACTGAGCCACCCAGGTGCCCCTATCTTTTTTTTAATAAAAAAATTATATCGTTCAGGAAAAAGAAAAGAAACTCATATTAGAAATGCAGAGGGGTCACAACTATGATGAAAATCAAATAAATCATAAGAGGATATCTTGGAAACCTTCAGGCCAATAGATTTTAAAATTTAGGTGAAGTGGAAAAATTGCCAGAGTTGGCTGGAAAATTAGTAGAAAACCCTAAAATCTTCAAAGAATTTAAAGCATTAATGAAGACCTACTCCCCAAACTACCACACTCAGTTTTATCAGAGTGCCAAGGAAGTGAAAGCGTCTGTCTTATCCAACTGTTCCAGAAAATAAAACAAGAGAAAAAGATACCACCTGCCTCCGTGGGCCTGGTAAATAACCTTGATGCAGGAAACCGACAAGGATAGCATAAGAAAAGGAAACTGGGCCAGACGCACATGCTAACATAGACCCAAAAAAGTCCTGAATAAGTTATGGTCAAACCAAAGTAACATATGCAAAAAAGATACAACCAAGAAGTGTTTATCCCAGGAAGGCAAAATTGCTAATAGGCCTATGGGTTAACAGTGGTCTGCTGTTTCCCTTACTATCTGAGATCTAAAGGGAAGTCTCACAAGGAAATACTAAGAAACACCAGTGAAGTTTTAAAATGCAAGGTTAGCAAATTATTTTTAGATTGACTGGCCAGTGACTTCTGAATCCCAGTTGTACTTCATTATTTAAATAAAGATCATGTTGCGAATCAGCAGAACAGAATTCTAGCACGGCATGGCTGGGGCAGACCTGAGAGGTTGTGCGGCTGAACCTCTTTTTTGGGACATAGGACACATAGAGGTGAAATCAATGCCTGAGGTTCCACAGTGCCCTGGATGCAGATTCAGTCTGATGAGCTAGGTGAACTTAGGGCTACAATACAACGTCAATGGTCTCCCACAGCGCTGACCCATGGAGATGGACAATTCCATCTCTGACTACGTGAGGGATTAACGCAGTGGACAGACCCTCTCACCTAGAACAACTAGAAAGGCTGGAGATGATGTATATATATGTGTACATGTGTATATACACATGTGTATGTACACGTGTGTAGACATATGTGCATATGTGTGTGAACACACACACATGTACATGTATCAGAATATATGTAAATATCAGGGTTCAGTCAGGCCAGTCAGAAGATAGCTGGGGTTTGGGGCACCAGGACCCTGGTCCTGGTGCCCCAAACATGGAGGTATGACCAATTCCCTTCCAGGAATCTGCCAATTTCTAAGAGACTGAGGCTGAGAGGTTGAGAAGGTGGGCAGAACTTTGGGGAGACAAGAAAATTGGAATTCAAGGCCGTCTGTGAGTGCAAGTCCTGGTAAACATCTCCAGCTATCACCTGGAGTCAGTTTGGATACCTGAAGGACTGTATGTAAGAACTATGAGTTAACAGAATTTAACCAGCCCTAACAATGGAAATCAGCTAACTTCCATATTGGACTAAAAGACACTGTGCCTACCTACCTGCCATCCAGAAGCAAAATAAATTATCTCTGAAAGAAAATAACATCACTCTGAACCTTGAATTGTTTTCATACACACTGTCTGCATTTAACAAAAAAATCTCAAACATAATTAGGAAAAGAAGAAATAATGAAAAACTGAGGGAAAAAAAGAGCAATAAGGCTACAGGTGATCCAGATACTAGAGTTATTCAGCACAGACTTTTAAATAACTAATTAGTGAGTTCAAGAAAATAATGATGAGGGATTTCCCCAGGCAACTATAATGTATATTTTTTAAAAATCACATGGGAATTCTAGAACTTAACGATATATAAGAAATTAATTAAATTAAGAAATAAACAGATGGGTTCAATAACAAATTAAATACAGCCAAGGAAACGATTAGAGAACTGGAAACAAGGCCAGTAGAAAATGTCGGCATTCAAATATAGAAAAATAGATGAAAAGCACACACACAAGGAAACATAAGGACCATAGGATGCACAGTGGGTGCCTGAGGTGGGACACTGTCAGGATGTTTCAGGATTGCTCACAAAAGCTGCACCTCAGGTCGGAGGTGGGCCTTGGGCATGGGGCACCAGTACCAAAGCACACGTTACAAAATACAGTGGTACTATTATCCTCCAGTGAAAGCATAAGGATTATCCAAGCAGATTAAAAAACAACCACCATATGCTACTTACAAAAGAAACATCTTAAAAATAGGATGCTGTAAATGGAAGTCAAAATATAGAAAAAGATATATTCGAGTCCTATAAAGTAACACCCTTTTATAAAAAATAAAAGACTCAATCCATTTAGGAAGATGCAGTCATTCTAAATGTGTGTAGATTTGAAATACATAAAGCAAATATGATAGAAATACAGCTAATCAGGGCAAAACTAAGTTAACCTATTCATTGAGGAACATCAGCATATTCATAAAGAAAGAGTATCTACTGTGATGAAATTAAAGAAGGGAATTGTCCCCAAGGTGTGAAAACAAGGGTATAAGACACCTCTCATGGTGCTTGGAATTTCACATATTGGGATATGTTTCTTTCTTTTTTAAGATTTATATATTTGAGAGAGAGAGAGAGAATGAACATGTGAGCAAGGCCAGGTGTGGGGCTGCAGAGGGAGAGGGAGAGGAAATTTCAGCAGACTCTGCTGCTGAGCACAGAGCCTGATGCAGGGGCTTGATCCCTGAGCTGAAACCAAGAATTGGACACTTAACTGACTGAGCCACCCAGTTGCCTCTGGGATATGTTTATTTATTTATTTTTCATAAAGATTTTATTTATTTATTTGACAGAGAGAGAGATCACAAGCAGGCAGAGAGTCAGGCAGAGAGAGAGGAAGAAGCAGGCTCCCTGCTGAGCAGAGAGTCTGATGCGGGGCTCGATCCCAGGACCTGAGATCATGACCTGAGTCGAAGGCAGAGGCTTTAACACACTGAGCCACCCAGGTGCCCCTGGGACATGTTTCTTAAAGAATTTTTAGTCTTGGGCTTTACACCTGAGCATAGAACCTTGTTGTAAGTGAGAACATCATGAGGGGAAGTGAAGCAAACTTAGGGAAGTGGACAAAACAGATTCATTCTATACTTTTGCCATTGCTGGTTTATACCTGGAATCTGCATGGTCAGTTGTTTTCTTCTCTACATGTGAGACAAACGTTTGCACATATTTTGACTGTCATTTACAGCTTCTTACAAACTCAGATACACGTTTACCCCTGTCTAGTTCCTTCCAAACATCAGGTAGAATGATTATTCTCTGCTGTCTTACTTAGAACCGTTCAGGTCATGGAATTAAAATTTACACTGTTTCCACTCCATAAAGCAGCGTCAAACAATGACATCTAATTTCCTATGGCCATGTTCTTTGTAGCTAATTGTCTTATAAAACTGAAATATTAAAAAAAAACATTTCTGACATGAGCATACACTATTACTATAAGGAAGCCCACATTACCGGTATGCATGTATTATGCTAATTCAGTTTTGGGACTTTCCAGACTTGTAACATGCCACTTCTCTCTACTTCATACAAAGTTGCTGCTAGCGGTGTGATTGGGACTGGTCCATAGGAATCAAAAGTTGTCAAGGGATACCATAAGCTCTGAGGCAGAATAAATTATTTTACCATGTCCCTTTCCTTGGGCATTCCATTTAAAGGAATGTAGTAGCTTTAAACCCAAGCAAGGGACAGCCCTGCACCCTGCATCAGGACCCCTGTCAGTGTGGCATTACCTCTGAAACCCACTGTGTCTAGCTGTTAAGAGTTTCATTCTTGGAGCACAGAAGACCTGAATATAAATCCAGACTCCATAATATCCTGGCTGACAAGTGTTGGGCGAGGCTCTCACCTCTCTGAGCCTCAGTTTCCTCATGTGTTAAGGGGAGATAATTTCCATCCCAAAGGATTATTGGTTCACTAAAGAAAACTCCTCCGAAATTCAGTGCTGGCAATAGGTCAAAGTGCAGTAGTCATTACTATTCAGAGACTTATTTGGAAGGGTCTGTACAGAGGCCCTCCCAAGAAGGAATTTATACCAATGCAGAAGCGATGTTTGGGGTCTGTTTGAGGTTGTCATGCAAGGGGATGGGTGATTCTGGCTACAGTGGTGTCCATCACATGGACTGTCCTGTGGCCCGTCTCATGACTTCTGCCTCATCTCAGGAAAAGCAGTCTAATATAGAACAAGTACGAAGCAGAACAAGGGCTTGAAGTTGGCATGAGCAGAAGTCAGCACCGCTGTGTGGTTGCCCAGGTATCAGGTGTGGCACATAGTGAGGTAGACACTGTCTACATGGCAGCCTCAGCGTTGGCACAAGTGGTAGACATGGCAAGAAGCTATGGGAGACGTGGGACCACCTCCTTCAGAAGCTCTGGGTCCTGTCCGCAGCAGATGTACCATACACAGCAGCAGGAGCAGGAGGAGATAAGAATGACAGATGCACTAGCTGTAAAGACCCAGGAACCAATATGGAGGTATTTGAGGTCATGCTCAAATTTCTACCAAGTAGTAGGTAAAGGTCGAGCCAGAGAAAAATGGACTCTTCCCAGACTGGTGTGGCTGTGCGAACCCGGGCTACCTTTGCATCCTAAGTGATACTTCCCAGGCCCCTCCATTCCACATTTCACATTCTAGTTCCTCTCTAGAGGGCTTGTCACCTATTTTTCCCTCTTTATACGTGTCTAGCTATCATTTATGTCATTCTTAGACTACGGTTAGCCGCATGTCACATATATGGATTTGTTATTAGCGGGGGTTCACCCAACCTTTGTAGTGTATAGAATATGGAATAAACAGCTTTCACACTTTCTCACTTTTTTCTCAGCATCTTTTCCTCTCCCCATCCCCTGACCTGCTCCCTGAATCTCTCTAGCCAAATATTCTTGCTTTTCCCCCGCAATGCTTCCCTTTCCTTGTACTATATTCAATCAACTGCACTCAGCCATCATAATGATGTCTTTGCAGATCTCTCTGCGTCAACATGAGCAGACTTGTGGATCAACTGTTTCCTTCTGTATGGAGGTTACAAGTCATTCCAGCTCTCTTTTGTTTTTCTTCATGTTGCCCAGAGTACTTTTTAAATATTTTACTTAAAAATTTTCTAAGTTAAAATGTTGGAACTATTTATTAAAAAACAAACAAACAAACAAACAAACAAACAAGCATCTCTGGTGTTTCTTAGTACCAAATGATGATTTTAGCAGTGTCTTCACCAGCACGGTGAAATTGGATGTAATTGTAACGACAACCAAAGCAACATTTTTAGAAAACTAAGAGTTCTTATTTTTAAATCCAGAATGAGGTTAGGTACACAGTACATTTCTGAATTAGTAGCTTTTTATTCATTGAAAATTAATATAATCACACATGAATAAAGAATGAGAGAAAGAAGGTAACAAGAGGCAAGAAGGAAGGGGGAGAGGGAGGGACCATCATGCATGAGTAAATACTTTCTTTGGACATTTGAAATCACATAAATTTCATAGTCTTTCTCAGAAGAAACTATGGACTCCAGTCACGATGGACTGATAGAATGGGAACATTCTGGAAGTCATACAGCAGCTCAAACATGAGCTTTTGGAATATACTTAGGCTGGGGGGGTCACTATTCTTTTTTTTTTTAATATTTTATTTATTTATTTGACACAGAGAGAGCACAAGTAAGCAGAGCAGCAGGCAGAGGGAGAGAGAGAAGTAGGCTCTCTGCCGAACAGGGAGCCGGATGCAGGGCTCGTCGATCCCAGGACCCTGGGATCATGACGGGAGTTGAAGGTAGCTGCTCAACCAACTGAGCCACCCGGGTGCCCGTGAGCGTCACCATTCCCTAAACAGCTTTATGTGCCAGGGCACTGGGTTTGGTTCCAGAAAGTGAGACACTTGACCTCTGCCTCCATTCAAGTGTTTTTAAATGTAACTCTTGAACAATGCTTATGTGGGGAACTAGACAAGAAAGGATTACCTTCCAAACAAAATAACAAATGCCCCTGACTCAAGAGTTTTGTGCCTAGCTATTTTTCTACATAATGAGAGGTTTTGGCACAATTGACTCTATTGTGGTATCTCGCACTGCCATCAAAGGAGATGGTTTGGACAAGAGAATGTGTTGCAGGGTCAAGGTGTGGTTGTTGGCCATGAAACAGAGTGGAAATGATAAAACAGAACACAGCAACACAAAATCAATACGGCCTGTACATAGATAGTTTAAGCTCATAACCTCATTTGTTTTATGTTCTGAAAATTCATAAAAATCTTCATGAATGATGTCAGCCTGTGTCAATCCTGTTGGTTCAATGTTCTCTCTGATCTATAGTACAATAACATGATGAAATAAACTGGAGCAGAGGGATATACGTTCAAAGTGTAGAAGATATAATCATCTTTAATGACCTCGGACCCATCTTCCTTGGAGTATAACTGAGGTGAGGGACAGAGGATAAATAAGATGCTGAGATGTGGGAGATCCAGAGAGGTAAACAGAGGCCCAACTAATGGTGAAGCTGAAATAGAGGCCAGGAGAAGAATGTCTCCATCCAGACAGATCTAGGCATTTGTTTTCTCTCATGCCAAGGTGGTATCACTGCAAAGGCAGCCATATTGGCAGGGAGTCCACGAGCTGTGCCACAGAGCTCTGTCCTCACCTTCAGTGGATCTAAAGAGGGGCATGAGATAAGCAGTCCTTTGACATTGAGTAGTGATAGATACAAGGAGTGGGCAGAAGGACAAAACCTTTTATTCTTCCTACTCTTCCAGACTCTGACTCTCCTTCCTTCCAAATCATTTATACTCTTCCAAATTCTTCAGTTCAAGAGCATGTTTAGCTCTTAACCACATTTCTGTTAATATTGACCTTCACCTGGAGAGTCATATTGATTTTGTATTGAGATTATATATGTGCTCATCATCTTTATAAGATCTTTGTTTTCACAAATCTTGACATTCTTATAGAACATGAACATGTCAGGTCAGTTACTTGACTTTTTTATTTCTCCAGGGGATTAAAGTGATAAATAATGAGTGAGATATTTATTACTTTCTCTTTTGCCTAAAAGCTTTACTCCCATTCCAAAAGCTACATCATCCTGCCAAATTTAGGTCATAGAATGAAAGGGTAAAATATATGTATGTGTAAGCCACCTGATAAATATAATTTTTTTGGTCTAAAAGCTATTTGTTTTCCATAAGCTGTATATAGATGATTGTCTTTACTATCTTATTCTAAGGGATTCTCTCTGTTTTTGAGCTTCCAACTATGGAAGAATTGAAAACCTTATTATCAGTTTAGAGGAGAATTGTAAAATTAACAACTTCTAGGCAAGACTTCTAAGGAAATTTGGAGAGTTTAAGGAATTTAAGACTGGGTGAAATCTGGAAATGGGGTCCTCATGTTTGAGGTCACAAGGGACATTAGCATTTCTGCTCTGAGCCTTGCTCTCTCACACAATGGCTAGAATAAAATAGAAGTGAGGCCACAAAGAACCATTGAATGGGGGTTCACCTCCTTATCCTGAGTCCTGTGTAGCCTCTGATGGTCCCTTAACCTTTAACCTTTCCTCGGCTATGAAAGGAAGACGCTCATGGCTCCACTCTAGAGCTGTTGTGAGAAGGAAATGAGATCACCCACTTAAAACGAGCAGCTTGCCTTTGTGGGCGAGGCACTATTCCAAATGCTGTATGTATTACTTTATTCATAACAACGGCGTGAGAGACATGCTGTGTCCGTTCCTTGGCAGGTGAGAAAAGGAAGGCACAAAACCGAACTTTGTTTGCAAGTCTGCATTCTTCACCACTCTTTACACTTAGAGCATCAACTCAAACACTGCAAAGTCTCACTCGAAGTGAACTAGACATATTATTATGCCTTAGCTTTCCATTATTCCAAATCTTCTCAAGGGTGTCTTTGGAAATTCCTGCAGAAACAGAATGAGTGGTGCTGGGGCGCCTGGGTGGCTGAGTGTTAAGTGTCTGCCTTCGGCTCAGGTCATGATCCCAGGATCCTGAGATCAAGCTCGGTGTTGGGCATGCTTCTCCCTCTCCCACCTCTCTCGCCGTCTCTCACTCTCTGTCAAATAAATAAATAAAATCTTATTTTTTTTAAAAGAAAGAGGGGTGTTAAAAATCACCTTGCGTGCACAGTGAGTGTAGGAGTGCGTTTGAAAGGAAGTTATATAATAATTACCAAATGTGACACATTCAAAAGTGACTGCGAAAATACTACCTCATGATTTTGATGGAGTAATTAAGAGGTGCTGCTGAGGAAAAGACATTTATTTCTTTCCTTTGCTCCTGAAAAACTAAGGCCATTTATTTATCTATTTATTTGTTTGCTCATTTATTGGTAGATGGGGCATTATTGTTCAAATTCAGGATACTTAATTTAGGAGTCGAAAGAGTGATGCCACTCATACAACGATCACAGCCTTTAAAAGTAAATTTCCTATTGTCAGACACCCAACTGAACTGGCATAAATACATGACAAATTGTGAAACAGTTGATTAAACCAGTTGCCAAATAGAACTCCATTCAGATAATAACTTGGCATTCAACACATTTAGCACAGACTATATGAAAAGTCTTTATTTAGCAAAATCAGAGATCAAGATTGTTATCCTACACGTATTTTCTCAAAAATAATGTGATTATAATAATAACAATGCGATGAGCTTTGGTATGAACAGCTTCTGGGCTCAGTTGACTAGAAAGTGCATTTATTTTTGCCAGTGAAGGATGTGGTTACATAGTAGAAAAGTAGGTGAGTTATTGATTTTTTCCCTAAAGACTGCTTATGTTGTAGATGATGACCACAAAAGTCAACTGATATTCTCAAGACTACCCAGCAAAGGTGGGCCAGGATCCAGGACTCTTGCTTGCTAGGTCTTGATCTTCCCATAACAATAAATTACCTCCTTATTTTTTGGATTCCTCATGCTTAGTAAGTCCATAATTCCTTGGAAACATCCTCCAGTAGAGACAGTTTGGGGCCAGATTTGCTGGAGGTACTTTCTTCCCATGGTGGGGCAGGCTTAAAGGAGGAAGGACAGGGTGAGCTGCCTCCTTCTGTGCATTACCGGTGGCCGGCTCCCTGCTCTTACATGGCTGATGCAGCACTCAGGTTGGTTTTCATCACATCCCTCTGCTGTATGAACCAATGTAACAGTAATCTCCACTTAACACGTCCTGAATTAACTTAAGCTAAGGGGCTTCATTAGAAATAATGGTAACATTTTCCCCTTCTTTCCAGCAATTATTATATTTGATAGAACTTTCAGAAAACGTTAAGTAATACCATGAAAATGAAAATCCTAATCTTAGTCTTGATTTCATGACATCATGAAATGTTCTGGCCCTCCCCAACCTTGCACTAATATGGTGGAAACTGGGACTCAATCTCAGAACTCTTTCTGCAGAGCACCATACCTCTGCTCTGACAGCTACCTACAGCTACTGCCAACTGGCAGGAATGAGCAAAGGCAGAGAAAACCATTTGCCATTCATACTCCAGTTTTGCCATGCATGGAAAGTGCTCTCCTTTATCCCATTTACTTACAGATTTCTTCTATTTTTATATTTTTTTCTTTTTTTAAAACAGGCTTGCATATATATGCAGCATTTTCCAAAGTGATTACATGCTTTTTGTTTCTTTGGCTATTATCAGCATGGATTACATTAATTTCAAAATGTTAATTCATTCTTCAGTTTCTAGCTGAACTATTTTTTGGCCATGATGTATATAGTCTTATATATGCTAATTTTTAATTAGGGTCTTAGTTTCTCTATTAGCAAGTGACATTTACCATCAGTGTTGTGCAACTTAACATTTTTTTAGTGTCAAGGCTTTGCTACCTTACTAACATCATTTGAGGAATTTCCATCTCTTAATATGTCCCAGAGTTATATAAAATGTATCTACTTTTTACAGGGTCTACAGTGAGGCCTATAAAACCATCTGAGCTAAGTGATTCTTGGAATGTTCTCAATTTTGTCCATGATTATTGATATATTCAAATTTTCTTCTTTGCTTAGATTTTGGTCATTTACATTTCTTTAGAAAGTTACTCATTTTATCTGCATCTTTACATTTAGTTTCAAAGAATCTTAGTTAGTATTCACTTACAGGTGTTATAGTCTCTTATTCATACTTTCTAGTCTAATTGTGAATGTTGCACATTTCTGTTTTTTTTAATATATAATTTTTACTCATCTTAGAATTGCCTATTTCATTGGTCTTAACAAAAAAAACAATTGTTGCATTAGTTTATTAATTCTATGGACCTTATCATATATTTTATTTAGAAGAAAGTTTTTTAAAAAGCTACTACTTCTATTTTTCTATAAAATATTTTTATATTGATTCCAAGTGTTTTCCATATTTCAATAAACTTTTCTTTGTTACTTTTACTCATTGATTTATTCCTAACATTTATAACACTTGTTCTTTATTGATATAAACAAGGCCCTCTATTCAAGACTTTTTCTTTCATTCTTTCTTATATTAACATAAAACAGGTTCTTTGTGTTGCTATTGCTTACTATGACACACTCCATTAATTTAAAGCTTTTTCTGTCATTTTATTTTGTGTATGTTGTAAAGATCAGCAAAGAATGTTTTTAGCCATAAGTCAGAAATCAGAACTAACCAAAGCTTAAGCAAATAAAAATAGTGTCTTTTGCTCTTCTATTTTGTTTTGTTTTGCCTTTTAAGACATCTAAGGCCATAGATTCTTTTCATATGCCATCCATTTTTAGCATGTTACTTTGTTGCCTCGTGTTTGCAAGATGGATACTGCAGCTCTAGACATCACAACAATTTCCAAGCCAAGACAAAGGGTAAGAATGGCACCATTATTATGTTAGTTTCTTCCATGTGAAAAGTAAAAACTTTCCAAGACACCCCACAATTCCCTGTCCTTAACTAGAACTGTATGACATGACCAGCCATAGCTGCAAATGAGGCTAGAAAGTATTTATCTATTCTAGAGTCTCTGGTAGAAGATAAAGAAGAATGAGTCGGAAATATCTGACTAATTAACCAACTAACTCTTGTCTGCTGCAATATGTCTATTGGAAGTAAAAATTATGATTTTTTAAAGCAATCTGAAATGTGACTTTTAGATTATTATAATTGATTTTAATCCTCTCATTATGCTTCTCCCCTTTTTTATCTTTTAGCATTATATAGTAGATAGTTTCTTTCCTTTTTCTCCTCTCTTAGAATTTCTACTATTAGTTAATGTTTGTTGAAAAAAAATTTTAACCTGTTTTTCCTATAAGATTCAAAAATTGAATTAAATCTTCAATATCTCATTATTTAAGAGAAGTAATGATTAATTCCCAACTTTCCCTTTTGTTATATTTAATCACACTCCTGTTACCTGACTTATATGAATATTTGAGATTTATATCAGAATACAATATTCTGTATCATGCAGTTCATTGGTTTTCAACATATTCATAGAGCTATGTGCCCATCACCAAGATTTATTTTAGAACATGTTCATGACTCTAAAAGGAAATACACAAAAATGCATTACATTATTAGTTCTTCCTTTATATATATATATATATATATATATATTTCAGTATATTCATTGTTTTAGCTAGATTTTCAAATGTTCTTCAGGCTTCCTTCTTTTAATTTAATTTAATTTAATTTAATTTAATTTATTTATTTGAGAGAGAGACATAACAAAAGAGATAGAGAGAGATCACAAGCCCTGGGGGTGAGGGAGAAGCCTCTGGGTTTGATCCCGGGACCCTGGGATCATGGCCTGAGCTAAAGGCAGACTAACTGACTGAGCCACCCAGAGGAGGGACCCCCTAGGCTTATTTCTAACTTAACTGGTTGCAATACTTAAACTCACTGTTTCATAACCTTTGTTAGCTGGAGAGTAAACTCAGCAATGTGTAGCAGAAAACTTAAATAATAGTTGCTTAAACAAGATAGCTATTTGTGTTCTTTTGGTTAACAAGAAGTCTAAATGTAGGGAAATCAGAATTGGTATAGAAGCTTCACAATATCATTGGCTACTCAGGATCTTTAATACCATCCCTGGAATGTGGTCTATTTTCTCCAAGGTGGCTGCATTGGATTCAACAGTTATGAAGGAAGGGCCTTGGGAAGGAAGGAAGGCTGTCCATGTATCAGGAGAGCAATACCTTCACAGAAGCCCTCAGTGCCCTCTGCTTACATCTCATTGGCCAGAACTATGTCCGACCCAGCCAGCTCCTGCACACACCCCTCTTCCAGGAAGACTTGTGGCTTTTTGATGGACACACTAACATGAACACAATTAGAAAGGGAAAATCAGTATTGGACAGGCAACAGTCTTGCCGAATTCCTCTTTTTTGACCTCTTCTGAGATTAGTTGAAGTAGATAATCAATTAATATTTTAAAGAGTACATTTTAAAATTTCCTATGTATCTGAAACTCTAGTTCCATGTTTTCACATGTAAAAACCCAACTTTGCCTCAAATCATGAAGTTTCCCATTCAAACCCTGTATTTATTTTCTAAAGCTTCATTAAGACATATCTTACATAGCATAAAATTCCTGCATTGAAAGTGTGTACTTTAGTGATGTTTAGTGTATTCATGAAACTGTCCTTCCATTGCTACAACAATCTGTTGTAGAACATGTTCATGACCTCAAAAGGAAACTCCATTCACATTAGCCATCACTCTTCATTCCCTTCCTCTTCCCAGTGCCTGGAAACCATAATCTACTTTCTGTCTCTATGGATTTGCCTATTCTAAGAAATTTCATATAGATAGAATTATATAATAGACGGCCTTTACAATTACTTCTTTCACGTAGTGCAATGTTTTCAAGTTTCATCCACGTTGTAGCAGGTAGGAGTACTTCATTCATTTTGTTGCTGAATAATATCCCATTGTTTGAATGCACTATATTTTATTTATCTATTTCATAGAATTACCATGCCATTGATGGATATTAGATTTGTGCCCACTGTGGGGCTATCATGAGCTTTCATGTGAAAGCTTTGTGTGAGTATGTTTCATTTCTCTTAGGAGTATACATAGCTTGGAGTGGAATTATTGGGTATTAGGATAACTTTATGTTTAACTTTTTGAGAAAGTATCAAACTGTTTTGCAAAGAGACTGAACCATTTCACATTCTCACAGCAGAAAAGAAGAGTTCTAATTCCTCCACATTCTTGTCGACACTTGCTATTGTCAGTCTTTATTTTAGCCACTTTGGCAAGTATAAAGTGACATTTCATTGTACTTTTACATTGCATTTCCCTAATGACTAACAATGTTGAGTATCTCTTTGTATATTTATTGGACATTTATATCTCTTCTTTGGAAAACTATCTATGCAGAGGCTTTGCACATTTTTGATTTGGTTATTTGACTTCTTATTGTTGAGTTGTGAGAATTCTATATGGTATACATATTCAGGACACAGGTTTCTTGTCAGAGATATAATTTGAAGATATTTTGTCCTATTATATGGGTTGTCTGTTCAATTTCTTTCTGGTGTCATTTGATGCACAAAAGTTCATCCTTTTGATGAAGTTTTTTTGCTTTGTCATTAAGTGACAATGCTTAAGGCATAAGAGACCATTGTCTAACCTAAGTGACAGTGATTTACTTTTATGTTTTTTTTTTTTCTAAGAGTTTTATAGTTGAAGCTCTTACAATGAAGCTTATGATCCTTTTGAGTTAATTTTTGTGTATGGTATGAGTTAGGGGTCCAAATTCATTCCCTTGCATGCAGATATCCAATTGTTCCAGCACCATTTGTTGAAAAGACTAATCTTTCCCCCATTAATTTGTCTTGCACCTTTGTTGAAAATCAATTGACCATAAATGGGAGGGTCCATTTCTAGATTCTCAATTCTATTCTGTTGTTATGGAATATGTCAGTATGTCTATTATTATACCGTTACCATATTGTCTTGTCTTCTAGAGTTCTATAATAGCTTTTAAAATCATGGGGTCTCTCAACTTTATTCCTCTTTTTCAAAATTGCTACTTCTAGGTTTCTCCTTGCTTGTGTCTCTGACTGGGAATGCTTTGTTTTGAATGCAGCATACCACCATTGGCCCTCCCTTAGCTCCTTTTCTAGTCTTGGATTTTTTCTGGAATTTTCAGCCCCTGTGGGGATGTGGGAAGACAAGATAGGGATCTTGTCAGGCATTTATCCTCCAGCCACCTTCCAAAGGACTTCAACAGCATGGAAGTAGAGGGGATGTCTCATTCTTTCACAGATGTAGGCATCAGAGTGCCAGGTCAGGGGATAGACAGCATCTTTCTCCTTCCTCTTTGCTCATGGTCTCATTTGGTTTCATAAAGCCTCCTTTAACGAAGCCTGGGTAGATTCCTTTTAACCCCATTCCCCCTTCTGTATAACTGATGTTTGCCCAGTACCTCCCACTATGACTATTAGAGTCTGTTCATGGCCAGCATCTATCTTGGTTGATTTATGTTCATGTCTGGATGATAGTATTTTGAATAATACCCTGTTCATCACACATGGAAATTACCCTTAGATACTAAGATGTGATTACCTTTCAGGATAAGCTTTGCCACTGTTACAAGCTTTCATCTAAGCTGTGATTTAGAACTGTAAACCAGGTGCCACTTGGCTTTGGAGGTCCCCATTGGATGGGACATGAAATCGTGGTGTAGCTGCAGTTTCTGACTGTACTGAGTAATTTCATTTAATAATCATTTTGATTTTCCTCTGTGTAAATTTTCCCTGAGTGGAGGTTAGTCTCACTGGGAGGTGAATTCATTCTCTCAAGTCATTAAGGTTCCAGTTAGTGCTCCGTAGCTATAATTAATTAAACTATACTCAACTTCCCTAAAAATTAAATTCTCTATATCCCCAGTGAATTTGAGATTCACACTGCATAGATTGAGGCATGAACACACCAAAACCTGAATTTTTCTTGAGGCTTATATTACCCATTTTTTTTTTTTCTTTTCCTCCCAGTCTGCCTTGATGAAGGTATCTTGTAAGTCGGGACATGATGAAGGTGAGGTTTCATTTCTACTTTTGTACTTCAAAGATTTTTTGTTGGTTAATCTAAATGTCTTAACTGATAATAATATCTGAGAAGAGGGTGATAGACAGTAAAAAGGAGGAAGTATTCTTTATTTTAATTAAAATGCTAACATAAGGCATGATCATTGAGTGATCATATTATAAAACAGCTACTTGTTCTGCCATAGTTAAGTGTGATTTGATGCGTCCATTATGAGCCTCTATTCTCAGGGGTTTATATCTTGGCCAAAATAGTCCCTCCAGGCTGAAACTTGGCAGACAACTCAGCCTAATTACAGTCATTTTCCTTTTTGGATTAAGAAAATGGAATTATTACAGTGCTTTAAGCCCACCCATCCCCATATTTTCAAAGGTCTGTATTTATAACCTCATAAATTGTGGGCTTTTGATCCTTTCAAATAAGATGGCAACTTAGCAAGAACCAAAGGAGCTCTTAGTACCTGTGGGCAACTTGACCCAGACATTCCAGTGAGAGAGACTCATCCTTCTGCAAGCAATTGTAGCCAGGACTCCCGGAAGTCACTGCATTAGTAATAAGGTTCATGGGAGTATCAAGAAGGCCTGTGCTGTGGGTTTTGCTACCTTCAGTAAATAGGCAAGGTGTATTTCATACTCCCAAGTCATGAGTCCACAGCCCCATCACATCCCTCCCTTGCCTTTCAGCTGCCCTAGAATTGTCTTACAACATGTCTGACCTCCATGTTCCTCATTCATATTTACCCATTAAGAGGGGTAGACAAAATTCAAGCAGCTTAGTGGTGATTAGTAGGTTCTTGGGGCATTAGCGGAAATCCTGGGCCAGCGAGTCTTCTCTGCAGGAGTCACTTGTGCTGTAATCTTGGAAACCTCAGGGTTCAGTGGCTTTACCACCTCCAGAGGGCCAGTAGGTGATTTGTTTGCTTCCATGAATTATCATTTTATTATTTTTGTCACAATTATTTGACACATAGATCACCAGGGAAAGTATTAAACTTTTCACCACTTCTTAGGTGCAATAAGTGAAATTGGACTTAAAATTCTATATCTTACCTTTTCTAGCCCACTTGACTTTTTTTTTATAACTCAAGGCATGTCATGTCCTCTTTGAAATACTTTCACTTAAAGTGAAAGCATTGTAGGTAGTAGATGAAATGCTTTTGCAACTTTTAGACAGCTTCCCTAATGAAAACCACAACCTACAATTTGCAAACTTTTGTGAAGAAGTCAGTGTGGTTTCTGCAGTTTACAGCTTGGAATTCCCTGGGTTCTTGCTTGTAAATCTATCTAGATCTATGCCATGAATATGTAACATGCAGACTGATGCTGAATGTAGCACTGTGATATAAATAGGCTTCTTGGGCTTTTCAGAAAAGCAACAGGAGTTAAAAAAAAAATTCAACTCCGTTTTCTGCACTGTGCAGCCCATTAAAGAGACTGTAGAATCAAAATGCTGAAGATGTTAGATGGAAAATGTTGCTGAATCAGTCCCTTCCAAGAGGCTGGTATGAATGAATCACATGGTGCAGAGGGAGAAGATGCTGGACCCACTCCTAGGTGTCCAAGGTTTCCTGTAGTCGGAAGGTTTGGTATTTGTGTGAGTGCAGTGAGCAAATAAGGTATGTCAATGATACATACAAACGAAGTTACAGCAATTAAATTAAAAACTAAAAAGGTTTTGAATGTTAAAACCGAAAACATTTTAATTGAACATAATTCTATGGAAGGCTATTAAATTACCACCTTGGAACAGAAGCACAAACAATGTGATAATGAGCTATGGAACCAAAATTTAGAACAGATAAGCTGAAAAAATTACAGGTACCCTGGTGTAGGAAATGCACAGTGCTGATGATATGAAAATATGAATTATTTATACCTTCTTTAAATGTAGAATGTAAATTTGCTTGGAATTAATTTCTGTTGGGAAATCACTACACAGTAAACATGGCTGTCTCTTAGGGTAATATTTTTCCTCCTAAATGTTATTATTATTATTTTATTATTGTTGTTGTTGTATTGGGAAGAAGAGGAGATGAAAAAATACTCAAGATTGAAACTGCCAACTTATGGTTACCCTGTAAAATTAAAATATTTTATTTCTAGGCAACAATGTAGGTGCTTACGAAGTGAATTATCCTACACCTTCCAACAAAGGATAGCCACACTGAGTGTTATGGACTGAATTGTTTTCTGGCCGAAGATTCCTGCTGAAGCCCTAACCCACAATGGGATCATATTTAGAGACGGGATCTTTGGAAAGTAATTAAGGGTCAATGAGGGTATAAAGGCAGGGCCCTAACCCAATGGGACTGCTATTCTTGTAAAAGAAGAGGATCTCCATGTGTGTATGTGTGTGTGTACAAAGGAAAGGTCATGTGAAGATGTAGCAAGAACATGGCCAGCTACAAACCAGGAAGCAAACCCTTTGCAGGAATGGAATTGTCAACATCTTGATCTCAGACCTGTAGCCCCCTGAACGGTGAGAAATGAATTTCTGTTTTTTAAGCCACCCGGTCTGTGGTGCTTTGTTATGGGATCATGGGCAGACTAAGACACTAGGTCAGTTAGATGCACATTTAAATTTAATTTGAAGACATTTTTATATTTACTTATGTTCATCCACTGAAGACTATAAAGGCTTTTGTTATTTTCAACCCTCTGAACTGTGTGTACATGAATGCCCCTGTATACCATCCCTCAATTACTTCTGTTTATTGATTCATTGAATGTATATTTTGTTTCTTGAGAACTGGAAATTCAATCTGTAATCACTGTAAAAATTGTTGAGATAGTTTACATTTTTTTTTCCCAACTAAATCTTTAAAGTCTGATGTGTGTTTATATTTTCAGCCCATCTTCACCAAGCACATTTCAAGAGCTTGTAGCCACATGTGGCTAGTGGCTCTCATATTGGACAGTACAAGTTTAGATTCGTTCAAATTAGTTAATCTCATGCAAAAGTACCCTGGAATAAGTCTACCATATCTATAAAAGCATATTCAGTGATCAGCCAATAAATTTTTGAGTCTTCTTAAATATGTATACTGACTCATCTCAACTATAGTCTAAAAGGAGAAAGGAGAAAGAAAATTTGTGATTATCTAAGAGGCATGAACATGGAACCACTGATTGTGGTCTTGGGTCCTGGCTTCTGTCTTGACTAACATCTTCCTCCTTAACTAACCTTCCAGGAAACCTCAGTAGCTTCTCACCTCAATGCACTTCACAGGTGGGGAAACTGAATCCAGAAAAGGAAAGCAATTGGTTTGACAAAATTATATAGTTAATTAGTAACAGAACTAAGACTAAGACTCGGGTGTTTCATCCCTCTATCCATTAATCTTTAATAAATCATGACATTTCTGAATTGATGCCAAAATGTCTTGTAATCCTTACCAAAATAACTGTACTTCAGAACATACTCAAGTCATATAAATCATGTGTGGGGATGGTGGGAGGAAGAAGGAGGAAAGGGGTTTAATGAATAACTTTTGTTAATTAACATAAATATATACTGATTTACCTCAGCCTCTCAGAATATTTTTAGGCTCTCTTGCCATTTATTTCTCTTCTCTATCCTAGCTGAAGACCATGTTCTGAAGTCCTTTGGACCAGATGAACTAGCTGTGAGGTCTGGACTTATAATTTCTCTGTGACTCAGTTTCCTCAACCTATACAACAAGAAGAAAAGAGGTACTTCTCTTATAATGTGACTGGAGGGATTTAATAAAATAAGACATTAAAAATCACAGTAGAATCTGGTACATATTAAGTATTTAATATATATCTGTTGTTATGGACGATAAAATTGCCACATAACTGAGTTTCAAATGATGATGTTGATTACTTTTTATTCTCTTCTAGTAAGAAATTGTTTCTGGATGGAATGTCTTCCCATCTTCCCTTTGAGAGTGTTGGTGGGAGGCAAATGTAATGGAGGTCACATTCTAGAAGCCAAAAGGTAATACATGTTTTCTCACATACTCTCATTCAAGACCAAAGCCGAACACTTCCTAAGAGCAAGAGGAGAGTATGTGGGTGCCCTCATCATTAGTGAAGGGTTCTCTGGCTGTTTGTGCTTGTAGACTTGTACGGCGTCTGACGAGTTCTCTCTAAGTGTCTCTGCTGCCCATCTCCCCCTTCTCTCTGCCTTAGCTTTACTGGACCTTCTTCCCATGAGCACCCCTTGCTTCTTCCACATTGAACATCTCAAAACTCTATCCACTCATCAACCCCTTATCCATGCTGTGTCTTTGCACCTAACTTTCCCTCAGCCTAGAACATTCTTACCACTCTCCACTCTCCCTACCCAAAACCTCTCTTCACCTTTTCTTGGCAATGTACAACTTCCAATACCAGCTCTTCCTTGAATTCTGAATGCTACTGGGCCCCTCCGGTATTTTGTTTTGACCTGTTAAGTTACCAGAAGATGTGTGTTGAGCTTCTCTTCCCCACCAATGGGGGCTCCTTCTGGAGGTGGGGGACCCACTTTACTCACTTCCCCATCCCCAGCTCCTAGCACATGGCCTGGTGTATCCTAAGTGCCCGTGCAGATGGGTTAGATAAAGGAATTAAGGATCCTGCCCACAGCTGACCACCATTCTTACCATGATAGCCCCAGAGCTCTTTCCCTTCTGTGCTCAGTCTGGAGCTCAATTAGGCTTCCAAATGTAAATTCTGTCTTTTAATTATGAACTGTAGAAAAATGTATGTGTGAATGTGGGTGTATTTTAAACCTTGGGTGCCTGCATTCTTTCTACCTTTGCCTGTTTTGGAAATGCTTGCCTTCCCTGGGATCATGCCTCTCTCTCAATAAATGGACATGAAAACGAAGACGTGAATATTTTTATCTGACATTATTTTGGAGCATTGCTTTCCTGTTTGCTGCTGTTTCTTTTTCATGGACCATTAGCAGCTTCCAAAGGCAATATCCTTTCACTGTCACACTATGCCATGGGGGGCCATTTCAACAACTTCAGACTAGGACATTAAGTGCAATTCTGGATGAGAGTCAGCACATAACCAAATAAAAATAATAAAGGGAAAGCTTGTAGGAGCCATTTGGAACGCTGTCCCGCGCTGAATTCATTTGCAGCCTCGCAGAAACCTACCCATCACCGGTGATCAGCCCCAAGCCCGACCGTACCTTATTTAATTGTAAAGTATTTCATATCCTCAGAAACAGCCCTGCTCATTTGCTTTTCCTTTTTTGGAGATTGTCTTGGTGGAATGCTGAGATTCTAATCAGTGGGAGAAGGAGAAAATGCAGGTTTTGATTTTAGCGGAAAAAAAAAGAAGGTGCATTTCTTACAGCTTCTCTCCCTTTCTTAAAATGAGCATTTCAGAGGCCTCTTTGGAAATTCTTCTAAAATAGGTGCTTAGCACAGAGGAGAAAGAGACAGAAAAACAAGGTGAATTAAGCTCAAGTGCCTAATTCAGCATGAGCCACTGTCACTCCTGGTCTCCACATGGATGGCAGCTTCCGAAATGAGCGGGAAAAACCCAGCATGGGAATTGGTTTCCAAACCAGTGTCCCTGATGGTCAACCCACTTGAGAGCGTCCTCAAGTCTAGCCAACCCAGGGAATTTCAGCTTACATCAGTGTATCCCTAACATTCCTGACATCACGGGTCCTCAGAAAGGCCAGTTGTTGAAGATACTGATTCCTAGAGACCTCTCACCTTGAAATTCTGACTTGGAAGGCCTGGCGTGGGTAACAAGAATCAGTATTTTAAAGGGTTCTGGATGAACCTTATGATTTGGCAGGTGAGAAAACACTGCCTTAATTTATTTATCCATTCTCTAAATAAACTTCTTTGATAACCAGTTTTGCATGAGGAGGTTTCCTAGAAACTGTGGGGACAAAGCAGGAACAGAGGTGGATCCTGCCCCCCAGGAGTCCAGAAACTAGAAGTCTGTGGTGCTCCCAGAAAGCTCCAGTTCATGCTTTTGTCTTCAGCTTCTCTACAACTCAGTGATGCAGATGAAGAAACACTGGTGGTGTGTTCTCATCACCCAGTCAAGAAATACTTGGAGAGTTTTTGTGCTAGGTACCATTCCTAAGACCCAAAAGGGTCACACCCCAGAGCTGATCCTTCAGTTCAAAATATCTAAGGACAGGCTACATTAGAAGACCAGAGATGTCTAATGAATCTATTTAACTAAATAATACTAATATTCATATAAATAAATAAATAAATAAAGCTAATATTCATCACATGCTTACTATGTGCTGAGATCTGCACTGGACATCTTCCTCTAAGCTCCTTTAGGTGAAGGACTGTTTTGTTCATTGTTATATCCCCAACTCTTAAGACAGGACCTGGCACATAGTAAATGTTCAATAAATATTTGTTAAATAAATATTTGTTAAATCAATCAATCAATATTTGTTAAATAAATAAATATTTGCTAAATAACTGATAAATATTTGTTAAATAAATATAAGTAAATACATTAAATAAATTCGTTAAATAAAAGTTTGTTAATAAATAAATAATAAATAAATTAGCTGACCTAATCAGAAAGACAGTTCTCTGAGCTAAATACTAAATACTCCAGATATTCTGTAACTCTGGAAAGGAGCGTAGAGAATCTGTGTTTTTATCAGTCTTTGAAAGCTTCTTCAGGTCAGCCAGGTTGGGAAGTAGGAAATCTGGACCAACTCCCTAACAGATATATAAATCCCCTGGATTATATTCTACTTCAATACTTCTTTGACTTCTTGAACATTTCAAGAACAAGAAACTCACCACCGATTATGCTAGCTCTTACTGTAACCCATAGCAAAGTCCAATCACTGTAATTATAGAAATGCTCTTCCTTAGGATTACTGGAGTCTGACGTTTTCTTCACTACTTCTATCCTGATTTTCTCTCCAGGTAAAGGATGATGCATACATTTAGCTTCTGATCACCATGTATGATGAAGAATTGGATCATATCATCATACCACGATCTAGAAACAAGAGAAATGTTGAGTCCAAGCGGATCGTAGCTGAGAGACTTAGAGCCCGGACTCATTAAAAATCAACACTGTGCTCTGAGTTGGAAGTACATGGACCCAAGTCCCATAAACTCAGGTTTGAAACTTGACCTACGTATTAATTATACGACCTTGTACAAATTCCTTGGGCTCTCTGAACTTCAGTTTTCCCATATGTAATGTGGCAATAATAAAATACACTACTATGGTGTGTGTAAAATATAATAGGTACCAATAACAAAAATAAAATCCATATGTAAAAGTGAAATAATATCACATTAAAAATAGCTAATATTTTTCTTGTGCTTATTATGTGCTGAGCAGTGTCTTAGCTAATCTTCCCTTGAAATCCTTTGGCCTGTTTTGTTTGCTTTGCTCATGGTTGTATCCCCAGCACCTAGAACAGCATCTGACACATAGTAACTACTCAATAAATATTTGTTGAATCAATGAGTCCACCCATTAGCTTACCTAATCTTCAAAATAGCTCTGTGAGCTAAATGCTACTGGTAACCCTATCTTCACAGTTGGGAAATCTGAGACTGGTCACTCAACCAGGAGGTGATGGTATGGGAGTTAAAACCCAATATATTCCCAATGCAAGTTATTACGTGTCTTTCGCCATTCATTGTTAATGTTAGTCAATATACCATTAGATTTTGTATCCTTATGCCTTGTGACATCTGTTGCTGGAGAAGGCGTACATGAATTTTGTTGGGGGACTGGACCTTAACCTGTCATTACTCCATCCTGTGGGTGAATGTGGGAAGCTGGAGGCACCAAAACGGGGCAGCATTCTTTTTGTCCAGCTCCCTGTGGCCTCGCCGCCTGCCTTGCGAGATGCCCAGAGCCTTGGTTGTCTTTTCCTCCCACTGAACAGTCACTAGGAAAAGCGAGAACTCTAAAACTGCTGGACTGAAAATGAAATATGCAATGGCTTCGGGCTATGTGTTCCCTTTGCTGGGAAGCACTGCCAGGATAATTGTTTCTACAAAAAGAAACTACAACTCTGGCAAAAAAAAAAAAAAAAAAAAATCAAACCCTCTGTTTGCTTGAACCTATCATAAAGCATTGCTGGTAATTATAGAAGCTGATTGTGCGACGGTTTAGTTTAACTTAATTGGCATTTTTTTTTAAGCTGCAACACAATAAAAATAGTAAAGAACGAGTCAGGTTCTAGAGATGGAACATTTAGCTTTGGTGAAATGTCAAAGATCTGTACACAGTGCCAAAGGTGTGGGAACGTAACTCTCGGCTGTCAGCTCTGTTATTTAAACCTTTTCTCCTTGCGTTTTAAATTTTGTTTCCTGAGTGCAGAGTCTGATGTGGGCCTTTAGCCCATTGCAGCTAAACAGGTCTTTCAGGGGTTGTGGGAAGAAGTGTGCCCCACAAACTAATTCAGAACCATGAGAGTCCTGCGTCTGGGAGAGATCGCTTGTGCCAGACGAACTATGTCCCATTTGGGGGGTTCATTTTACTTGATTAAAAATTGATTAAATCTTTACCTCTTTTTCCATCACTGGGGAAGGTCTCATCCTTATTCCCCTCCCTTGGCCTCTTCCCGCATTCTCTCCATCATCATGTTCATCATCTTCATCTCCCTCATCATTACCAGACTAAATAATAATAGTGACAACAGTTAGCCCACTAGGTTATGATCATTGCCATAGGGCAAATACGAGGCCAAGGACTTCGGAGAGATTATCTCATCTACTCCTCAAGGCAACAATTTAGAAGCCATTCATGACAAAGTGGCAGAGCTTAGCCATGACGCTACCTAGCACCAAGGCCTATGATTTTATCCATGATGTTATTCTATGACTTTTAGAGTTTTGTCTACAATTTGGCCCCCATCTCTGGAACAAAGCATAGTGCTGGTTCACAGCCAAGGCAGAAAATAGAGCGAAAACCTCAGGGCCACCATTCAGTGAGGCTTAAATTGGTCTTACCACCTGTAGATGGTAAGGGATGACCCATGGTGCGGAGGGAGCATCTTCCTTCCTGGTGGCAGTCTTCCATGTGCAATAAGCCCTCCCCACGACTCCTCCTCCAGGCAGGACTTCTGCCCCCTTTCCTGGCCCAACTTGCCAGGTCTCCAGTGGGCTTGGGGCTCTTCCCTGAACTCCAGCCCACTATTTGGGACCAGAGAGACTCCTCCCTGTTTTTATCAGTTTTTTGCCCCATCCCCAGGCTTAGAGCCCCTGAATCCTGTATACAGTGAAGACTAGCTATTCCTTTTAAATGAAAATCTCAGTGATGGTGATGATCCTAGTGATTTATTGAATGCTATTTGCCAATGCTATGCTAAGTGATTTTCCTTGTACCAGCTGTCCTCACAATGAACCTAGGAGGTTGGTCTGTTGTTCCCACCATTTTCCGAAGGAGGAAATGAGATAGACAAGTATTCATTTACTTGCCTAAGGTCACACAGGTAGAAAGTGGCAAAGCCAGATGCATACCCAAAGTGGGTAAGCTTAATCGTAACACTAGGCTGTAACGCCAAAGTAGCGTGGCCGATGGTTTAGGGAACCAAGTTTAAAATCATCAGATGAACACAACAGCTTCCAGGTCTACCACACAAACTTGAAATGGGTGGGGTTCATGTAAAATTCAGGTTCCAGTCTCCTGATTCCTCAAAGGTCTCCTGCATTCAAATCACATTTTAGAATGCCTTTACATTACTCGACCCACAGTGGTGTGTAATGATTCAATTATAAGTACAGTCATATGCCACATTGTTACACATATAGATATCTTCCTATCAAAACTAGAAATAACCATACTACCGCCTATATCTATATGGGACTCATGAACATTCAACCATGCCACTGACATTCATATATATTATTGATACTGATTAGCCAGTTAACAAAGAGTGGTAAGATTTTATGTGCTTGGCACTTGATATATATTCAGAAATATCTAGATGAGTAAGAAAATTATTTTGATAAGAAACGTATACATGTATAATTATATGTACACAATCTTATTCATTTGTAAAACAGTGGAGAGAGGGTTCTTACTAATGACACCCTAGAGGCTTAGCTGTGGGAAGTCATCCAAGGGAATCTGAGATGGGGAAGGAGCTAGGTCAGGACTAGGGCTCTGTCTCTTTGCAAGTGAACTGTGAATAAGAGGCAATCACCAAATAAGAAAAGGGAATTCAGTAGGTGGCTCAACAGGGGTCACAAGCTCTGAGACAGAAGAAATGAGAAGTTTTATATTCACAAACAGAGCTGGACTAAGTCTTCACGTTCAGGTCCATAGTACCCACTTAGAGGCCTCATGGCAGCTAATACAATCATAAAACTAAAGTGGGCATGCCTTGGGAAAGATGAATAAGGAAGAGAGGAACAGATTAGACAAATGACAAAAGTGTCACCGGGCAAAAGCCCCAGAAACCTCCATTTCATCACAGAACTGCACTGATCTCTAGGGCCAGCCCCAGGTGCTAAGAAGGGACTGGCTTGCTTCCCAGACTCAAGGGACTGAGTCTGAGGGAAGAACCATCTAGATCATTGTTGAGTGACAGAAGCAGTGGCCAGAGAAAGTACTTTCTGAGCATATCACCAAGCTGTCAGTGAGCCAGTCCAATTCCTTCCATGAGGATTCCTAAGTCCTTGTAGCTCCAGGTGAGAAAGTCTGACATAAATAGAAGGACTAGAGGTCAGGGCCCCTGAAACGGTCCTGTGGAGCCCACTGATGGCTGAATGAAACCAGCTCTGTGGTTCTGGGTTTTGTCTTCACATGTAATGACTGCTTTCACAATTATTAAGCAAGTGTACCTTAGATTTCTTATTTAGCAAACTCTACCCTCCTGGGATTTTTCCTGGAGGAGATGTCACCTTTTAGGGGACACAGAAAGGAGGCCAGCTCTTGAGATAGGACTTGGGACACAGAGGCTTCCACTGTGGTTGGGGTTTCCAGATAGACATGGAGGGAGGGACAGAAGAAAGGACAGAGAGCTGGGCCCATACTAAGATACAGAGATGGACAGACAGACGAGAAGACCCGCCTTCCTTCCAGGACACCCCTGGGGAACAGTTGGGCCTGTGCTGGGGACGGGCTGTGCCAGGGTGTGTGGACTGGCCAAGCTGTGCCCAGGAGCAGGGGAGATGTGAGCTGTGGGGTCTGACACTTGTTCTTTCTCTGCAGCTTGGGGCTCATTCCCCTGTGCACGCACGTGGCCCATGCCGGATGGTGGAAGGAGCTGTGGGGGGTGGGGGGATGACTGCACAGAAGCACAGCCTGAGTTTCTCAGCTGCCAGGCCTTGGGCTCTAGAGAGAATGACACAGAATCGGCCTGATGGCTCGTCAGAGACACCACGTGCCTGCAGCTTTGTCACCTCTCCCATGGAACCCCTCTGGGAAGGAACACAATTACCAGCTTCCTCTTCCTGAGCTAAGTTACTCACATGGTCTTGGAAAGAGATAAGTCTCCAAAGTTCTTGGAGAGAAGTTCTTATTAAATTAATAAGAAGTTCTTATTAAAGATACTATCTTTATCTTATTTACTTTATCTTATTTACTTTATCTTTATCTTATTAAAGATACTATTCACCAAGAATATGAGGCCTTGGAAGAGAACTATAAAAATAAAACAAAACTAAGAACAATTTCAACTACACAAAAGTTTAGAGAATAAAATAAATAATTATATATCCAATACCCAGATTTAACAAGCATTGAGGTTGTAGCGTATTTACTTCAGATTAAAAACCAAAAAATTACTCAGACAGCTCAAGTCCATTTTGATCCCATGTTTGTTCCCTTTCCTTCTTCTCTGCTTCCTCCTTCCTTGTCTTCTACAGGTGGAACAAAACTGCTTAGCCATGTTTTTCTGTTGCTATACATGTGTGTGTCCATAAATGATATAAAGTAGTGATGTGTTTAAAATTTACATAAATGTCAACATATTCTATGTTTCTGTCTTCAATTTCACCCAACATTAACTTTTTAAAGGTATCCATTTGATTCAGAACAAGATCTTGTTCATTTGTTTTAATTTTTTTCTTCCTCTTTCTCTACATCTACCATCTATCTATCTATCTATCTATCATCTCTCTCTAGGGAGAGAGATATGAGATTCCTCTTTCTCTAGAAAGAGAGATGAGAGAGAGTTTGATTAATTTCTAATTTCTCACATTCTCCCATTTAATTGTTAAACTCAAGTAGAATTTATTTTTGTATAATGTGTGATATAGAATTTCCACATGTCAAACTATCATTTATGGAAAAGAACATCATCTCCTCTACTGCTTTATAATGCCCCCTGTGTTCTATTTCAAGTTCTGATACACCTATAGGTCTGCTTTTTGTCACTTTCATAATCCATTAATCTATGTCTGTGTCTCTGAACCAACATAATATTCTTCTAATGATTATAGATTTCAGTAAGATTTGATACCTGTTAGGGTAAGACCCATGTCTTTTTTTCCTCAAAACGGAACGCTGTGATTCAGGTAGTAAGAGTAGACTTTGACTGACTTTATTGGAATCAAAACCAAAGTGTGAATTCACTCTGAGCCCAAAGAAGTGGGACATATCATACTGTCTGCAATTAGTCCTCAAAATAATCTGGTAGGATTGAAAGTATTATTCCCGTCTTGGAAATGATGAGGCTAAGAGCTGGTGATGTTAGGTAACTGTCTTCTGAAGACATTTAGAAAGTAGCATGAGCAGAATGTCTTTGACTTCACGTTGGTGCTTATTAAAGATACTATTCACCAAAACGTGGTGCCCTTTGAAGCACTGTGAAAAACAATTCCAGCTGCCCTTGGGTAATACGAACTGTATATTTTCCTTTTTGGAGTCTAGGAAATTTAAATTCAAATTTGTGCTTAACAATTTCACTCAAAGGTTCCTTATGATTTAATTATCTATGCTCTTATTCTTAATATCCTCTTCTAATAGGTATTTTTTTCCTGTCCTGATTTTAAAATATTTATTCCTACTGTACTGTGTGGATGCATGTCAGTTTTAATAGCTAAATTTAGGGATGCCTGGGTGGCTCAGTTGGTTGGACGACTGCCTTCGGCTCAGGTCATGATCCTGGAGTCCCGGAATCGAGTCCCGCATCGGGCTCCCGACTCCGCGGGGAGTCTGCTTCTCTCTCTGACCTTCTCCTCGCTCATGCTCTCTCTCACTGTCTCTCTCTCAAATAAATAAAATCTTTAAAAAAATAGCTAAATTTAAATAATTTACCAAAAAATTAATGAATACATGTTATTTTTCTAACAACAATGCCTCTCAAACTGCAACATGTCCTGGGGTCTTGTTGAAATACCCAATCTCGTGTAGTAAGTCTGGGCAGAGCCTGAGACTCAGCATCCCCGAAACCAGCTCCCAGGTGATGCTGATGCTGCTGTGGACCCAGGACCACACTCTGAGATGCAAGACTGTGCCCCCAGGTGAGAAGATTGTGCAGTCACATCTCCAGGGAGTCCCAAAAGAGACATAGATCCCATAGCGGGCTGAGAATTACTAATGATTGTTCACTGATTTTCTGTATTTTTAGATACCACTGGGAAACAAAGGTATTCTTGGGTGTGATTTACTGTCAGTCACCTTCCACAGCCAGGACACAGGCCTCTTTGGCTGAGGAGGGCCATACGTAGTGAAGATATTCTTCCTTTCTGAGCAGGTCTCAGTCCTGGCTGTACGTTAGAATCACCAGCAAGGCTTTTTTAAAGACCCCACATAGCCAAGCCACCTTCTAGCCCAATTCAATTGGGATTTCATGGGGATAGGGTCTCGAATTTTTTCAAGTCTCCCCGGTGATTCAAAGGTGCAGACAAGCTTGAGAACCACTGTTTTGCAAGGAGGGGGAGAACTGGTCCCTTTTATCCGTTTTGCAGAGAATCCTGCCCTCCTCTTGGACCCTCTGCCCTCAGGAGGCCCCATGGCCAGGACAGCATCAGGTCAGAGCCTTGAGGTTAATTTTTTAAGGCTATTTCAACTCCCAGCCCCTTGATATTCTCTCTGTTGGGATCCTTTATTAAACTGGGCTCTTTCAGAATTTTCCTAGTTTAAGATCCAAAAACAAATTACAGATTGAACATCTTAAATAACACAGAACTGTTTCTGTACTCATGAAAGGTGAATTACGGGCTGAATCCATTGCCCCTTTTTCCTTACCTGCCCAGGTCTGCATCTTCCTTTCTTTCTGCCCTTGTTTTCCAGGTCCATGTTCACTGTGCCAGAAGGCAAGTGTCAATGTTCTATTTCTGGGTTTTATTTCTATGAAGTGGAAAGTGGGGAAATTGAAGTCCACATGACCCTGGAGTTGCTCTTATCTCCCCTAAATATTCATTGTGTGTTGAAAAGCAAGGTTCCTCTTCATATAAAAAAGCCAGGATAATACTGACTTCACAAGATTGTTCAATGAGTTGGAAGAGTTAAACAAATGATATGAGAGTATGTGACAGAATTTCTTTCACTTCACAAGGACTCAAATCTTAGTTTCCTTCCCCGCATCCCTCCATTCCCACTTAGAAAAAAGTTGCAATATACCCTTTTGTATAATTGATACCCCTCCTTCTCCTAGAGGAGATTTGAGGAGACTAAAAGGAACAACAGAAAGCCAATATACAAACAAATATTTAATGGAAAGCATGTGCCTGAATGAGATCATTCTTTTAGAGAGATAACTGTCACATGCCACCATTAAGAAGTAATGTGCTCTTCGTAATCTTAATTCAAATGAATAAGTTTTGAACAGAAGAATTGCTACTAAAATTCCTAATGAAACATAGCAATTACTTTCTCATTTTTTCTTTCTTAATTTTTTTTCTTTTAAACTGAGGTCTTGGATTGCAAAGAAATTAAAGACAAGTATGTTCACCAGGTTGGTTTTTTTTTTTTTAATTTCAGTGCTTTTTTCCAATTTTCAAAACACCACTTTAAATACAAGTAAAGGTTTAGATTTATTGTTATAAAAAAAGAAACCCATTCCTATTCCATTAGAATACTTCACAGTTGTAGAGTTTCTTTTCTCCATAAGAGTAAACAGATTCACATTTCTTATATCCTCAGAATTTAAATTATGAGCATATTGAGGTATGCAGTTGTGAAGTGATGACAGAAGATTGTCTATTCTCAGAAGGCTTCGGTTCTGAGCTGTCCCAGGGATAATCTGGTGTATTATTATTTAATTTCATGACCCCCCCCCCAACTTGTTTTTACCCACATGTTGAAAATGCATTGAAAAACATATTTAATATTTAAGTTAATGAAATGTTTTGTTTTGAGGAATTTTATGGCTCCTTTGTACTAATTGGAGACAGTGCTGAAAGGCAACATCTCATATATAGACACTATACAAAGGGACATTGAGGTGATTAAAAAAACCCAAGTAAAATAGCACTGCATTTGCTTTAAAACACAAAGGGATGGTTTTCACTGCCACCAAAAAAAAAAAAAAGCAATCCAAGCTTATTTTTCTTTAAACATGTTGTCCTTTGTTTACCACTTTTGATAGAGATGTAGATACAGAGAACTATTTCTCTACAAAAAGAGAAGACATGATACAAGCATCATGCTAAATGGCATATGTCACATGACCTTTAGGTCATGGAGACATTAGGGAATGGTGAGGACTATGGTGAACCACAGAGTATGTCCAATTATTACCATGTGAGAATGGAACCCACATGGTTGCCAGATCTTTTGAGTTTGCAAGGAAAACAAACAGCCTGGATTTTTATGTTAAAATGTCCTAAGTTTTAAAATACATATTTTCAAAAACAATTTATGGGACAAATAAAACATGACTGTCAACTAAATATAGCTAAGGAACCACAAGTTCACAATTGCTGTTTTAAAAATACCACAAAAGAGTCATGGGAAAACAATTTCAGTGATGTGTTTGGTATGAAGTCTAGTTCCTTTCTAGAACAAATTGTTGATTGTTTAGGAGCAATGTGAGGTGTGTGTGTGTGTGTGTGTGTGTGTGTGTATAGATAGCAGGCTATTGGAAATCTATTTAGTTGAATGGGACATGATACAAAGTATGTCACCTTTTTGTGATGGAATGTTCAGGGTTGAAGGCACATATCTGAAACAAGTGGGGAAGGAAGTAGTATGGGGAAGGGCACAATTGTTGTGTCACTGGGGACAGAGTGAGGCTCCCAGAGAAATTGCCAGGACATAAGAGAGAATGATAGTCCAAGTGAACAATACAAGTCTTGGTGAGACAGCGACATGCCAAAGATGAACTACTTTGGGAGGTGATTTTTAGAAATCAAACAAATGTTAAACAGGGAGTTTCTATTCAGGATATAGTGGACTAAAAAAGGACTCAACGTTTCTTAAGGATTTTCACCTTCATCTTCTTCTTAGCAATTGCCAGTTGCTGTTTCCACCCTCCCTGTCTGTCATGCTCCTCTACCTCTTCTCTTTTTCTCTAGAGAAGTACAGAGGAGGCTCCTCGAGCTCCGCATGGTCCCCAGTTCTGTGTCCAATCACCTTTCCATACTTGTGTACTGAAAAGGAGCCAGCACCCTGCACACAGACTTAGTGAATTCTAGAAATGTACTACACGCGTTTGTTGTTGTTTTCAACAGGGACTTCCCCATGTGAGAGAAAGAAAGAGGAATTTGTATTCACACTGTTTTGTAGAGTTCTAAAATGTGTTTTGGGGGGATATAATTCAAACACTAAAATAATCCATTTCATGCATATTAATTGATTTTTACATGAAAACAATTCCCATTTGCATGAGAGCTTTGGCAAGTGTTGAGTCTAGGGAAGATGTTATAAAGAGTGGTGGGGAGAAAATGAAACCAAACATCACACTGTATTGGCAAAAGCTTAGAAAACCAAGTGCCCTCATAAGAGTTTTCCTTGCTAGCAATGGCAGTAGTCTGCTGGTTCTCCTGGCTCACTGCTGGCCACTCTGTGTCTATCATCGTCCATCCAGAGTCTCAAGTTTTTAGTTCCTTGGGTTTGAATCCTAAGCCTCTTCTGTTCTCTAGCAATTGTCTCTTCTTAGGTGAGTTTATTCTGTCCTATGGATTTAAAAACGATCTTTGCACTGCTGTCCCCTAAATGTGAATCTCTAAGCCCAGATAACTCCCCTGGTTTCCATCTTCTTGACACTCCACTTTGATGTCTTATCAGCACAGAGAACTTACCTCCTAATGACTTAAACAAAGAACATTTTATTGGCTCAAACATCACATACCATGACAAATCGATGGGCTTCAGGATAGACATAATCCAGAGGCTTGGCTCCATTTGTCTGTACTTGCCTGTTCTCTCCTCCTCCCACACCACATGCTAGCTTTGTCTTCTCACTGGTAGTGAAACAGCTCTAACAGTTCCAGACCTTAGCCCTTTTCTCCATAATCTCCAGAGGAAGTGAGAAAAATGCTCTCATCCTAGATCCACTCTCATAAAAATGAGGAAGCTTCTTTCCCCTAAATCCCCAGAAAAGCTTTCTTTGAGTTTGCTTGGTTTGAATTGAGAAATGCCCATTCCTTACCTTCTTTCTAGGACAAGTCCCATGCAGAGACTGGTTTAGGTCTCCTATCTCTAAGTCACCCACATCTCAAAGATACTTGATGACCTTGAAAATTTGGACTAATATTCTCAGCTCTGTAAGATTTTGCACCCCTTTAAAAAAATATTGAGTTTTTGTATTGTTTGCTTTATTATTATGAAATGAAATCCATAAAGAATTAAATTAACCTACATATTTAATTGATTTAATGCACTCATTACAACATAAAAGAGACATGAAAGGTGTTAATAGTAAAATAATATATATTTCAATATACAAGTGGTGGGGCACAGTTACATTAGAAACTCACTACTCAAGTGTGGTCCATGGGCCAACAGCATCAATAATAATAGCTGGGAGCTTGTTGGAAAAGCAGAATCTCAGGTCCCAGCCCAAACTTACTGAGTGAGGATCTGGTTGTAATACCATCCCCAGGAAACTCATGAGTCTGAGACATACTGTGCTAGAAGACATAATATAGTCAGATATTTTTTCCTATTTGTAGAATCACAGTGAATACAGTAGCCACAAATGTGACTGACAAAGATGTGTTGTGTTGGAAACTCAGACATCCATTGGTGGTATGATTTTTGGAAATGATGAACAGCACTTGAGACAAGAACACACCAGAGTACCACGTGCCCTCAACTTGCATAATAGTTGCAATCCTGGAAAATACAGAGCATAATAAATGGTGCAAAAATATCTTAGGTTTATATGTAAAATGGAGGGTTTTTTTTAGGATTATATAATCACAAACATGTTTTACACCTGATTCAGGTTTTTACTTTGGATTTTTAATATCAAGTAGGACATGTGAAAGCAGTACGAGATTATGGGACGATTCTGCAGATTTTCCATTATTTGCTGTCAGATCTTTTGTCCCCCATGTTGCTAGCAATAAGTTTAGTTGGAGGTGGAGAATTCAGCTTCTCTAAACTGGCAAAGCTCAGTTTACATCAAGTCAGATTCAGGAAGGGTCTGTTGGAAATTTTCCAGGGATTTCATACAGAGGGCAAGCCCAGGCTATGAATCACAGAGGGGAAACATTCACAAGTATGAGTAGGCAAACTATATTTAGATGCAGTCAATTAAAGTTAGTTAAGATAAATGCGTGCAAATGTGTCTGACATACTGATAATTACCATGAATCTGGGGACCTTGTCATTTTGTTCAATACAATATTCCCATTTCTTACCCTCATGATTCTCAAATTTAGCAGATATTAGAATGCCCTGGAGTGTTTGTTGAAACAAAGATTTCTGAGCCCACCTCCAGAATCTCTGATTTGATAGGCCCATCATGGATCTGAGAATTTGTAGTTCTAAGGAGTTCCCACATGATGATTATTAAATTAGCCAAAGTCCAAGGACCACACCATGAGAACCACTGACCCAATAAATCCATGTGAATGAAGGAATTATATTCACCTAGTCAACAAATACTTCAAATGTGTACTAGTGCTGAGTGCAGTACACAAGTCACCATCTTGGCCCAGAGAAAGAAATGCCCAAGTCAGGGGAAATAAACAGGTGTGGATAACCGTGCCAGTGGAGGACAGGGAACTCAAAGTGGGAAACTGAAGAAAGATTAAGAAAGATGATTCACAGAGGTGTGGGCAGCATTCGTGGAAGGGGCAGCATTCATAGAAATACAGGTATGTGGGGGGCCCAGTAATTAGCAGGAACAGGAAGACCCTCTCTGGCTCTGAAGCGGCAGGACTGGGAACTGTTATAGTAACACTGAGCACTGCAGCCCTGGGAGATGGGCTGCCTGACGGGGTTGAGGGATCAGGCAGAGGACCCCAGAAACAACTACACTGTTGGAGTGGTGGGGAACAGAATACCCCCTTTCTCCTCCCTACCCTCCAATCTCCTCACTGACTTCCATGCAGGGTTGCCAGATAAAATATAGGGCACCCAGTTAAATTTGAATTTCAGATAAACCATGAATTCTTTTTAGTATAAGTGCGATACTTAAATATACTTCTACTAAAAAAAATATTTCTTGTTTATCTAAAATTCCAACTGGGTGTCTTGTATTTTATTGTTGGTGTTAAATCTGGCAACCCTCTCCCCATGGGCATACTTAACCAGAAGCCAGAAAGCATGGGGTAGTGAGAGTTTCAGTCCGTTACACTTTTCAGGGCATGTTGCTGATGGAGACAGGAGGTCTGGAGTCAAAGGAGGGATTTTGGAAACTGGAGAATAATTGCATGTTTGCATGATCCGGTAGAGAGAGAAAGAGAGAAAGGGAGAACTGATGATTCAGGAGAGATTAACGTCATTTGTGAGAAGCCCTGGAGTGGAATGTTGACATGTTGTCCTTAGTGACAAGAGTAAAGGCCTCACATGGGGGCACAGAATCTTTGCAGTGGCTTGCAAGCTCAAGAATCCCCTCCACCCCTCCCACTGTCATTCTCTTCTCATCTCTCCCTCACTTTCCTCTCCTCCTCCCCCTTCCCGCTCCAAAACCACTGGCTTCCTTGCTGTTCTTTGATATGGTTTAATAAGTAGGAGTTCAAAAATGGCATAGATGCTCATTTGGGGCTACTTGGACAATGAGGTAATTGGGACTACCTTGGTTCTGGCAGGAGGGGCTGTCCCAAAACTTAGCTCCTCGTGGGAATAATGGCTTCCTTTTCCTGGCAGGAAGGGCTACAAATTGTCGTGAAACCAAAAACTTCCATAAACACCTGGCACCTAAACCCTACCTGCCTGACTTCAAGCAATGTTTATTACCCACCGAGAAGGTCATTCTCACAGGAAATTAGGTCCTTCCATTGGGGCACAAACCCACTGTGTGCCCGAGCCCAACACACCTTTCCATGAGATGTGGGGCAGGGGTTGTGTGCCTCATCTAATCCCGTGGATCTCTCACTTGTAAGATTCCCCAGTAAAGCCTGTTTATTACACACTCTGTGGGATGTGGTAGACTTTACCCTGAGCAGGGTTGAACCATCCCATATCAACATAAAGATCTTTAATGTGCATGTCCCTTGAATATTCCACATTTGTTCCTGCCTTTGCAATCAGTATATATTCTGCCAGTAATCATTCCCCAAGATGTGTATATGGCACATTCTCTCTTTCCTCTCTGGTCTCTGTGAAAATGTCTCATTAGAAGGACTTTTCCTGACTACCCAAGGTGAAGTAGCAATTTGGTCCACTCCCAAACTTTCCTTTTGAATTCTACATTTTGTTGGGGTGCCAGGTGGCTCAGTCAGTTATGCATCTGATTCTTGATTACAGCCCAGGTCATGATCTTAGGGTCATGAAATTGAGCCCTGTCTCAGTGCTCAGTGTGGAGTCTGCTTAGGATTCTCCTTCTCCCTCTTCTTCTGCCCCTCCCCCACGTACTTTCTCTCTCAAATAAATAAATAAAATCTTTTAAAAAATAAATAATTCCTACATTTTTTTATCCTCTATACTACTCAATTTGATATAAGTCCCTTGAGGTTGACACTTTATTTCCTGTTATATCCCAGTGCTTAGAAGAGTACCCAGTATGTAGCAGATGCTCAAAAATATTTGTTGGCAGAATGCATAAATGAAAAAAGTGGCTATTAAGTGGACAATGAAATGTAGGCATAGCAAGATTGAAAATGGTGATTTCATTTAGAAAGTGAGATCTCCAAGGAGGCAAAAGACTATAGTAAGTTGGATGAGGTTGGGGAAATAGGGTCAGAGGGAATCAGATTAGGAATGGTTTTGGAGAGAAGGTTGGTAGGAGCTGCTGGCAGATTTGATATGGTAGATGAAGAAGAGGAAAGGCTCAATGAAAACTCCCTTTAGGAACAACTGAATTGACAGTATTTCCAATAGCTGAGATGGGAAAGGCTTATGAAGAGGCAGATTGGAATGGGTTGGGAGGAAAATCAGGAGTTTGGGTGTGTCGAGGTTGATATATCCAAGCAATTGGATATACTAGGTTCAAGTTGCAGGAAAAGGTCATGGTGGAGATATAAATTGAGAAGTTTTATTTGGTTTTCAAAACCAAGGGGACTGTTTTAATTAATGTAGGGAAAGTATATTAATAGCAAAGAAAAAGGAGGGCCAGAGAGAGTCCTGTTACCCTCTGATATTTAGGGGCCAAACAGAAAAGAAATGGCAAGCAAAATGAATTGAGAAGGAATAATCAGTGAAGAAGGAAAAATAAAAACAGAAGTATGAAGAGTCTTTTTAAAATTAAATTCAATTAGCCAACATATAGAACATCATTAGTTTCAGATGTAGAATTCAAGAGTTCATCAGTTGCATATACACCAGGGCTCTTCACATCGCATGCCCTCCTTAATTCCCATCACCCACTCGCCCATTGCCCGCCTCCACTCCCTTCCAGCAACCGTGTTCCTTTTCCATAGTTAAGAGTCTCTCATTGTTTGTCTCCTTTTCTGATTTCTTCCCATTCTGTTTTTCCCTCCCTTCCCCTGCATGCGGCGTCTTGAATACCAAGGGGAAAAAAGTGAGGAGGCAGAGGTTAATTAGTACAAATTTCATGAAGGGAAAATGGCAATATGTATCAATGTCTTAAAGATAATCACACTTTTTATTAAGTAATTCAACTCCTAAAAATCTAGCCTATAAAATTCAAAAAACTATGCAACAAGATTTATGCACAAGAGATTTTCATTGAAACATTACTTTATAATAGCCCAAAATTATGTACAACATAAATGTCCCAAAATAGGGCATTACTTAAATAAATTGTGATGTAGTCATACAATTGAATATTATGTAGCCATTAAATTATGTTTATGAAGAGCTTTTAATGAGCTGGAAAAAAATGCTTATAAGATGATATGATGTTGAGTGAAAAAAGAGCATGCAATATTTTATGTACAGTATGATCTCAATTATTTAATCATACATACTCATTGAAAAATGACAGGAAGAAATATCCTGAAATATTAATATATTTTTAGATTATGGGATTAGGAAGAGTTACTATTTTTCTTTGTGTTTTGAATTTTCTTCAGATCTTCTTGTGTTTCCTCTACAAATGGAAAACATTGAAAAAAATTCTTCCTTAACTTGAGTGGGAATCTGTCACACTCTTATCAAGTTGACTGGTTCTTGTTGTCCCTTTTTAGAAGTAGAAAAGCAAGCAAATATTACCTCTTTGATCTATGACAACCTTGAAATATTGAAGAGAGCTGCCAGCCAAGAGTTTTAGTTCCACCTGTGATTCCATGTCCCTCTGCCTTTTAAGCTGCCAAGGAAAGAAATCATCTGGTCTCTTTCATAGCTTCTACTAGAGAATCTTCTACATCATTTAGCACTTGCACAGTGATTAGTCCCTCTAAACTTCAGTGTTCTCACATGAAGACTGTTGGGGGGACTACCTTTGATGGGATTTATATATAAGTGACTTTATAATCTAGCCACTATGTACATTTGAAGGAACAGATGCTCATGGGAAGATTGTCAGACAGTGGAAGGAGGGAGGAGAGACATAACATGAGCATGCTCAGCTCTGTCCTTAACCACAGCAAGGATCCAGGCCAGTCATAAAGGCTCTCCTCCATCAAAGGGGTTATAATAGCTTCTTGCACTGGCATCTCCCAGGCTTGGCATCAGGAAGCAGTGAGGTGAGAAATACAAATACTGTTCGCATGTCAAAAAGTACTCCGTGTAGACAGAAACGTTATTTCCACATTGGGACCTTCTCCCTTATTCCATATTCCTTATCCCCTCGTGTGACAGGAGCTACTGGGAACTTGTGATGCTTTTTACCAGGGGATATCATGGCAAGGCAGACATGACCCTTCTCCAAGGAGACCGAGTTTTCCCTTACTTCTCTAAAAATCAAAATCCTACCCATTCTAAAAGACACTCAGGCCGTGAATGTTCACTTAAGCCTCCTTGAAATTTCTTTTTCCATTGCACACTTACAGGACTTGTTATTCCTCCCTCTGAGGACTCACTAATTTCTAGTTTGCACTTGTAGTTTGTAATTTTTTTTACTGACTAAAATTGAATTCCTTGAGAGCAGGAGTGGCCTACAGCATGACACATCTGTAAGGTCTTGTAATCTGCTCATATATTTTCATTTTAAATACGAAGAAACGGAGACTCAGAGATGCGAACTGGTCTTCCAGCAACACATGTGTAGCTGGAGACAGAGCCAGGATAGGGACAGAACCTCTGATACTTTTTCCATTGGTTCCTATCAATGCAAGTGGATGAATCACTAGATTCTCTTTCTCCTCAAACTCTCTGCCCAGGGCTCTCCTTCATTCGAAGCCAGTGGGGTGGCAGTTTGGGACTTGAAATATGAGCTCTGTGAGTGTTGCATAGATATTGCTGCTGAGTTGTGAAGAATTTCTTAGGTCATTCCATTACTGTGGACTAGTAAACTATTGCTCCTCTCCCTCCCTACCTCCTCCCTATCAGTCTCTTACCTCCACCTTAGGAGGATTCAGCCATTTGAGAAAAGAGGTATAATACAGGGGCAAAAATTGTATGGCACTCCCACATCAGGACAATTCTTGAGTTTGATTAAGTGGACAACCCAACTACTTTTGGTGGGGATGTAGACCGTAACTAAAAGTCTTTTCTTGAGTTGAGTTATTCTATTTTTCTCTTGGTGGCCAACTGATGAGTTTCCATGATTTCTCTTTTTCCATAAAGTTGTTTTCCCCAAATCTGGAGCTGAAAATCTTTGTATAATACTGGTTTATCAAACTGGTTATTGATTATTTACAGGATAGGGCTCAAGCCCTGCTGCAGTTTTGTTTTCAATCCAAGGATTCTGCCTTCCTTACAAGGGTTCCCTAATTAATTGGCATGTAAATGAGGCTTTGGAGCTATGGGTTTATCAAGGGCTTCACAGAGTTCCCAAAGACTTTCTCATCTCATTTTCAAAGCAATTTGCATACTTTCACTCAGTTCCTCTTACACATTTCTTTGAAGAAACCCCTTATGCCCTTGGGTGTTCTCTGTATACAACTCCCTTGACCTAACACTTGTGCTTTACTTTCCCCTGAGCAATGACATTGCCTTAGGCGAAAGTGACACATTTCCATCACTGATGAGCCTCCTGAAAGCTTGGAGAGTGTCTTGGGTACTGGCTTGAATGTATCTAGAGCTGAGGTTGTGCATGCTGTCATCTTTAGAGATTCCATGCACAAATTAAAGAGAAAATGCACTCCTCTGTGTAAAAAGGTATAATAATCCTTCACAAATAAAGTTCCTTTCTTTTTACCATGCTAATTAAATTTAAATGGGTTTGGTGAAGCATGGATTATTTTTTCTTCTTCATTCATATTTTTCAAATGACATTAAACAGTGATATCTTCATGAAAGATGAGTTACTCTGCCTCTTGACCTACATTTTGGTCCCATTCCATTGGTGTAGAAGAAAGGAGAGATTTGTCTTTTTCTGACATTGAAGTTGGTACTTACTGGTCATCACTTCTAGGAAAGCGTAAGCCATGTTACTTTGAATGCTTACCTGTTCATCATATCATCCATTCATTCCTTTACTCAGAAAAAAAATGCTACTGAATGGCGCTACATATAAGACATTCTACTGGGTAAAAGACAGAGTCCACTGCTCAGGGCATGGTGCCTTAGCACAAGCACTCTGATATATGGGAGGGAATGGAATGGCCAAGAACTAGGGAAGGTGGATCATGATCCCAGATTAGTCATGATTTGGGGCCCTGGATATATCAGAAGTGAGGAAATGTGGTTCAAAATGTAATTCCATGTTCCATCAATTGAAGATGCCATCGAATGGGAGATGAACCTTATTTTATGTACCACTAAGAAACAACCAAAAAAAGTTTACAAACCATGATAAAATACTTTCTTATCTAATTGGAATTTTTGTTTGATATACTGACATAGTTCTTTTAGACTTATTTAAATATAGATTCCTGAAATTACACTGTGTGTGTGTGTGTGCTCGTGTGTGCACATCAAAGGAATAGTCAAGCAAAATAATACAAAGCTTCTTCCAAATTGAAATCTTCTGAGTGACTTTTCAGCTCAGTGTTGCTGATGCTCCCTTGTCCTCACCCACAGTCTTCAGAGCGCTATCTCAAGAGCCCACTGCTTTGGGTTCTGGTGTTTTCTAAGCTACTGATATCCATCTGCAGATTCTGACCCTGGCAGTTTCTTGGTCTTAACCAGAATGTGTCAGCTGGTGGTTTTCAGGCAACTACTGGAACTCACAGCCCTCAACAAATGCTTTGTTGACTGAAGGGTCCAAGAATTGGAACTGTTTGGTTATTCCACCACTAATAACATGTTTTCTCACACACAGGCAAGCACAATAATTTCAAGCTTACCACCTGGCTTACGATAATCAGATGACACAGTTCTCAGAGCTGTTAAAATAAATGTGTGTGCATATGTGTGTGAGTTCATATTGTAAACAATGGCATCAGAAACAGCCTAAGAGGAGACTCTAACCTACCAGTGCTAATTGGGACAGCAGACGTAAATGTGGCATGGCAAACCTGGACTTCTCCAAAGCTTCCATCCCCAGGGAAAGGGATGAAGCAGATTGGGCACAGTGCTCTGTGTTATTAACTTCCTGGAGATGCACTGGTCCTGTGGGAGAGAATTCAGAATAGGAAGGATGTCTGAATCTTCTTAGTCAAAATTATGTTAATAGGTGGGATGTAGATTTCTTATGTATACTAGAAAAGAAGGGGGTGTTAGTAGGGAGTTAATTCTAGTGGTGGCCAAACATGTTTCATGTTGAGTGTGCTAAGCCTTATTTCTCAAAGCATGGTGCAAATACCAGTGGCATGTGACACCACCGGAAACATGATGGAAATGCAGAATCTCAGGTCCCGCTCTAGATGCCCAAAATCAGAATCTGCAGTAAGCCAACATCTCCATTACAGTTGGAGAAGCACTGCCTAGGGGAGAGTTTTCTCCCTCCAGGCAAACACATGCACACACCATCAGGAACACCAGAGCTCATCAACCCTTGAGAGGCAGATATTTGACACCAAAGGCTATTAAATATGTAATCTACTTGAAGATTTTAATGCTGGCTGAGTTTTAATCAGTTTGGTGGATAGGAATGGTGAGTTCCGGTTGAGCAAAATGGGAGACAGAACGGGACCCTCTGTGGAGGGTGCAGTTTAAAGGAGAAGGCTGTGGGATGTGGAGAAGAAAGTTTGGCCGTGAGAAAAACTGCAGTGCAACACCCTCTAAAAGCCTGGGAGAGAATATTCGAGAACCCTCTGGGAAGGGGGAAGATCTGCTTTTGTACTGGACAGGGAAGAGCCAGAGCAGTATGTCATGGGAGGACATACTGGGGGGAGGGGGGAAGAGCCAGAGTAGATAAGCCTAATTCCCCAACCTCAGTCTACTCTACAGAGTTGGTAACAATCTTTGAGCCTCTCAAGTGAAACATTACCTAAAGCAGTGACTTTCAAACTTTCAAACTTTTCAAATATTTTTGACTTGCAATTCATAATGAGAAATACATTTTACGTTAGTTATAACTGAAATAAATATTTCACATTTTATTCATCCTGCCTATCTAATGAACTCTGATATTTTATTCTGCCATATTTCTTTAAAAAAACCACACACACCACTATGACCTACTACCGTGATTTCATGACCTACCACTATGGTAACACAATCTGCTTTCACTTGGAGGAAAGGGGAATCCCTGCTTCCCTCTTCTTCTATGAGATCAGGACTATCTGTCCTTGGCATAGACCCCTGATCAGCTTTTAGGCAAGAGCTTACAGATAATACAGTGAAGCTGCTCCCCTCTCTCTCTAGGGAACCTGGGGACACATTCTGTGGAAGACAAGAAACGAGGAGGAGAAGGAGCAACAGCAAGTCACTTCACAGGTTATATCAGTGATTTGGTTGAAGAGAAAACTATTTGTTTACACAACAATCATGACAAAGTATTTTTATGGACAGGACAAAAAATTAAAAATATTTACCACATTTTCTTTCACATGAAGAGGTTTTGAGGAGATTTAAGGAAGGACCAGATTGCTTTCCTTAACAAAAAAGATGGTCACTGTCTTAGTCCATTTGGGCTGCTATAACAAAATACCACAGGCTGGGTGGCTTATAAACAACAGAAATTTGTTTCTCACAGTTCCGGAGGCTGGAAGTCCAAGATTAGGGTGCCAGCATGGTTGATGAGGGCTGTCTTCTGGGTTGTAGACCTCCCAGGATGTCCCCATGTGGCAGAAGGAGCAAGGCAGCTCTGTGGTGTCTTTTTTTTTTTTTTTTTTAAATAAGAGCACTGATCTCATTCACGGTGGCTCCACCCTCATGACCTAAAGCACCTTCACCCGCAGGGGCCAACCTCCCAACACCATCACACTGAGCATTAGGATTCCAACATGTGAATTGTGGGGAGATACACACATTTGGGCCAGAGCAGGCAGAGAGGGAAATGATCAGAAAGAAGGCCAGAAGACCAATGTGAGAGCGAGGGGAGGAGTAGTGAGCAGAGGGAGTTTAAGGAAGAAAAGAGACAGGGAAACTTGCTATCTAGTTCAGGTTTTTATAAAAGTTGGGTATATCAAATAAAGCATAATTCCTCCCATGACATACTGCTCAGTTCTAAGAAAACCTTTAGAACAGAGTTTTCTTACTGTTTAAAGCTCTTGTAGATGTGCGTGTATTTCATGTGTGATGAAACAAGGCTTAAGGCCACCACCAAAGGGCCAGTTTAATTTGGATTACAGGAGTAAAGTAGCAATTTTAACTAACAAGTTGACTCTTTGCTGATTGAGCAGTTCTTATTGGGGACTCCCAATAAGAATGAGTGAGTTATAATTGGGTTTCAAAGATCTGACTGACACAAGTATTGGCATGCAAGACTGCAAATGCTTCCCTATAAACGATTTTATTGGCAAGATCAAAGTAGGCCTGGTGAATCATTCAGTCTTCATAAACACTTAAATGGGGGCGCCTGGGTGGCTCAGTGGGTTAAAGTCTCTACCTTCAGCTCAGGTCATGATCCCAGGGTCCCAGGATAGATCCCTGCGTCGGGCTCTCTGCTCAGCGGGGAGCCTGCTTCTTCCTCTCTCTGACTGCCTCTCTGCCTACTTGTGATCTCTGCCTGTCAAATAAATAAATAAAATCTTAAAAAAACAAACAAACAAACCACTTAAATGGCCTTGTAAGTTTCTGACGGCAGATCAATACTGGCTTATGAGATCTATCAGTGGACTATAGGGTCTGATCTCACCTAGGTCAAAGTCTTAAAGGGAAACGGGATTTTCTTCATTTCTGAAAAGTTGAAAGAAATCGGTAATGTATAAATAAGAGGATACTCCCCTCTCCGTAGAATAAAGTTCTCACAGCACCTCAGTTTGTCAAAAAACAAACAAACAAAACAAAACCCTCAGGATAAGAAGGGAGGCTGAAGCGACATTTCAAGGAGACTTTCGGGGTAAAACTCAACATCATGAAGTTGCATGGGCCTTCATTTCCCGAAGACCAGAGCAAGACAGGGCCAATGTGTTGAGATGACTGAGAACTGTCACCTCATTGAAACTGAAGTTAACAAAAGAAAAAATACTGATCGAACTTTCCTTGAACTTGAGGACTTGATGTGACCTGTAACTCCTCCATGTCTAAGGAGCAGGTAAGACCATACAGCTGTATGTGTGACATCTGTGTTTCTTGGGAAGCCTCCTTACAAGTCAAGTTTTGGACATCATGATGAGGAAGTAAGCAGATGTCCCCCACCGACATAAAGACAATAGCTGAGCTCCCACCATGCCCCTGGATGTTGGGAGGCTCTCAGTGGAACCTGAGAGGTAATGGGTTTCACAGCCTTCTCTTACGACTCCCAGGTAAACACCCCCAAAGATCATTTCCTTCTTTTGATTTGTTGTCAGAACGTGTCAACTTGAGTGCCCATGCAAACTTAGAACCTTAGCATCTGTGCTGGTAGCTAAGAAAAACAGACCATAGATAAATCAAAACCTAAACAGAAAACTGCCACCAACCCTATTATCCTTCTGTGGTTACTGATCATCATTGGGAATTCTATTTCTCTCACTATAGATGTCATAAATTTCTCACTCTTCAAATGGATTGTTTTTGCAGCACACACTCTGTCCGGGTGTATAATGGCAGAACCCCCAATGATCTGCTCTTCCGCCTCCAAACCATCCTACTACTTTCAGGAACTCAGCTCTGTCCTATGTCCTATTGTTAGTCTCACTTTTGTCTTTATAAAACGAAGGACTGAGCCCAAGATTTTTAAGGGTTCTCCCAGCTTTACATTTCCTTTGGTTTTCAAATATCCACCCCTGCCATCTCCCAATGCTGTCTCCTGGCTGACCCCAGCTCCCAGAAGTCCCCTTCTGGCTGCTTTTCCCAATCTGTGTTCTGTGACATCAGACTGGTAGCTTACAATCAGCCCAGGAATGAGCTGTTGTACCCTGGGCAATGGCAAGTACGACAGATCAGAGTGCTTTTGCTGCTGGAGAGCCGGTGGGTAAGCACTTCCTAGCATACCACCATGACCCCCTCATGTCCGATTCTAACTTTGATTCTAACTTTGATGCCTAACAGATACCACTCTTTGAATTTATCATTGTCATCTCAGACTCTCCTAGCAGAAACTAAGACCTAGGTCTCAAATTTGTTCCCCTCCCCTTCTTCACCTCTTGTCTCTTTTTCAGAAAGTAATTACATATTTTTCAATCAGCTAGCCACAAAATCTTGGTATCATCTTTGTTTTATCTCTCTGCACTCACTGAGGATATACAGAGTTTTAATGGTTGTTCCTTTGAAGTTTCTTTAAAACCATCCTTTTCTTCATTTTCCTTGCCAAACTTCATCATGTCACACCCACATGTACTCAAGAGACCCCCCCAACTTTCTTTTTTTTTTTAATTTGGGTCTCTCTAAATCCTATAAATGACGACAAAACTTTCTTAAATCCTATCTTCACCCCAATAAAAAACTTTCATGGCTCCAACTCTGTCATCATATCTCATGTCTCACACTCCCTGCCTGGTTTATAAGACTTCTGTCATTCTGGCCATGCGCCAGCCATCTCACAGTTTTCTCTGACTCCATCCCATCCCCTCTAGTAGACTGACTCTTCCTGTCATCTCGCATGAGCCTCCTCTCCCGAGCTGTTCTCTCAAGGACTCAGGACGCCATTGCCAGCAGCTGCAGGAGAGAAATAAGAGGGTGTAGCAGCTGCTGGCGCAGCGGCTGATTAACCTCCCAGCCTTAACCTTAGGGTGGGCTGTTCTGAGTCCACATATGCCCAGCTCCTAGGGGCCCCTCTTCCCCATCCAGCTCATCTCCACAACTGGGCATTGCCTTTTAGTTTGGGCTCTTTTGGAAATCCTGACCCGACTCTGAACTGCTTTCAGCACTTCTACCAGCTGAGAAGAGAGCCCTAGAGGATGTCTGTCCTGGGCTCTGTGTGTGCTCTGTTCACAACGCTGATAAGTCCTGGGTCCTAAACCACGTGCACAGAGAGAACAGACATGCCTATACTCCTGTTGCCTGTGCTCTTCCCTTTCTTTATTCATTGATTTGAATCAGGTTTATTGAGCATATACTGTGCCAGGCACCAGGATGGGCAACAGAGATGCAAAGCTGGAAAGACACGATCACAGCCTCTGGGGTGAGTGTTGGCAATTATAACCCATGGGCCAGATTCAGCTCACTATCTGGTTTTATACTGCTTGCGAGCTAAGAATTGTTTTCACATATTTAAATAGTCAGAAAAAGTCAAGAGAAGAATATATTCAACTCAGATTTCAGTGTTGATAAATAAAGTTCTGTTGCAGCGCGGGCATGCCCATTTGTATGATACCGTCATCTATGGCTGCTTTTCCACTCCAACAGCAGAGCTGAGTAGTTGTGGTAGAGACTTTATGGCCCACAGAGCCTAAAATATTTACTGTCTTGGCCTTTGCAGAAAAAGTTTGTTGACCCCATTCCAAGACTTCAACATTTAGTGCGTGAGATAGATATGCGAACAATTATAATATACTTGGATGACTAATTTGATGGCAGGAAAGACAAGCGACAAACATAGGAGAGAATAAAGCTCCTGCTAGCAAATGTATCTGAAGGGTGACGTTTGAATTGTAAGGAAAGTGAAAAGATGTTCAACATTTGGATCAGATAGTGGGGGGAGGGGAAGGCATGCGAATATTATGTCTAAATTATGAGGGCAGGGAGAGAGATGCATGATTTGGAAAGAGAAAATTTCCACTTATCTGTAGAGTTGACTACATAACTTTTAAAAACATAACATGCTGAAGTTGCAGAATGATACCATTTTTGTAAAGTTTAAATAATGCAAAATAATTTATCTCACATGTGGGTGATACATACCAAAATCATGATGGCGGCTGCTTTCGAGAAGGATGGGCAATAAGACTGAGGATGAGTATCTCTGAAGTTTCATCTGTACTGAGTGCTTTATTTCTTTTTAAAAATTATGAGGCAAAGATGGCAAAACTATTTAACTCTACAACTGCTAAGGCTAATTATTGGGTTCACATGTGCATGTTAATTATTTCTCTCTCTTTTTTTAATATCTTTGAAATATCTTTTAAGTAGAAACACTGATTTCACCCTTTGCTTTAAAGACACTTACAGGGGCGCCTGGGTGGCTCAGTGGGCTAAGCCTCTGCCTGCGGCTCAGGTCATGATCTCAGGGTCCTGGGATCCAGCCCTGCATCAGGCTCTCTGCTCGGCAGGGAGCCTGCTTCCTCTTCTCTCTCTGTCTACCTCTCCCCCTACCTGTGATCTCTGTCTGTCAAATAAATAAATAAAATCTTTAAAAAAAATAATAAAGACGCTTACAGCCTTCAGTTTAAAGGTGGAACATGAGACCTGCAACTGGTTTGTATTGAGCTTTTTTTGATGAGTAGAACAGAGAGTCCTTCAGTCTAGTTTCAAAATGGGTACATTTATTGTAAACTCACACAAAGGACACTTACTACGGAAATCAAAGGACAGAAACCAAAGTATAGCCAGGACTCCTGGGGACTGGAACTGGGAACTGGGAAGTGGCCAGGAACCCGGACAACCTTTCACAGAGACTGCAGATTTGTGCTTGTTCTCTCTTTCTCTCTCTGATTTTCTCTAGGCATCTGTTTCGCTCTGCTTTCTGCTTCCTGTTAACTCCTCTGATTCATCTGTACAGTTGTAAAAAGAAATTGCCCTCCTATCACTGACAACTTTCATCTGTGGTTCTGTTCAGATTTAAAATGAAAATAGGTAATTCATGTATATCATCATTTCAAACCAGGACACACAGTCTATGTCTCTGCCATATCCATGCACCTTCTTGCCTAATCTCTCCTCCAATCCTAGTGGCCATCCCAATGCAAATAGTGTCCAGGGCTGTTTCCCTGAGCAGGGCTGTAGGAGGTGTCACTTACCACCACTATAACCTCCTCCTCCCCCTCCTCCTCCTCTTCCTCCTCCTTCTCTTCCTCCTCCTTTTTTTCTCCGCCTCCTCCTCCTCTTTCTCCTCCTCTTTCTTCTACTATTGCTACTACTAATAATAAAAGTACTTTTTTTAAAGCTTACTGTGTTCCAAAATCTACACCAAGCACTTTACAGACATAACATTTGTTTCATGTGGCAACCCTATGAGATAAAATACTATTATCCCCATTTTACAAATGAAAGAAATGAGGCAGGAAGAAACTAAATAACTTACCCAAAGTCATACTGTGAATGGTAAAGTCAGGATTCTCAGGCAATCTGAGCAGAGCTGGTAGATCGACTCGCATTTCTTGCTCTTTGATTCAGACTGAGCAGGCTGAGATGGTTGTTATTACAGAGATGCGGAGAGTGGAGGGGAGGGGGGTAAGGAGGTCATTTAATCAGAGCACTGAAGGATAAATAGGACTTCTTAAAACAAAGAAAAACAGTGGATTTGAGAAATGAAACAGATGAACATAAGGGAACAAAAGAGAGAAGTAAACTGTAGAACAGATTCTTACCTCCAGAGAACAAACTGAGGGTTGATGGAGAGAGGTAGGCAGGGGCTTGGGCTACATGGGTGATGGACATTAAGGAGGGTACGTGCTGTGATGAGCAGGGTGTGTTATACGTGTTAGGTCCATTATTAAACGAAACGAGACTGAGACAAAGTGAAAGTTATTTAAAGCTTTATTTCATGCCAAGCATTAGAAGTCAGACTGACAGGCCAGGGCCACCTCCGAGGAGAGAGACCCCTCCCAGCCTCACAGACTAACTTTTATAGAGCAAAAGCCTGGCCACACATAGGTGGCCAATAAGGTTGTAACATTGCATAGTCATGTTAGGTCACACGCAGGTGGCCAATTGAATAACAATTTACCCTATAGTAGTTGTTTGAACTGACCTATTACTCTGGTCAGAATTGGCGCCCTAGTTTGGCACCCAAAAGGCGGAGTTTACATTCTCTGGTGGTTAAGGAGACAGTACGTGTGTTTTACTGATTGGATGTCTCCCCCTGGCCTGACTCGTCCTTGTATTCTGGGCTCTGTTATCAGGAACTGGCTGACCTGGCCTTGTATTCTGGGCTCTGTTATTAGGAACTAGCTGACCATATTTTTACTGGCTTCCCATACTTGCTTCTAAGTAAGTTCCTCTTGTGGTGGGGAGGGGCAGGGTCAGTTTAAGTTTTACTGCACAAACAACAAAATGACTTTAACCAAGATGGAGTCGCTCTGGATAAATAGGTGCTCACAATATGGACATGATGAATCACTGAATTCTACTCCTGAAACGAATATTACGTGATATGTTAACTAACTAGAATTTATTTTATTTTATTTATTTGACACAGTGAGAGAGAGAGATCACAAGTAGGCAGAAAGGCAGGCAGAGAGAGAGGGGAAGTAGGCTCCCTGCTGAGCAGAGAGCCCGATGTGGGGCTTGATCCCAGGACCCTGAGATCATGACCTGAGCCAAAGACAGAGGCTTAACCCACTGAGCCACCCAGATGCCCCAACTAACTAGAATTTAAATAAAAAATTGAAACAAACAAAAGAAGAACAGGGGGACACAAAGGCAGGAGACCAGCAAGGAGAGTTCAGAAACCTTGATTCAACCCTGGGCTTGAGATGATATGAACAGGAGGGAGTTGGGAAATCACAGCAGGGATACACTTCGCTTAATGGCCTGTGGGTGGAACTGGCCTCTGCCCAGCAGCCTTAGGACAAGCCAGCCACAGTGCAAGCTGCCTGGCTCGTATAGGCTCACCCAATGAGAAAATACAAGGAATAGGAATTTTTATTTTCAAGGACTTTGGAGAAATAATAGGTATGCAAAGATAGAAGAAGATGAATGCTATTTATTACTATTACAGCTAATACTCACGGGGTGTTTACTATGTACCAGGACCAGCATTAGTATATTTATAGATACTGGATCATTTCGTTTCACAGCAACCTCATAAAGTGTGTACCATTATCATCCCCATTTGACAAAATCAAAAACTGAGACTTAGAGTGACTTGTTTGAAGTCCAAAGACTTGACTTGGCAGAACCTATGTCTCTCTTACCCCAAAGTCAATGATCTTATTCACTGAATTATAACACACAAAGGTACAGGCCCAAAGGTTTATCTAGATGGTTTATGAAACACCCAAACCGTGGACTATCATGCAGGCATTCCATGACATTGTAGTCCTTTATTTTCATGAGACGTTGTTAGGTAAGAATAATAAGTTGCAAAGTAGTATGTATGTATGTTATAAATGCATTAGTGTTATTAGGAATATATATGTATTAGAAATACATGTTAGAAATATATAAGTTATGTTATCTATATACATATATGTATGTATATATATAATACACAGAAAAATCTAGAAGCATACATATTAAAATATTAATAATGATCTCTTAGTATTGAGATCTAGGATCTTTATATTTAACGTGGATTATTTGTATAAATTTTAGTGGTCCTGCAGTATTGGTAAATGGCTATAACAAAGAGGCTCCAAAATGCTGAAACTCTCTCATGTGACTTAGCCATCTTCGACACGTAACCTTCAAAGTTCCCTCCAGCATCACTCTTTTCCAGACAGCTGGAGAGGAAAAGAGGGATCCAGGACAAGCAGTCTGTCTTTAAGGCGATGACCCAGAAGATACACAACCACTTGCATTCGGACCTCATTAGCCTAATGTGAGCAAGAGTGTCAGGGAAGTGTAGTTTCTAGCTGGACAGCCACACACCCTGTTAGAACATTCCTTTCAGTAAAAGCAAGAAGGGGCCAGTGAGCACTAGGGGACACTTGGGTATAGTTGGACACTTAGGAAACGTGATTTCCAGGAATTGCAAAGGAGAATACCATTCTATCTCCTCCCCTAAATCTCCACCCTCCGAATGTGCTAGAAGCTTCCTTCTCTCACACCACTTTTCAGAATCATTGGACAGATTTGCCCTGCACAACTAGAAGGGACAACATTCCCTGATACAGGAGGCAAATGGTGTCCCAGACCAGGCCCAGGGGTGGCCCAGCTTCCTTTCTGTTTCAGCCTGGGTTCCTCCCAAAGTGAGCAATTCTTAGCAATTTGCAGAGCTGTGTGCATGTGCTTCTTACCTGTCCTTGGGGACTAGGTTTATATTGGCTGAGGCTTCAGCAAGGAGGCCTCCCTTCACTACAGCAGAAACCGAACTGCTCTCCCACTGCATCTCTCATGGCCCCCTGCACTGCACCCTCTATGAGCCTCGTCCTCCAGCCCTGTGTTTCTCGATATGCATCCCAGCTCACTGGGTGTCCACCAGTCCAGAGCAGCTGGGAGGGGCTTGTTGGCACTGGGATTAAAGTATTGAATACATGTACATGCTCTTCAATCCCCTTGGCTTTCTTTGGCCTTTTTGACTTGACGCCTTGATACGGTTCCTCTACTTAGCATCCTTATTGATAAAAACTTTTGAAATGGAATGATACTTAGAATTCATCAATTCAAAGTGTCTAATTTGTCCTGGGGCGCCTGGGTGGTTCAGTGGGTTAAGCCTCTGCCTTCGGCTCAGGTCATGTCTCAGGGTCCTGGGATCGAGCCCCGCGTCGGTCTCTGCTCAGCAAGGAGCCTGCTTCCCCCTCTCTCTCTGCCTGCCTCTCTGCCTACTTGTGATCTCTCTGTCAAATAAATGAATAAAATCTTTAAAAAAAAAATGGTAAGACCTATGCAGAGCAGGAAAAATCCAAGCAGGTCAAACATAGATTTCTCTTGACTTCCGTCCCCAGTCTCCCTATTAGGCAACCATTTTGCTGGTGTCTTGCCTGAAGGGCATGGGGGAATGGGTCAGACACACCCCAGTCACTGCATCTCTCATTTATGCCACAGTCAGGGGTGGGGTCAGAACCTGCCAGGGAGTCCACCAAAGATGGACTCAGACCCTGCTCTTCCTCCTGCTGTTCCACCCACAGCGACAAGCTCCTTCACGAGCATGCTGGTCAGAGGCGCCCAGCTCTGTGATGACCTCCCTTCTCATCTCATCCTGCCCACTGCTCTGACTCTCCAGGAAGAACCCCTTACCCCTTTTGGTGCTCCCCGCGTGCTCTCCTCCAATACTCTAGCATTTCCCCAATAGTCATAATTGTCAGAAAGTTCACCCTCCTCTGTCCTTTTTCCTTGTAAGTTCCTTGTTGGCAGAAACCCTTCATCGCAGATCTCTGGAGCTTTACAAAGAAGACTGCTTATCACATAGTAGGGACTCAGTAAAATTTGAGAAGTAGAAGAATACAGAGACTAGCCCTTCCACCGGTGAGTGCCATCTAATTGAGATGTGATTGAATCCCAGGAGCAAACCCTGGCCAGGCTCCTTCTCAAGAAACTGAATTTCTCATTGCAGCTCTCCAGAGGGGCCTGCTTATCAGGGCTCAGTGTGTGGTCTAGAATCATGTGCCCCGGCATATTGCAACGCGGTATTTTAATGATGCCTTAGGTAGGAGGCAGCGCTGTCACATATAAAATGGCTACAGAAAGATATGGCTCTTCCTCTTCCCGTTTTGAAAGTTATCAGATATTTTGGAGGAAGATGCAAATACCAGATCCCTTCAGACACACAGATATGGGCAGAGACACATACGCACACGGAAATGCTGTGTCTTCGCTAAATATAACCCTTTGTAGCGACAGTATCTCAATAATTTTCAAGTGAAAAGATAAGGAAGGAGAGCCAAGTCTTTCATAATGAATGCAAGCCTATAGCTTTTAAGCAGGGCTAACATATGGGCCACTGATGTGAATGTGAATGCAAATTAGATATTTTTGATTGCTTGAAATAAAGTCAGCAGAATCAAAGCCTCACACAGCAAATGGTGCAGATTTAACTACGTCAGTGCCAGGCTGGGAACGAGAGCTCTTAACACATCCTCGGGAAAAAAAAAAAGGGCTTTCAGGCTGGCATTTTGGATTGAGGCCTCTCTAGGTAAGACAAAGATAGGGCCTTATTGCCACTCTGGCTCTTCTCTCATAGGAGAGTTTTTTGTTTGTATCGCACAGCTATAGATGAAAGATTTTCTTTGACCTCTGACCTTTTGGCCTGAAGGTCAAAAAGAGCCTGTAGAGGTCATTTTATCCAGTCTCCTGCCTTCAAGCAACTAAATTCATACTCATTGGGGTAGGCATCATTCTAGGTGCTGGAGGTCCAGAAGAAACTACAACAGTCACTGTGTTCAAGGAGGCTCCTGGTGTTTGAAGTTGTGAGACCAAAAATCTCACTCTGGTGTAGCATGATTCTGAATCTGGTGGAGGTGAGCCGAAAATGCCTTGGGAGCACAGGTGTAGGGCGCCTTCCCTGGGAAAGTGTGTGTGTGTGTGTGTGTGTGTGTGTGTGTGTTTCATGGAAGGCTTCCTGGAGGAGTGACTCATGAGCCAAGCCTGGAAGGGGAAAGAGTAACAATCCAGGCAGAGGAGAAGCGACTACCCCCACAGAGGTGCAGAGGTGAGAGAGAGCTTATGCAGCAAGCACACAGTCCCTTGTGAGGGAGAGCATGACAGGGTAGTTGGCAGGTAGACTGTGTAAGCTGCGGGGTCCTTGCTCCTAGGGGCGCAGCCATCTTTTGGTGCCCAAGAGCTGTAGGTGTAGGAAAAGAGATAAAACCTTTAATAATGGGAGCCTTTTGCCCCCACAAAACCGTGAGGCACTGGCCAACTAGGCTGCCCCATGAATTAGGCTCCTGCCCAGACTCAGGCAGATGAAACATGAGAAGCATTGGCCAAGTGGCCCCTTATCCTTTATTTCCAGGCTCGAATCTCAGCCTCCATAGCTTAGCATTTGTAGGGCCTTCTACTGTCAAATCAGCCCAACACTTCTATCCCCTTCCAGCGAATGCAATCTTCTCTCCAGCGCGTCCCCACCCCCTAGCTTAGGGTTTGTTTCTAAACCTCACCACTATCAACATTTTGGACTGGATACTTTTTGTCGGGGGCGGGGCTGATCTCTATATTGTAGGATGTTTAACAACATCACTGCCATTGACAACTTAGATGCCAGAGGCACGCCCCACACACTTGGAAGAACAATCACAGCTGTCCCCAGACGTTTCCAAATGTCCTCTGGGGCAGGGGGTGGGGACCAAATCATCCCCACCCAAGAGTCCCTGTTGTGACCTAATCACAGAGATACAACTGTCCTCCCAAGGAGAGGAACTCTTCCAAGCATCCTTAAAAAAACTCTGCTTCCTTTCTCCTGAATGCCCACCTTTATTCTTAGTATCCCAAACATCCCCCAGTCCCCAAACATCTGTGATATATTTAAATTCCCTTGCCTTGGACAACCCTGCTAATTTAATCATAACAGCAACATGCATGTCGTCATAGTCCTTGACTCTACATCTTTGAAGGAGCTCATCAGCCTCTTGACCATCGCTGAGAGGTAGGAGAAAGGATTAAGAGATTACACTAGCTAGCACCAGGCCAACCACCCCTGGCTGAGCCCTTCAGTCCAAAAGGCCTCAAGCAGCACGTCAAACTCTGCTGGTTAGGAGAGCCTTCCCTGATCCTAGAAACCAGCCCCACGCCAGCTGTGTTTTTGCTATGGGAATTTACCCACTAAGAAGGCAACTGCCTAGCTGCTTAAGGTTCCTGAACAAGCTGTTCTCATCCAAAAAAATTCCTTCTCCTGCTAATACCAGATCCTACTAACAATACATGGGCCATTGCTCACCAGGCCTGGGGCTGTATTTTGTGTTTTAAGGCTAACTGGGATTCATTTGAGTCAAGTATAGAAAGACACGCAGACACAGAAATGGCTGGGCCATGAAGCTAAAAACTGCATACAGTTCCCTGGAAATAGGAAGCTTGGTGTGCCCTGCAGGCCTATACTGAGGAGCCCTGAGGTCAGGCAGGAGGCAGAGGGAACAAGATAGGGTAGCCAGGGTTGGAGGAGGAGGAGGTGCGTAGAACTTTGGGCAAGAACTTTTCCTGTGGTTTCCATGGGAAGGAAGAGGCAAGGCATGCTGAGCAGATTTAGGGTTGGTTCCTGGGAATAATTTCAGCTGGCTCTGGGGCATAGAGGGCTGCCCCTAATGCTCTGGTACCTGGCTCTGGAGTAATTAGGGCAGGGAAATCATAGCTGGGAATGTGAGGCCCTAATAAATACTTTGATTGGGGTTATTGTTTGGTTTGCCTATGAAAGGCTTACTCCTGGCTGAGTCATTAACCACCTCTAGGAATTGACTGATGCTGGCATAGTCCCTCTGGGGTCCGTGATGACCCCCAATGTCAACGTATCAGTATATAGAAAGTAAGAAGATATGGCTGGTACAGTTTTCCATTAGGGATAGAAACATGAAAATGGTGGTTCTCAGACCTGGTTTGTGTTATGTTGTTTGTTGTTTGTGCTACAGAATTCTTTACTCAAATAAAATGTCAGATGGCCAATATATGAACCAGTTAAAGGATAGCTGCTCTGGTTGAAATAAGGATCTTTGGCCCAGAGACTTAAATACACAGCCTCTTTGTCCTTTCTCCTGGCTGGTTCTTGAGGCAATACTCGAGGTGTATGGATAGGCTTGGAAACAGGGCACTGGAGTCCCCTCCTAATGCCAGCAGGACGTGCCACAACATGGGAGTCAGCTACTCCATATTCTAGTCCTCTGCATGTACTGCTTGGGTCTCTTGGAGGTTCACCAAAGTTTCCAGGGACCCATCACCCAGGTTTGTTCTGCCAGAACACGGCTCCCATGTACACAATCCATGCTGAAGACAAGGCCGGGAGAGGGGATACCCCAAAGCAAGCCGGCACTTGTATTGGGAATCACATTGTGGAGCAGCTTATAGGGGACCCAAGTCCAGGACTTAGACTGCACCATGCACCAGATGCTGACCTAGGATAAAGGGACTTCAGCGACCGCTACTGCCCCTTCCTCCTGAGCCTCTGAATCTCAAGTCCTCAAGTATCTTCCCTCTCCAATAGCTAGGAAAGGCCAGTCTGAAGATGACCCAGACAGCCACAGAGGAGTAAGAAGAGCAAGACTTTGTCTCAATGTCCAGGCCAGAATAATCATGATGACCTGCCCCAGACCTTCATTCTCAGGTCTGTTTCAGTTCACTAAATGCAAGTAAGCAATACAAAGAAGAGAGTAAATCCACATCTTGCCCTCATTTCCATCATCATCATCATCACAGATACTGTTAATTTTTTGTAATCATCATTTTTTCATAACTTTTTTCATAATATCCCTTTCTTGCTCCAAGGCAATTTTTATTAATGTAACTTTAATGTGCTTTATCGTCCTGGAATGGCTGGGAGAAGCTATAGCTCTCTGTCTTGTTAACCTGAATTTTCTGTCTGTGTTCTCTCAAGTGACTATGGCAGTGAGGTGACATTGTTTCTTTTATTTCTCTGTTCACTTGTTTTATCACATGCTTGGAAGTGTGCTGAAAACACAGACTGGAGAGTCAGTGTCCCACTCAGTGACCTCTGGAGAACCTCACCTCATCCTTTCCCTGTGCTCAAAGAGGACGGTCTACTGTCCTTGACTGTGCCTCTGTACTCTGTTGCTTCCCATGGTCTTTTCTTGTGCGAAAGCATCCATTGGAGGGAAAGAGTGACCTTTCTATTCGGAACCTGGTTTTAAAAATGAACCCCCATTGTTTTGCACGGTGGAAACTTACAAGTAGCATCTTCTTGGAAACAGAAGCACCTGCTGACCTACTTAATCACTTATTATTCATATCAAATAATCAAGTTTTCAGTTTATTTCTTCTGATTTTGAATTCAAGGCTGTGTTCTAGAATGAACTTGCTGAAAGTGTATCCTCTGAAAAAATAGAATGATATCCTGCCTTTCCAGAGGCTGCTCTTTGGATCATAGAACATCCTGAGCACAAGGGAAAAGTGCCTAAGTTGAGAGTTGGTTATATGCTATGTGGAATTAGTGTCACGTCAGCCCCAACCAAACTGAAGACAGGAGATTCAAGGTGATGTTTTAGAGTACTTGGCTGACGCTTAGGAAACTGTTGCTCTAATACAGGTGAATCTCTGCATTGGGTGCATGATTTTAAACTCCTCTCTTCCTTTTGTTCAAATTGACTTGAACGTTGCATGGTCAAGTGAGATCATATAAAAATTTTTGAACTTTATAAAGTATGATCCATGTGCGAATTGTTATTGCATGGTTATCTAAAATGAAAGTAGTATACATGCAATTTTCAACTTACTTTCTTGGCTTCTTAAGTAATAGAGAAAATTAGAACTAAATTTTAATTCATATGGATGGGTAGGTGAAGTAGAAAACATACTCATGTGGAGATAGAAAAAAACTGTCCTTGAGCAGATGAATAATGAGAGAGGGAAGCAGTGGGTGATGGCTTGTGTTGTTCCTGGGCCTTCCTGATTCTGGCAAAGTCACCTTGCACATTTCCAAAAACGTAGGGGCAAACACTTAAATATATATCAAAAAAAGCAGAAGCATTTGAAGAATATGGTAGTATAACATCAAGGTTAATTTAACAACCATATATTTTTTTAATTTTGTAGGATCTATTCACTTATAATTAGCAAACGAGGTTTTGAAATACACTCAGAAATGTCTAAAACTCATCGATGTGGAAACCAGCCAGGAAATTGTTCAGAGATATAAAGTGGAGATTCTGAAATGCTCTGTAATTCAGTGGCCGGGCGGCGGGTGGCGGGGTCGTGGTGGTGGTGTTTTCATTTTCGTCACTTTGAATTACCAAATGGTAAACCAACAAGTGACATCGGAGATAAACTAGTCTAATTATCACATGGCGAAACTGATTTTCAAGATGGGAACAGACCTTTCCAAAGTGACATCCTAAATCTGTAGTGTCCTATATGGTAGACATGAGTCACACATAGCCACTGTGCAGGTAGAGACACTGAAAAACTGAATTTTAAATATTATTTTATTTTTATCATTTAAATTTAAAAACTAATGTTGATTCAGTTATTGGAAAATTCTAAGTGTGGCTAGACCAACTTGGCTCTGTTAATCTACTTTCCAACTATAAACGTCATGAAATCTAAATACAAATCAATTACTCCTGAGGAATATTTAGCATCTAAATTGAGATGTGCTCTATATGTAAAATACACATTAGATTTCAAAGACAGTATGAAAAAATGCAAATATTTCATCAATAAGTTTTATATTGATTGTATGTCGAAATAATATTTTGGATATATTGAATTAAATAAAATTAAAGTTACTTTTACCTGTTTATTTGTACTTTGTTTTAATGTGGTTGCTAAAAATTTAATTATGTATGTGGCTCACACTATATCTCTACTGATAGTACTGCTACAGAGGATAAAACAAACGAGTGCAAATAAAATTTCTGGATTCTTAGTCTCTTGATCTTCACTGAACTATGCTACTTCTTTAGAACATTTTCTTATCTCTTCCATTTTGCAAAAGCTAGTATGTGATCTTTCATCAAAAGTTAAAATAAAATGTTAAAAAACTCAAACTTTCTGCTGGAGAAAGCATTCTGGGAAGATGGTTGAGTAGGAAACACCAGGAATCTGGGTCCTCACGTAGACAACAATTGCCTAGCAGAACTTGTCTAATATAACTCTTCTGGGATTCCTGAATCTATAGGAAGTTTGTAACTTCCGGGGGAAGTTTTGAAAGGTAATTTGCCATTAATTTCCATCAATATTAGCTCTCACAATAGGAGCTACTCATCTCCCATCTTCACTGCCACAGTGGACATGTGCTCCTGGGGCAGCCCACACACAGCTTTCAGGAGCCAGGGGGAGCAAAAAGAACACTATTCCACATATAGCAGAGATCTGTGCTCTGACTGCTGACTGCTGTTTCTGATCACAGAGGTATAGGCAAAGAGGTAGGTGGCCTATGTTGTGGCAGGAACATGGCACTTTCCATTGCGTGAATTTTTCTCCTTCTGGCTGAAATGACTTTCAGGAGATTTAAAGGGCCAGCATCCTTTCCTTTTTCCCTCTTCCTCTTTTAGAAACCAGACATTAAAGCCTAGGACATTCAAAATCAAATGCGGGGGTGCTTGGGTGGCCCAGTCAGCTAAGCATCTGACTTTTGATTTGCGGTTGGGTCATGATCTCAGGGTCATGAGATCAAATTGTGATGGGTAGGGAGACTGCTTAAGATTCTCTTAAAAAAAAAAAAAAAGCAAATGCATACATGGTGAAATTTAGAAAGTGACCACACGTGTGGAGGAAAAGGTTCCGGTTCAGAAAATCTGAAAAGACCTTAAGTTTATTCTTCAGGCTGATCCTTGATACTTGGTATAAATAAATGAAAATGAAAAGATGGAAAAAGGTATTCTATGAAAACTGTAACCTAAAGAGAGCAGAGTGGTTGTACCAGTATCAAACCAAACAGACTTTAAATCAAAATGTTCACAAGAGACAAGGAAGGACATTATATATTAATAAAAGATCAATAAAGCAAAAAGATATAAAAATTACAAACATCTATGTACCTTATAACAGGCCATCAAAATAAAGAAAAAAAAACTAACAAAGTTGAAGGGAGGAATACAGTTCTGCATTAATAGTTACAGACTTCAATTCCCACTCTCAATAATGGATAGAACAACCAGACAGAAGATAAGTAAGGAAATAGAGGACTTACACAACACAATAAACCAACGAGATCTAACAGACATACACAGAACAATCTACCCAGCAACATCATACACGTTATTCCTAAGGGAATGAACATTTCCAGGATAGAAGATACATTAGGCCACAACTAAATACCAATAATTTAAAAAGGTATATATTATACGAAGTATCTTCTCCAACTACAACTGGGTGAAGTTAGAAATTGAGAGCAGAAATAAAACTGGGAAAGTCAGAGATTTGTGGAAACTAAACAACACAATCTTCAACTACCTATGGATCAAAGAAGAAATCACAAGGGAAATTAGAAACCACTTAGCGATGAATAAAAATTAAAACACAACATACCAAAACTAATGGGATACGGCAAAAGCAACGTTAAGGGAGAAATTTACAACTACACATGCCTACATTAGAACAAAAAAGATCTCAAATCAAAACCTAACTTTATAACTTAAAGAAGTAGGAAAAAAAACTGACTAAACCCAAAGCTAGCAGAAGGAAGGAAATAATAAAGATCACGTAGAGAAAAATGAAATAGAATTTTGGGATAATAATAGAGAAAATCAGTGAGACCAAGTTGGTTCTTTGAAATCAACAAAACTGACAAACCTTTAGCTAGAAGAATTATGAAAAAAAGAGAAAAAAAGACACAAATTACTAAAATCAAATGTTAAAGTGGTATTACTACTAGTTCCACATAAACAGAACTGATTTTAAGGGAGTACCATAAACAATCGTATGCCAACAAATTGGATAACCTGGATGAAATACACAAATTCCTTGAAACACAAAACCTGTCAACATTAAATCATGAGGAAATAGAAAATCTGAACAGATGTAATTAGTAGGGAAGATGATTACTGTGATACAGGGTCTGCCAGTCTGGAGACCTCACCCTGTTAAGGGGGAATGTGTCCTTTCATGCTGCTTTGGGAAAATAACTTAAACACAAACCCCACACATAGTGCACTCCCGGTAAGAATGTAAAACGGCACAGCCACTGTGGAAAACAGTAAGGTGTTTCCTCAAAAAATGAAAAGTCAAATTACCATATGACCCAGCCATTCCATTTGCAGGTATATAACCCAAAGAACTGCAAGCGGGATCTCAAAGGTCTGTTTGAACCCATGTACATAGTAGCATTATTTGCAATAGCTAAAACATGGAAGCAACCTAAGTGGGCATCGATGAAATTGATAAGCAAAATGTGGTATGGATCTTCCTCAACTTATGCTGGGGTTTCATCCCAATAAACCCATTGCAAGTCGAAAATATTGTAAGTCTGGAACACATCTTAACTACTGAACTTCACAGCTCACCCTTGCCTACCTTCAGTGTGCTTAGAACCCTTACATTAGCCTACATGTGGTCAAAGTCCTCTAACACAAAGCCCACCTTACAGTAAAGTGCTGAATATCTCCTTCAGTGTATTGAATACATTACTGAAAGGGCCAATCAGAATGGTTGTGTGGGTACAGAATGGTGATGTGTGCATCACCTGTTTACTTTTGTGGTTGCGTGGCTGACTGGGAGCTAAGGCTTGCTGTCATGGCCCAGCACCGTGGAAGAGACTCATACTGTGTATTGCTAGCTCGGGAAAAGATCCAAATTCAAAGTTTAAAGACCAGAGTTTCAATTTTACAAGATGAAAAGAATTATGGAGATGGACGGTGGTGATGGTTGCACAGTGTGCAATACCACTGAACGGTACATTGAAAATGGTCAAATTTATGTTATGTATATTTTACCATAACAACAAAAAAAAAAAAGAAAAAGAAAAAGGAGAAAATAGGAAAAAAAAAAAAAACGCTTTCTGACTGCCTTAGCCTCTCTGCTTTGCTATATTGCTTATTCCCCATTGCTGACCCTTTATTTTAAATCTTGGTATTGCTCTCAGTGTGGGCCTGATCATTGTCTCCATTTCTTTATGTTATTATTAACCCTATTCACCACCCCTGCCTGCAGGAGAACTAGATATTCGTCTCTTGATTAGGCCTGACCATAAGAGTCATGTTGACCAGTGCAGGCTGAAGAAAGGTAATGTCCAACACTTGTGGGTGGGAGATCTAGATCCCTGTGGACTTGACATCCTTTCTCTTTTCTGCTGTGGTAACAGTTGGAGGTTATAATGTTCCAGGTGGAGACTGTTCATCATCTGGGACCTGGAGTGAAGGTGAGAACTTCGAGTCCCTTAGAGTGACCTTAGAGGACCTTAGACTGAGTGTAGCCACTGAGGACGGATGTGTAGCATGAGTGAGAACAGATCACTGAGGCTGGAAGCCACCAAGATTTAGGGGTCAGTCACTCTTGCAGCTTAATCTAGTCCCCAGTGCCAGTGGATTCTGGGAAAGTCAGGTGGAAGGAAAGCAGAAGCAGCAGCAGCAGCTGGGTTGCTGAGCAGGGAGGCAATTCCCAGAGTTTCCTTATAGAGGTTTATGGGCATTTGATGAAAAAATATCCCATGTAAATGATTTTCACCAAGGCTAGAGGGACATAAAGAACTTTCAGTGCTAAAGAGTCTTCTTTTAAGACTTGGTTGGGTCAAGGGATGCTGGGGTGGCAGGGGACTTAGTCGGTTAAGCATCTGCTTTCAGCTGGGGTCATGATCCCGGAATCCTGGGATCGAGTCCCACATTGGGATCCCTGCTCAGCTGGGAGTCTGCTTCTCCCTCTGCCTGCGGTTCTCTCTCTCTCTCTCTCTGACAAATAAATATATAAAATCTTAAAAAAAAAAAAAAGACTATGGTTGGGTCGAGTTTATTTTCATTCCAGAAATAAAAAGACTGGTTCTGCCCATGTACTACAGTTAGAAGGTTTCCAAGGACGGACGGTGCAGTGAGTAAGAACTGTGTGGCTATCACTCGAGACCAATCCTGCTGTTAGGACAGAGGCTGAGCCACGTCCTTCTGATGGTAGATGTCAGGGCTTCTTAGATTTCTCAACTATTAACTATTTCTTTCTGTCTTTTCCAAAATGATATAAAAGGTAAAGGATGGAAAGGGAAAATAGACTTAGTGACTCTGAGTTGTCTTTAACTGAGTGTTTTTTAATTATGAAAGAAGTAAAAATTCATTTTCAGTTTAAATCAAGAAACAGAGTAAATAGTAAATGTCTTCTCCTTCTCTGCCCAAAGCGGCCAACCTTGTTCCCCAGAAGCACTGAGGTTATCATTTTTTCTGCCCTGCAGACGGTGTCGAGCCTGTATCGGACACAGACATAGCTCTGGATATGCTTGCTGGAAGAGCTGAACATTATTTTTTCAGAGCACAAATGGTACCATACTCCATAAACTATTCTGTAATTTGCTTTGATCACTTCATGATGATACCTTGGGCATCCTATCAGCAAAAAAAGAATCTATACCATTCTTCCTATTAGCTACATAAATTCCTCTGCTTGTACAAACTATAATTTACTTACCTAACGTTTTTTTGATGAGCATCACTGTTTCCATTTTTTTCCCTCACAGTGTAAAAGTATTGTAATGAACACCTTTCTCTCTTCCATCTTTAACATTCTGCATAGGTTTTTCTGCATGTGTGTTAACATATCTGTGTGGGAAATCAGAAGAAGGAAACATAATTAGATAGTACTTTAAAAATTAATAAATATTGTCGGATTACACCCTAAAATGTAAATGTGAGCAAGGCACCCTTGAATATCTTGAGAATTATAGTTTCTTTTAAATTTTTACTAATATAATTCAATGGTAGTGATATCTCATTTGATATAATTTGCTTTTTACTAGGAATGCACTTGAACTTCATATCAAACATTTATTGACCATCAAAAAAGCAAAAGGATGGCAACACCTCTGCAATCTCATGAAGGGACTTCAGCTCAAAGGTTGGTACCTAATGTCCTTTGGAGAATGACTCTGGGCCCCGGAGGATAAGATTCATCAACCAAAATATCTCTGCATCTCCAGCTTCCCAGCACATCTCCTGGCATATGGGAGACACTCCTTCAGTGTTTAACAAATGAAGGTATAAAAATGGGTGCGATAACGTAGGAAAAAGCTGAAGAAGGTATACACATGTCAGAACAGTTGGAGATGTGGTGTTTGGAGTATAAGGAATTAAAAGAAAATTCTGTAAAATTTATACACACAGTCTGCTCATGGGTGTGTGACCTGTGCCCCATGCCTGGATGGGCCCCAAACTTAATTTAATGTGTAGCTGGCACCATCTTGAAATTCTTAATAGTTTTTAACAAGGGGCCCTGCATTTTCATTTTGCACTCGACCTTGCAAATTATATAGCTGGTCCTGGGTATAGAAGGTGAAAGTAAATGGTAAGATAAATATTTAGAAAGTGTTTGGAGAGATGAAGTTGCACTTGAGGGTTATATCTGGGTAAAAGTGAGAAGTGGGGCCTCTGGGATCTTTTTATCACGTTTCTATTTCAACTAAAATAGATCAGCATATGCAGTCCTTTCTAATCGTCATGTTTAAATTAGGAGGTAACCTAATTTATTGCCTGATCTGTGGCAACAGAAAATTCTGGCTAATATTCCCTCAAAACAAGCATCAGTGTCAGCAGCTGTCCACTGAGTGGGGAAATAAGAAATAGAAAAAGAAAATTCAACTGATTATCTGCAATGGTGGATTACAATTTAGGCTGTAATTACAATAATTACAATGGAAAGAACTGCAGTGTGTGGAGTTAAATATTTTACTTGTACAGAATTGAACACCAAGTCCATTTCTTTGTAATAAGTGATTTTTATTTACCTCAGTCCATAAATGAAAATGGTCATTAAGACTCTGAAATTTAGCAAGTGATAAAATGAGATTCATTTCTGTATATTTGACAACTGGTAAAAATGAACACATATGTTTATACATTGTATATATTTATATAACACATACTAACATGGAAGAGAGAGCATCATATGCCATCCTTCTTGGAAGGGGAGGAACATGGTGAATTCTGGCCATTCACTGACAAAGGAAACACTAGAAGAAGACCAAGTTCATGGTGTGAATCATAAGTTTGATTTCAGAAGCACACAAATGGTTGAATCCAAAGTGCCTTTGAGATGTCTCTAAAGAGCTGTCATAAGTAATCTTTTGGGCACACGCATTTAGAGACTAAAGGAAATGTCTGAAGTCACCTGTGTATCACTGGTGATTGACATCTTGACCACAGACCAAGCAAAGAGAAATGGGAGAGGTAAGAGCACAGTGGTCACTCTTTGCAGAACATAGTCCTGCCTGTGGGACTCAGAAGCGGGGCCCAGAAGTGGGAGGAATTCTTCCCTTGTGCTGAGAGCAGACACCAAAGGAAGAGATTCTTTTAGGAAGAAGAAATGGTCAGTGGTGCCGAAACAAACTAGCGGGTGCCATAAAGTCATGATGGGATTCCTTAGAATAAGGAGCAGAGAGGCCACCACCAGAACCAGAAGAGCTGTTCAGGGGCCAGAAGCCAGACCCAGGTAGGTGGGGAAGTGGATGGGGTAATAGAAGTGAAAATACACACATGCTGTCACCCTGTCTCTCTCGCTCCTTCTCTGGTTTAAAGATACAAAGGATCAAGCCATCTGATCCCCCATTCTGCTCACTCACGTTGCTGAGAAAGCGTGAGATGCAGTGGAGGTGTCCAGGAGAGCCCAATCTCCCTGGGGGACGAGAACAAAGGCAAGGCCATGAAGGTGACACCCCTGGACTTTCAGCCCTGCCCTAAGACTTAGTCTGGGAGAGATGTTTGAAGCTGGGGAAATCCCTGAGTCTGAAGCTTCATTCCTACTTTCAGAAGACAAAGACATTTGGGGAGCACCACTCTCTTCCAGAGGAAGATGAACCCTGTGTCTAAGCTGAGACTTGGCCAACAGAAAGTGTGTAGCCAGCGTGCAGCCTCTGTTAGGCCGCGGGCCTGGTAAGCACTGTGTCAAGGTCCTGGCGTTCATGCATAGTGTCATCTCGATTACTTGGTTTATTTTCTTAAATATACTGGAAGGTTAAATCGAAGTGTTTTGGGGTCTTCTCCACTCTGAGCAGACTTGACAATGGTGGCTCAGGAGGACTTGCATATGGAAATGGAACATGGGAGAAAGTGGCAGTGGGCAAAGGCAGGGGGTCTTCACAATTGCAGGAGTTCTCTTGAAGGCTCAGCCTCCACTGTTCTTTGAAAGTATTTGAAACGGTGATGCTGTTGCAGAGCTTGTCAGTGTTAATGTGAATGCTGTCAATGTTAGGAGAATGGCCAGTTCCCTTGGAAGACCTTCTTCTGGACCACCTGGACTAGGTGAGCTCTGAGCAGGTCTGCAGGCAAACGGATTTGCTAAGGGTTGCTTTGTGAATTGTTATATCAAAAATTAGTTTATGGAACGGCAGTTCACAAGGGATATTAATATTTCAGGTGCTTATCAAGTAGATTTAGAGCTTTCTAGAGGCTGGAAACTCTGGGGGGGAAAGGAAGAATAAAGATTGTCCAATCTAGCTTGATGGTCAAGCAGAAGACTCTTTTCATAGAAAGAAAGAATTGCTACAAGAAAAGATGAATTACTGAATATGGTTATTCAAACCAGACAAATTCAACTTTGGAAATTTGGAGTTCACGGAATATATATCTTATGAGCAACAACAGCTTTGTTCCTTTTTACTGTTGTCAAGTGAAGAAAATATTCTCATTAAGTGATGGTATTTCTGAACATTAATTCATTTCTTCTAAAAGGTGAGGTTTGGCACCCACCTTGGACTAATAAGGGAACAGGTACGGTACTCAGCAAAGTGAAAGCTTTGGGCTGGGAGGGGAATGTTAATAAAGATTTTCGTGGAAAGAAATCCAGACCTGACGCAGGTAGAGGTGTGAAGGAAGGCAAGAATGGCTCACATTTCCAGGCTCTCTGCCAGGGACCTCTGCATTAGCAGAGGGCATCTTCTTAGGAATAATAATTGCATTAACCTGGTTTGGAAGTTGAGGAGATGTGGGTAAAGGGGAGCAACTGGCAGCTCCCTTCTTGGTTCTGGGTATGCGAGCACTCATTTTGTATCATTTTTATTTACCTAGAGGATGGGGAGGACATTCGCATTTAACAAATGAGAAAACTGAGGCTCAGAGAGTATATGTGACTGATCCCACATCACACAGCCTACAATCTGGTACGGGTGGGTGGGTGCTGGGACCAAACCCATATCTTTGCTCATTATGCCTGATCTTTTCTGCTCCATCCAAACTGCTTCATCGCACAGTTGGGTCCCCCCCAGTTTGGATATCTCCTTTTAACGATACTTGGAGGTGTTTTCCAACTAGTGAATTACAAACACAGATTACATGAAAATGGCTAAATCTGCATCATGGGATAGGAACTATCTGCCGTTTACTCTTCAATTGACCTAAATGCAATCATTATATCCCTACTGACATTGTTTGCCATGCCTACTTCATTGTAACAAATTAGTTAATTGGCTAATATCTACCTTGATTATGAAAGGGCACAAACAGTGTAACAAATAAAAATATTACAGGGGAAAGCAGAGATAACAAAGAGAAGAAATGAGAGAAAGTTACAGAAGGGACAATTGTTCTCACTGGTATTTGGCTGAGGACGTGACTTTGCTCCACTCATTGCTATGGCCTCTTCTTTTATTTTCTGGATCCCACTGATGCTCCTGCCTGGTGTCCACTCGGGACTTATGAAGCTAGTCGTACAGGGGTGGCTGTTTCCTGCCCCCTTAAACTGGAGACTTAGAATGGATGATAGAGAGTGGCCAATATCAGCTGATAAAATAGATCAAAGTTCAAAATTTCCCTTATACCGTTAAAATATTGGTCTATTTCCTTCTAATACCTGTGTGTGTGTTTGTGTGTGTGTGTCCGTGTGTGTCTGTGTAAAAACATTTTTGCAGGGTTGAAATTATACCCTACACATAATTTTGTATTCTGCTTTCTTTTCACCCAACATTGTGTTGTTACAGAATACAAAATTCTGTGAAAACAACTTGGGAAACAAATTTAATTAGTGGTTTTTTGTTTTTTTTTTAATGGTGGAACATATATATTCATATGGTGGACACCAGGCAGGGTGTACAAGGGTGTGGTCTCTCCCTACCCATACCCAGCCCCATGTCATCCCCAGAACATGGACTCAAATGCCTGCTAGGCCTCGCACTAGGTCTCTGAATCTGGGCCTTTCCCTGCTTCCAGTGGAGTGGAGCAGAGCTGGCAAATGGGAGGGGGTGTTTGCGTATTGTGTCTGTAGATCCCTAGCCTGGTACCTTTCTTCCTTGATAGTTTTTTGTTTAATTCTATAGGATAATCCCTTTGACCCTGGCTGCCAAACGTCTTTTCTACTGCTTGGCATTTCATAATGACCATAATATTGTGCACTTGGAGGATCTGGCTGTATCTGCCAGTTCGCTCTACCCTTAGGCCTTTGGGTAGGAGACTTGTGAGTTTGTTGGGAAGATGGGAGCTGTATGTGATTCATTCACATTCATGTAGGCTGATCAAAGCAAATTCAAAGCCGGACTGTGCCCAGGCCCTCTGCTCACCTGTCCTTGCTCCTGGACTCATGGCTTCAGTTTCTGAACTCTGTATCCAATTCAGATTGCTGTCTCTGGTATCCCTTGGCAACTTTTCTACCTCTTTTTACTTCTTGGTCTTTGGCTCTGGCTTTTGTGTTCCCTTTTGTCACATTGGGCTTGTTCCACCTTTACCTCATGGTCATATGGAGATTCAGCTTTGACCACGGTACACCTCTTCTCCATTTTCTTCTGTTGCAATGAGGTGGCTTCCAACATTTTGCCTATGAATGTTTTTGGTTGCTCATTATCTACCCTAGGCAAAGAGTGCGGTCCCAATCCCCCTTCCACTGCCCATACCTGGGCAATTCAGTGTGACAGGAGGAAAAGACAGTCATTATCATTGTTCCAAAGAAAGAGGAAGAGATAATGGGGTTGATGCTCAGGTTACACTAGCCACACCCTGCAGCCTCACCACTACCTTGCCCATATGTCTCTTCTTGAGTAATACTGGAGTAGTTCCAGTAAATGTCTACATTCCCAAGCCCAAGAGGGAAGAGCTGCTCTGTTAGAACAAGACAGAATCAACGGCCCCTCTGTGAAGGCATTCTGCAGCCACAATTCCCTTGCCCACCCTAGAACGTATGGTTGGCTGCACTAGCAGTAGGACAAGTTGCAGAAAGTGTCTCTTTAGGGAGGTCCCTCTTTCCCTTCCATTCACTGGTGATGTGAGTGAAATGGGCAACCTTTCCAGAGAGCAGCAAGAACTACAAACTATTAACTATATATCCGTAATCCCAGACATACTATTTCTAGGAATTTATACTTTATGAAATCACTGGACAAACTCTAAGAATGTGGCAGTGAGTAACAGTAACAATGTGACAGTAGAGTTGCCCTTAAAAGCCAAAGATACTTAAAGAGAGAGGAAGGATGGAGAGGGGAGGAAGCAGGACCAAGGAAAAGCAGAGACAGAGAGACAAAGAGACACAGAGACAGAAAGAGAAACAGAGAGAGAGAGAATGCACATGTGAAGAACTTTAATGCCCACAATAAATTTAATTGGTTAAATAAACCGTGGTCCGTCTATAAATGAAATACTGTAATATTATGTAACATTAAAAATTATTTATATGTGGTTGCTAGCCCAGAAAATGTTCTTGCTATATTGTTAAGTTACAAAAAGCAAGTTACCAAACAGTATCCTTTTAAGGATATGCTCTAAATGTTAACAGTGGTTATCTGTGGGTGGTGTGATTTCAGGTGACTTTTAAACATTTCTTTTTGTTTATATGCTTTTTTAAATAATCTACAAAAGCATGCACTGCTTCTGTAATTAAAAATAACAGTCAAGGAGGGAAAAGTAACTAAACCCCTTATCCCAGCCATTCTGAACTCCTTTCTTTGTGTGAGAAGTGATAAACACCGGGGGCACCCAGACTCTTGTTCCTGTATTGAAATAAGGCTCTCTCCAGAGAAATCTGGATGAGAACCTCATACTTGCCAGACATTGCCTCATATGAACCTCTGGTCTTGGCAATCCTGAGCCCACACCAGAAGACCCACCTGGGGGCCAGCCCCAAGGATGGAGTTTTCCAGAGCCCAGCCAGCCACCTGCTATTTCACAGATGCTTCTGCACAGCGCCTTCCAGAGGACAGTCAAGGAAATCTAATGATTCCTTACCTCTGGGGACCCTTTTCTATCTCAGGAAAGATAGTTGTCTCTCCCTGCACAAATGTCTGTCCCCAATGCCCTTGGCACACCAAACCTTACAGGACCACCTGGGAATGTATTAAAAGTGCACTTTCGGGTGCCCCATCCCAAGTGGGATTAGAATCTCCACTGGCAGTGCTTAGAATTGTGTCTTTTTAATAAGCTGTTCTACACACTAGGAGCCGGAAGGCAGTGAGGTTACCCACAGAGCCCTGCCTTCTCTGTGCCATTAGAAATGCACGCCATGCTGGTCTTATTCGTTCTTTCTTTCTATAGCAAGGTGGCTGGGTGTGTGGGCATTCGGATGCACTGAACCCTACCAACAACTCGACGAGTCCCTTCCTTCCTTCATTTCCACCGCTGGCCGCTGGTGCGGAATGAGGAAGCCACGGCCACCACTCCCCAGGACACTGCACACAGAGGGGACACCAGCACGTAAATGCATTACCATTGTGCAGGGGATGGGCCTAGTAGTAAAGGTCAGGAGTAGAGAAACCACATGTGACATCATCCAAGACCATGAGCGTGTGACGTATGCAGAACTGGAAAGAAAGTCCAGGGCTCCGGAGACCCGGCTGCGTGGGAAACAAAGGGCCATGGAGTCCGTGAGAGACAGACTGAGCCCATTTTATAGCTGAGAAACAGAGGCATCCGGTGCTCTAGACATTTCCTTGTTGTAATATAGGAATTAGGATTAGAAATAACTTTTTTCTTCTCTCCATCAATAGAACATGGGCTGGGATTCCTACTTCCCACCCAGATTGGTGTGTTTGGCCCTACAACTCCAGGGAAAGGGATATAGTAAGGCATTAGCTCTTAATCACTTCCATGTCTTAAAGGTCTTTGGAGACTCTGATGGAATATGCCTATGGACCTGGGCTTTGGGAAAAATTGCAAGGGCTTTATTTACCCCCTGAAGCACTTCTATTGCCTGCTAGGTAAAAACTCTTAACCCCACACAAAGGACAGAGGGAGGTGTGGAAGGATAATGCAAGGAACTGAAATCTAAGAAAAAGATGCTCATCGTTCCTGGGAGAAAATGCCTTCTGAAGGGCAGGAGCAGGAAAACAAGAAAATGAGTAGGCTGTGTGATGCGCTGCCAGCAAGACATCCAAAGTGATGACAGCTGACGTGCTAGCGGTATTTTAGGATCTCTCTGCCACTTGCACATTTGTTCCTTAGATACACTGACAAAGGCCCACATTGAAGATTATTGACTCTCTTTCCATTGAGGCTTTTCTATCGAGGATGACAATAAGAAAGCCATGGGCCTGGCAAAAACATCCAGCTATTGGTGTGATGGAAACCATGCAGTGCATATTAGGGAAATCATCCCGTGCCTTTCCCACAGGATTCCAGAACATTCTCTTGTGGTGACATGGCTTCCCTGTGATGCCTCTCTCCTAGGATTTACCTGGGACAGCAACCACCCTCTGTGTTTGCCCAGCCTGGCCTCTGCTGTTAGAGACTTGTTCCATTAAAATAAATAGGCTAAGCTTCCTCTGGGTAAGTTACGACAGCTGTTCATAATGTCGTGAGTGGCTGAGCTCCGGTGATAGCAGAATTAAAGGGCAGGTTTCAATGCCTCAGTGAAGAGACATGAGGGATGTAAGAATACAAAAGATGAAGAGAAGGTGGTTTCATTGCCCTGACATGGCAGAGCTTATCTCGGATAGTGCCGGCCTTGACATCCAGTCTGAGGTCAGGTTCAAAAGGACTTAGACCAACACTAAGAAGTTTTGCTTGGTGGAACTTGTTCTTTTCAAGCATCTCACAGACAAGGCCTTAGCCAACAAGTTCCCACAACCAGCTTATAGGAGCTCTGGAGGAGACTTTAGAGAATCTGTTCACCAACTTCCGATTCATAGTTTGCAAGGTATAGGCTATGATTATCCCTGCTTAATAGACAAAGAGAATTTCCTTCCATCTATAAGGAAAAGAGCATGGAGTTTGACACTGTGGATTTCTGGATTTGTATGCATCTGAGCCTCAACATTCTCACCTATACAATGGGTATAAACCGATGCAATCCAATATTATTTTGGAACTGCATCAGATACTTGAACTCAAGTCAGGTAGGCCATAGGTGCTCAAAATATAGTTGCTTCTCTTCACTAACTGCCCAAAGTTACTCTTCTGGTGAAAATGGCAGAGAAAATGGCAGGTGTTGCAAAGGCAAGTCCAGGAATCATTCCCTGCATCCTATCCCGCCCTGCCTACATCTTCTATCTTCTCTGAGCCACTGTGGAAAGAGCTTCAGATTCCCATAGGGCACCTTAGAGATTCACCTTTCATGACAAAGATTCCCACAGAATTAATTCACAACATCGCTAAGGTGGGGTGCTGGTGGATGTGAGTAATTTTTTTTAGAGTGTTACAATAATTTATCATCCTCTCTCCAGCAGCCGTACTCTGGCTGGCAGCTCTAAAAACCCTACAGTCCACGGGAGAGCAGTGAACAGAAATATTTTCAAGAGCAGATGGGACGTACCTTCAAAACGCAGGATTGTCCCACTGAAACTGGGACATCTGGCAACCCTAAAAAAGCCCAAACTAGATGAAATAAAAATTATGAGATGGAGAAGCAGAAAAATATGTCTTTGCATTGATTAGCAGGGAATGTAATTAATCTCCTTCAACTCCCTTTTCAGTCCTGTGGTGTAAAACAAGGAGAAATCGCAGTCTTGCTGCATTCCCCTGTGACAGTTCTTACGTGATCATTTCAAAGTAGTACGAGTTTTAAAACTTCATAGTAATGCCTCTCCTTCTATTGCTCAGAACTGTTTGGGGAGGGATAAAATTCATGCCCGAACTTCCTCGGTGCAATGCTTTCCTTCTGAGCCTGGCCAACAGCGGGGCGAGAACACTCAGCTGACTAGAGTCAGGCCAACCTTTACCATTTTATTAGGAAATTATACAAATCTTTCTTTGCCTATTAGATGGTTTTATGCCAGTTCCTCTTTTTGTGGAGGGCAGTGGCAAAAGAGGGAGTGCAGGAGGGAAGATCTCCAGCTTTTCTTCTCATCTGCCCTTCCTTTTCTCTCTTTATTGACTCCTAGCATCCGACCTTAGGTTGGTCAATTTCTTCTTTTTGAACCTGTGTTCCATTTAGCTGAAATACCATTAAACTAGACAGCAGCACGGGTGTGGAGCTGAATACCTTTGCCCCCTTTCCCTGCCCCATGTGGGTCCAGCATAGTCCCTGAAACATTTAAGTACTTTCAGGGAAAATGTTTGTGGATTTGAACAAGCCAGACACTTCCCATGGACCAACAACCCTGTATTTGGTCTGGAAGAGGACTGGATGAGGAGTTAGTACCTGAGTTATTTCGTCACCTGCTAGTGGACAGGCCACAAAAGTAAGGAGATAAAATCTAAGAAACTAATCTATTTAAAGCCAGATATCCACTCCTTATAAAGGTGTATTAAATACATATAAAATACATATACGTAAATACATTAAATCATTATATATTATATAGCTCATAGTATATAAATATATACATCTATATATGTGTGTATATATATATACATGCATATACATATCTATATATATCCTTATTTAATTATACTTTGTTTTCCCAAATAATCTATTATGCCCACTTCCTGGATCAGAGAAGCATTATGGACTGAATTATGTTCTCCCCACACCCCAAATTCATATGTTGAAGCCCCACCCACAGTGTGAGAGTATCCAGAGAAGGTACCTTCTGAAAGTGGTCAGGGTTAGATGAGCTCCAATCCGTCAACCAGCCACAACCAAAGTTTGCAGAGTGCCCTGTGCAACGCAGTCAACTTAGTGGTAAAGACCAAGGATTCTGGTCCGAAGTTCAAAATCCAGGTTTGCCACGTACTAGCTATATGATATTTGCCTAGTCAGTTAACATATTTTCTTCCATTTCTTTATCTGTAAAATGGGAAAAATGATAACAGTTACCTCACAGGATTCTTGTGAACATTGTGAAGACACATTCATAGACACAAACTTACTGCTGGGAACACTGTTAAGTGCTAGGCAATGATAGATCATTTATTGTTATTTTTATTAATATTACATACCAATTTCTAAGTCTTAAGCATACAAAGAGCTCTTTAAAATGTTCACAGTCTAGTGGGAAAATGGGCATATAGAAAAAAAAAACTATTAAGGTTTATCTTTCTAAGTGTTTGGAGAACCCAGACTCTCTAGGTGGGGGAAGTTGGAAAGGCATTTATTTTTATTTATTTATTTATTTATTTGGATTTTATTTATTTGTTTGGCACAGAGAGAGAGAGAGACAGCGAGAGAGAGAATATAAGCAGGGTGAGTGGGAGAGGGAGAAGCAGTCTTCCTGTGGAGTGGAGAACTCAATGCGGGGTTCGATCCCAGAACCCTGGGAACATGATCTGAGCCAAAGGCAGATGCTTAATGACTGAGCCACTCAGGTGCCCCAGGGAAGGCATTTTAAAAGAAGCCACATGCAGGTGCATCTTGGGAAAGGGCTGGGATCTTTAGGCTGGTGAGGGGGCAGGGCGCCTAGGAAGTGTCTGCAGGCTTGGCTATCTCAGATGGCAAGTTGTGTTTGGAGATTGGTGAGAAGTTTGGTGGGGTCAGAGCATAGGTCAATTCTAGGGAGAGGAGCCAGAAGGGAGATGGGAAAGGGAAAGCCAAGATCCATTTGGGAGTTGGGCCCATTTCCTACAAGCTCTTGGAAGCTGGAGAGCAATCTGCTTCAATGTGTCCTCTGAGGAGACCACTGTTGTGCAGGTGGAGGGAGGACTGGAGAGAAGGGTCATTGCAAGAGGAGTGGTTAGCAAACTATGGCAAGCATGACCTCAGATCTTGGGGCTGGATGTAAGGCAGATGGGGTGGAGAAAGAGAGACAGGAAGAGACCAGAAATGTGAGGCTCCACAGGTCACAGTGACAGACTGGTGGTAGGAAGATGATGAGGACAAGATGGTTCATAGCCTGGGTGGCAAGATGGATGGTGCCTGTGTCAGGGAAGCCTGAAGATGGTAAGGAAGGAGGCATGTATAGAGCTTCTTGAACACATGGGGAGACTTCTGGGAAGCAGTGGAAGGGATGAGTCTGGTGCTCAGAAGGGAGACATTGGCTGCTGATAAAGCCTTAGAGGATTCATCAAGCCTGTAGGTGGTCATCGAAGACACAAGAGTAGCTGAGAACATGCACCCAGGTGAGAGCGTCAGCCATGTTTGGGTGTGAGACCCGGGTTTCCTGCAGGCTTCAACCTGAGCACTTGTAGTCAAGTTGGAAGGAGTCAATGACAGAGTCTATTTTATTTAATTGTTCACTGTCCACCTCGTCCACAGGAATGTTAGTTTCATGAGAGTAGTGTCTTTGTGTTCTGCAGCAAAGGCACTGAGTATACCACCAGTATCCTGTGATACAAACTGGTGCATGTTGGGGAAAATTACAAGCAGAAGGAGAATTGAATATACATGATCATTCAAGGTTCATTATCCCAGAGCACAGTGCTGAGGTCAGGTGCACCGTGGCTCTGGTAGAGAGAAAGCTGCCACTACCTTGAAGTTCTAGAGAGTTTTCAGGGTGTGGAGTGGACAACCTGATAGAGAACTGTCCTCATTAGAAAGTCTGCCTTGGTCCCAGTGAGCTAACTCTCATTGTTAAGCCATTAAAGGGAAGAGGTAAGCCTCCAGGGCCATCAGATCTCTATCTCCTCCCTTGGGTGTCCCCAACACCTACAACAGTGCTCAGCACATAGGCACATAGGATGTGGTCAAAAACAGTCATGGAAACAATAGTGTACCCTCAAAGGGTCTAGCACAGTCCTTGGCACAAAGTGAGTGCTCAAGGAGTGAACTTTTCTTCTGTCTTCCAGACACTTACAGAACTCATGCTAATTCTAACTTATTTTTCCATGCCCTCTTTCATGTTCATACATCCTAGTGGGGTCTGATCCCCCTTAGGGACCCCAAATACCCTGGGATTCTTTCTCTGTTTTTTCTCCAATAGCATTTGCTGGACCCTGTGTCCCATCCCTCTGTCCATCCCCTTCCTGCTGGACAATAACACCTTACAACAAATAGGGACAGCTGCCACCAGTTTTCAGTTAAGGAAACAGACTCCCAGGGTTCAATATTTTGAGACCATGGGGTTGGTAGGTCGCCCTCTGGGAGCATCTAAGCCTTTTGACTCCAAGCTCATGGCTCTGCCACCACGTCCTACAGGAGACAATTGGAGTATGGTTCACAATGATCCATGAGCAGATCTTCGGGAGAAAATGATGAAATGGTCATCAGGCTGCATTTCCGGAAAAGCCACACAACACAGGCTGCTTAGGGTGGAATGGTGGAAAGAATGTTGTTTGTTAAAACAGCTGGGATCCTGGCTCAGCTCTGATAATTAACAAATGTGTGACCTTGGGCAAATCTTGGCAGAGCTCTGGGCCTCAGTTTTCACTTCTGCAAAATGAGAATAATAATTCCTTCCCTTTCTGCCCTCCAGGATTTTTAAATCAACAATTGCATAGTGCATATGCACAACAAATACAAAAATAAATACACAACTGAGTGGAGAAAGTTGAGAGGATTGTGAAGTTGTCCATAGTATCAGGAGCCTCATTTTTCCATTATAAAAATAGTCAATAAGGGAAACAGTACCATTTTGGGTCTCTAAAGATTGAATCATAGTATCCATTTATGTGTTAATTTCAATTCTAAATAAATTTTTCCTAAACGGCATGGCACATGTTTGAACTGTGCTTTAGAAACTTTTTTTTTTTTTTAATCAGACAGACGAAATTTCTTATAGTTCACTCGGGCAGAAATAACCCTTTGTCATTGTCATCACTTTGATAAACAAAGCTTCGAGGGCTTAAAACACCCCGGAGGGTAGAAGTGATATTTACCAAGGGATCCTTTGGTCCACGAGTCTCAACGACTTGTTCCTTGTGCAGTTGCATGAATGAGAAAAAGAGCCTGGCTCTTGGATCTGGGACATCTGAACTGACTCCTGCCAAGTGGCAGGGACAATTTTAGTGCTGCTGCGAATCTGACTGCTGTTTCCGCCTACTCCCGCCTTCCTCCTTCCTCCTGTCCTTGAGCACGCAGATGCTGCCTGCCTTCTGCTCTCTCCTTTACCAGTTTTTTGTATTGCCATGTCTCCTTGCACCCGTTTTCCACACTCCAGATTCTCACTGTTTTCCCCCTTATCCCTCTCCGTGTACGGTTATATATTGCTCGGTTTCTCCAGTAGACCTGTGCTATGTCTTTCCTTATCCTCGCGAGCACAGCGGGGCATGGATGGGGAGTAGCAGGCTGATTTCATTCTTCTCTTGAACCTGAAAATGCCAGTATAGGAACTCTCTCCAAATCTCCACTTTCTTACTCTTCTTTCCCCTGGACTGCTGCAACCTCCCGTTAACTGGGCACCTGTCTCCAGTTCGGCCCACTCCAGTCTATCGAATCACCCTCTTGCACTCAGAGTGAACTTTCCAAATGTTAACTCTGACTGTGTCACTTCTAGAATGCCCCAGTAACTCCAGATAAAATCTCTATTCCTTGACCTCATATTCAAGTTCTTCTCGCCCCCAGCCCCTGCTCACTGCTCCTGACTTACTCACTGAACCATTAAGCTCTTTTAGCCTAGTTTTCTGTATATACAACAATAAGTCTTTTGCCCTTCCTCCAGGCCAGGACCAGGGAGAGGTGAATAAAGACTTTGCTTTGGGGCACCTGAGTGGCTCAGTCACTAGGCATCTGCCTTCGGCTCAGGTCATGATCCCAGCATCCTGGGATTGAGCCCCGCATTGGGGTCCCTGCTCGGTGGGAAACCTGCTTCTGCCTCTCCCACTCCCCCTGCTTGTGTTCCCTCTCTCCCTGTTTCTCTCTCTCTGTCAAATAAATAAAATCTTTTAAAAATATAATAATAATAATAATAAAAGACTTCCTTTTGGACAAAAAATTGCAGGGGACACCAAAAACTCAGTAATCAAGAAAATATTATTTAACATCATAGTTTTTAGAGGTCAAAATTAATGCGAAAGAACCGCATGGTGAATACATTCTAAAATTTAATAAAAAACAGTTTCTGGCCCTGCCCTTACAACTCACTTTTCATCCTGCTCTTCTCACAGGGTGACTGGGAGAATTCCATGCAGGGGGTTAACCTGCACGTGGCCTTGAGCCTCGTCTTTCACTTGGACTTCAGTACCTGAAAGCATCGATGCTTGATCCTGGCTTGAAGACCCGTTTTGATCTATAAACCAGTGTGGGTCTGCAATAAGCTAATTACAGAAATTAAAAGTGTTTGTATATTTTTATAATAATAGGACAGAGTGATTTTATATCTGTTCAACCTATTTACGAGTTTGGGATTTTTATCTTGCATGTCTTCTGTTTCTTTCTTTTTTAGCAATTCATTTTTATTATAGTTTATAAAAGTTTTGGTGAGCAACAGTTTGGAAATCATCTTACAAAACCAGTCCTTCACCACAGATGATTTAAGCACTGATCTCCAGTTTGAAACAGCTCAGAAGGTGTGTGACTTTCTAGATGGGATTTATTTGTTCCTAAAGTGGCATGGACCAAACTGTGGGAGGATATGATCTGGGCCCCCCAGTATCCTTGTAGTCTATGCAAATGGCGCCCCCTGGTGTTGCAAGCAAAGGAGCCCTGTGTGTGTCCCGCCCTGCCCATCAGGATCCACTCAGAATCCTGCTTCTTCCGTTTCGGGCTGGATTTCATTTTCCCTTTTTATTCCTTGCTTGCTGCTGCATTGCACTGGCCAATATATCCATCTCCATCATTCATCTCTTCATTCGGTGAATACTTATGAGCCCCTACTACGGGTGGGAACATTCACTGATGCTGGGAACGTAGCAATGAGAGAACCAGACATGGCCCCCACCCCTTACTACACTTACAGTCTATCAGGCCCAATGAACAAGGACACGAGCAAATCAATATATCGACCCAGCCTGATGAAGTAGCATAAAAACTAAACGAAGTGCTCTGATAAATTTCAAAGCAAGGCTTACTTAAACAGAGGGTTCAGGGAAGATTTCTCCGAAGACAGGAGCCCTGAAGTTTGACAAGGTCTCAACCGTGCGAACAGCAAGGGAGAAGCCTTTCTAGGCAGACGGTATAAAATGCGTTAACTGCACAGGAGGGAAAGAACCTGCTGTGCTCCGGGACCTGGAAAAAGATCGGTGTGATTGTACAGAGGAGGGACACCAGTGTCCCCAGGCTGGGAGGCGATATGCCACCTCTTGCAGCGTCTGCAGGCTGGGGTGAGCTCTTCACACGCCACCCAAAATGCAATGAGAAGATGTCCCCAACTTTAAAATGTTTGTCCCATCTTTGAAATGTATATTATTTGGGATAGTAAGTGTGGTGAACACAAGGCAGCCTGCAGTCGCTGTGTGGTGGACATCGTGTTCATCCGTGCGGGTACTGCCCCCGCTGTCTCCCTTAGCTGCCCCTCCTTCCACTGCTACTTATTTTTGCGCAGACTCTGATTCTGGGGAAGCAGGCTGGGCGGCATGATCGGCTTGGCCCAGGTGACTGGTGAAGGGAAGAATGTGTGATCCAAGCTGCACTGGTCAGATTGTTTCTCTGAGGTTTATTCTAACTGGAACCAACAGGAGGACAATGTGCCTTTGGTGCTTAGACACCAACTGTGAGCACGTTCTCTGCCTTCAGGAGAAAATTTGTGTGCACAGTGGAGTCAAAAGCAGAGGGGCTGGTGTAAAGGAGGGATGGATTGGCAGTCGGGACTGTGCTGAGTCCCACATCCCAGGCCCTGGCCCTTCCACACTGCCTTGCTTCCTTTATTGCCCCAGAAGCCTAATAATCAATCTTTTTTCCTTATTGTTTTGCTAATACTTACTTGAATATGGTTTCCATGACCTGTAACCATGAAGGCATCACAGCTATAGCCTCCTCAGCTGCCCACCACATGCCGGACTCTCCTTTCCTGCATTCCCACATTGCCCAGGACTTCATCTGCCTCGACCTATTTTATTTCTTCTTTTCTTATTTTTAAAAATTTTTAAGTGTTAATTCCAGTAGAGATAACATACAGTGGTAAATTACTTTCAGGTATACCATGCAAGGATTCAACAATTCTATATTTTATTTTTATTTCTTTTTTTTAAAAGATTTTTATTTATTTGACAGAGATAGACACAGCGAGAGAGGGAACACAAGCAGGGGAAGTGGGAGAGAGAGAAGCAGGCTTCCCGCTGAGCAGAGAGCCAGATACGGGACTTGATCCCAGGACTCTGAGATCATGACCCAAGCTGAAAGCAGACACTTAACGACTGAGCCACCCAGGCGCCCCAACAATTCTGTATTTTAAATACCACGAGGGAAAGTCTGTGCTTCCCAAAGTGGATCTGTCAGAAACTTTTTACCACTGGGAGACTGAGTTCTATCATTTCTCAGTGTTTTGAGATGCCCTTTATCATCGGGGAAAGCAAATTCAAAGATTGTTAAGTCGGTATTCTTCACAGATTCTATGAGATTCCTAGGAGTGGTTATATATGTGTATATATGTATCATCTCTTCACAGATACACACACACACACACACACACACACACACACACACACACACTGGAGTGCATTCTTAGGGATGTTCAGAGCAGTTTCAGTTGTAGCTTTTATGACCAAATAAAAGGAATACCACTTTCCTCGATGTTCTATAAATAAAAGGCCTTTTCTTGGGCTCTGGGTCAATTTCGAGTTCTTCAAAACCATCTGGACCATGATTTCCTTTCTTCTTAACAATTTCTTTGCGCTATTTTTCTTTAAGCTCAACTGTAGTGGGGGGGGGGGGAACCCTCTAGAAACCCAAGCCAAAAATCGGTGTGAATCCTGACAGCAGGCTCCAAAATGCCAAATGGGAGAGAAAGAAAAGGAAACGCTGATTTTTTCCAAAGCCATCTAACAATCCATTCACATAACAATGCATCTATCTCAATGTGTGGAAACTTCCAGAGGCTGGCCTGGGCCAGCAGGAGCTGTTTGTCTTGGTGTCATGTGCCCATCTATCCATCTACTTCTACCACTCTGAATCTGGTGACCTTTAGGATTCGCTGCAAAATCCAGATGTTCAATATGGCTCGGAAACCCCCAGAGGACTAACTATGGGGGTATCGCAGAAATGCCTGGAGATATTTTAAGCTCGAATGATAAGTTAATGAGCAAAGTGGCTTGTGGAAGTCTTGGAAGCAATGATCTACTGCCGGAGATTGGGTTTTTCTGTGGCTTACTCCACTTTTAAGAATAAATTCTGCTAGCCCGAGATTTACATGAAATCGCTCATAAAGGCTGCATTGTGACAAGGATGGCGTGCACACTTTAGGAGAACCATTTATACAAAATTCTCAACTTCAAAACTCACTAAGTAGGCACTAGTTATTTGCATATCAAAATAATTTTATTAATACGTTTTTCCTATCAAATGATTCTAATAAATATCTAGCTTCTCCAGTTTGTTTAAAATCGATTATTTGTGGCTACTTTCACGTCTTTAGGAGAAAGAAATGTTTTGAGTAAGGGGAGGAATGCATATACTCTGGAACAGAGGTATCAACTTGAAGACTTTAATTATGTGGCTGTCACTATGAGACTTGATGATTGTCCTCATCACTTCTGATCTTGGGAGGAGGTTTTGGAGTTCTGAAGCTTCAAGTGACTCTATGACTGAAACCAAGATTCTGGTTGGCAATTAGTTAAGTGTGACAGGCTCTGCGAGCTGCTCCTGAAGATAGTAGCCTGGTCCTCAAGAAATGCCCCTGGATTCCCTGGTTCATCTGCCTGCTAAGGGACAGATGAGGGGGAAAAGAACCTGAACTTGAAGCCAGAAACCTGTATTGGAGATAAGGCTCTCATATTGACCATCCATGTCACACTGTGGCAAGTCATTTATCTCTCAAAGTTCCAAGTTCCCAGTTTGTAAAATGAGAATAATACCTACCCAAAATTTCTGTGTGGTCATGGGACTTAAATGAAGATTAAACATGTAACCGCACTTCTAATCTATTTTAAAAATCACACGAAGAACAGTGTCATCCTCTTCATTTTGTCCATAACATAATGGTGTACTCTCTGCCTTGAATGCTTGGTCCCTTCATCTCCACAAGGTATATGGGTTTAGATTCCAGCAAGGAGCAGATTTCACCCCGAATTTCTTTTTTTTTTTTTAAGATTTTATTTTATTTATTTGACACAGAGAGAGAGAGATCACAAGCAGGCAGAGAAGCAGGCAGAGAGAGAGAGGAAACAGGCTCCCTGCTGAGCAGAGAGCCCAATGCGGGGCTCGATCCCAGCACCCTGAGATCACAACTTGAGGCGAAGGCAGAGGCTTAACCCACTGAGCTACCCAGGCACCCCTCATCCCAAATTTCTTAATGCAAAGATTATAATGAAGGGATAGATGTATGGATATGCTTAAGGGAACACCTAGGAAAACTGAGAAACCGAGGAGCGAGCAGAAACGAGAAGCCATTGTTCCCTCTAAGGCCAGGGGACTGAGGCTAGGATGAGAGGCTCCCAGTCACAGAGCTGGAGCTATGGGTGGCACTCCAGGGAAGCCACAGCTGGGGAGGGCCACAGTCTCCCCCCAGGGTATAAACACTCAGGTGCTAAGCAAGGAAAAAGCAGGAGATGCCGTGTCCCAACTCTCCCTCCTCCTGCCTCTTCGTGTCTCCTTTGGCCAAATCCCTTTGCAAACCAGATGGGAAGGGAGTCAGGGAAGAATAGGGCATGGATGGGGGTAAATGGTGAATCACCAGCTCACTGGTTAATTCCTTCTTGTCATCCAAGTCTCATCTCTTCAGAATGCCTTTTCCTACTACCCGATCTGAAGGATCTTTTGAACCAATCCCTTTCAAGGCCATCATCTTATTGTATTTTATTTTTTTGGTAACACTACCATTCATTTGCTTGATTATTTATTGTTTACCTCCCTCTGCTAGAAGGTCCATTCCATGTGAGGGTCTCATTGGTTTTGTTCACTACTCTAGCTGTAGAGCCTGGAACAATTTAGATGTTTCTTATATCAACATCACTGGGGAAAAAAAAAACAATGAATAATGATGGTAGAGTAATAGAGGAAGATGATCCATTGATCAAAAATGCTATCAAATGAACACACGATCTGCGACCGACTATATCGACAGAAATCGTCATTGTTCCTAACCCCGGGCTGAGCTGCCAAATTTTCTCATTCTAGAAAACCCAGATTGCCCACTCCTGCCTGGGGCTGAGGGATGTTCATGAATGACTTGCCTCAAAGACTAGTTGTTCCCTCATTGTTTTCTGCACACTGCAACAGGAATAGGGTTTTTTTTTATGACTGAGTGTCAAGAAGAACCAAGACTACTCATTTTCTACTGGAAGCTGAAAGTGAAGACTCTACCATTTTCTCTACACACTCTTATCATTCTGGCAAAAGGGTAGCTCAGATGGCCCAGAAGCTCCTGCTCCCAAGGAACTGGATGCATCTTGGCAAGGACAACAACACTTGTAATGTACTTGTATAAATTGCTTAGCCATCATGCTTTAATTCTGATACTACCTATGGGAGAAGTGTCATTTTTTCACTTCTTAGATAAGAAAGTTGAGGCTCAAAAAAGTTAGATAACTTGACCCGTAGGCAAAATGGACATTGATCTCAAACTCAGTCCCCTTGGAAGCTGGTTCCTATGTCAATATCACTGAAAAGAACAGAGAACTCTGCTGGCAAAACCTGTCACTGACAAGGAAAATCCATGAATGGGTGATCTGGAAGAGTCTTATCTGCCAACTGGCATGAATTCATTCAGCATCTATTCGTTGATCAGAGAGCTTGGTCAAGTAACAGAGAATGGATTTTAGACTCAAACTTAAGAACTTACCTTGGAAACACTTTTGCTTTTTGATTTTAGTTAAGTCACTGTCTTTGCGTCACAGTTTTCTCTTCTCTAAATGGGTTATCAACACCTGTCTTCCAGAGTCATTTGGGAATTAACTTGGCCCAAGTCACACCGTTAGCAAAGGGCAAAACCAGAATTTGAGCCCAGTCACTGAAGCTAATAATAGCCTTGAAATAATAGCTTTGAAAATGAGACTGGACATTCCTCCAACATCTCATTTGCCTTCTCAGCCAACCCAGTGATTTGCCCACCCACGTTAGAAAAGTGAGGGGAAGGCAGGGAAGAAAAGGAGACTTGGTGGAATGGGTCCTTGACCTCCAAGTGGGGGTTGAGTCCGGGCATAGGGAAGGCAAAAGATAGGAGCAGAGGCGGAGCATTCGCCCACATTAATTCTGGTAGAAAATTTACCTCAAGTAATCCGGGGCTTGAATCTGTCCCTTCCAAATATAGAAGAAAGAATTTTCCAAGATCCTTAACATGCCTATCCCATCCCCACTTCCCCTCACTGAGGGGAAAACAGAAATCCTGTGGCTCCTTTGGACACAGGCCATGAGGGCCCAGATGAAGCTAAGGACAGGCAGCTCTCCTCCTGCTGTTCCTGCTGGGCAGCAATAAACAGCCAACTGTCCCCAAGGGGAGCGGACCTCCCCGCTGACATGAGCGTAAACTGCCAAGGCTGCACCCCGTGATGACAATGGGAAGGGAGTCCTTGCAGCTCAGGAGGGCAAGTGGACTTTGCAGTTAATCAAGCAGCCGAACGGACATCGTAGTTAATCATGCCAGATGTTGTGGCATCAGCTCTATTGGAAACAAAAGGAGGGCGGAGGTCACTAGTGGTACCAGGCAAAAGGAATGGCAGGTAAAGAGGAGTGTTTTAGCTATGAATTACTGTTTAAAAAAGGACAGGGGAAAATGTGCTGGCTGTGATTTTAACATGGGTCAGGGTTATTTGAAATGTGCATGGAAGTTATTTTCGTAAAGCACAATTGGCAGTGTTGGATACCCACGTTCCCCCTTAAGAGAGGAGATTTGACCATTACAGCCTCTGAACATGGAATCAGCTATCTTGGAAAATGGAGAGATCTTCCTCATCATTTAGGTGTCCAGCAGAACCTGGGTGATCTTTAGGGAACTAGGTGGAGCGGATTCGATCACTGGATGGAAGAACACGGATTAGAGTGACTTCCAAGGTTTGGAGGACCTAATATTACATAAACAATGGCTGGACTTAGTGAACACATCCCTGTAAGGAGAGTAAGAACTGTACCCCCAGTGTCCGGCCCTGAGTCATTGCTCACTTAATGAGTTTCTAGTAATAATGAAACATACATCCTTTTAAATAAGTACCTATAATGCATTAGGCATTGCACTAAGATATTCATACATTATTCAGTCCTATCCCCAACCAATGAGCTATAGAGCAGGGATTCAAACGCTGCATCCCTAAGGTAGGCCCTTACGCACTGTATCTCTCAGCTGCTGCTCTCCCTCGGGGCCTTGTTGGTTAGGAGATGTTAATCTGAGAGGCTGACTCACACAGTAGCATTAAGTGTTCTCATGACTTCGCAAGAGCCTCTGCATTTTACACAGTCCTCAATGCTCTGATATAAATGTCCAATATACAAAATGTTTGGGCAGTTTGGCAAACTTATGGAGGTTTGGGGGACCATGGGAGATTTTCTTCGGGGACCAGCCAGTTGCTAGAGATCTGTGCCTTTTGGGTAGGGTCCATCAAATTCACTGTCATTTAGGGGAAAGGAGACAGGCCTTCTGCTAGGCACTTGAGTGGACTTATCATTTAATCCTCACAATGACCTCATGAAACACATTATTATTTAAATTCTTGTGGAAAAGGAAACTAAAGCTGAGAGTGGTTTACCAACTTAACAGAGGCCACATAGGGATGAGCGGAATCTGGTTTTAATATAAGCTGTCAGGACTCCATAGCCCCCAAATCTGGAAGCTCTGGGGAAAAGTGGGGAAGGTGTTTAGTCCATGCTTCTAAAACTTGCTCTGGGTATACACTGTGTAATAATCATGTTTCAGTAAGGTGGGAAATACTTCTTACTTTTCCATGGCTTTAGAGATTCTTGTGCCCATCAGCTCAGGAAAGAGCTGCAGAATTTCTGCTTACAGGGTCTGGTCTATTCATGCTCAGTCAACACTCACCAAATGTATTCGATCACCAAGCCTTTCCCCGTGAGTCTGCATTGTTGCTCTTACTGTGCAAGGATTGCTCTTGGTTTCCATGTAATATGGATGAACATTCCATAGACCTTGGACTTTACATTGTGAGACTCTGGTTTATTCTGCTTTTATGAGACAATCAAGGCCATGGCAGGAATAGCCAATGATTAATGCTTTCTTTGTGTGGATGTGTGTGTGTGTGTGTGTGTGTGTGTGTGTGTGTGTGTTTGGTGTGGTGTGTCTGTGCACATAACAGAAGCAAAAAGAAAGAGAGAGCCTGAAAGTCTTAGTGCTACCACCACGTCTAACTGAGAACAGGAAGAAGGTGAATACAGATAAACAAATTCTGTCACTTCACTTGCTTTCCCTACTGAGCGCAATGACTGTCCCAACTTTTCTTCTTACCCTTTATTATACGAATATTGCAAATGGAAATGTGATGGGAAATCACATTGTTAGGGATTCGGCATGAGTTCCTGGAAGTGCTGGGAGTTGGGATGGGGATGGAGGAAGGTAGAAACATGAATCCAACTCCTGGTATGGAAAAATGAAACGAAAGGCTGAGATATGACAGATTGTATCAGCTTCTCTTAGGAAAGCTGGCAAAGGGATTGGTACCTAGCTTCTCTGAAGCATTGCATATATGCCCCTGACCTATAGCCAAGGGGTAGAGATAGAGGCTAATAGGAAAATTTTAGGATCTCCTCCAATAGAATTGCAGATTTTGGAGAGTCTGCTGGGGCATAAGTTCTTCTACCACATTTCAGTATCTCAGATAGATGGACCATATGGCATTTAAGCTTTCTAACAGATTAATGTCCAATGACTCAATGATTTTAACCATCTTTCCCAAAGGGTTACTAAAAATTGATCATTACGGAATTGTTCAGACTGTTGCTTGGTAAGTAACTCCCAATATAGTCTCTCCCACCTTCTTACTAAAATACTCGGGAAGAGGCAGAATAAGAGAAAATCCAAAGCATTAGAAACTGAGACTTATAGACAACTTATTATCAAGATTTGGAATGCCTTATTACTAAATAAAACACAAATGGAATTATTTCAGAAAAAGGAGACCAGTTTGTGTCATGACCTGCTTTAATGTAATGAAATAGTGTGATTAAAGAAATAATAGGTGTTCCCTTCCTTCCATATTATCTCCTGCAGATTTAAGAACTAGGACTGTACCCACAAGACTAGCAGTGTATATACTCTCCAATCCTTCATTTTCTACTTTTTAAACTCTAAGGCAGAGACCTAAGGCCCATGACCTGAACCAAAGGCAGAGGCTTAACCCACTGAGCCACCCAGGTGCCCCTTTTTTGTTTTTTTTAAATGCACATTTTATTTTTTAATTGTTTTAAATTTTATTTATTTAACGGAGAGAGACACAGTGAGAGAGGGAACACACTTAGGGGAAGTGGAAGAGGGAGTAGCAGGCTTCCTGCTTAGCAGGAAGCCTGATGTGGGGCTCGATCCCAAGACCCTGGGATCATGACCTGAGCTGAAGGCAGCCGCTTAATGACTGGGCCACCCAGGTGCCCCTAAAGATTTTATTTATTTATTCGACAGAGAGAGATCACAATTAGGCAGACAGGCAGGCGGTGGGGCGGGGTAGGGGGTGGTGGACTCATGTAAGAGGTGCAGAGGGCAGGACTTGGGCAGAGTACTTTCTAGAAAGTTCCATTTTATGAAGAAAATAGTGAATGAGGCAGCTGAGTGATTCAGTCAGTTGAGCATCTGACCCTTGATTTTGGCTCAGGTCATAATCTCAGGGTCATGAGATCAAGCCCTGTGTTGGGATCCATGCTGAGTGTGGAGTCTGCTTGAGATTCTCTCTCTCTCTCTCTCTCTCTCTGTCTCTCTCTCTCTGCCCCTCTCCCCACTCTCTCTCTAAAAAAAATAAACATTTTTTAAAAAGATAGCTTATAAAGAAATAAGTGAAGCCCAGGGCTGAGGAAGGAAACTTATAAAGCACAGCAAGCTCGGCATGAGCGATTTTCACATATTGTTTGGGAGTGTAGCCTGAGAGAACTAAGGCAGGAGAATAGCAGGAGGACTATCCACGGGCTAAAAGCTTCTCAGAAGAAACTGATCAAGGATCTGGAAGATGAGCTCATTGACTTGCCCTTGCACTTTAGATTGGAGAAGGGAAATCAGTAAATGGAAATACCCTGTGTGAAAATAAATATGGGGAATGACTAGATCTCATCTTTCTTGAAGGATAGACAATAGCAGTAAGAGAGCAGTGTGGGGACCATGAAAGCAAATAACAGCCAAAGACTCATCTAGCATATCATTGGAGAAAAAAAGGAAAGGAAGATATTTCTACAAATCATCCCTTCATGATCTGAAGGAAAATTTTGGGAAGCAGTTAGGTTATTATTCAGCATGAAGAAAAAAGACATGGTCTATGTGAAACACCAGCAGGAGCCATCAAGGGAGAACAGATTGAGGTTAAAAGGTTGGAGCATGGGATTAAAATAGATTTAAATGAGATAATAGAGAATTTTAAAGAATCTTAAAAGACGTAGCAGCATTAAATTTTACATTGGAGAAGAGTAGAACTGATGTGTAAAAAAAAATCAGCAGTGATATGAATGACAAATCTGTGATTTTCTTCCAGAAAACAGAGCCAATATGAAAAATATGAAAAAAAAAGGCTATAGACACTAAAGACAAATATAGATGGCCAACTTGCAAATTATTATTATTTCTGAATGAAACCCTGGAAAAAGTAGAAAAGACATAAAATTATAATAAAAGAGCATTTTCTGCATATTCTATGTGAAGTCAAAGAAAAGACACACACAGCTAGGCCTTTGGATAAAGACAAACAACTAGGATAAAGATAAAAATCAATTATGATCCAAATAAGAGAAACAGGTTTTCCTCAAGGAAACAAACATTAATTTAGCTCAGTTTCTCATTTGTAACCTTAAATGTCAGTAGACAATAAAGCAGTGCTTTTTTCTCTGTCAATGAACAGTTTTTAAACTCAAGAATTTTAGATTCAGTCAATTTTGAGAAGGCAATAGAAATATGTCTTCGGATAAATCCCTCATAAAATATATTAATGACACACGTATCCCACTTGATAGAATTATTTGCTGACCCATTCCAATTAAACAAGAAGGTAAGCAAAATTAGGACTGCAAGAATGAAGAAGTCATAACATAAAAGGAGTGGGTCTGGATACAGCCTGGCCTATTTAAAAATTCTTTGTCGGTTGAGGTGCACAATATTGTATATATATATATAAAGTTACAAGCAAGATTTTAGGTGATGTGAGTAACATAACTAATACAGATAATCTTAAATATACATTTCACATTTACGTCCTTACAAACTGGGAGTCTGATAACCTCGTGTTCCCATGTACACAAATCAGTTACACATAAACTCATATACAGAGAATCAAAAATCCCAAAGAAGGCATATAGTATAGGCTTCAGCGTCCTGACTGCTGCCTAACGCAATGACACTAGAATTTGATAACAAAAGGTTAATGTATGAAGGCACCAGTAAAGGAAAAGCAAATTTTCCAAATAAACCAGGTTGAGTTTTTCGATTTTGTTTTTCAGTTCAAGGGCCAACTGTTGAAAGTCTTTGGAAGATGACTGCTCTGATCTCAGAGATGGATAAGTGTTGGAGAGGATGTCACGTCATTGGCTTAAGGAAAGGTCAGTTGTGGGGCGCCTGGGTGGCTCAGTGGGTTAAGCCTCTGCCTTCGGCTCAGGTCATGATCTTGGGGTCCTGGGATCGAGCCCTGCATCGGGCTCTCTGCTCAGCGTGGAGCCTGCTTCCCCCCTCTCTCTGCCTGCCTCTCTGCCTATTTGTGATCTCTCTCTCTCTCTGTCAAATAAATAAATAAAATCTTAAAAAAAAAAAAAAAAGGAAAGGTCAGTTGTGAAATTTTACAGAAGACTGGGTTGGTTTGTTTCTTTGTTTTCTTAATAGCTCCTCTTACCCAGCAGTGCCTCACCCTTCAGCTCAACTTGCTTTTGTAAGTGATGTAAAATATTTTATATACCTGAGAGAAATTTGACTTCAAAAGAGCAAGTGTCCTATAGAGAATGAAAGAAACAGCAAACATTTGCCCAACTGCCACCCATCTTATAAACATTCCTTTCCTGCCCCCAAAGGGTGAGCCTTGACTGGTAAGGGAAATATGTATCTTGGCGTGCCACCCACAAACTTCTCTGAAGTATTTATTGTTCTCTATTTAAGCTGGAAACCCAGTCCGTCAAAGACTGTCAAATCTTCCCAGAAGTTCAGGCCCTGGTTTCTGGCTCTTCTCCAAGTGTTAGGTGGTGGAGATGCCTGTAGTATGGGTCCCAGGCCTGTAGGAGCTGACATGCCAAGGAGAGCCCCTTGGCTGTGCTCAGGCTGGGTGCTTTGGGGTGACTTTGCTTCCTTACATCTCAAGTGTCCATCAGCTTCCTACTGTGGCCTTGATGTGCTGCCCCATAGTTCACAAGCCTAAAGGGAATAATTCCACAGAGTTTTTCAAAGGAGAAGAATGGTTTTATTCTTAAACAGTTCTTGAGCACAGTGCTGATGCATCCTGGACATTGAAAGTTCTAGAGATATTGCTTTGTTGAACCATAATGTTTAGTGATTTGTAGAGTGAAAAAAAAAATATGTAAGTTGGTCTTGAGTTGCAATGCTGTTCCTGTTGCTAGGCCCCTTTGCTAGGACTTGGGTGTTGGAACTCCTAACACAGGAAGTGAAAACCGTAGTTTTTGTCTATGACTGGCTCTAATTGCTCATATTTCGAGTTTCTTTATCTCCTAACACAAACTGAAGAATACAATAGACATTTAGTAAATGTTTACTGAAAATATTGGAGCCTGAGAGGAAGGTGTGTGGTAACAATTCAAAATTTTTCCAGAACTTTCTTCATTTTAAACAACCCACCTTATTATGCATAAAGGTACAATTTTGTCTTGATTATCAAGTGAAGAAGTGTGGTCCCTTTGGTGTGGGTTTCAGGTAGGTAAAGGAAGAGAAGCTTTGAACAGGCTGTTGACCTGTGTGAGCCGCACACATAAAACACCTTAGCACAGTGATATCGTGGTTCAAACCTCTCAGCTTTGAAAAAAGAAAGGCCTCGGTTTGCACACAAACTTCACTAGTTATGACTTGCATGACCTCTGGTAAATCGTGGTGGGGAGAACTGATGTTCCCGAGTCCATCACCGTGGAAGACATATGGGGAATGGGGAGGGAGAGATACTGTGGAATCATATTTCCTGGGACTGAAAGTCAGAAAGCCTTGTTCCCCATACTGCACACATTGTCCTCATAAGCTGGGCTTCCAGCTCTGCTTCCATGAGAAGAGCTCAACTTCCTAAAACAATGGGAGAGGAGAATGGAAATTGGTAATGTCTTAATGCCTTTCCCTGGGAAATGTTTACTGCTACTCCTGCTCTTTCAACAAACCTCTAGGATCTTCACAGAGTGGCCTATGATTTTGAAGTTGTAAAAACATAGTTTACTCAACATCACTGCTCTGTGCAAAGTTGCAGGTCCATTCAGGTTTGATCGAAGCAGGAAAGGAGAGAAGGGAAAGTTGTGCATATGCGGATGCCTGGATGGCTCAGTCAGTTAAATGTCTGCCTTTGGCACAGGTCATGATCCCAGGGTCCCACATCCGGCTCCTTGCTCAATGGGGAGCTTGCTTCTCCTTCTGCCTGCTGTTCCCTCTGCTTGTGCTCTCCCTTACTGACAAAAATAAATAAATAAAATCTTTAAAAAAAAAAAAGTTTGTGCATATGGGGAAATCTTCTACAGGTAAATTATATGAAAATGAAAGCCCAGGATAGCCTCTTTATTTAAGGAGGCCAACACCTTTTTCTTTTTCTGGGGGAAATATAATGCTCTCTATCATCAGGCAGCACTGCTCCCTACCTCACCAAAATGGAATAACATCATCATAACTGAATTCCACCTGTGCCGTTCTCTAGCCACAATGTTTGGCCAGTGGCCTAAAATACTTGGCTTCAGCTGAGGGAAATTAGACTGTGAGTAACTGGTATGATTAATTCACCTCTAAACTCAGGGTAAACGAAACTCCCTTTGGCAGGGGGGAAGGGGTAGGGGTTGTAGTAGTCAGAGCATGTGTTTTCAGCCCTGAAGAAGAAATTAGCAAATGAACTTGAGCCCAGTGATCAGGGATGCATCAGTAATTAAAAAGTACCAGATTCAACCATGCCATCTGACTGTGTTCAGGATTGAGAGACGCCTTCCACTGGTCTGTAGCTCACCGTGGGTCTCTGTGCCACAATGAAATCTTCTAATGCAGGTGCCAAGCTATCAATACAATGCATTTGGACTGTTTTCAAAGCAACTGAATTATCTATTGATCTTTTGCACCTCAAAACCACCCTCTGAGGCAGGCAAGCATGACATTATTATCCCCATTTGGCAGATAAGGAACCTGAGGATCAAAGAATTAGATAACTTGCCAATGCCACAGAGCTCATAAGGGGCTGGTCCAGTTCTTAAATCCAGAACAATCAGTACAATCCAAATTTATGGAGTCCCTACTATGTTCCCCATTTCATGTCTTCTCTTTGTCTCTGTCTTCTTGCTCTTCCCACCAAATCACAATGTGGTGTCGTCGGGTCCAACATCAGTGTCACTCTGGGTGCCCATCAGGCTCTCTGGTTACAGTCTTGGCCCTACTTTTCCTCAAGACAGATGCTCATCCCTGTCAGTTGCCTCTCTGCCAAATCGAGTAAGAGATATTGGCAAACTCACAAAGACTTTAGAAACCCTTTCCTTTCTGAGGCTTTGTGGACCCTCTCTGTTTCAAGTGGGTGTATTCCCCTTCTGCTACGCACACTGGAATACTCAGTAGTTTGGGTCATGGGCCACAAAGCAAGGCCTATATGGAATACATCTTGCATCTTTTCATCCAGAATGGGGTCTCAAATGTTGGTGAGAGTATTTATTATTATGCAAAATTAAAGGTTATTATGAATTATGATAATAATAATATTCATATAATAATACTAGTAGTGGATACCATTTACTGGTGACACACTGTTTTCCAGGTGCTTTTATATAATGAATTCACTTAATCCTCATAAAATCACTACACGGGATGAAAAGTAACATGGCCTGTGGCCCTCTTTCTGAGACTGAGCCCTGGAATGACCCCAGATGATCGAGAAAGACAGCCCCGACCAACCTACACGAAAACCCACGGAATTCCTGGATAACAGAAGGAACAACAACCATGGATGAGCCACTAGGTAGGGAAGAGGATTTCACACGTGCTCTTTTTTTCTCCCTACTCTACCCTGGGCAGATTACTGTTCACCCCACCACCTCTAAAAGACACAAATCAGCAACCAGCCCAGTTGAGGTGAGGGGACACCTGGCCACAGTAGGGCTGGAGGCAGGCCACAGGGCCAATAGCAACAGATGCATGACAACTGGGCCAATCAGTAATTGAGTTTTCTTCCTTAATTACCACCTTCTTTGACCCCAAGGTGTTGGTGAGACGATGACAAGTGAATGAGAGAAGCATTGAAAAGGAGCAGAGTCAGCACACAGGTAAAAAGAGAGGTCAAGTGACTCATCCATCTGACCAAGAGGCCTTCCTTCATCCTCACCATTTAAACTCTTGTGGACATAAGGAAGCATCCAAGCTTTTACTCTTTTCCATAGGTTCATACCGCCAGTCGAATTGTGCACTCTATCAAAAGGACTATGAATTCAGAGGGAAAAACATCAAGGTAGCTAAAGAGCAAGGAACATTAAAAGGAAGGCAGCAGGGGCACCTGGGTGGTTTGGTGAGTTAAGCATCCAGCTCTTGGTTTCGGCTCAGGTCATGATCTCATGAGTCATGAGATCAAGGCACTTTTGGGCTCCTTGCTGAGTCGGGAGTCTGCCAAAGATTCTCTCCCTCTGCTCCTACCTTCACTCTCTCTCTCTAAAATAAATAAATAAATAAATAAATCTTTTAAAAAATGCAGGTCTGGGGGCACCTGGGTGGCTAAGTGGGTTAAAGCCTCTGCCTTCGGCTCAGGTCATGATCCCAGGGTCCTAGGATCGAGCCCCAAATGGGGCTCTCTGCTCAGATAATAAATAAATGTCTTTCAAATAAATAAATAAAATCTTTTAAAAAAATGTATGTCTGTTCACCTAGCAATTACATTTCAACAAAATAAAAAAATCCTTAAAAAAAAAAAAAAGAAGAAGACAACAACTTGAACAGCATACACTGAATACAGGAATACTGATAGACCAGGGGAAAATGTCTACCTATCTGGCAAGACATCTCCTTAAAATTATCACTGTTAACATCACCAGTAATGGGACAAATTGATTTCATTTGACTCTTGACACAATGCACTGAGAGGAATACAGTAGACAGAAACACTTCAGTGGTATTCATACAAAAATGCATAACCTGAATCTAATCATGGGGAAATATTAGACAACCCAAACTGAGGGACATCCTGCAATTTAATTCTTTAAAATGTTGTTCCCACTATATTTAAAATACTTACAGATGTTCCAGATGAAAGGAATAAAGAGACATAATAACTGAATGCAACTCATTATCTAAAATTTTCTTTTGTTTTAAAGGACATTTGGGGAACAACTAGTGAATTCTCAGTAAGGGCTATAGATTAGATAATAGTATTTTATCAATATGAATTTCCTGATTTTGATCACTGTATTACCATATAGTGGTATGTATTAACACTGCAGTCTTTTGGGATAAGGAGGTATCATGTCCATAATTTTCTTTCAGGTGACTTAGACCTGTATATCTATAAATCCACCTGTATCTGTAGATTGATAGCTAAATAAAGATACCTAAACTCAAAGAGAGAGAGAGAGAGAGAACAGCAAATGTGACAAAATGTTAAGAATAAGGAATTTGGGGCAGTGGCGCTCCTGGTAGCTCAGTCATTTGGGCAACCAACTCTTGGCTTCGGCTCAGGTCATGATCTCAGGTTCGTGTGAGATCAAGCCTTACTTCAGGCTCCCCACTCAATGGGGAGTCTGCATGAGGATTCTCTCCCTCTCCCTCTGCCCCTCCCCATGCTCTCTCTCTTTCTCTCTAATAAATAAATAAATCTTTTTAAAAAAGAATAAGGATAGGGGGTAAATGGCCTGTATACATTCTTTGTACTATTTTTATAAGTTTTCTCTAAGAAGGAAATTATGTCAAAATAAAAGGTTTAAAAATAGGATTTTCACACACATTTCCTATTCCTTTCTTTGTTTCAGATTTCTTTTCTGTGCTTATAACACCTGACATATATTTATTTGATTATTTGTTTGCTCCCCCTGGTATAATATAATTCAGTGGGACATGATTTGTCCCAGCCGTATTTCCAGCCAGTACCTAGCACATATTAAGTGCCAAATTAACAAATGAATGTGCAATAACTATTCAATGAATATTCTCACAGGGGATAGAGAAGGAGGTTGGAAAAATGAAGCCAGAACAAGAATTCATAAAGAAGAGTTTTAAGGTATAAAATTTGTTACAGTTGTGGTGAAATTTAAGAACATGAAAGAAAAGAGAAAGTTCTGAAACCTTCTGAGCAGAAAAAGATAATCTACAGAAGAATAATAATCTGAGAGATAGAAGATTTCAATCACAACACTATGCAAGTATACAATGGAATGTAATTTCAAAAGCTTTAAAGAAAAGATTCAGTCTAGAATTTTATATCCAGTTAAATTCTCACTTAACCTTGAACATTAAAAAAGATACTCTCAGGTCCCATGTTGGGCTCCATGCTCAGCAGGAAGCCTCCTTCTCCCTCTCCTTCTGCCTGCTGCTCCCCCTGTTTGTGCTCTCTCTCTGTCAAATAAATAAATAAAAATCTTAAAAAAAAAAAAGATATGTAAGGAATGTGAGAACTAATAGCTATACAAAGAGCTTGCAAAAGAGAAGCTCACACTACTTACAATATTACACAGAAAATTCACAAAAATTCAAGTATGATTCATCAATTAATTTCATATCATTGGCATCATGGAAACTAAAATGTTTATAATTATTTAAAAGAATGACTGTAATTTTAAATATATGATCAATAAGCCTGATAGGTTGAAAACAAGTGATCTAATATATAATTCAAGAAGGTAGATATAAAGCAAGAAAGTAAACCCTAGAAGGAGGAAAGAAGAAATAATAAAGATTAGAGCAGAAATAAATGGAGTATAGAATAAAAGAGCAATACAGAAGATGAATAAAACCATAACTTGGTTTCTTTTCAAAGACTTATAAACTAGAGGTATTTGGTAAGACTAATCAGAAAATTAAAAATGTTTATCTGCACATTAATTATACTTGAATTTTTAAAAATTTAATTTAAAAATGCTTATCTGCAAAATATTTTAGAAATTTGAGAAATAACTATGGACAAAGTGGAAAGCTCTTACAGTTTGATAGAATATCAGAGAAACTACAGGTAACAACTTGAAAAACTTGAGACAAATGCATATCAAGAAACATATAAAATACAAAAATTAAATACCACAAGAATAAATAGAAAACTTGAATAAATCCCATTATCAAAGAAATGTTTAAATACTTGTACCTCCACTCTGCTTTTGCCAGCAGAAAGCCTCAGGCCCAGATGACTTTTAAAAAGAGTTCTATCTATTTTTAAATAATGTTTTTGTTTTTGTTTTTTTAAAGAAGGAAAGGTAATTAAATAATTCATGAGGCTAGTATATTTGTAATATCAAGGCTAGAGAAGAACAAGAAATGGAAATTATGTGGACATTTCACTTAAAAACAGATTAAAAGTTCAAATTAGGTATTAGCTAATGGAAAACTTAATGTATTTCTAATGTAATACATCATAATCAGTGAGGATTTATCTTGGGAAATTAATACCTGAAAGGAAGACTAACTCAGAGAAATCATTTGAAAACTAGAATTAGAAGATCATCGCCTTAACTTGATAAAGTCTACATATTAAAGACATCCAGGAAACATGTACAACAAAGAAATACAGACTTGATCCTTTTAATGTAGGAAATAACACAAGGATACACCCACTATCACTACTACCGTGTTGTTTAAAATAGTGTTAGAAGTTCTGGCCAATGAGATGAGAAAAAAAATAATAATAATTAATGGAGGAAGAAAAAAGAAAAAAAGCTATGAATATAAAGGGACAACATGGCTATTACTGTAAATTGCAGGCTCATCTGCACAGAAAGTGTAACAGAATTTTCAAAATATGGTAATAATAGAGTTCCAAAGATTGTCAGGTACAAACTTAGGTACTATATATCAATACCACTGTTGATAGGAATGCAAGCTGGTACAGCCACTCTGGAAAAAACATCATGGAGTTTCCTCAAAAAGTTGAGAATAGAGCTACCCTATGACTCAGCATTTGCACTACTGGGTATTTACCTCAAAGATACAGATGTAGTGATCTGAAGGGCCACGTGCACCTGAATGTTTATAGCAGCAATGTCCACAATAGCCAAACTATGGAAAGAGCCTAGATGTCCATCAACAGATGAATGGATAAAGAAGATGTGGTGCATATATAGATAGATAGATAGATATAATGGAATACCATGCAGCCATCAAAAGAAATGAAATCTTGCCATTTGCAACGACATGGATGGAACTAGAGGGTATTATACTGAATGTAATAAGTCAATCAGCGAAAGACAATTATAGTATGATCTCTCTGATATGAGGAATTTGAGAGGCAGGCGGGGGGGGTTGTGGGGTGTAGGGAAGGAAAAAATGAAACAAGATGGGACTGGGAGGGAGACAAACTATAAGAGACTCTTAATCTCACAAAACAAACTGAGGGTTGCTGGGGGGAGGAGGGATAAGGTGGCTGGGCCAAGGGCACTGGGAAGGGTATATGCTATGGTGAGTACTGTGAAATGTGTAAGCCTGATGATGGACAGACCTGTACACCTGGGGAAAACAATACATTATATGTTATTAAAAAATAAATTAAAAAATAAATTAAAAAATAAACAGTGATATCAATACCATTCTTCTATACTAGTTTATTAGCCAGGGTTCTTCAGTGAAACAGAATGAACAGGATGTGTGAGATAGATAGATAGATAGATAGATAGATAGATAGATAGATAGATATTATAAAATCTATCTATATAGACAGAGACAAGCAGAGAGACAGAGACAGAGAGAGACAAAGAGGGAGGCAGAGAGATAGAGACACATGCACACAAAGATTCGATATAGTAAAGAAATGCTTCCACAAACAGGAAGAATAAGAAGTGGATTGATTGAAGATTGTTCAGTAGATGATATTCAGGAAACTGGCTTATCATATGCATAAAAAATAAGTTTGGGTCCACACTTTATACTGAATATTAGAGTGAACTCCAGGGGTTTAAAAGACCTATATATTAAAGGTAAAGCTATAAAATGAATGGGGGGCATGATAATTTATTTAATCACCTGGTGGATAAGTACTTCTTAAATAAGAACCCCAAAGCACAAACCAGAAGGCAAAAATTGGATTTGACAACATCAAAATTAAAGACCTCTGTTCAACGAACCGCTCTATAGATTATGTTAACATATGGATAGCAGATTAGGAGAACATATTTGCAACCTCAAAAACCAACAAGGGATTAATCTAGAAAATACAAGGGACTCTTATGAATCAACCAGAAACAAAAACGAACACAGTAGAAAAATAGGCAAAGGTTATGATGCTATAGTTCAAAGAAAGGAAAGCCTGGAAAGATAAAAGTAGTGGAAGAGATTCTCAACTTTGTTAGTCAAAGTGTAACAAGAGAAGTAAAAATTAAAATAATGCGGACATACCACTTCTGTCCATCTAAGTGAAAATCAGATACCACCTAGAGTTAGCAAATGCTTAGGAAAGGAGATCACTTCCTGAACCCTGGTGGGAGTACGGACAAGGCAACACCATTCTGGAGAGCAATGCGGCAGACCTGGGTCAAATAAGAAATGCATAAACCATCTAAGGTAGGCAATGGCCTGACCTGTAGAGATGAGAAGGAGCAGTAATACCATAAGGAAAAAAAACAACAGAAAAGCAACCAGATCATTCAATTCTTCTATGGCATACAATTCCCTTTGTGGTAATAGGGTGGTTCATAGATGTTGGTGTTAGCCATGCCCACCTTACAAAGAACAAAATAACAAAGAAGATAGCCCAAGCTCTGGGCCTCTCAGCTATGGTTTGGCCCTCACTCTTCAAGGCTAGCTGAGACCTCAAAACTTTGGAAGTATCCTGAGCTAAAAAGAGACCCAGGAGAGCTGTGATCATTCACAACACCATGTTCTTCAATCATAGGTACATCATTTACCCAAAAAACAAAGTAAAATGTAAGGTTGACCATATCTGAGTTACCCTTCTCACTAATCCGTGACTCTAGACTAGCCTCTGTGACTTTGCCTAACTGACTCTGATTCTGACCTCTGACTACAAAGTATATATCCCAGATAAACTCATATACAACGTCATAAACGCCTGCCATGAGAGACATGAACATGAATGCTCAAAATTTAATCGCAGGCGACAGGGCAGTGCTGCAGCCCAGCTGAGATTTTATCAGTGGTGGAATGGATAAGTAAAATAAATAGACTTGAGTCTTATATGATAAGTGGGAACTCCACAAGCGAAGAAGTAAAGGGAAGTTCTTCTTGATCTAGGAAGGAAGCAAAATCTACATAGGTGTGATGAGTGAGGAAAACAAAAAACAGAAACGACCTTCAGGTTGTTCCAATGAGTCTGATGTTGAGTAAGTGAGTGACGTGGTTGGATCATGACTAGCTGTGACGATAGACTGGAATGAGAGGACCTAAGGAGGCAAGAAGACCAGCAACGTGGCTGATACGATCCAGAAATGTGCTGGCTTGAACAGGTAGTACTGATGGAGAGCGAGGAAAGGACAAATCTGAGAGGAGTTAAGGAAGAAGAATTGGCAGGGCTTGGTTGTGACAGGAGTGAGGAAGAAAGGAAAAATCTAAAATAATGCCACATCTCTGGCTTGGAATTTGAGTCAATGATTATGTCGTTAACTGAGATTAGAAGACAGGAAATACAGGGTAATATTTTCGGGGCTTAACAAATACAAGGCTACAAACAAAAATAATGAAGTCATTGGCTCTGCTGTCCAGAATCTTCAAGTTCAGTGGGGAAGAAAGCCACAGAGACAAGTGATATTGTAGTAAAACTGCAAGGTACAGTAATGGCATCAGGGAAGGGAAATTAGCTACTTTGGAGGGTGCCTACTGGCTGTAATTAAGAGCAGAGACTCTGGAGTGAAGCAAGTACTGGGGTTTGAATCCTAATTCCTCCATTGAGAGTTTGTGTTCCCTAATTTTTCCATGTCTCAGGTTCCTCATCTGCAAAATGGGAATAACTATAGCATCTATAATGCAAGTCTGATGTGAGGTTTTAATTAAGACAGTGTTAGGAACACAAGCAGTGTTTAGACTGGTGAGTAACTTAATCTCAGGAAACAAACTGAGGGTTGCTGGAGGGGAGGGGGAAGGAAGGATAGGGTGGCTGGGTTATGAGCATTGGGGAGGGTATGTGCTATGGTGAGTGCTATGAAATGTGTAAGCCTGACAATTCACAGACCTGTACCCCTGGGGCAAATAATACATTATATGTTAATTTTTAAAAATAAATAAATAAACTGAGTAAGTGAGTAAGTCATGTCCTTGAGGCCATATGATATTTTGAAAACGGGAATTCAGATTCTGGAGGTAGAAGCATCCATTGTAGTCCGGAGTTCAGGTTATGTATCCTTGGACAAAGCAACCACCTTTCTGAGTCTTAGCTTCTTACATGTTAAATATAGAAAGAAAAAGGAAAAAAAAATCTCTCCTGCCCTAGGTATCTAACAGGTCTTTAAAAACAAAGTAAAATAATGGATGCATTTAAATGAAGCTGTAAAACCAATACCAATGGAGCAAATTATAATCATTAATGCAATTTCACTGGGGGAAGAAATGCTAACAATAGAATGTACTTGCTATTTTAAGGGTTTGCCAGTCTGTGGGAACAGGGAAATATCAAGGACAGAGATCTGACCTAGGGATAGAATTACCAATTCATTCCACCTTCCTTTCAGGGTTCTTATGACAATTAACTTGCCAAGTTTCAACCACAAGACCATATGTTTACTAGATCACGTGGGGAAATGTGGTTTATTCTGATTATTTGTTTGTATTAACATTATTAGTGCAGTGCTTCACGTATTACATTGGCTCAAATTCAATCTGTCAGGAGGCTTCACAGCACATAAAGTATAAAAATATTCTAAATGCAAGTGATTTTTAAAATAGGAGAATCCTAAGTTCACATCCTCCCTCATGGACCTTGTTGGCAATTACCTTGGACCTCACACAGAGTGGGAGTCATGATGATTACAGTTCTGACCCTTTCTGAAGTCTTGAAGTTCCTTCTGAAGTGTCAAAGGAGTATTCACATGTACTAATGGCAGCTTTAATATTTAATGGACTTTAATTATTCTAATTATTTGGAAGCTGGTATTCAGTGACCTAATTCAAGGTTGGTCGTTTGACCAACCAGACCACCCATTTTCTGAGCACACAGAGTAACTAAATATACATCAAACTCCTCCCTTCAATGCTTCCCCCTTGCAATTACAAATAATATGCTAAGTTCAGCCAGTAAAATGTAGAGTCATTATAGTACCCAAATTCACAGTTGTTACTTTCTAAGTTGTAAATCAGCCCATGATGTGAGACTTCCTACTTCTTCGGCCTCATCTCTCCCCTTTGCTTCCACATACTCGGTTTCTGCCATACAGAAGACTTTGCAGTTCCTCAAATGTATCATCCTGTTCAATAATTTATTACCCTTGTATACTGATCTCTTCGCTTTCAACATCTTTCCCACCACCCCAAGCCTAGCTCAATCCTCATTCAGTAGGAGAACTCCTACTCATGCTTCAAAACCCATTGCAGACACTACTCCTTGGTGAATCCTTCCCAGATACCCAGTTGATAATATGTCCCCTCTCTCACTGTGTCCTCAACATTTCTCCATGGGAGATACTAATTGTGACCCCTCCAAAGTCTGCAAGATCCTTGGGGAGAGGAGAGTGATTTGTTCTTCACTTCTTTCTCTAGTCCTGGGCCTGGCTTGAAGTAAACCTCCCCAAATCTTGTGGTGCCCACACATATAGGAAATCTCCTCTAATTCGGATCCTTTGTCTGAAGGAGCTCACTGTCTCAGCCCCTTGTTTGGAATGTCTCCTGATACAAAAAGATCAGGAAACAGGTTTTTCCTTGGGACAAATGGGCGTGGATTATGAAAATATTATGCAAGATTAGGCAAATGCTACACTGTTTCCTTTAGGAACTGTCCAGGTACACAACTGTCGGTCAGTTCAGGAGTGGATCTTTCTTTGCAGGTGGATGGGGGCCGGTGGCGGGGGCTGTGATGATTGGCTTCCTTAGGGGATGGGCTTTGCTTGTCCCCTGAGCTCTATGCCACCGGGCGGAGGTAAGACTGTTCTTCAAGAACTTCTCTTTGTGTCTTAGCAACCTAAATACTCTTCCTGGTCACTACAGAAGGGACACAGAAAGTCTCCTTCTTCTTTCCCTCTTCCTATTTCTAAGTACTTTTTGTTTATAAGTATTTATAAGTCTCTTTTGACTGTGACCAAGCTAACAGGCTTGGGTTGCATGCAGGTGACATGGATGAGACTGCCTTTGTTAGAAACGTGTAGAACGATGAGAAATCCTGTCAGTGATACAGCAGCTGAAGAGTTCCCTGAGAAGACAAAAGGAGGAGAATGAAGTCTGAGTCTCTCTGTGGGTCGAGACACATCACTGATGATCATAATCTAGAGCTGTTGCTAGGAATTGACATGGTGTGGTCATGAGAGCTGGCTGACTCGGGGGAGGGGAAGGGAGAGACAGAGAGAGAAAGAGACAAGTAGAAAAGAAAAGAAAAGATAAGAACCCCCTGTAAGCATGATGCTCCATTTCTGGTTTGCAGATGGTGATATTTTTGTGTGAGGATGTCATTCAGAACAATGTTCAGCATGCCCTAAGCAGAATGATGTTTTGGTACCTCATCTTTAGCAGATATAAGTTGTTAATTAATGAAATATGCTAAGACTAATGAAATTGAATGTTCCAATATATTTGTATATCAACATATGGGAACACAAAAACCTTTGTTTTATATATGTGTGTGTATCTGTCTGTCTTGCTGCATAATAAAAGTAACTATTTTCAGCAGATATTTTTCTAAAGTCAGCACAGGGCTCCCTCCCCCTGCTCCTGGTTCTGACATCACCATTCCCGGGGTATTCTCACAGAAGTGCCCTAATAATTGTTTATTCATGGTGGATAATACGTTGCTAAATAATAACTTTCCTGGGCCACTCCCTCAACTTCTCTATGATGAGAGATCAAGAAGTGAGAGGGTTTGGGAGAAAGGATTTTTTTTTTTTTTTTTGAAGGAAATAGCTCTAGGGCTGCATTTGCGTTCCTTTTTGGTGCTTCTCCCCTGAAAAATACATGGAGTGATAAATGCAATGAGACAAACAATCTGCTTTCTGCGGCAACAGTAAAGAGAGCACTCGAGAGAAACAAATTGTGATACGTCCGTGCAATGGACACCTACGTGGCCACTAAAACATAAGTCAGATCTACACACTTGGTCATGGCATAATGTCCAGCAGGTGTATACAGATGAAACATCCTGGAGGCCAAAATTGGCAACACTTTTTATCATGATTACTTCACAAGATCGAGAGGATGGGAACATTTTCCCACTTTGTGTTATATACATTGTGTTGTTCAAAATGTTGGCAATGAGCCAAAGTGTTGCTTTTCTTACATAAAGAAAAAAATAACTGAAAGAGGGAATGTGAATGAGAAGAGAGAAAGAAACAATTAGGGCACAGATCCCAAGAATGTGATCAAGGAGTTCTCCTTTGCAGATGGGGCTGACTGTTTTCTATTTCATGTTATAAGACACCAAAGACATTGTGCTAAGAAAAAAAATAAGTGTATATATATACATATATATATATATATATATATATGTATATATATACACACATATATATGTATATTGATTATATATAATCAATCCTTAATAAAGTATATTGCTAATAATATACTAGGCTCCTAATTAAACATTGAGTTTTTAACCAATTCAATATAATATTAATAAAAAGGGACATTGGGGAAGGACAGGAATACTTTGGGAACTTAGTTTAATTTTCTTTTCAAAAAAAGGAAAAAGGAGCTGGACCCCCAAAACCATGGGGCACGGAGGACAACTTGAACAAGATACAGAGAATCCTAGAGACACAGGGTGAGGCAAGGAGTGAAAGGGCCCAGAAGATTAATAGTAAACTCCTTTTTATAAACATCATATTTTATAATGTGCATAATATTTCATCACCTTAGGGTCTTACTAGAACTTTAGGTACTTTTTCAAGGTTTTTTTTGGTAGGTGTTTATAGGTTCTAGAAAATAAGAATTAAAAATGTTTTCAGAAACAGGATTTGAATAAGTCAAACTTTAGGCTTCATAGAAAAAGCCCACCCACATTATATGATCTTGTTTGTTTTCTGCTTGTTTCTGTTAAAGTCTATGAAGTTCAATTATGTCCCTTACTATGTAATTTAAGACACCCTGGCTATCCTTCAAATCTCAAGAGAGAAATCTCAGGGATGGGGGAGGATATAGTATAAGGATGACAGGAGTTGTGGTTGAGTCAGAGATAGCAAAGCTCGGAAAAAAGCAAGCCACCCACTCTAAGTGACAGAGATCATAGAGGGTGGAGCCCAGATTTAAATCTAAGTGTGTCCCACCAAAGCTATACTCTTAAGGAAAAAAACAAATTCTGCCTGATACAAAAGTATCATATGCTCACAAGGCTATAATTAGAGCCTCATGTATCCTTTTACACTTTCTAAAAGGGCAAGCTTTATGGAACCAACAAAGCAGTGACTTCTCTGGGACAAGATGTGACTGGTACCAAAGATGCCTGACTCAGAGGTTACATGAAAATAGGGTTTCACACAAGAGATGTCCACTCCACTGGCTAGGAAAGGAAAGATGGATATATACTAGACAGAATCATGGCCCCTGTAGCAAAGATGTCAACACATTACCTTACGAATCAGAAAGGACTTCAGAGATATGACTTGGAGTCTTGAGATGGGAAGATTCTCTGGAATTATCTGGGTGGGCCCAGGGTGATCACAGGGTCCTTGTCCAAGAGGGGCAGGAGAGTCAACGTTAGAGAGGAGATGTGATGACACAGGCAGAGGGTCCGTGTCAGACAGCTCCAAAGATGCCACCCTGCTGGCTTTGAAGCTGGAGGCGCAGTCTTGAGCACGCAATGGTGGGCAGCTTCTAGAAGGTGGGAAAGGCAAGGAAATGGGTTCTCCCCCGGGGCCCCCAGAATGGAATGCAGCCTTGCTAACGCCTTGATTTGAGCCTAATGACACCGATTTTAGACCTCTGACCTCCAAAACTGTAAGATGATAAATGTGTGTTGCCTTCAATCAAATTTGTAGTAATTTGTTACAGCTCAGTAGGAGACAAATACAGCTGCCATGGGCTTTTTTATGTGAGCTAGTGGTTCCAAGCAATCAGAGTCACTGAGGATAGGAGTGGGATAGCTGGAGAATATTGCTGATCAAGACAGGGCAGAATCACTGAAGCTGGAAAAGCCTCAGAGTGTGACTTTTAGAGGTGTAGACAGTGAATCGTGCTTTTCCATCATTCTTCCTTACTCCTTGGGTCCCAGGAAAAAGCAGCATCATCTGAGAGACACACATAGAGCAATACGCTCACTTCATCACACAGAGCTTCTCTGCATAGTGTAGAAAATTTAAAAAACATATTCACAAAGATCTTACAAAATAATTATCCTCGTATTTAATCCTTTCATATTTTAACCATTCTGGTTTGTTCAGGCATTTGTAAATTTTCAAAGACAAATTTAACTGCAGATAATAAATTATTTAAAACTTACAGAAAAAGGCTTTCTGAGCCCATTCCCACAGAGCCGACATTTCCTGAATCTCGATCTTCCATCCCCTTCCAGAAGATGCAAAAGAATTTGGGCAAGTCACATAATCTCCCTAGAGTTCCTGTTTTGTGAAATTATGCCCAATTCATTGAGATGGGAAAAGAATCTTGAATCCTAGATCTGGAAGGAGCCCCAGAGATGGCAGTAGCCCGCATTCTGCATTTTCATGTGAAGAAACTCAAGCAGTCACTTGTCCAAGACCTCACACAGTGTTGCCCTCTGCCTGTGCCCCCAAGGACACAGCATGCGTGCCAGGCTTTCTAAGGTGGTAGGAGTACGGATTTTTTTTTTTTCCTGGAGAATTTTGTAATTTCGGAAGGAAGACAGACAAATAATGTAAACATATAAAGCAGTTTCTCATAAATACAATGACAGAGGTAAGCACAAGGTGCTAGCTGAGTTTGGAGGAAGGACACACAGCCCCAACAGGCCCCACTCACCATGGATACTCATTGTTTTTCAAAATAAAAACTTCCATTAACTTCTCTTTAGTTGACAAAAATAATTGTGTCCTTGGTAAATTGTTTTTCTTTTTTTTTAAGATTTTATTTATTTATTTGAGAGAGAGAGAGAGAGAAAGAGAGAGCACAAGCAGGGTGAAAGACAGAGGGAGAAGCAGACTCCCCACAGAGCAGGGAACCTCATGGGGGACTGGATCCTGGGACTCTGGGATCTTGACCTGAGCTGAAGGCAGACACTTAACCAACGAAGCCACGTAGGCACCAGGTAAATTGTTTTTAAAATACTGTCACAATGAAATGAAGAAAATAAAGATTGTGCATAATCGGAATGATAGTGTCCAGAGATTATAGTGCTATTATATCTCTATGTAGATATGTGCATATACGTATACATATGGATTTCCAGTCTCTCAATAGATGTATAATTTTAATGGATATATATATATATATATATATATATATATATACACACATATATATAAAATCTCCTGCTACTAGTTGTCACAACGCACTCTCACAGATATCTTATTTAAAGTCACTAAATCTCAGCATTGGAGTGGATACACTAAATGCCATCTAGGTCAATTTCCACATAAATAAAACTTTTTATTTTTTAATAACTTGAGATATATAGAAAAATTGCAAAGGTAGTACAGAGAGTCTCCCAGATCTATTTTCCCTATTATTAACATCTGACATGGGTGTGCACATTTGTTACAATCAATGAACCAATATTGATACATTATTGGTAACAAAAGTCCATGGTTACATTCCCTTAGTTTGTAACTGATGCTCTTTTTTCTGTTCCATAATCCCATGAAGGATGTGACATTACATTTTATTGTCACATTTTCTTGGGCTCCTCTTGACTGACACAGTTTCTCAGACTTCCCTTGTTTTTGATGACTTTGGCATTTTTTTTTAAAGAATAGTGACCAAGCATTTTGTAGACTATCCCTCAGCTGGAATTTCTCTGGGATTTGTCTCGTGATTCGAGTAGGGTTATGAGTGTGGCGGAGGAAGAGCTCAGAGGTGAAGTAGCACTCTACTCATATTGGGTCAAAGCTACATAACAGTCGACATGATATCGATGCCGATGCTGACCTTGATTACCCGGCACAGGTACCGTCTGCCTGGTGTCTCTACTGTAAAGTTACTCCCCAAACACACCTTACACTTTACCCTCTAAAAGAAAGTCACTATGCATAGCCCACCTCCAAGGAGTGGGAATTTAGAAGGTGGTGTATCAACCTAAACTATTTGGAATTCTTCTGCATGGGAGATTGGTCTCTTTTCCCACAATTATTTATTTATTTAATCACTCATTTATATCAGTGAGGACTCATGGCTAGTTATTTTAAATTTTGGTCTTGATCTAATGCTGTTTGATTCAGTGTGTGCTCAAATTGTACCAGCTTTGGCCCTTAGGAGGCTTTTTTTTCCCCAGATGGTTTTTGGATCTCCGACATTACACATCAGTGTGTGTGTGTGTGTGTGTGTGTGTGCGTGTGTGTCTGTGTGTGTCTAGCATTTCCTTACTTTCTAGCACTGTCAAGAGCTGTAAGTTCATGTTTTATATTTCCCACCCTAGAATCAGTCAGCTCTCAAGGAGCACTGTTTCCTTTTATTGAAGAATGGTATCAGAAACCAAGTTCTAGATACTAGGCATGCTTATTAATGGTGGGGTATTTCGCTTCTAGGCCTTCTCAGCTGACAGAAGGAGGAAATATATATGTGTCTGTCGACCCTTGTATACAGACATACCTATAATATGCCCTTATGTAACCATCTGTATCTACAGTAAGCTAATCATGAGTTAATTCTGATGTCCCCGAGTCTAATCCCTTACCACCTGGGTCACTGCCACCTCTTCCCCTTTTTACTTGTAAATTTCCACTCCAACTGTGAGAAATCTGGCTCCTGCCTTACATTTGTGTCTTTTCCCTTTTATTCTCAGCCTGGCTAGAGATTTATCCCTTTTATTAATCTTTTCAAAGAAATGGCTTTGGTTTCATTAATTTTTTTCTAGTATTTTCCTGTTCTCAACCTCATTGATTTTCACTGTCATTTTTATTATTTCTTTTCTCCTGCTTGCTTTAGGCTTATGTTGCTCTTCTTTCCCTAGTTTTCTAAGGTAGAAGCTTAGTCTGTCCATTTTTTATCTTTATTTTTTCTAAAATAGGTACCATAAATTCCGTTCTAAACACTGCTTTTATACTTTCGTGTTTTCGTTTTCATTTGGCTCAAAATATTTTAAAATTTATCTTGAGATTTCTTCTTTAACTCATGTTATGTTGCTTAGAATTCTGTTGTTTAATCTCTATTTTGAAATTTCCCAGGTTTTTTCTGTTTTTAATTTCTAGTTTGATTCCATTGTGCATGAGAACATGTTTTGTGTGATTTCTAGTCTTGTAAACCTATAAAGTCTTTACATTTATCTCATCTTGTGACTGTATTATATAGCCCAGAATGTGGTCGATCTTGCTGAATGTCCCATGTGAGCTTGAGAAGAATGCATAATCTTCAGTAGTTGGATGCAGTTTTCTATAAATGCTATTTGGATCAAGTTGGTTAATAGTGTTGTTCTGGCTATCAATACCCTTACTGATTTTCTGCCTGCTTTGTGTATCAGTTACTGAAAGAGGAATGTTGAAGTCTCTAACTATGATAGTAAATTTGTCTATTCCTGTTTTAAGTGCTGTCAGTTTTCACATCATGTGTTTTGATGCTCTTGTATTAGGTGCATACACAAGATTGTTATGACTTCTTAAAGAATTTAAACCTTTATAATCATATAATGCCCGTCTTTATCCCTGATAATCTCCCTCGCTCTGAAGTCAGCTTTGTTGGAAATAAACACAGCTAATTCAGCTTTCTTTGATTAGTGTGGTAGATCTTTTTCCATCCCTTTTACTTTTAATTTATCTGAGTCTTTATATTTAAAGTACATTTCTTGTAGACAGTATATAATCAGGGCTTGTTTTTTTAATCCACTCTGACAGTATTTGTTTTTTAACTGGTGTATTTAGACCATTCACATTTAAAGAGATTATTGATATAATTGGATTAGTATCTACTGTGTTTGTAATTGTTTTCTATTGGCTGCACTTGTTCCTTGTTTTTTTTTCCCTCCCTCTTTTTCTGCTTTCTTTGGTTTTATTGAGCATTTTATATGATTCTATAGTTCTTCTCTTAGCTTATCAGTTATATTTATTCTAAAATATTTTTAGTGATTTCCCTAGAGTTTATAATACACATTTTAATCTAAATTCACTTCAATTTTTTAAAGATTTATTTATAAATTATAAATTATAAATAAATAAATAAATTTTAAATAATTTAATAAATTTTAAATAAATAAATTTTCTCTTCGAGAAAGATAGCACAGGGGAGAGGGGCAAAGGGAGAGAGAGAGAGAAACTGAAGCAGACTCTGTGCTGAGCCCCGAGCCTACGTGGGGCTCGATCTCACAGGAGATCAGGACCCCAAGATCATGGCATGAACCCAAACCAGGAGTCTGATGCTTAACTAACTGTGCCACCCAGCCACCTCTAATCTAAATTCACTTTAAATAACACTATACTACTTCCTTTGTCATACAGATACCTTCTGTATCTGTATGGAATAGTCCCAGTTCCTCCCTCCTATCCCGTTTGTGATACTACTGTATTTATTTCACTTATCTGTATGTTATAATCACCCAATATATTGTTACTATTATTATTTCCAACAGTTATATTTTGGATCGACTAAGAGTATGAAAAACAAAACATTTTATTCCACCTTTATCTTTTATTCTTCCATCATTCTCTTTTCTTTTATAGATCCAAATTTTGGACCTAGATCATTTTCCTTCTACCCAAAGACACTCTCTTAACATTTGTTTCAGGACAGTTCCACACGTGATGAATTTTCCCAATTTTTGTGTTTCTGAGAATGTCTTTACTTTCCCTTCATTTGAAAAATAATTTTAGTGGATAGAGTTCTAATTTGGGAGGGGGATTTTCATTCAATATTTGAAATATTTCCCTTCACTCCCGTTTTGTTTCCACAGCTTCTGATAAGAAGTCTGTTGTGATTCTTACCCTCGTTCCTTTCTAGGTACATTTCCCCTCCTCTGGCTCCTTTCAAAATTTTCTTTTTGTTTTTAGGTTTCTATGGTGTGAAGATGATATAGGTAGGTGTGGTTTTCTCACATTTATCCTACCTGGTGTCCTCTGAATTTCCTGAATCTGTGGTTTGGAGTCTGTCATTAATTTTGGAAAGTTCTCGGCTTTTATTTAAATATTTTTTTTCTGCTCTGTTCTCTCTTTGCTTTCTGATATTAAAATCGTATATGGCACATCCTTGAATTGTCCCATAGTACTTGAATGTTCTATTTTAGATTTCATTCTTTTTCTTCTTTGACTTTCAGTTTAGGAAGTTTCTCCTGATCTATCTTTGAGCTCACAGATCCTTTCCATGGCTGTGTGAGTCTACTAATGATTTCATCAAAAGCATTTTTCATTTTTGCTGCAATATATATTATTTCTAGAATTTCCTTTTGATTTTTTTCTTAAAGTTTCCTTCTCTCTGCTTACATGACCCATCCTTTTTTGCATGCTGTCTACTTTTTCCATTATACCCTTAACACATTAATCATAGTTATTTTACACTGTATATCTGATCATTCCAACATCTGTGTCATACCTGAGTTTGTTTCTAATGATTATATTGTCTCCTCAGACTATGTTTTTTTCTTGGCTCTGATGTGTTTTGTAAATTTTTGTTGAAAGTCATACATGTTGTCTCAGGTAATAGGAACTGAGGTAAACAGCTTTTGGTGTGAGAATTTATGTTAATCAAACTAGAAGTTGACCTATGTTTAATGATTGCTATAGCTCTAAGTACCAGAAGTTTCAAATTCCTCTAGTGTCTTAGTTTTGGGCTCCTATTTTGACTTCGGTCTTCCTTGGAGAAAAAGAGAGAGACAGAGATTGCAACTCTTTCACTGTAACCCAGTAGTATTATATAGGAACCCTGTTCGTGTATTGGATAAATGTTGGGGAGAGGAAGCGTTCTATAATATTCTGATTAGATCTAGTCTTAAACGGCCTATGTGTTAGGGCTGTGATTTTCACAAGTGTTTCTCTAGTGGGATAACCTTTCCCCTCCTGCCCATAGTTGCCCTACCTGGCAGCAGCATTCCCAGTCTATATTCTTGGAGATCTGACCACTGTTAACTATGTTTTTTTTTTTCCCCCCTTAGGTGAGACAAGGCTAAAATGGTCTAATAAAGGAGAAATTCTCTTCCACAATTCTCTTCCCTTAAATTGGGGTAAAGTTCTGGCAAAGCCTTTTTCCCCTGGAAAGTAGACCTTTGCTGTGGAGAAGGATCTGAACATATTTCATAATGATTACTTTTCCTCTCCTTCTCTCAAAACCATGAAGGGATCTTTCTTACATCTTCACTGTGAGGACCTGGTGGGTTTCCTGGAGGTAAAGTCCACAAAAATATGATATTCTCCTGGACTACATCCATGAGAGATCTTAGATGACCTCAAACTGTGTCATATTCAGTGTGTTCCTGTTGCAAAATAGTAACAAATACACTATCCCTCATTAGGATTGTGTCAGAAATCTGGACTTTTTTCTTACTTTGTGAGGCTTGTTGACAGAAATGGTAGTTGTAAGGGTGGTGGTTCTTCTTGAACTACTGAAGAAACCTTTAGACTAAAATGGCTTGGAACCACTAGAGTGGACAATGCTGACTACATTCATGGAAAGGAACATGACAGGGATAGTGTCCAAATATATCTAATATAACGTAAGATAACTAATATAACAGCTATCTAGTGATCCTGATATTTTTCAGTTCTCAAGACAATGTGTAGGCAAAATGACTCCATTTACTGTTTTCTATGAAATGTCTCTGAATATTTGGCACTCTCCCTTCCAATCAAACTTGGTAGAGGAAGGACTAAAACTAGTGCCCCCTTCCTATATTACCATGTCACATTGGTTCAGTTCATCAGACCTTTATTTATTGATCAGTTAATTATTTCTTATGAGCACAAGAAATGAGATGATGATCCAGCTGTCTGGAGTGTCCTAGAACACTTTCCTCAAATACCGTTCCTTTGCATTCTGAAAGCATTTTATACCTCAATTACAGTGATAAGCAATTCACAGTGTATACAGCTGTTTTGCGTCATGGCTAGTGGTCCCATTTCAGGAGTAAAGATTAGGGAGCTGCCTCCATTGTGTTACTTTCCTATATGGTCAGATTTAACATATTCATTGTTAGAAAGCAATTTCAGTTTTCTTGCCAACTTTCATCCTCTGTAGAGTGGGTAATCTAAGTCATAAGAATGTACATTTTCCCCCATGGGGTTCAGTAAAGGGAGAGAGTAAAGAAAGGGTTTTTATTGTTGTTGCCAGCAATAACGCAGCCCATAAACTTTTAAAATATATTTTGAATTGCTCTGCTTCTAAAAAACTTTATTCACCTATCCTCTGTTATCTTAGATTATTTCCCATAGTATTATAACTTTTTGTTTATGCCTTTATTTCCATCCTAAAAAGAGAGCTCCTTAATTCAGGGAGAATATCTTATTTTTATTATCTGTAGTACCTGGAAGAACGCTATCTGAGAGATATTGCTCAATAAATACCTGTTGAGATGAAATTAAAACTAATAAGATTCTACTTAGATTTGAAATCGAGCTTCTTTCATTACTGAGCTCTAAAGTCATGTATCCAAACTGCCTGCATGATGATTATTATGATGGTCGTCATACATACCAATCACCATGCATCTAACGTGATTTTAGTCAGTTTAAAGAATATTTTTCATACATTACGGCCAGTGATGCCTACAATAATTGTGTGAGGGAACACCTATGAAATGAACATTTACATTTTACTGGTGAGAATACAGAGTCTCAGGGATTGAGACCTACAAGGTCTCACGTATAGTACACGTTGGAACCAGCGCTGGGACTAAGCCCTTGGGGCCCTGAGTCCTAAGCAATTTATACTTCTCTTTTGTGTAGTATGGGGGTCTCAACACTCTTTTGATACTTGGAACTGAAAAAATTTTTGTTGTTGGGGGAGGGTAGCTGTCCTGCTGTGTTCAGCATATTGAACAGTCTCCTTGGCCTCTGGCCATTAGATTCCATTGGTGTCCTCCACCCCACTGTGACAAAAAAATGTCTGCAGACATGGCCAAGGTCTCGTTGGCAAAATCAGTTCCAGTTGACTCAGTGGTCTAATAACAGGCACAACGTGTTAAGTGCTCCGGGACCAGCATTAATAAAATGAGAGGAAAATGGGGGGTGGGGAGGAAGTCTCCTTCATAGTAGAGGCAGCTTTTAATCTGGATCTTCACTGTGGGAAGACTGAACTGATCTAGCAGGATTATTGAGATGAGAATGAATGACAAATATTTGTTGAGCAGTCACGATGCGTCCAATTTAGCTCTAAGGGCTAAAATATAAAAAGCATTGTTAAATGTCTTCCTAAAATGAAATCCCATCTTAATGTCCATCTCGTGGAATATAGAGCTATTTGGGGTCACTTCATCTCATAACAAGCATTAGCGTCTAGATTTATATTATCTGCTAAGGATTACTTAGGAAAGAATTGCCTCCCATTTATTTTTGTAGCTTTCTAACTTATAAATCAGTCCCAATCATCATTTAATTGTACTGTACATGGAGATTATATTTCTCATAAGTTTCTGGCTCCTTGGGAATGCACAAAACTATTGAACTGGAGCATATTTGCATAAATGTGGGAGGAAGGAAAGGCTACCTTTAGCTCTTGTCTCTGTTCAACCAGGTTCTTGGAACTGCATAGAAACTCTCTCAGCAGATATGACAACCATCTCTCTGACTCAGCTTGATGAGCCCAGGGCTAAATCTACTTGGAAAACTGACATCTCTCAAAAGATACGCTTCTCTTCCTTGAACTAATAATTTTGGAAAGTGTATAGGAGCTGTTTGCATATTCCTTTTTGAGCTGTGGAAATATGTATAATTATTAAGAATATGAATTTGGGGGTCAGATAGAGATAGATGTGCCTGCCCCCTGCTTCTATCCATATGACTTACGTGACTGAGGACTAATTGTTTTAATATCTATGAACCTCAGTTTCTTCATCTACAAGATGAAGATAAGAATGACTTCTACCTTGGGGTACCTGGGTAGCTCAATTAATCATCCCACTCGATTTTAGCTCAGGTCACGATCTCAGGGTCCTGGGATCGAGCCCCACGTCAGGCTCCATGCTAAATGGGTAGTCTGCTTGAGATTCTCTCTCCCCCTCCTTCTGCCCCTCCCCTCTTTCTTACCTTCTCCTTCCACCACCTTCCCCGTCAAATAAATAAATCTTAAAAAAAAAAAAAGAAAGAAAGAAAGAAAAAGAAAAAAAGAATGACTTCCTCCTAAGTTTCTTGGGAGAATCAAGTAAGAAAATCTTGTAAAACTTTTAGTGTGGGATTTAGCACAAGTAAAAAATAAATAGTGGCCATTATTACCATCATCTTATCATCTTATTTTTATCACAACTCCTAAATACAGAACTCTATATGGAAAGGACTAGCTTGAAATGAGAGTGAGTATATCTTTGAAGTTATGTTGACATATCTTTTTTATAAAACAGGAAACACTTCAATGGGTCTTGGTAAAGAATGTGGGTCAGATGAAGATTCTGGGAAGGCTGAAGCTTTCTCTCCCTACCCCAGGCTTTGTCTCTGAGCATTAACCCACCACTATTCCAATCCACCTCTTCACCTGTTCACTAATTCACTTCTTCTCTGCAAAAGCAGTTTTCTGAGGGTGAAAGTGGGAATTGTAGCACTCTTCTAGCCTAATCAATTGTCTTTTTAAATGTTTAATAAAAGAAGGTGAGTGTGTGTGTAGAAGAACAATGACAAGAAGGAAAACTGGTCAGAGCTCAACCAGGGGGAAGGATTAGCCCACCAGAGACAACGATTCTGAAATGCTGTTGTTGGGATTCACTACATCTGCTCTGTTCTGGAAACTTGAGGAAAAAATGCCAATTTTCTGATTCTACCCCAGATCTACTGATGGACTAGAGAGCTCTCTCCAGCAACTCCCATGCTCATTCAGGTCTGACAGGCCTTTTACTAGCCCTTTGACTGTTGTCTCTCCCTATGAGAGTTTACTCCCAGTAGACATTTCAACAATGCCTCCGACTCTATTCTCTACTCCAAGCAACATGATTATAATGTGGCTTCTCATGTAAGTCAAAGGTTTCAGTTCTTTAGAGCCCACGTCTGCTTCTGCTTTGGCATTCTTAACTCTTTTCCTCATCATCATGGTCTAGATTCTCCTCTCACTCCAGACTCCATCCTTTAATGAATTCATCTGTCACCTTGGTTCACGTAGGAGCCAGTCTGTGGCTGCCCCAGTGTGTCAGCCTTCACTACTGAACTCTGGACTTAGTATCCAAGAGGCATATTGATACTTCCTCTCAGGGTTTCTACGGAAACCTCAAGCTACATTTGCAAAACAAAACACGCTAGATCCCTCCATAAACTGACTCCTCCTTCTGTAATCCCTGTTCAATAAAGAAATGGTTTCTACCATTTGGCAAGTACCAACCACTTGCCCAAGTTAGAAACCTGAGAAAAATCTTTGACCACTGTCTCCCCCTACACAGTGGACAATTAATGAAACCTACTGATTTTTTTTCTCCCACATGAGTCCCAAGTTACTCACATTTTTATTTCTAATCTTGGGGCCATGATTGTAGTCACAATTATATCTCTGGCTCCCAGGCTCCCATCTTTCAGTTCAGTTCCTTCCACTTATTCCATTCTCCATATTGAAGCAAGAGAACATTTTTAAAATATAAATTTGATCATGTCACTTCCCACTACCCTCAGAATAAAGTTTAAAGCTCTTAATAGCACATGACATCTTTCACGATCCAGTGACGCCTTCTCTCTCCAGCTCAATGACTTGAAACACCTCTTCATAGTTTTCGCAGTAGCCATACCTAGATTCTTGCAATTCTTCAAGTGGACCATTCCCTCTCTTGTCCCACGCACATGCTGTTCCGTCTACCTTCCTCCCACCCCATGCAGAACGTAGGGGTTAACGTTTACTTACTGGCACTTTAAGAAGGCTATCCCAGACAAAGGGGTTTACTGGTGAACTCACCTGATAACTGGGTTTCTTTTAGCCTGTTTTCCCAGGATGACCCATTAATGGTAGAAGCATTACACAGAGGCTTCCTGACACCTTAGTTCTAGTGCATAATATACCAAAAAATCATTTTGCAAAACTGTGAAATCACTTAGCTTTTCCGGGTCTCATTTTCCTTTTATCCTTGACATTCCATTACAAGATTACTGGGTTAATCCAAAAAAGTCAAGGCTATGAGAATGACCTACTTATTGAAAATATGGAAACTGCATGGCATCACTTATCCAATCTCACTTTTGTTCTACTCTCACCTCTCCGCTAACCGGAGAAACTCCGCCTTTTAGTTTGCCTCCCTTTTCCCTCACCTCCTCCACTAATTTGTATTCTCTGTTAGGACCAGGCTTCGACTTGATATTTTCCAGGATGTTTTTTCCAAACCCCCAAAGCTGGGCCAAGAATCCTACCTATAAGGTCCCACAATACTTTCTTTTTCTCCAGAAAAACTTAGCAACTCTATTGTCATTTTTTTTCTCTATTGTCATTTTGATCTACTTTTTTGCCTCTTCCCTCAGAGAGTGAACTCTGTTCACTCACTGTTAAGTATCTATTTGTGCCTGAGCGATATTCTTCTGCAATCTGAAGGACAGACCCTGCAGGAAGTGTTCTATTTGGGAGGCTGTTCTTAGCATAACAATGCACTGGCTATCAATTGGCATTTCAAAGTTTCACAGACTTTCTCACTATTTTTTAAAAAGATTTTATTTATTTATTTGACAGAGAGAGAGAGAGATCACAAGTAGGCAGAGAGGCAGGCAGAGGGGTTGGGGGAAGCAGGCTCCTTGCAGAGCAGGGGGCCCGATGTGGGGCTCTATCCCAGGACCCTGGGATCATGGCCTGAGCTGAAGGCTGAGGCTTAACCCACTGAGCCACCCAGGTACCCAACTTTTTCACTATTATATCTTCTTTAATTTTCATGCAGAAAGGTTGTTTGTTTTTTTTAATTCAGTGATGTACACATTTCTTTTTTTCTGATTTGACTATGGATCTGAAGAGGAATTGATTTTCCCAAGACCTTTCTTGTAGGAGCTATGTTTAGATAGGCTCCTATTTTCCTATTTTCAAATGCAGATTTCCATGCATGTGTACGGCCAGTCTCAATAAATGAGCTACATAAATAAATACATATGTAATTAATGGATAATCAAAATATAGGTAATTGAGGGCTTCTTTGTGGATATAAGTGCATGCCCATTTTTATTTAAAAAACCATTTTTGAAAAAATCTTCTGAGATGAAAACTGTTAAAATAAGGATTTCATCTTCTAAGTGTAGTTCTGGACATAGTATTTCAATTAACATATGTTTCCTCAATTAGCTTTTGTCCAAGACTGTCATATCCTAATAAGTGATGCAGAGGTTCTGATCTTCTTTTTCTTTTTTTTTTTTTTTTAAGATTTTATTAATTTACTTGACAGAGAGAGAGAGAGATCACAAGTAACCAGAGAGAGAGTGGGGAAGTAGGCTCCCCGCTGAGCAGAGAGCCCGATGTGGGCCTTGATCTCAGGACTCTGAGGTCATGACCTGAGCTGAAGGCAGACGCTTAACCCACTGAGCCATCCAGGCGCCCAGGTTCTGATCTTCTCAAAGATAAATGGGCAGTGGGTGCCACAGGAGGAAAAGGATGTGTCTTTCTCTGTCTTTCAAATAAATAAATAAAATCTTAAAAAAAAAAAAGATTTCATTTATTCACTTGACAGAGATCACAAGTAGGCAGAGAGGCAGGCAGAGAGAGAGGAAGGGGAAGCAGGCTCGCTCCCCACTGAGCAGAGAGCCCAATGCGGGCCTCGATCCCAGGACCCTGAGACCATGACCTGAGCCGAAGGCAGAGGCCCTAACCCACTGAGCCACCCAGGTGCCCCAGAATCATTTTTAAATAGTGCTTTAGTGTTGTGTCCTTTATAAGGGTGCATGGTGAATGCGACTGTGAAATTTAATTTTTTAAAAATGAAGCTGCTATTGTGCTTATTTACCTTTCTAAAGTGGGATTGTCTGATCTTTCAATTAAAATTCTTCACAAATACTGAAATCCCATGGAAGGTAGGACTGACTGTTAGCCCTGACAGCTTGGTCCCTTCTTTATGGGTTTGGGAATATGCACGTATGTTTATGTTTTGTTTCCTCTGAACTTTCCAATAGAACTTCCTGGGAATTGAGTCTCTCCACCTGGAATATCAAATTCTACTGTCCTCATCTCCAGTGATGGTTTGCAATGCAAATTGTCGGGTTGGTTACACACAGTACCATAACCATGGTAACCAAATGAAGACAAGTTTGCCTTACTTCCTCAGTGAAGTACTTTCCAGCCCTGCATTCAGACCTGATGTTACTGCCAACAGTCAAGGGCTTTAAAGGAACAGCCCGAGGGTTCAGAGAAATAAAAACACAACTGGAGCCATTGTATTCCTTCCCCCACACTCCTCCCCTGAGTCCAGGACTTGCTACCAATCTCTCCTGCCATTTCTAACTATTTTCAGCTTTCTTGGAGGGGAGACTAGAGAGAATTCCTCTGTATCTTTATCCCCAGCTTGACTGTAGATTTGGGCAAACCCACTGCCCTGGCTTTCCATGTCTAGCTCCTAAACAGGAGCAGATAGAAACCTACTTCTGTGTTCACAAGGACTTTTTAGTGTTAGCAGCTGTGATGCTCAAGGAGACAGGAAGGCGTCCAAATAGAAGCAGACACTTTCTGAGAACAACCACAGCAAGTTGCAAGGGCCACTTCTCTGCCAAAATTCCTTTCTTCTGGTAGAGTCATTCTTACCATTTGTTTGTTTCCAGCCTGTGGGGGAAGGGTCTCAGTCCTCTGTTCTCATTTTCTGTCTGTTGGAATGGGAGGGCAGCTATGGTATGATCTGAACCTTCTGTACCCGCAGCAGTGTGACCCGGTGATGCCCAGGAAGAAAGACTGTAAGCAATAAGGTAAGCGATCTAATTGCATGGATTCTGGCCTGGATGATTTCCGCACTCCCATGACTACCTGGGTGGCTGCCATTAACACAGAAAGGTAAAAAATACAGAGGATGGGAATGCTCTAGGCTCAAAATTCTTAGTTTACTTCCCTTTGGTTGTGAATACCATGTCAAGCAATGTTTCTGAGGTAAGAGGAAGAAGTTATTTTTACTTTCTATTGTAACTAGTGGGACTCGTGTGTCATTTTCTCTGGTACTTATTACCACGATTTGGTTCAGAGGATGATTTTCTAACTCTGTCATTCCTTCTATCATTATTTGTTGGGATTCTCTAAGAATAGCTTTCTCATCTCCCCACAGGTCTGCCTCCTTTAGATATTAGTACACATTATCTGAGCTCTCCAGGAGGTTTCCCTAATTAATATTTCCACAATGATGAGTGTCAATTTCCTATCTTCTAGGAAGATAGGAGATAAGATAGGAGATAAGATTTCTGAGAATCTAATATGGTAACCTATTGTCTTTTTAGTCTTCATTTCCTTGAATATTTATAAGCTTCACTACATTTACATTCTTCAGCCCTTTGTACATGCTCCCCCCATTTTAACTAGGCTTCGTGCCCAACGTGGGGCTTGAACTCACAACCCTAAGACAGAGACCTGAGCTGAAGTCAGAAGTTGAACACTTAACTGAATGAGCCACCCAGGTGCCCTGATTTCCTACTTTTGAATTGCCTCATTACATTGTTTCTACTTCTATGTGTCTTCATTTTATTGATTAATAATCGCATGTCGTACATCAAGGATAAAAACGCCTTTCATGTCACGTATACTGTCAACATTTTTATAGATCTTTTAGCATTTTGACATTTTTATTATTTTTGCCATAGGAAATTTTTAAACTCTTAACTGGTTAAATCCATTGCAATTTTCCTTCATTGCCTTTGGTGTCATTTCACCATAAGCTTTCACCACCTCAAGATTAGAAAAACATTTACCAATATTTTCTTTGAGGCCTATTTTCATTTCATTTTTTTCACATTAAATCCTTAACACTGTTGGAACTCATTTTGATGAATTGTTGTAGGGGTCTTTTGTTTGTTTTGCTTTGTATTTTTTCCATTAAATCCTAAATTCAGAAATAACTATAAATTCACACACAGTTCTAAAAATAATAAGAAGTTTACCTGCCTTAATTCAGGAATCCTTCCAACAATGCATAGGTAACCTATTTCTGCATATATAGATTTCTATCTGGGATAGGATTTGTCTTCTCAACATACTTAACAGCTATAAAGTTGTAATATCAGGACAGTTTCTCATAATCACTTATAAGGAATAATATCTACTTTCTTCTCTATGTTCCCTGAGATTTTTATGATTATGATCATGGTGGGAAAGCAAAGATGATGACATCTTTGATGTCAGAGGAGTAAAGAATATGTTAGAATATGCCTTTGTGAATAATCCAGGTTGGAAAGAGGATTTAGACCCAGGGGCTAGCTTAAATCTTGTTCTCTTCTCTTCACTGCTAGCTATGTCTGTGTGTTCTTGGATGGAACACATTCTCATTGTAGTCAAGAATTTAACCATTATGACGGTTTCCTATTAGACTGAAATATGATGCAATTTTTATTGTGTAACAGTATGTTTTGAAACTTGAGATGTGCACACCTGAAAATCTTTTTAAATTATATTTTAAAGACTTTATTTATTTGAGACAGAGTGAGAGAGAGAGCATGGCGAAGTGGGGGGTGGGGTAGGTCAGAGGAAGAAGCAGACTTCCCGCTGAGCAGGGAGCCCAATGCAGAGCTCGATCCCAGAACACCTGGATGGTGACCTGAGCCAAAGGCAGATGCTTAATCCCCTGAGCCACCCAGGTGCCTTGTACACCCTGAAAATCTTAAAGCAAATTGATCAGTTATTTTTTAAAGGTATTAGGAAAAGTGTATAGAAGGAAGGTATTATATAGTCCAATTAAGAGTATTTTTAAGAGAAATAGCCATCTGCATTGGTTGGTCAGATTCTCCAGAGAAGTGAGCTAATATATATATATATATATATATATGTCATATTAAAATAATTCCATATATTTAATTAGAGAGAGAGGGAGTAAGGAATTTATATCTATCATCTGTCTATCCATCTACCTACCTATTGTTGCTCACACAATTGTAGAGCCTGAGAAGTTCTATGACCTTCCATGTGCAAGCTGGAGACCCAGAAAAGCCAGTGGTGTAGTCCAGTCTGAGTGTGAAGCTTGAGAGCCAGGAGCATCAATGGTGTAAACCCCAGTTCTATAGCATGAGGATTCTGATGTCCCAGCTCAACAGTCAGGCAGAGAGAAGGAAAAATTTCTTTCCACCTTTTTCTTCTTTTCAGGCCTCAACAGATTGAATAATTCCTGTCCACACTGGGGATAACAATCTGCTTTACTCAGTCTTCTGATTTAAGTGCTAATTGTTCTGGAAGCACCCTCATAGACACACCCAGAAATCATGACTAGACAGATATCTGGGCATCCCCAGCCCAGTCAAGTAGACACAAAATATTAATCATTGCTCTATCAGATAAGATGACTTGTGATTTCAGTAAGCTAACATTGAAGAACAGCTGTTTAATTGTTGCAAATCCACTGCTGAATAGCCCTTTGGTGAAATTTATGCTATAATTGTTCACATGCATTTTAATCCCCCTGTCTGGAATGTTTGCCTATCCATTACCCATCTTCAAGAGCCAGAGTCAATACTTCCCCTTCAAAGGAACCTTTTTTATGTCCCTAAATGAGCATTTTCCTCCTTTAATATTTGAGAATAGTTGTTTTATACTTCTCTTAAAATGCATATTATATTCTACTTCACAATATAGTTAATAAGTACTATTTTTTATAAAGGACTGTAAGCTCCTCAAAGTTTCTTTGTATACCATAGACAGTAAGATGTTTCATTGAATTAGTAGATATACTAATATCTAATATGAATTATTGCATTTATGTAATAGTTCATGCATACAATGCATTTTTATGAGGAATGACAAGTGCACATTACTGTCTCTGATATGACAGAGACTGTGAAGGTAAGTCATAATTCTCACCTCCTGAGAACAAAAACAAGAGTCCAGTATCAGAAAAATCATTCATTTATTAACAGTCATGTCTGATCCCCCATTATTACTCATGGTCTAGGCTAAGTGCCAAGGATAAAAAAAAAAAAACAAAAGTCTCGGTCCTTGTCTCCAGGGGGTCCATTTAGTTGAGTGGGAAGGGCAGAAGTGTAAATAAACTGAGTGTGAAAAGTGCTTTCATAAGGAGTTGTGCAGGTTGCTGGGAGTGCCAGAAGAGGGCTAGGATGAGAGTGGAGAGTGATAAGGAAAGAAAGTTCTACGGAATGAGTTCTATCTGAACTCAGTGGAATGGTATCCAGGAAAGAGGGAAAAGCAGCACCAGCAGAGGGATCTGCACCCCGTAGCAGCAGAGAGGAGGGCACGCTGAAAACAACAAACAGGTCTGCGCATCCAGAATAGGATGTACACGAAGGAACCTGGATGGTGATGTTACAGGAATGGAAGATAGCCCCACCACCTTTCATTCTCCTTCCCCAGGATGAGGCAAGGCAAATATGGAGAAGACAAGAGTAGGAATAACGAAAAAAGAAAGAATCATTGAGAAGAAAAAAAATCTCCTTGAAGTTGGAAAGGGATTGGAACAGGGCTCGCAGTAGGTGAATCTGTTGATTCAGTGTTCCCAGCCTCAAAGGCATTTCACGTTTCTAGGAAGCTGTATATATGGTTCTTGACTGTCATCTTAATACTCTTTTGCTTATTTCACCAGCAAAAGATGAAAACTCCGAGTCTGAGAGAACTGATTCTGGATTCCAACTTGGGTGCAACTGCCTTGTCTTTAAATCTAGCTTGCTCCTAAATGGCAGGAGAGAGCACCCTTCACATATTTCACAGTGGGAGGAAGCCACCCACGGAGCAAATCATCACAGACTGCGTGTTCCTCCTAGCAGAGTGTTGACAGAACACACTATTCTCTAGGCTCTGCTTCTACTTCACTGAATCACTTGCAAATCTTTACCCATATTTATGGGACTTTGATACTTGGACAGGGAGGAAGAGCAGCAGGGCATTCCTGGCCTGGCTTTATTGCTCGAGTTTTTGAGTTGTCTCCTAAGTAATAGGAACAGTGTTTTACTCTTATCCCTTGTATAGTTTTGATGGCCATACCTTTAAAATATTTTTATGTATTTATTTATTTATTTATTTATAAAGATTTTATTTATTTATTTAACAGAGAGAGAGAGATCACAAGTAGGCAGAGAGGCAGGCAAGAGAGAGAGGGGGAAGTAGGCTCCCTGCTGTGCAGAGAGCCCAATGCAGGGCTCCATCCCAGGACCCTGAGATCATGACCTGAGCCAAAGGCAGAGGCTTACCTCACTGAGCTCCCCAGGCGCCCCTAAAATATTTTTTAAATGTGAGCTCCATTGGTCAACAAATAGGTTATGTGGAGGCTAGAAATAGAATAATCATCTTATGGAATCATCTCATTTCATCCATTTTTCTTATGTCATGCAAGAAGAAATTACATTCCATGACAACTTGAAACCACATACCCAATGTCATGCAACCAATGAACTGTTTGTTGATTAATTAAAATAAATTACCTTTTGTTTCCCTGGTGATGAGTTAAGATCTTTCATCTGCTGTTAGCTTGTGGAAGGCACATAAGAAGGTATTTACTCAGATAATCTTGGTTGAAATAGTGGAAGTGGACCTCAAGTGATAGTCCAGAAAATTTTGCTTCAAAGTGGAGGTAGTATATATATTTATATAGTGAATATATATTGAAATATATGTGCATGTATGTGTGCAAATATATATGTATCTGTATAATAATCTGATCATTTGGGGATGCCTGGGTGGCTCAGTTGGTTAAGCGGCTGCCTTCGGCTCAGGTCATGATCTCAGGGTCCTGGGATCGAGTCCCACATCGGGCTCCTTGCTCCGCAGGGAGCCTGCTTCTCCCTCTGCCTCTACCTGCCACTCTGCCTGCCTGTACTCTCTCTATCTCTCTGACAAATAAATAAATAAAATCTTGTAAAAAAATAATAATCTGATAATTTTTCTAGTTCAGATTACATTGTTTTCTGATACCACATAGCTATTCTTGGCAAGTTGTACCTTTAACATTGCTGAATATCGAAGTTTTATCAAGGATTTCATAACCAAACTTGCAATGATACTTCTCAATTCCTTGCTAGCATCTATTTAAACATTAATTTATTCAGCAAACATATATTGAGTACATTATCCTACAATTATGATAGGAGAGCTAAGATCTCTGTCCTGAAGAAAATCTTACATGGTCAAACAGAATTGTAAGTACAAACTTATAAAACAATGTGAACATACTTTATAGTGATTTATACTAAACTATTAGATCGAGGAGCAATAAAAGCCATACTCACATAGGGAGATCATGTAAATGGAGATAAGAGTGGGCTGAGGTTTGAATACTCAAAATTTAGGAAAGTCATGGGTTCCTGGGTGGCCCAGTCAGTTAAGAATCTGACTCTTGATCTCAACTCACGTCATGATCTGAGGGTGGTGAGATCAAGCTGCATGTCAGGCTCTGTACTGGGCATGGAGCCTGCTTAAGATTCTCTCTCTCAGGGGCGCCTGGGTGGCTCAGTGGGTTAAAGCCTCTGCCTTCGGCTCAGGTCATGGTCCCAGTGTCCTGGGATCGAGCCCCACATCGGGCTCTCTGCTCAGCAGGGAACCTGCCTCCTCCTCCTCTCTCTCACTGCCTGCCTCTCTGCCTACTTGTGATCTCTATCTCTATCTGTCAAATAAATAAATAAAATCTTTAAAAAAAAAAAAAAGATTCTCTCTCTCACTCTCTCTGCCCCTTCCCCCACTCTAAAAAAAATTTAGAAAAGCCAACTAAAGATCTTGAGAAAAAAAGCCTTGAGTGAGATAGGAGGATATCTGAGAGAGCAAGATATATTAAAAAGAAAGAAAGGAAGAAAGAAAGAAAGAAAGAAAGAAAGAAAGGAAGGAAGAAAGAAAATGAAAAGATTGTTTCCATTAAGAGGAAGCGGTAAACTACTGAAAATTCTGAAATGATAAGAACAGATAGTTAAGTGTTAGCATACTGATTGGGGTGGGTAATAAGAGAGTGGGAGGTGTGGATAGGTCTGTACGTGGGAGCTTTTGCTATGTGATCCAAATGAGACTATAAGTTCTCATTCACATATATTTAACAGCAGCAGAGGTCAATGTGAGATATACTGTAAGGGCCTCTCTCTCACCCACTTTTAAGTGACTTGATGTGAGATGTAAAAGGAATAGAGGAACTAAGGAAGACTCATAAGTTCTTGGCCTGAACAACTGCCTGAATAGTGTACACCATTTATTGAGATGGGGACCAATGGAATAAAGGCAGTTATACAGGGGATCAAGCAAAAGTCAAGGAAAGAACATATTATGTTAAAAATGTAAGTATCCAAGTGAAGATGTCAAGTGACTAGGAATACCCCATTCTGAAGCTTAGATCCTCTATTCTAAGATGTGGAAATATGAATTCAGGAATCACCTTGAGAAAAATAGAAAACTAGAGTAGGAGTTGGAGAGAAGTTGAAGGGTCAAAGGAGAATAATTTTAAGATGAGAGACATGATAGCATGTTCTAAGCTTAAAGAAACAATCCAATAGGGAAGGAAAATGGTATCTAAGCAAAGTTTGTGAGTAAAATAGAGGTGACAAAGGATGCTTGAAATTGGGAATTTAGAGGTTGTTCATTTATAGTGATGAAGTATGACCATGGGAACTGAGTGGAAGGAAGGGATACTGAAAGTGGGAAGATTACTGAACTCAGTGGTCAGGTGTTGATGGGTCATCTAGATTGACAATGAAATCTTCCAGGAGGATGACAGAAATACCATTCCATTTTCAGTAAATGAGGGTGAGTGTCCTGGATGTTGATGACAACACAGTCTGAGAGCTTATGCTTTGAAGGAGAGAGGAAATGAGATCTGAAAGCATCATTGAGGAACATGGAGGAACTCTATACTATCTCCAAGATTATGGTCCTTATTCGGGGGAAAAAAAAAAAAAAAAAAAAAGCCACAGCCTGAGAAAGAGGCGAAGGAAACCATGTTCAGGTTTCAATTAGAAAAAGGGCATGAAGGGACATTCGATGAAGAGCTTAGGATAAAAGGGATTTGGTAGGTGACAGTCGCTGAATTCCAGAGGGCACAGGGTTTGGGAGTGCCTGGAGAAGGTGGAGATTGGGCCAGATGAGGCAACGTCCACTGCCACAGGAGCATGGTTCAAGGGCATGATGGGATTAGTCCTATGGTCTCCAAGAGTAAGAAGTATGAATCAGTTCTCTTAAAGTGTTAGCCTCCCAGGACTGGTATCTTAGTCTTTGGAAGGAAGTGAGTGATATTAAGGCTTATGGTAATCATCTTTTTCAGAGCACGTGGGGCTCTCAAGGCTTCCTTTTTAAACCTCTGTGAGTGATGTCACAACTGGGAAAGGGACAGGTCTGCATGGAGCATATGGCTCTATATAGACTTCTGAATTTTTCTGCTGGTGAAAGTCATTGTAATGGCAGGTGGAGGGGAGCAAGGAAGCCAGGACACCATTTGAGATCGTTTTGGTTTTTTTTTTATTTTATTTATTTATTTGATAGAGAAATCACAAGTAGGCAGAAAGGCAGGCAGAAAAGGGGGCGGGGGAAGCAGGCTCCCTGCTGAGCAAAGAGCCCGACTCGGGGCTCGATCCCAGGACCCTGAGACCATGACCTGAGCCGAAGGCAGAGGCTTAACCCATTGAGCCACCCAGGTGCTCACCATTTGAGATTTTAACAGAAGGCTTGAATAGAGGCAGCCATGATGAGGATCCATTGTAGAGACACAGGGATGGTGAGACTCCTGTGGACCCAGAATGCTTGTGGAATTTTTTTTCCCATTATGATGTTCTCTTCTTGAGCACAGGTCTCCTTCACAAGTGGGGCCAAGGCTAGAACTACAGCCTACAATTATCAATTATAACCTTGAAATTAAGACTGTAGTTGAAGGTATTTCCAAACTCTTACATGAGTCTCTAGTCTCAGGTAAATCTGAATTCTCATGATCACAGAAATATTTTATTCTCATACTCTCCAACTATATCTTCACAATTATTCAAACTAAGTAATCTCAAGATGACACAGGTTATCCACAAACTATGAGTGCCGAATTGATCTCCTATGGAAAAAGAACACAACTATTACATTGACTGGTGACTCTTTTCCTATACTTGATGGTTATTGACATGAAAGTGACATAGAGAGGCAACATAAAGAAAGAAAAAAAAACTGATCAATATGGGTATTGATTGTTTTATATACATTTTGCATTAATTTTTTTCCAACAGCCATATGAAGTGGTTATTTCCTACTAATTACAGAGATGAAGAAATAGATTATCAGAGATGTTTGAAAATTTCCCCAAGGAGATGTCAGAAAAGCAGCAGAGCTGAGATTAAAATCTGGAGTTATCTAACCTGAAAACATTTATTCTTTTAACCACATAAGAACCAAGAATGCTGGCTAAAGCAGCTGGTGTCCCCTTACCAAATAACCAAGCAATCAGTTTACAGTTACAGATTATTTACCCTGGGCAGAGTTCTGTGCTGGGATCTATGGGAAACACACAGATAAATAAGGCACAGTCCCTATTCTCCAGTCTGAACAAGCTGTTTGGCAAGATAACCTGTTTGCAGAGAGGTGAAAAGAGTTAAATAACCCCAGAGGACAAGAATGTAACCATTGTCCCTGCTTCAAGAATCAAAGTATCAAATTCTGTGATTTCACTGTGGGCTGAAAGCTTCACATACATGGTTGCCTTTGCTCAAGTGAAAGAAAATGTCATGTAAAGTTAATGTAACAACACCAATTTTCTTTCTCATTGTGAGTATTTTAAAAAATCGGAAATTGATAATATTTCAGTACATTTCTCTTTTTTGTCTTTTCAAAACACTTCACTTTAGTTTTGTTTTTACAAAATTGAGTTCTTGCTGCATATATTGTTTTTCATCCTCTTTTTAAATTAAACATGATAATATAAGAAATTTCCCACGTTAAAGGAAGTTCTTTATATACATAAGGGTTAATGGCATTATAATTAGGATAGAAAGGATCTGAAGACAGGGAAGGGACCTTCAGGCACAGACGGCAACATAATCTGAGATGAAGATTCACTTTGGACCAAGTCAGCATTGGCAAGAATTTGGTTCCAAATGATCCTGGAGATAAAGGGGTTAATCAGAGGATTGGGCAGAGACCACATCCCGAAACCTGCCACCTGATCCCTGTCCCTTTACAAAGAACTGCTCTTCAGGTCAAGCCAGTGGAGGTCAAAGGAAGGACACTGGAGCATCCAGCATGAGCATTGAAGAATCCAAAGCAGATTTGTTTACTAAGCGGAAAGGGATTCACTGAAACAGACCGGATCAAAAGGGTTTTTCTTTACAAACTGGTCCCTGACCCTCGCCTTTAGCAAAGGTTCCCACTTTTCTTGGCAGGCTTTTACTGCTCTAAAGCCAACTACCACCGCGCTGGCAGGGAGCATATCCTCACCGGTTGTGCGAGCCTGGTGGCTAAGGTCAAACGTGCCATTTTAGAACGGAAGTTTGGGGACAGACCAATAAAGCAGCAGTTTTATCGAAAACTTTGATGATTTTTACAGCGTTCTTTTTGAAAAAAGGTGGTAGCTCGGTTAAAATTGGACATTGTAGTACAGACGCAGCAATTTGAGGAATTCAGCTGCTTGAGAACTCCCGCCCCCACTACGGAGCGGAAGCTTTTGTGCTAAATATGACCCCACTTACCGCCGAGGTTGGTGGAGGAGCAGGACTCTCTGGGGTATCTTATTTTTCCATAAATCATTATTCTTTTCTTCAAACTCTGAGCACTTACTGAGTCTGAGCTCTCATGAATCTTGTTGAGCACGATTTTGGAGATTTTCCTTCCTTTTGAAATTGTGCATTGTTGGAGTTGAATACACACGCAAGATGCTTGGCATTGCCAAAGAGGACTTTTTTTTACTCAAAAGAGCCAAAGCGTGTGTAAAATTAAATAGCCAGAAATTAAATGCAATTCCTAAAGTTGATTTGGTCTAGTGTTATGCATCCTACTATACCAAACAAAAGTTAGAAATATAATCTTATCTGTATCATTTTTGCCTTTTATTATTTTATTATTTTTGTCTTGTGTTTGAAATTTTTTTAACTTTTTTTGTTCCCATAGAATATTCTGAGAGTTCACTTTCTTTTTTTTTTTTTTAAGATTCATTTATTTATTTTAGAGAGAGACAGAGACAGAGAGAACCCTTGCAGGTGGGCAGAGGGAGAGAGAGACAGAGAGAGAAAATCTCAAGCAGATCCCCTGCTGAACTTATAGCCCAAAGTGGGGTTTGATCCCACAACCCAGATATCATGACCTGACTTGAGCCTAAATAAAGTATCGGATGCTCAACTGACTGAGCCACTCAGGCACCCTCCAAAATTTAACTTTCTAAAGTTGGCTGACTAAAAGACTCACTGTTAATTTAGATCTCACCTGTCCACAATTGAAATTTCTTAGTATTTGCTTTTTTGATCATAAAATGAACAGTCATCACCATTGTCATTGATTTTTGCAGTAATTTACTATTGTAACAATAAATGTATATTTATCCTTCAGTTGCATTACAGAATTCTAATGTGTGAAGCAGGGAAGGAAACTCTACCAACTGCAGCAAGAACGCTTGCATATACTTAAAAGAAAATATTCAAATGTTTACAATATATCTGAATGACTTGCCTTGATTAAATACTGATCACAAAAGATGGTTTAAGTCATGGGGCCAGTGATTATGGGTGAGTTTAGGGATGCAAGACATGCTGCTGAAATAGGTATTTGACTACTTAGTCATTTCTCTAAACTTGAAGCATAAATGAATGCAAATTCAAGTAGATGCCATGGAAAGGATTTAGTCAGAAAGTGTGGTTTTGAAACCGAGCTTTGATACTTTAGCTCTATATGTATTTATTTAGTATCTATTCTGTGCTGGGAATTCAGTCAAATACTGGAGACAGATTGATGAGTGAGAAGGAGGCCCTCTTTCTTAATGTCCTGATAATCTGGGGAGCTGCAACAGTTTACTCCTCTGCTCTAAGCTTCTGTCCCCTCCTCTTACCCTGCAAGCTTCATAATGATATTAACAAAGGTTAAATGAGAAAATGGGGGTGGTCAATATTTTCTTGAGCCGTATGCATAATATATTTATTAATATTCTAACTGTCCCAACCATCCTATCGGTTAGATGGTCTAGCTTACTAATCACAGGAATATGCTTGGAGTCCAGTGCCTGGTTTGAGTGCTCGTTATTGGGTTGTCTTGGGTATGCAACCCCTCTGCTTTTCCAATTTACAATGAAATTGTGGCAGTTAGATTGCTTCCTTTGTTGGCAATTATTAGGTAATGGATGCATAGAATTCAGCATAGATTCTAGCACATCATAAGTACTCACTGAGGTCAACAGTAATTACCACTCAGTACAATTTATACCCAACTAAGAAATAAGAGAATGTAGGAAGATTATATCATTTACACAAGGCCACCCAACAAGTTGCAGAGGGGAGACTCATCCAGGTTGACCTGTTGCAAAGTCCTTATTTCTTACATTTTGGGTTCTCTGAAAATATTTTTATAGATGTAACTGTTGATAAACTTCAAGGATACTGATTATGTTAATCAACACTTTCGATCTTTCTTCCTGGCTGGAGTGCCTTCCCAGTCCACAATTTCTTTGCTCTCCGTCCACATCGCCAACCACCCAATTGGATTCACCAGAGGGTGGATGTGGCCTGACAACAGGTGAGGCCACATTAGTCCCCAGTCTCCAGCTGCCGCTCCACTGAGAGGGAACCATTCTTCCTCACTGAGACTGGGAACTCTGATCAGATGGGTGAGCCAAGTTCCGGAAGACTGCGGTGGCCTACGAGCGCTCTGGCTTCTCCTTCTCACTGAATCAAGCCAGAAACCGGGCTTGTGGGGTCTGATTTGTTTGTCTTCATGTTTTAGTTTACCGAACTGCTCTCTCACAATGGCGGAGAGGTCACATGGTTCCGGCAACTCCCAAGGAGGCCAAGAAAAGAGCAGGAGAGAGATCCTGAGGTCCACCAAGAGGGTGTGGGCTCCCCTAGATGAGCAGCTGCCTCCTGGCTCTGAGGAGGAAAGCCAGAGTGTCACCATCCCCACACTGGGTGAGAACAGGCCCTCAGGGCTATTAAAAACATTCTGCTGCGGGTGCTGAGGGTTGTGGGGGCTTGGCTGGGGACAGATGATTCTGGAACAAACACTTGTCTTTGAAGATACCAGTGTTCCTGGCAGGAGGCTACAAACTTCTATGAAATGGGCACTTCTGACTTCCACCCACACACATTTAAAACACACATCTTCTTGATGGAAATAGACCAACTTCTCCCTTTCTACTCCAAGGTCCCCTCATCTCAAGTTCCTCAGGACCCTGAAGGGGCACATGGAATCCGTGCCAGAGACATGACGCTTCCTTCAGAACATCAAACATTCTATTGAAAGGCTCTTTTTGCTGGGTCTTGCATGAAGCGTCCATAATAATTTTAATAGTTCAAAGAGTCGTAAGTAGGAAAACACTTTTCCCTCCGCAGTGATATAACTGATGGTATTTCTTCTTTGCCCACCACCCAATTCATTCTACCTCTCTAGAGTCCCTAAATTGAAAAATAAGCACCTTGCATGCCTACTTGGCCTTTCTGGTTCACCAGACCCCTTGTGAGGGGCTAAGTCAGGTACTTCACTGTTCGGTGGGATAAAGTCAAAGAAAATCAGCCCAGAGTAGCCTGTAGCCAACCAGAAAGGAAAGAAATATTTATTGGGAAATACTGCTTTTCTATCCTCTCCTTTTTGCCCTTCGACTATTGGTTAAGCCAGTGACAAAGATCCACCTTAAAAGACTTTAACACAGGGTGCCTTTGGCAATCCTGGGACTGTAGTGCAATTTGTCCCTGGAATGAATGCAAATTTGGTTTAGAACCTGGCAGAGAACTCCTTGCAAATACACATCACTGGCTATAGCTGCCTTAGGTAAACGTTGTGATTCAATAAGGAGAGGGTCCATGGTGATCTATATCCGACAAGAGAAAGACAAAAGTCTGGTATGCTTTTTCACTCTTCATGTTCACACTAAGGTAATTTAAAAATTATTCTGACATCTGTTGTACTTCGGTGTTATTCTTTTTCCTTTTCACACTTTCTCTTTCTTTCTTTCTTTCTTTCTTTCTTTCTTCTCTCTTTCTGTTTTGATGTCAGTCATTTGGCAAGTTTATACTTCATTCTCAGGAAAGACTGATTATGGAAAGCAGGAAGTTTTGCCTTGGGAAAATAACTGAATATGCTTCTAGAACATGTGCCTAACTATGTAGGAAATAGAGCTATGGGTGGTGGCTGGATAATGGGGTAGCGTTATTTTAGCTGGTGTGCTTTGATTGATGGTCTGTTTCTTTCCCCTTCATAGAAGATTCCAAACAAGCAAGTATTCAGCAGTGGCTGGACTCTGGATTCTTGTAAGTGTTTCTTCGTGCCTTTATACATATCTCTTGCAAAAATCTGTGAAAACAATGTGGGTAACTCTTCTGGGGCAAGGTGAGACAGGCCTACCTTTTCATTTTAACTGAGTGTATGAAGGATCTCTCTATTATTGCAAAAGTTATATATCAATTTGAAAGTACTCAAGAGAATACTGTTCCAGTCCCTGGCTGTTGATTGCTTTTAAAAAGTACCCCCATAATAAAGCCTAGCTTTGCATTTACTCTCATCTGTTTAATTAAAATGCAATTTAGTATAATTGAGTTGTACACATTGTTTGACTCTCAATATTTTTGTTTCTTTATAGGGTCTCTGTAAATGAAAACTTTCAGCAAGTCATCGACCACACTGGTAAGACAAGAGAACCAGAAGCATTTAGGCTTTGTGGACCTGAGTAAAATTATTAAAACATTTATGTGAATAAATCTTCTTAAAATGAGAATTATCAGAGCTTTCTAGAAATGTAATGGATCTCAAAAACCATCCAGCTCAATTGCTTTGTTTGATATATAAATCAGAGTCTCAGGAAGGATAGGGGGTCATCAGCAGCCTGTGGGGCTGCAAACCAGGCCTCCTGCCACATCATTATCTCAGACTCTACCAGAAAACACACTGGGTTCTATGAAGACATTTTGCAAGGATGTAATTATGGAAATGCAATTGTCTAACTTTTCCTCTCACTGTATGGTACTTTTATGTCTAAATCTAGTTTCTTTCTATTCTCCAGTCTCAAAATTATATCCTCCCTTTCTAATGGTGCATTTGTTCTCAAAAAGAACAGATGACTGAATTCTATGGCAAACAGTGGAAGTATGTATTTCTGACGCAGAGAATGTATCACACTTGTTACACTGAGATTTGATAAGAATATTATAAAAAGAAAAAGAAATTAATTGCAGATCTCACAGTTCCCACATTCTTTAAAGAAAATACTGTATTTCATAGAAATACAATTATAAGACACACTCACAGTGCCCCCTACCCCTACCCTGGCTGGCTTAGTTGGTGGAACATGTGACACTTGATCTTGTGGTTGTGAGTTTGAGCCTCACCTTGGGTGTAGAGAGTACTTAAAAATGAAAGGAAAAGAGAGAGAGAAAGGAAGGAAGGAAGGAAAGAAGGAAGGAAGGAAGAAAAATACATTCACATATTAAGTACTACTCAGGAAAATGAAACAGCAAGCCCTGGCAATTATAAATGAAAGGCAACACTGACTACAAGACACTTCCTAATTTCATAGATGTTAAAATGTGACAAAATGCGTGTTTTAAAACTGAGGAAACACCATAAATAATGTATGTAAAAAAATGACATAAATTAGGAGTTTAATGATTAGAGGGGAAAACTATTAGTCTACTGGTTACTTACTTGGCTGGTTTTAATTATTTCACTTCCTTCACTGACATCTTAAATTAAGATTGACCACTGGCTACAAACTAGCTTAAATTTAGACTTTTTTTTTTTTTTACTGAAAATAAAAACAAAAAACCAAGTATATCATTGAAATTTCCTCTTTCTCCAAGCTTCTTTATTTTTTTTTAAATATAAAATTTCCACGATCCCCAAATCTCTGAAGATGTTTGCCAATAAACTGAATTCTCTATTTATAGTAGTAGAGAATCAAGAAAAGGCAAGAACTTGGGGTGCCTGGCTGGCTTCATTGGTAGAGCATGTGACTTGATCTTGGGGTTGTGAGTTCTAGGCCCACACTGGGTATTTATTACTTAAAAATAAAATCTTGAAAAAGAAAGAAAGGAAGGAAGAAAGAAAGGAAAGGAAAGGAAAGGAAAGGAAAGGAAAGGAAAGGAAAGGAAAGGAAAAGAAAGGAAAGGAAAAGGGAAAAAGAAGGGAAGGGAAGGGAAAGGAAGACAAGGACTTGAGAAATGTAGCCAGGATGAGATGTCAGATCCCCCTGATGTTTCATCTTGCCCAGGGCATGGTGGGAGGCCTGGTACTAACTCTGGGGTTGTCAGTAACTGTATTATTAAAAGCTTCACTTCCCAGAAAGAGACACCATGAGACACCATGGTCTTTCCACCTCTGAATCAAGTCGATGAAGTGTAAAGGCACAGACAGGAGGTGCAAAGCTGGAGGAAAGAAGGGCTAGCCCAGCAGAAATGCACAGTTCCCACTTGCCAGGTCCTTTATCTTCAGCGAGGGTTTTAATAATAATGGAGTAGCCTCTTACAAGTTTAATTGAGCCTTCACTTTTACAAAGCTCTTTATGATCTATCATATTTTAAACTCAGTAACCTGTGTGGGATCAAGGCTGGTATTCATCTGAGCTTTGCAGATGAAGATTCTGGGCCACAGAGTGATCAAGCACAGTGACTTGGGGGCCCAGCCGGTTAGAAGGGGGCAGAGGAACTCGAAGCCCAGCGTCCTATCAGCCCTCTGCGTGCTGGTCACAGCCACTATGAGACCAATAAATGAGGAGTTCAGAGAAGCCAGCGGTCATACTGAAAACATGTGGAAGCTAGAACAGGACAAGCTGGTTGTGGTGAGGATGGCAAGGAGAAAAACTGTGGTGAGATGAAAAGAAACTGAAGAGAAGAGAAAAGAGGGGTCACGACCTGAGGGAAAATCCCAGAACAACACGTGCAATCCTAGCATGACCCAGAGTGGTACATTCGTTCCTAGGGACGCCGTACCAAATTACCACTGACTTGGTGGCTTTGAACAGAAATTTATTCTCTCACAGTTCTGGAGGCTGGAAGTCTGAAATCAAGGTGTGGTGATAAGTTCATTCACTCTCTGAAGGGTCTAGAGAAGAATCCTCCCTTGCCTCTTCCTAGCGGCAGGTGGCTCCCGGAAATTCTGGGCATTCCTTGGCTTGTGGTGACAGTCCTCCGTTCTCTGCCTCCATCTCCACACAGCTGCTTCTCCCTGTGGGGGGAAAGTGTTTGTCTTTTCATAAGGACATAAGACCCACCCTAATCCAGTATGACCTCACCTTTACTAATTATATCTACAAAAACCCTATTTCTAAATAAAAGACACATTCTAAAATGAGATTTCAGGGGTGCCTGGGTGGCTCAGTCAGTTAAGCATCTGCCTTCAACTCAAGTCATGATCTCGGGGTCCTGGGATCGAGTCCCACATCAGGCTTCCTGCTTGGAGGGGAGTCTGCTTCTCTCTCTGCCCCTTACCCCACTTGTGCGCTCTCTCTCTCTCTCTTCTCTCAAAAAAAAATAAATAAAATCTTAAAAAATTTTTTTAAAAATAAAATAAGATTTCTGATACAGAAGTTTGATTCAACCCAGTACAAGTAGAATGTATTCTAAGGCTGGTTTTCCTCATTGATCATGCCTGAGCCCTTCATACAATGAAGCAGCAACCAGATCCAAGTGGCTGCTCATCTTATAGATGACACAGGGCCCTCTATAGGAAGCATTCTAGTGGCCTCCTGATCTTGGACTGAGTCCCAAATAAAATGGGGAGGGGGTAGTTGACATAAGGCTTTAGGAGTCCTATTGCTGAATTCCCGGTGAGTTTAGAGATGGCCAAGTTGGGGTGTTGGACTTCTATGGTGACTCTGGCTTTCATGCTGCTCTGTGGCCACCTAAAGTCTCATTTTTATTAAACTAGAATCTGGCCCGGGGCGCCTGAGTGGCTCAGTGGGTTAAAGCCTCTGCCTTCGGCTCAGGTCATGATCTCAGGGTCTTGGGATCCAGTCCCGCACCGGGCTCTCTGCTCAACGGGGAGCCTGCTTCCCTCTCTCTCTCTGCCTGCCTCTCTGCCTACTTGATCTCTGTCTGTCAAATAAATAAGTAAAATCCTTAAAAAACAAAAACAAAAAAACAAGCAAAAAAACCAGCAAAAAAACCCTAGAATCTGGCTGGCCCATTTCCCATTGTGCTCAGTACCATTATGCTAGATGAAAGCCTTAACCCTGGCCACTTCAGCATCTTTGTCAGGAGAACTAAGAGGGGAGAGAAAGGAATATGTGTGAAGGGCACACAGCCTAGGTACCTCACCTATATTATCTCATTTACCCAAACCGAGATCTCCCAAGGTAAAAATTACAGTCACTAACTTTTGCAAGCAGAAAAATGAGACTCAGAAAGGTTAAGTAACTTGCCCAAAGTAGGCCAGTGAGTAGGTAAGGGGGTCAAGATTTGAATTTGGATCTGTCTGACTCAGTAGCCACATTGCCTCTCCAGAGGCCCAGGTCATTTACTCTGTGTGCTACGCACGGGAGCCCCCAGCAGGAAAGCAAGGCCTGCATCTATCGCCCTGAGAGGAAAGTCAGAGGGTGAGCATTGTGGCCGAGTTTACTGGCGTGTACTTCTCTCTCCAGGTCATCTGGCTCTGATGCACCTGTCTTCAGAGCCACAACACAGTCCTCCAGAATTTACATTTTTTAGAGTAGAACTAATTTTTTTATGTCAATTGAGTAGTGTCTTTGGAAATGTAAAATGATCATATCTGGAGCTCAAAAAAAAAAAAGGTGCATCAAATAATTCCTCTGAAAAGCCACAAGAAAGTTGGTTGGCTGCTTGCCTCCCATGACTCACTGAAGTATTTTCACAAAGGATGGTGTCTCACTGTCTGTCCTGTCTTCTGACAAATATTGGCCATCTTGGCTGAGTGGTCTGGCAGTCTTCTTAGTATCTCCAGAGCCTTGTCTGCTCAGTGCACATGCGTGACTTACAGGGAAGACCCTTATGGGCATCCTTCCATTTTTTGGCTTTTACATTTCTGAGAACCACCACCCCTGGTGCAGATCAGCTTCTCATATTGTCACCAACAACATAAGCAAACACAAGTTTGACTCTCAGTTTGTGCTCTCTGAGGATCTGTGGACATTCCTATAACCACAAACACAACGGACAGTTGGAACCTCTTTGAGGTCAATTGGGGTGCTAAACGGTACATGGTCATGGATGTGAAGGCCTGTCTTAGGCTGCTGATTCTTCCTAATCCCAGATTCCATATTTGTGTATAAGAAAGCCTAGGGAGAGGAGTTGGTTTTTGACAAGCCCATTTCCACCACCGGGAAACAAATTAGACTTCGACACCTTTGTCTTGTGAGAGTACATTGGAGTTACCCTGCTGGGACAGACACCTACATGAATGCCTGTGTCACTGGGGAGCTTTATAAAATGTGTGCTTGTTTAATAACATAGCCACGCATAACTGTGAGGGGAGAAAAAACAGATCCTATGTTTACAGAAAAAAAAAGCTTTTGTCAAAGATCGCCTTGGATCCATTGATTACTTGGCAGGTGGTTAATTCATATGTCCTTTTGATATTTAGATATTTCTTCTCCAATCCCCAGAGAGGTCCTTGAGCAATAAAGTTATACCTTTCCAGAAGGAATTTATTCAATAAGAACTACAAAATCAAATTCTAAAATCTGTGGCCTATAAGATGAGGTCGATGCAAATCCAGTAGAACATAAGAGATGCTCCTTTAATGCTTATCAAACAAAAGCACCCAGAGCCAAGAACTGTGCCGGTAGAGAGGCACCTGGGTGGCTCAGTCAGTTGAGGATCTGACCTTGATTTCAGCTCAGGTCATGATCTCAGTGTCGTGAGATCAAGCCCCATGTTGGGCTCTCCACTGGGCATGCAGTCTGCTTGGGATTATCTCTCCCTCTGCACACACTGTCTCTCTAAAAAAAGAAAGCACTGTGCTGGTGGAGAATACAAAGATGTAGAATGCATGGCCCCTGCTCTTACATATGTCACTCTGACTTCCCAGGACCGTTGCAATCTTAACATAACTGTGCCCATGTTTCACAAGACCCTCTTGTCTTATCCCCTTTCATTGCCATCCCGATGCTTCATCTTTCTTCATCCAATGCCTCCTCCTGCTTAAAGTCTTTCTTGTTCTGTTCTCCTCTCGCCTTCTTTTGAGCCATGCCTCAGGTCCCCCATTCTCTATAAGGGGCTTCCTGACACCTGCACTAAGAGCCTCAAGTTCTCTTCTGCACACCTGCCACATCCGTGCTGGGTTCTACCCATACGGTACTTGGTCCGTGCTTCCTCAAATTATTAGGGATACGAGCGGCCTCACTAACAAAATTGTAAATCCCGCTGAGGTAGGAACAATCTCTAACACATCTGATTTCCCCAAAGCTAGTCAACAAAAGACCTTCGTACAACTGGTCCATAATGAAGCTGATGTGAGTCAGATTGGGAAATCTTCAAAGAAGAGTGACTTGAGCTAGTCAAAGAGCAATGTGGTTCTGAAAAAAAAAAAAACAAAGAGGCAAAGGAAGACAATGTCACTTGGTTCAAGAAGCTAGAATAAAGGCACAGAATGAAAAGAAAACCAAATGTGTGCAGGAAAGCATATAGAAGGCGGTCAGACTAGAGAAATGGCTTCATGCTGGGGAACAAAGGTGGAAATTCTTCTGGTAAATAGGGTGTTGTCTGGTTGTAAACGCCTTAAAATCCAGAAAGAGAGAACCACACTTGATGTATGACGATCATTTCAGGTTCTAGTCAAAGGAGAGGTAGTCGTTACTGGGGTCTGTGTTAGGAGGATTTCAAGACTGTATCTTTGTTCACCTGAACAGAAGGTCATGAATAATTAGTGATAGTTGCCATAGGTGCAGCGCTGGGGAATTGAACCAGGCGTGTTACACACTTGCCATGTCTATTAGAGTGAGTTATGAATGGTTTCTGAGGAGAAAGATGACAGATTCCGCTGTTTATCTTGGCAAGAGGAAAGAAGGGGCACATCTTGGGAAGACGCTGTTGAGAACTCAGGCTTGAGGTCTCTGGGGCTGGGGCTCCATGCTGGAAGAGAAAGGAGGAGTCAGCTGCATCCGGGAAATAAGCAGCTAGGCGAGCGGAGAAGAGCAGAGTATGGTTGGCTTCAAGGTCTTGAGGCTGAGTGTCAGGGAGAAGGAAGAATCTTTTATTTTGTAAGAGTGTAGATTGAAATCATGAACAAACTGGGAGAAATAAACGCTGCTGAGGGCCTCTGCTCCGCGTCTTGGTCATGCAGGAGTTAAATATACAGAAAGCTGCAGAATGCTATTATTTTAGAGCCCTGTGAAAATGTAATTTGATTAGTCTATTGGACGATATTCCAAAGAACCAAATGTCTTCCATGAATCAGTCAGAAATGCTTAGGAAAACCAAAATAAAAAATGCTTTCTAAGCCAATAAAGGTGCTAATTAGTGCCTTCTGCATATCTCACTACATCTTCCACAGTAATACAGTTTGCAGGGTTAAGTGTGGTGTCTGCTGCCTCAGATGGCAGAAGTCCACCTCACAGTCGGGAGGGCGGCTGGAGACTCAGAACTGGCATTTTAACCCATGCGATGGGATGTAGTAAAGTAAAGCGGAGGACTTTTTTCTCACTTTGATTCTCTTCCAACTCAACCCTTATGAGCCTTGAGCCTTGGGGAGAGGAGGACATTATTATTATTTTTTTTTTCTTTCTTTCTTCTGTCTTTCTTTCTTTCTTTCTTTCTTTCTTTCTTTCCTTTTGCATCATCCATCCACCATTGCTTTTAAAGAGTAAAATCTGGTTTTAAAAACCTACTAAGACTGTCATAGAAGGAAAAAAAAAATTGGAGAAAAATATTGAGACCGAACCATTAGAGACACAAGAAGGAGGTAAGGAGACCCTAGCAGACAAGGCCTTATGGGATGGATACAGGCACACTTCACAGGTGTCTCGCTTTCAGCCTGGAGCACTATGCCTACAGAAGCTTGAGGAAATGCAGGGTACCAGGAACAGTTTGTCTGTCCCGTGGTGGCATTCCCTAGGTGTCAAATTCCTGTGCTCAGAGGCAGCAGACTCAAATGCTCCCGGGAGCCAGGTGGATAACCGCTAATGAACCAAGTGAGTAGGATGGAGACTGCACATGTTTGCTGCACATGTGGCCTCCGATGCATTGCTTTCCGAAGAGATCTGGGCTGACGCTGTCCTATCTTGGAGTTGTAAGGAAATTCTAGGAATCCCAGGACTGGCGAGAACTGGGCCGCCAGCTGGTGCCTCTTGGTTCAGGTTCATCATTGAAAAGGGACAGAGGGAACAAGGACCCAACCCTGACAACCCCAGGAAGTTTATCTTACAAATTAGCAAAGTGGGAAAACAACAACAACAACTGAACTAAACTAAAACCCAACAAACACTCCAACAGGCAAGGAATAATACTTTCATTCTGTCTTGTGAGACTCTCAACTGCTTGGTCCCAGCGCTGGAAAGGCACATCATGGGTTTATGTTTTTCACTCCCTGTGACTCTCAGGCGACAGAGTTCTATTTGTTCCATAGGGCAGACATTCATGGAAACTGCACCCTCGCTACCTTTTAAAACTGTAGTTGTATGTTCTGGGCTTAGTTAAGAACTCACTGTCTGCGCATACCTCATGATATGCTTCAAGTCTTTATCTTTCTAGACCACTGTTCTTGTCCCATTCAGCAGGGTCACTGAGCCTTTGAAAAAACAACTGGAAACTACACATGTTCTTATCTCCACCCTCAAAATTTGGCACTCAGAGGCAAGGTCACAGATACCTAGAGATCTGTTCGTAGTATCCTACCCAGACAAGAACTCTGGCTCTAGACTGAGGAGCCCTTTATTATTTTCAACCTTTTTTTTTTTTTAATGTTTCAATCATTTAGGCTTGTTTTTCTAAAATTTCTCCCCACCTGCATGTATTTCTTACAGCGAAAATTTTATACGTTCTTACGGGAGTGCTGGGTGGCGACATTTCCAGTTTTATACATGTCACACATTCGCACCCAGAAAAAGCCACTGTGAGAGGAAATGAGAAGGCTGGTGAACTTTCGGAGGAACTGGCCCATGTTCTGAAGGTTTCCCTCTGCATACGTCTGCTACCGCAGCATTACATCATGACACAGATCCTGAAGGCTGCCACGGCTCATTCTGGAGCCTCCCAGTACTGAGCTCTTCTAGTCTGTCTTCAGCACCACTAACCAGACAAATGGACTGTCGGCATCGTCTCTCTCACATTTATTTGTGTGCTCAAAATCCATGTCCCGACACATACATATAAACTCCTCTTTCTGGTTTTCAAATAAGCTACGGACATGCTGTTGGCAGTGTGGTGTTTTGAAAAGAAACAACAGCAACAAATAAAAATAAGCTGTGGTATCCTGCTGGCCGTGCGGAATACATTTAATCTCTCTGAGCCTCAGTTTGCTTCTCTGTTAAGTGGGGATTCATAATACCTATTTCATAGATTTGCCGTACGAATTAAAAGGGACGGTGCATGCAACATGCTTAGCCCACTGTCTCCTATAAAGTTAACATTAAATAAATGATACTGTTATTGCTATAATCAATCACCAAGGTGACGATGTATTCCCAGATCTGCTACTTTTGACTGCGTGATCCTGGGCTCATTACTCGACTCCTGTGAGTCTGCTTCCTAATCTGAAAAATCAGGATAGGTCCTAAATTTAAGACTGTCATGAGGATTAGGAGATAGAAATGCGTGGCGGGTGCTGGACAACTGTGGGGTCCTCCGTGTATCCTTTTGCTTGTCCCCACACTCACTCCTTCATCTTGTGGACCTCGAGTGAGTCTTCCAAAATGCTCTATGCTCTCATCAGACTTGCTACAGACACACTTTGTGCTTGGCCACACCTCTTTTCCATCTATCAAATTCTACCCCTTCTTAAAAATCCAAGACACGTACCAGTTTCTCCATGAAACCTTCGCAGGCTACTTCCTTTGCCACCGACTTCCATCTTGACTGAACAAGTACATTTCTTCACGTGGTTGTTACACCATTTAGCCATTAATTACATTCTGTCTTATTCGCTGCAGGGATGCCTTCTACCTCATGCTGATACCATCTCAGATACGGAAATCAATCCTATCTTCATTCAGACGAGGACCAGAAAATCTTCTATCTTAAAGGAAATGAAGCTCCTTATAAGAAATGAGGCTTTGATTAATTCCAATCTTTCTTTGTTACAGTTTCTTTACATGAACAAGAAATGGTGCACATGGCCGTGAAGGACTACATGAGGTAGGTGGTGGGACCCGTGTGGTTTCACTCTAGTATTTTAGAGCCACATCTTTCACAAATGAAATGGAAGTGAGGAGACTTCTTAATACCACCATGGAGCTTGGGATCTTGTCACTGGTTTAGCCACAGCACCTACAATGCTTTCACGACCCTTGAGAGAGATAGAGGTTCTTTCAGTGTCATAAACGGGTGAGCAAATTCAATCAACGAACGCTGGCATGGGGGTGGGGAAGGAATTTAATTAAAACACATGCATGGGGTGCCTGGGTAGTTCATTTGGTTAAGCGACCACCTTCAACTCAGATCATGATCCTGGAGTCCCAGGATCGAGTCCCACATCAGGCTCCCTGCTCAGCAGGGAGTCTGCTTCTCCCTCTGACCCTCTCCTCTCATGTTCTCTCTCTCTTTCTCTCTCTCTCTCAAGTAAATAAATAAAATCTTAAAAAAAAAGAAAAAGAAAACACATGCATAAAAGGCATTTGACTATAAGACAACTGTCCAGAAATACCTGTTCATGAAAGAGGAGCTTTCGTATTCTCACATTGTCAGTGTTGTTCATCACCATGCTCTTCACTGGGCAATAAGACAGTTGACTTCTGAACAACATGGCTTTGAACTGTGTGGGTCCACCTACATGCAGACTTCTTTTCAAATTCAAGTATAATTACCGCACAGTTTTGGTTTTTGGTGTACAATGTAACGACTCACTAATTCTCTACATTTCTCAGTGCTCATCAAGATAAGCATACTCTTAATTCTCTTTCACCCTTCCTGGCACTCACCTGCCCTATATATAAGAGTCTGGGACTTTATGTTTATCTTTTTTTCCTTTGTTTGTTCATTTGTTCTGTGTCTTCAGTTCCACATATGAGTGAAATCACATGGTATTTGTCCTTCTCCAACTGACGTATTTTGCTATGCAGATTTTTTATAAGTAGAATACAGTACTATAAATGTGTTTTCCTTTTGATTTTCTTCATAACGTTCTCTTTTCTCTAGTTACTTTATTGTAAGGACAATTTTTTGTATATGACATATAAAATATGTGCTAGTTGACTCTTCTCAGTAAGGTTTTCGGTCAACAGTAGGTTATTAGTCATTAAGTATCCGCGAGTCCAAACTTATACATAGATTTTTGACTATGGTGGGGGTCAGTGCCCCTAGCCCCCATGTTGTTCAAGGGTCACCTGCGCATAAGATTTCCAATGTTACAGGTAGAAAGCAGTGAGAATCTCTTAATATGAGGGTAGACTAAGTCTCAAGGTGGTGCCTGACAGTGGGGAAAACAGCATTACCTCAAAACTTAATAGCCTTGAGAATTTTTGAGGCCCATCCCAGACACTCTGAGTCAGGGAATCTGGAAGTAGGGTTCAGAAATCTGTGTTTTTGCAAACCCTTCAGATGATTCTGAGAAACATTCTGGTTTAAGAACCACTGGCATAGACTGCGAGCTTTTTGAGGTTGGGAACTCTGCTCCCATGCCTCAGCCACCCTTGCATTTTCAAGATAATCTCAACTCATTGAAGACCAAATATTCAATACTGTCTCCCTGTGAGTCCCACCAATTCACAATCAAAATGCTACTTTATCAGTTTTCCCCTCTTAGCAGATTAGCTATATTTGTTGCCCACAGAATCAGAGAGCCCTAAGGGACCCCAGAAGTCTCTCAGGCAACTTTTTTTGAAGAGGAAATTTTGTTGAAGAGGAAAATGAAAGCCAAGGTCAGTGACTTACTCCTGCTCTCCTGGTTTGCTTAGAACCGTGACTATACAGGGATTCTCCTGGATCCTAGGCCTGCACAGTTTCTGAGTGGCTCTGATGAACGTTACAAAGGGAGGCGTGATCCTCAAACCCAGAATGAAACAGAAATATGGCAGGCTTAATACAAGCTGAGGGGAGGCAATAAATAAAAGGATATCTTCTGCATCTCTTCAGGGCTCCCAGCAAACTCAACCATCTGTTAAAACCAGAGTCTTTATTGTTCAGAAACATATACTTTCTCCACCTTAATGTGGAGAAGCAATTGAACGAAGAGGCAAAAACCAGCTATTCTGACTACCTGTGGGACGGGGACTAAGGCAAATTCAAGACAACTTGGTCTCTTAGGGAAACTTGATATCTACATGGTGTTCTTTACTTAATTCCAATCTCGTGCCTCCTGGCTGTTATGACTGATGAGGATGGATGTGTCGATGCTATATCCGAGCTCTGTAACACTGAACTATGTGACAACAGGGTTTCATTCTGTTTGGAAGTGCTTCCAAAGGACTTGCAAGGCAGGCCTCTTTGGATAGAGTGATACTTTTTTTTGTGGTAGTAGAAGAGTTGGTTACTATTGCATATGGATGGCCCCTGGAGCCCGGGAGACAGCACTGAAAGATTGTGAACCGTGAAATATGGAACCCTTCACCATTATGGGAATTAAGACAGAGTCATGTCAGTGACAGCTCGCCGTACCTCTTTCACCACACAATTTTAACTTCTTCAGAAAGTTGGTGCCTAGCAGAGCTCTGTTCCTGAAAGGTTCCCCAATGATTTGCCATCTGTCAAAAGTGAGACATTCTGTCACCTTTATAATGAGCACTAGCGGGCACCTAACACTTAAATTCTCACACCTTCTGTAACAAGACACTCTTGGAAAGAGGAGCAGCTTCTCCACTGCATGCTCTCTCTTCCCCAAAGGTGTGGCCATTATGGGATTATTAGAAATGAGGAGGAAATGCAAATGTTCGCCCTGGAAGGGAAAGATTCACAATGATCTCCCAGGGGACTATCTAAATCAACACATCTCATCGTTGGTATTTTCCCCGACTGTAGATCTCTGCATCCGTTTTCAGAAACTCCCACCCTTTCCAGAGGGACCAGTTTCAACTCTTGCCATTCTGCTGCAAGTCTCCCACAAAGGTATGTGATTTCCAGGCACTTGTCAACCAGAGAAATCATTCGGTGTGGCAGTGGATTTTATGAAATTATAAATAGGCCCTTGAGAAATAACTTGCTGAATGAACAGATGAGAGAATGAATAAAGGATTTTCAAAATTCCAACTTGCAAGAACAAGGTAAAAGATTCAGTGACATCGAACTAAATATCTGTCCATGGGGAGATGGCCAAACAGACCATTGTCCAACCCATTTTATGGAATTCTATACAATGATAAAAGGAATAGGCAGAGAGAACTATATACATTAACTTAGAACAATCTTTGAGTCATATTTTTCAGAGGAAAAAAGCAAGATGTGGAAAGATACATAGAGTATGCTACTATTTATAGAGTGAAGCAGTGACAACTAAAAAGTATATATGTAACAGAAAAATATCTAGAAAGATAAATATAAATTTAGCAGGAAAGGAGTCAGGATTGATAGGTGTAATGGCTAAGGGGAAAGAGAGCTTTATGTATAATATAATAATTTTTTAACAAGGTGAATATATGTATGTGTTTCTTGCATAATTAAATATAAATAAGAAGAGTTAATGATATTAAAAATATGTTTAGTGACAAATCAATCAATAAATACATTCTTAGACATGAGGTTGTAAGCCTCTGAAAGGCAGAACTATGCCCTGTTCCTTTTTGTGCCATGGGTGACTAACAGAGAGCATAGAATGTGATAAATGTTTAATAAATATTTGTATAAATGGGCAGGATAAAAATGTGTACAATTAGGTCAATATGATCACAGATTAAACCTTTCAGATGCAATTTAGACTTCTTGCAAGAATTTTTTTCTCCCTTGAAACTTTTTTATGTTAAGATATCAAGGGATGGGGGGAGGGGGGCAGGGAGAGGGTGGTGGGGTTATGGACATTGGGGAGGGTATGTGCTATGGTGAGTGTTGTGAAGTGTGTAAACCTGGCGATTCACAGACCTGTACCCTTGGGGCTAATTATATATTATATGTTTATTAAAAAAATAATAATAATTAAAAATTAAAAAAAGATATCAAGGGATTGGTACCCCTGTTCTCCAGTTATTCCAATGATTAGGATATCCAACCTCAGCCATTTAAGCCCTCCAGTGAGAGTTTTTGGCTTGTCTTTTCTTCCTTGATCGAATCGGGAGGCAAAGCACCCTATCTCTATGTTACATAAGAAAGTGTGAACGTGATGTTGGGTAATGTGTGGTAACTGGGACTGCCCAGGGAGACTACAGGTGACTGTTGCTCAATGTGTGAATGGCTAAATAAATGAATTGTAATTAATCCAATTTAAATGATGAAGTCATGAAAGTAAATCACCCAAACTATCTCAAATAAACTCCTTAGGGTTGCGTGGAAAGTATAGGCAAACAGGGACTTGCAACAAAAGAGATAAGCAAACCTAGGAAAACCTTATCAAAAGTTCTGCTTCCCATACGGTCCATGAGTTCTAAAAGGTCAAGAGCACAGTCACCAAGGAGAAGGTCAATAATTGGGAAGAGTTGGTAGACATAAATAGAATTTCCAGATAACCAAAGTTTATTATTTTAATAATAATAAACTGAGTCAAACTAAGCCAAAACTAAATCAAACGAAGCCAAAACTGAGTCAAACAATTTGAAGAAACCATGTCTTATTTCTCACCCATGTCCAAAAAAAAAAAACCCAAAAAACAAAAAAACAGAACATATTTTAATTCTACTTTGGGACTGAAAATCATTCCTTGTATCAGTCCTTGAAGTCTGCATTTCGCACTATGGTCAGCAGATCTGTGTAGCTGATGAGGCTCCCAGATTGATTCTCTTTAAAAACATTCTTTTTTGAGTTCCACTCCCTACAGGTTTTTGTGTTTTTTTTTTTTCTTCTGTTTCCTATTGCCATAAACTACCATTTCTTTGTGGTTATCAGTGTATCGCTTCTGGCTTCTGACCCACAATCTCCCTGCCCTACCTAATGTAACATTTGCCTATTATGAAATGGAAAGTCAGGCAAATAAACTCATGGCTCTTGCACAGGAAGTACAGACAAGCAGTCCCTGAGTGGAAGTGATGGACTGTCCCTTAAATAAGTACGTATGAGCTCTGGTAGACACACCATCTTGTTGTCTATTTAGATTCCTCTTTACTCAGTTTCTGGAAGACGGGGGCAGGAGTGGGGGCAGGAAGGGCAGGTGACTAGAAAAAAGACCAGATTTTGTTAAGCGAACTGTTACCGGATAAAGATATTCATATTTTTACCACAGCATTCCTGAATGGCTGGAATTTTGGGAAGAAGATCCGGTGGAGATTCTCTTGGATCTGGGGTTTGGTGCAGATGAGCCCGACACCTGCACACAAGTCCCAGCCAGATTCCTGGGTTGTAGTTCAGCCGCCAGAGGAATCAACATCCGGGTCTTCCTTGAAGCTCAAAAGCAGCGAATGAACATTGAGAACCCTGACTTGTACAGTAAGTGGGGGCTGCTTGGTTTCCGAATCTCAGCAAGGGGGCTGAGTGTCCAGATGAGAGCCACAGTATCAGGAGGAACTCTCTGGAAAATGTGTGCTGTAGCAATCGCCCCTCTCTTGCAGCAGCCTAGAACAGAGAAGTGTCTGCTGCAGGTTCATGTGAGTGTTTTGGGGAAAGGAAATATCTCCATGTTGTCCTCCTATGTGGACTTGGCCCTGTCATCTGGAATGTCACTGGTTGCAATAACAAAGAAAAGGTAGAAATGAAGAGTCATACTTGTCTCTTACCTCTTTCTGCTCAGAATTTACCCAGTGATATCATTGTCAGATTTATTTGTCCATAATCAGTCACATGGCCACACTTAACTCTAAAGGGTTAAGAATGTGCCATCTCACCATATGTCCAGGAAAAAAAAAAAAAAGCCATACCACTGAACAGCACTAGTATATACCATAATCACATACCCCAGGGGCAGAGGAACCAGGAGCTGACAAATCTTATCACCAGTCACAAGGTAAAACCTTAATTTCCTCTTGTCTGAGGCTAGGAACATTTCTTATTCCACTATGAGCTATAAGTGGTAGGTGTGAAACTGTCACATCTCCAGATTTGTGGACTAACTCTGCCTAACCCTCTTCATTATCATGCATGCTGCTATTTTTTTTTCCCCCAACTGGTGGTCAATGGAATACTTTTCTCTAGGAGATTACCAGAATGTTCTTTGGAGCGTTTGTACTATGCTCAAGTAACTTGGGGGAAAGATACCTGGCAGTTGAACAGGTTTATTTACTTCAGAATTTGCTTAATATGCCCAAGTGCACTCTCAATCTCCTAGAGAAGATACCAGGCAGCATTTTCAAAATTATTTAAATACGAAACCCCCTCTTGGAGGAGCATTGAAGAGCATCTCTTCCATGAGATAGAGTTAGCAGAATTCTGGACTGGAGAAAATGCCAAAATTCTGTTTCTGAAATACATTCTTTAAATAAATTCATGAAAGTCAAGTGAGATAAAGTGTTTTTCTCAAACAAATATCTCAGATTTTTCATTTTAGTCTCTGTTTCCCCATTTTCATGTGGGTGAAATGGGTCTCAAATCTCAGCTGCAATTTTTTAAAAAAGAGTATATATATATCCCCGAAGGTGTTGCAATGCCATGTTTCTTTACCTTTTAGAGGAAATTAGTATCCTTTGTGGTCTCGTCCTCCAAGCCGTAGGGAGATGCAAGTTCTTAGATCAATTCTTTTTTTGGAGACAATAACAACACTTCTTGTTATTTGGGGAGTGTATGACCTGAGCTGTGAAGTAAACATTTTGCAGTTGAAATTGACACACGGATTATAGAAGACCCCAGACATGGTCCCTAGTCTTGTGATTGTGCCCCTACTCTTATTTCCACCATCAACACTGTGCTAATAATGCACACTAACTGTTCTCACTGAACACTTACCTGGACACTTTTGATTCAAGAAAACTGAGATGGTCAAATGTAAAACAAGCAATAATAAAATTAGTTGATTCTTCTAGAAACAGAAGGGAAAGTATGTCTCATTCAGAGTCACTAAAATAGCTTCAAATTCAAAGGGATGACAATCAATTGGTTCATTGCTCAATCTCCCCAAAGGCAAAAACAAACAAACAAGAAACAAAACAAAACAAAACAAAACAAAAAACTCCCATACATCTAATACCACAAGATGGTGTTCTTTGAATTAACTTAACCAGTTAAATGGATAGATTTTATCTTGGTCTAAGTATAAAAATTCTGCTATGGGATGGATGTTAAGACAATCATAGAAGTACAATTATGATTCAGTCATACCCTGGGGCTCACAAAAAAAAGATTTAGTTTCAACTAAAAAGATTGCATTCTGAAAATGCAATCAGAATGCTTCTAAAAGTACCCAGAACCTAAGAGTTCCTCTTGGTCTTAAAAGAATGTCATGATCTTCTGCAAAAAGTCTATCACAGTTTTTAAAGTAGAAGGATCAGTAGTCACTGTCCCCCTTTCTGGTGAAGGGAGCAGGTAGGTGGAAGGATATGCTCATGGGAAAGTCAGTAGCATTGCTCTGCTGGTGCAAACAACAGAACAGAGGCCAGCGTCCTTACCCACCAACATGACCCTTGACCACTGTTGAGCTGTGCAACCTGGCATGCTATCACTGGGCTTGAGAAAAAGCCTGTGTAATAAAAGCAAAATGTTTTTTTTTCCATCATTTTGGTTTTATTATCTGGAGATACTAAAGCTGTTTTTCACTATTTTCTCTCAAAGTGGCAATGTGTCCCACTAGCTGCACTGGGTCCCATCCATATGATAATGAAGTCAAAATTTGCGTATTGCCTAAATGAGCCATCCAGAAAGACTTACAAGTTGAAGAGCTGGTTCATGTAAAAAGGCAAATGGATTTTCACATTAATGGTTGTTTTCTTTTGGACGGTTGAGGACAATATATTCCTGTCCTGAGACTTACACATTTATAACTCTAACTACTGGTATTTGTACAACATTGTGCTTTCTACACAGATGTGAGGGACACATAGATGGGTATTATTACCCTCTTTCTCCAGATGAGGAAACTGACCATTTATTATATGCTTGGCACAGGTGCTAGGCACCATATTTCTATTAATTCATTTACTCTGACATCACACTTGCAGTGATTGGTTGACCTGGGATTTGGAACCAGGCCTTCTGACTCCATATTCCATGATCTTTGCAAACTCTAAGTGACAGTGTAGGTGGAGATGATGGAGCTGATGATTAGGATATCTACTACCTAAATCCATGGAGGAATATGTAAATTCACCCCATATGAAAGAGCTAGGTTCATTCTTTGTCATTTAGTTTAATATACAAGATTCAGATTCATCCTCACCTATAGTTTTTATGAATTCACACATAAAAACTACAGGCATATATGAATTTAAATATTTATATTTATATTTATATTTAAATATAAGAGGTGTTCTCTTTCTGCATGACACAACAGCATCTCCTTATGTTGGGGAATCACCTCCATAATAACCAGTGGCATGTATTGAGAAAAAGTTCAAGAGCTTCAAGAACTTGTAGTCCATCCGACCTTGAAAATCACATATGTCACCAACTTTTTCAATTTTGACTACATTTATGCAGTTTCATGGAAAGGACCCAGTCTAAAAATTCTATGTTCGTTGTATTGTTCAGGTCGTTTCCAACAGCTGGAGATCCTGGACCATGTAGCCGATGCCTTCTCATCTTTGCTGAATAATGTTAACATCCTGCAGAACAAAGATGAAGAGGAAGACAGAGGGGAAAATGTGCAAAGAACCTCAGTGAGTGAAGCCAATGGACATCAGAAGAGAATGGGTAAACTTTTCAAGAGAACTTCAAAGCAGAGCATTAAGAGAGATTATAGCCCAGAAGCACCAGAGTCACTGAAGATGAGGGGCAAATTTTCCATCACCTCTGCAAAATCAGGAGGGTGTGGAGCAGAGTTACCAGTTGTGACAAACAACCATGACCAAAGCCATTTGTTTCCTTTGGCAGAACACTTGTCTCTCCAAGCCTGCAATGATTTGGTGCCCTGTCATGCTCCCCAAGCTCTTGTGAGCAAACAATGGCCTCGCTCATCCCCATTGGCTAAGAGGGCTCCTCTTTCCTGTACATCTGAGGGCTCAGTCAAGGACAGAACTGAAAAGGTACACTCCATTCAAACTAACAAGCTCAAGAGCTTGTCTCATCTTGCAAGAGAAGCACTGGACTCCTTTGAATTGGAAGAGGTCAGTGTTATACCGACGCGTTCAACTTCTAAGGGAACAACCCTCCCCAAGGCATTTTCTGCCTACTACATTCAGTTGACCCCTTAATCTTTTAACTTCCTCAGGGTTATATATTATTGGTCCAAACTCCTGTTCTTGTTTTGTTTTGTTTTTTTTGTCTAGGACATTTAAGGCCATTCTAGCTTGCTTCCATCCACTCTCTAACTTCCCTTGTTTCACCATCTTAGAGGGTCAGTTCAGCTACTTCCCACTCAATGAAATTGCCCACCACTTCCACTCTGGGTTCTCACAGCCTTGGTAGGGAGCATTTGTATAACAGACTGTACATGTGTGTCTATGATATCTCCCTTGCTGGTCTGTCAGCTCCCCAAGGACAAGGTTTTGGCCTTAAGATGTGTCTTGGAAATAGTTTCCCCATGATGCCTCGTGCAGGGTCTTGGACAAAGAAGTAGGGACTTGGGTTTGGTTTTGATTTTACAGGACTAGTATTTTATTTGTTTGCTTGCTTTGGAATTTATTGATAGTCACATAACTTGACCTCCCTTGCACAAATATATATATTCACCATTCTGTGCAAAAAGAACTCACTGCATCAGCCTCATTCCTAAGCCAATACACCTTTCTGGGGCTGATCCCACCTTCTTCAGGCGCCTGTGCTTTTGGCATCGTCAGCCTCGTTCTATGCCGCCATGACTCAACTCCAGAAAGGTATGAATGCATTTGAGGCTGAGGCGTAGGCGTATTTCTCCCATTTCTGATTCTCCCTGGACTGCACCATGACACAGCGCCCTTTGGCATGGCTTTTGTGGGTTGACTGAAGTTCACACATCAAGTGACTTCTTGCCTCCATCCTTTTTACCACATCTTATGCCACCTGGTCACCATACATTCTGTTCTTAAAACATGGGCGTGAAACATGTGACAGGGAAAAGATTTTATTTTTATAGGCCCTTTGCCCACTCGTGCCTCTTCACACTGCCTGTTTTCTCCTCTCCAGACCGTTAATTTCCCATCCACCCATGGTGAGAGCCTTGTAACCCCACAGGCTTCTCTCTCCTGAGTGGGAGAAGGCTAACATTGGTCAATAAAGAGTTTTTGTTCAACAAAACAAGAACAACAACATATTTTGCAATGTGCTCCTTCATCTTTACCTTCCCTCACTTGTGCTGATTTTCACCCCCATTTAGAGGACACCTCCATCCATTCCTCAGTCTTTAAAAAAAAAAAAATACACATTTTCACACATTTCTCTACTCTTTAATATAATGACAAGGAAGAACAAAAGAGCAAAAACTTCCCCTTTATCATGTAAATTATCCAGAAGTGGGGCAGGATATTTTTATGGAAATGCCAAGGTGGGCCCACCTTTCCTTTGAGCCTGGGACAAGCAAGACTCTCTAAGGGGTTGGGGGTGGAGGCAGACTCTTCCCCCAAGGGAACCTCTGTGCAGTGACAGGGATGGGCATAGAAACCAGTAACATGCAGGGAGAGGTCCAGCTCTACTGGTAAACTTTTATATCACTCCAGACATGTCTGGAATATCTGAGGAGCAAAAAAAAGAGGTTCTTAACCTGCCAGGGGACTGAGAGGACCAGCGAACTTGGGGGAAGTAAGGCTTACCCATTGCCCTAAAAGAAGAGAAAGTAGGTGTATATGCCTTTGAGTAGCCCTCCCCAGGCAACAGAGATAAAACAGTTGCCTCAAAATACCTAGCTGTCAATGCTCCTAATACGTATGTATATATGTTTATACGTGTACATGTCTTGTGTTCGAAATGATTTCAAGAACCTTAAAATATTTTTAAAAAGAACCTTGAAATATTAATCTGAATGTAAACCAGTAGCCTACAAATGAATAAAGATTACAAATGGAGAGAAAAGCAGACTTTGGTCTCATGCCCTGATTTGAAGATAAACTGATGTGGCACTAAGAAAAATTATTTTCTTTTAATTCAATCTTGCAAAGATTATTTAATTACCAAGCTAATACTTGAAGTTCTATAAAGAATATCAAGAAAATCTGCAATCCATTTGTCAGTCTGCTATATCACCTACTATCTAAATAAGAAATGTCACCATCTTCAGCCTGTTGGCAGGCCACACAAATGCTACTGTCCCTTAAACAAAGTTTTTTATGCTTCAGGCTAGACTGAGGAATATAATGTCCATTAGATACTACCTATATGTGAGAGTACAGGGAGAGATTATATGATATTATGCTATATCATATTCAGCATAAAAAAGACTGAGAAAAGAATGTCAATTCTTTCATGATACACTTTCAGATATTCATAAATGACACTTATTCAACGAAAAGCAATCTAGTAGTGTATGTGGAGGTGGGAAGAAACTCAGACACCAAAATGAAAGAAAACAAACTCATGTGCTTTTAGGCATATAGTAGGTACTCAGTAAATATTTATGAATGAGTAAATCAACGTGAAGAGTATTTAATAACATTAATTTAGTCAGTGGGTGGCATCCATAGAGAAACAAAATATTCTGTTGAACTACATAGCCAACTTTGTTTATGGTGTTTCTTTAATATTTGCCCAGATTGGTGTGTGTGAGAGGCTGTCTCTGTATCTAAGGCAGAGAGAACCCCCAAAACAATATAAAAGAAACTCACTACTTGAATTTTGGTTTTCTAAAAAATATTTAAAATATTACATCCTCATCCCAGTCTGGGAGAAAAATGCTTGTTTCACTCGATACCAATGGATGAGTACATGAAGCTTGGGTAGGTTGCATCTTAAACAGGAGCTAATGCCAGATTTAATAGTCATTTTTTAATAAATAATTTCTTATAACAATTATAAGAAATGAAAAATATGTGTGAAATTGGCAGATTTTCATGGCATTTAAAACATGAGCCAATGTCCTTAAATATCTAGGTATCAGAATTTCAACTGGAATTGGCCAAAATTTTCCTCCAGATCAATCTATGATGCTTTCCCTAACATCCTACTGAAGGATGAATTTGGCAATATTTGGCTCACTTTTCAAAACCATGATTTTAAGAAAATTATGCATAGATTTTTTTAATGCACAAATCAACATATTTTTGTGTTTAAGTTTACTTAGTAAAACTGAGTCTGTTCCTTTCTTTTTTAACTCCTAAACATACTGAGCATTTAATACTGATGAAGCATATACAATTGTAAAGTCAATGTAAGATGCTTCTTGATATCCAAAATAAAGCATTTTAATCTCCCTCTGACTTCCATACAGGGATCCTGCACTCTAGAACTCCTATGTGAGAATATTGCCCATATTATTAAACAATGCCAGTCAGCATCCTGATTAGGTGGAAAATGTTTCCAAAGTTAATAATTATTTCTTTATTTTTAATTTTTAAAAATGTGTTAATTAGTTTGGCTCAGGCGGAATAACCCAAAAATACACTCAGTTTTCATTTTAAATTGTTGAAATGTTGTTGTTTGAGGGTTATTTCTCAACACGTCAATACATACTTCACATCACACTAAATGGGCTTTTCTCCATGCTAATAATCAGAGCAAAAGAATTTTCTTATTGTACTTAAAAACTTCCGTGATTAATGCTGGTTTGAGTTACAAAACTAATAAAAATAATGGTAAGAAGTATGTCTAATTAATTATAAGTATAAATAACTTTTTTGAAGGAAAGAGATGAAGAATTAAAAAGAAGGAATAAATAGTCTTTCTTACATCATTGGGCTATATCCTTGTGGTCCTCTCTTCCTGAGTTAGAGGTCATTTTTGGCCACATGTACCATAATGTTTAAATGTCCTTTGATTCTGCTTTCACTGTACAGACATCAGTCCAAATAAATAATATGACATGTAGAAAAAGATTTCTGTACAAGGATACTCATCTCACCATTATTAATTACTTTTATTTGCAAAATTCAGGAAATAGTCCAACATTAGGGGAACCAGTAAGTAAATTAATGTAGCTTCCAAATATGGTCTATTGTAAAGTCATTAAAAATGGTATTTTCAAAGAAATCTTACAAGTGAGAAAAAGTTCCCCTTCTAAGTTTTGAGTGAAAATTTTTGATTATATAACTACATTTAGGAAAAAAATATTAAAAAAGAAACCTGCAAATACACATTCCAAAATATTAACAGTCACTGTTTTCTTACCTTCTTTAATTTTTTTAATTTATCCAGCTTCTATAGTAATCTATATTATTACTTGTAAAAAAATATTTATTATTTTGTTTTAACTATAATTTTACTCATAATAGAGTAATATTTATTAATTTGTGAAAAGAATTTTAAAAGAAATTCTGCTCTATCAATTTGGAAAACCAATTTTCTTTGAGCTATCTAAGCTCCGTATAGCAACTGAGTTGTGAATTTTCTGAATTGCTCTCCATAAATTTACCAAGTCATAAATAAATCCCTTAGAGAGATAAAATTAAATGTGGAAAATAACTTGCTTTCTCCAAATATATTTAAAGCTCTTTAGGAGAAAAAAAAAATCTAGAATAATAATATTATTATTATTTCTGATTTACTCAAATGCTACATCTTCCACACAGGGTCTCTGTTCCTCCCACCGGGAAGTGATTCCCCCATTTCTCTCTCCTGATCTCCTTTAGTTCCTTTAGTCTTTACCCTGAGTGCCTTGTACATGCCATTTGCCTACAGAGGACTTGTAAGCTCTTTGAGTTCAGAAGTCATGGTTAATCCTCTTAGCAGTAGCCAGGAGGCAGTCATTATATGTTGATTAAACAAATGAAGTGAATTTATTATGAAAGCATTCCTAATGAGATTGATGTATTTTGGTGTCTCAGGTCCAGAGCTTTGAGGAAGAGACTGGTAATCCTCCTGACTTGACATCAGGAATTACAGGTAAGATTTAGCACTGTGTGCAAAGTCATCAATGGCCTTTCAGAAAGAGAATGTAAATAACTAGTACTCAACTTTCTTAATATGTAGAGTTTAAATAATCTTCAGAAAATGGCATGGCTTCTACTACTGTTATTTACTGCCATTATTATTTCTACCTACTACTATTGAAAACCTACTAGCAATGCCAATGTACATGTAAATTTCAAACGACTTACTACAGACACATCCCACAGCCCTGGGGCTGATGCAATATGCAGTTTTCTCAGATTAGCTCTGTGTGATTTGATCAAGAGAGCGGAAGGGATTCCACATAGGACTGGGACTAACTGAGTGAATACTTTCTAACTTCTACTGACAACTGCTCGATGTGTCAAAAATCATATCATTGTACTGGCCCTTAGGGAAGTGGAGGTAATTTTTTAAGTTCTCTGCTTGCCCTTACATTCTAAATTAAGTGATGGTAGGACCTTCCTATTAACTCTCTGTGGAAAAAAGTAGCCTGGATGTCACTTTCCAAATAATCTCTCAGAATCCTGTTATAGAATCCTAGACAGCGGAGAAGGAGGGCTTTCTCTACTCCTCATTCTTATGCTTCCATTCAGCCATCATTGTGATTCAGCATTTCCATGATCCTATAACAGAGCTAAAAGTAGACAGGGATTAGTGAAGCAAAATAAAGCAGATGAAGCTAGTGCATTTCCTGGAAGAAAATATGCAAATTTTTAATTTAATTTAGTGTGGTGTCAAACACATCTTTTTCATTACGAAGTGTATGTATGGGCCTCATTTTGCTAAATGCTGTTTAGAAATTATGCATTAGTAATTATAGGGTCCTGCTGATTACATAAATTGTTATCCTGCTCTTCGAAGTAATTACCACATAACCTGCATTGAGGTTTATAAGACAAAAATAAGCATCTGTTTTCCATCTAATTGAATGCTTCTCAATGAAGCTGGAGGTCCCTGTGCCAATAGGAGCTTCCTTCCTTGACATGCAATTAAGAGGTCTGCTGATATCATGTAAGTCTCCCCAATCATTCCAAAAAATGATTTGGGAAGTTAGGCAAAAGCACTAGCCTACATTTAATTTCAAATTCAGAGAGCGAAGTAAAATGGGTGAAGGTTAGCCCAGTGGAGAAAATCTAAACTAAAGTAAAGCAAATACAATTTATTACTTTCAAAAACAGTGTCATTAACCCAAGAAAAATTAGGACAGGGAAAAAATTTTTTGTTATTTCTCTTAATGGGAAAAAGAGAAAAGGATTACTTTTATGTATATATGTATAAATGAATGAATGAATTCATTATATATATGAACCAACTATATATGTGAATGAATTTGTATATGTATCTGTATATGAATATCAAGGAATGAATTTTGACTCAAAGTTAAAAAAGATGACTTCTTTCAAAAATGATAGTACATGGACTATTTTGACCAATAGGATATAGCAGAAGTGATACTGTGTTATGTCTAGAGTGTAGCCCTTAACCCACCTGGCTTGGTTCCTGGCTCTTGAGATACTTGCTCTGGAACATTTCCTCTGGGAACCCAGCCTTCATGTCGTGAAAATCCCAAACCACATGGGAATGTCCACTGTGGTAGACACCCTTGACTGAACCTCTGTGTGAGGCAACCTAGATGTTCAACCCAGTCAAACTTTCAGATGACCATCTCCCCCACCAGATGTCATCTATCTGCCACCACATGAGACAATCCAATAACCACACAGCTGAGCTGAGTCAACCCGAAGAACCATGACAAATAATCATAACTGTGGTTCTAGGTCACAAGTATTTCAAGTTTAGTAGTACCAAGAGATAGTAAAAATGTGAAACAAACCTACCCATTGTTGGTTGTCAGTTAAAATCATAATAATTACTCGAAGTATACTCTGTCAATGTCACATAATTGTAAATGTATGCAACTATTCCAGTTCTGCAGTTTGAGCCATCTGTAGACCCCAGTGTATACACAAGGATTTTGACTGCAAAAATATATTTATAATAACAAACAGCTAGAAGCAGCCTACTGACCCAAAAGTATAAATTAGCTTTAAGTAATTATGGTACATTTTTACATTAAAATCTACTCAGACTTCACTTTGAAAAATAAAGCAGATATTTATGTGTTGAGGTCTCTGAGATATACAGTTGTTAAATGAGAAAAAAATGTGCAAAATATTTTATAGAGACACCTCTTTTTATTAAAAAAGTTACTTATTTCTACTGAGGGAAGAAAGTATGCACAGAATGCTTCTGGAAGAATATATAAGGAACTGCTAATAGAAGTGACTTAACAGAAGGGAAACTAACATGTTTTAAATTAATTCGCATCTTTTAATTTTCTTTTGTTATCATGTGCATATGTTATTTTCATAACACTATTTAGCAAAAAATTCTGGTAATACTATAGGAAATTGACACAATAAAAATGGGAGATTTTGTTGTTACTAAATCTCTGCTCCCCATGACAACCAGTCCAAAACTTTTGGACACTTCTTATTTTTTAATTTTTAAATAAATATTGTGTGTATTTGAGGTATGAAACATGATGATTCAATGTACATATGCATATTGAAATGATTACCGTAATCAAGCTACTTAGCATATCATCTCTTCACACAGTTTCCATTTTGTGTGTGTGGTAAGTACACCTGAAATCTACTCTTTCAGCAAATTTTCAATATTAAATACAGTATTATTGACTATAGTCACCAGGTACCTTAGACCCCTAGATTTATCCATCGTACATAATTGTAACTTTGTATCCTTTGACCAACATCTCTTCCAAAATTGAAAGATTTTCATATTCCCCTCAGTTTTCTGCAGACCAAACATGATATAGTAAAAGTGACAGATAATGTATTAATATTATAATTGATAACATGAGTATAATAGAAAATATTGAAACAAGTGTTCTTTCTCAGTGTTCTTGGTATATTTTATTAAAAGAGCTAACAATTTATAAACACAAAGATTATCTCATTGATTCCTTACATATGCCCATATTATGTATAGGCCACCTTAACATGGATAAATGCAGTAATATTTTAATTCAAAAATAAAAATATAAGTAACACTTCCTCCTCCTAACAAAACAAAACACTAAATCCAGAACTTGGGGACTGAGTTCTCCATCCTACAAAGAGTGCAGAAGTTGCTCATTTAGAACTATAAGTTCAGATCATTTCAATAATAATGATGAATGTTTCATATAAAATTGAAGAACTGGAACAGAAGCAGTAATCTGAGGCAAATTCATAGCATTAATTGCTTTCATTATCAAACAAGTAAAAACTAAAATTAATTACTTGGATCACGAAATCATCATAAAAACAATAAAATAAACATAATTAGAAGTTAGAAGTTAATAAGCCAGAAATTAATCATGTAGAAATCAGAAAAAAAAAAAATTTGGTAAGTAAAATCAAGCACTAGTTTTTTTGTGTGGGGAATAAAAACAATAGAAGCTGTCAAACAACAGAAGAGAGAAAGGTGTGCAAACAAAATTAGATAAGACAAAATTAGAGAAAAGACAGAACCACAGATATAGAAAAGAAGTTATATATATGCAAAACCATGTTTAAATTTTAAAGGAATACTAATACCAATACAAGTGGTATAATTAAAATCAGGGATAATTAATATGGATGATATTTTAGAAAATGTATGTATTTATACTACCAAATTTTATACTGGTATTATGTTGTCAATATTTGTATATACATATCTATTTTAAAACAAAAAATTAACAAAGTAACATAATATAACTGTTAAGTAAACTAATACCAGAAAAGGGGGGAAAACAAACAAAACTTGAGTTTACCAAAAACTCTCTCTAAGAACAGCAATGAATAATGCCAAAATAAAACCAAAACAGTTACATGGGTAGACTCTCAGTTTTTCAAGAGATAATTGCCCTTCTTTATAAATCTTCCAGACAATGTAAACATTCATAAATCTTTCCAGTTCCTTTTAGATTAAAAACAAAACAAAACAAAATTTTGATTTCAAAATTGACTAAGATAGCTCAGAAAATTGATCATTTTTACTTATGAATACAGATATAAACATTTTTCAATAAAGTAATGAGGATTTAAATGCAGTAAAACAGGGGTGCCTGGGTGGCTCAGTGGCTTAAAGCCTCTGCCTTTGGCTCAGGTCACGATCCCAGCATCCTGCCCCACATTGGGGTCTTTGCTCGGCAGGGAGGCTGCTTCCTCCTCTCTCTCTCTTTGCCTGCCTCTCTGCCTAATTGTGATCTCTGTCTGTCAAATAAATTTAAAAAAAAATCTTTAAATGCAGTAAAACATTAAAAGTACACTAATCCTTGAAAACTAGCTTTCATTTGAAGATTTCAGTGTTTCAAAAATTGAAAAACTAATTTATCAACTACAATGATAAATTATTAGAGGAAATAAATGATATGATCAATTTGATAGCTTATGAAAAATATATGTGTACTTACAAAATATTTCACTGTTTACCAACAGAAATTTAGATGAATGAAATTTCATATAGACAACTAAATGCAAAAAACACACTCAAATTATCACAGGGCTAAAAATATAAATGCAGATGAATTGTATATGATTTTGGAATAGGAAACTATTTTTAAAATGTGGCTTAAAATGCAATATCTAATTAAATTAATCAGTTTTCACTACCTAACATTGAACATCTATGCATGAAAAACAATCATAAAAAATTTAAAGGTAAATGACAAGCTGAGAGTGTACTTTCATCATAAACAATAAAGGATGAACAAAAACTCTTTGCAAGTAGAAATAGAAGGAAATTTTCTTACTTTAAGTGGTGTCTATTAAATCTTGATAGCAAGTATCAATCCTAACAACGAAACCTTCAAGGAAATCCTATTCAACCAAAAAAAAAATCTGTTGACACTCTTTTTATTCAGCATCAAACTAAAGGTCAAAGCAGAACTACAACACCATGAAAGTAAGGTGTAAGTAAACTTAAAAACTGTGCATGGGGCACCTGGGTGGCTCAGTGGGTTAAAGCTCAGGTCATGATCTCAGAGTCCTGGGATCAAGCCCTGCATCAGGCACTCTGCTCAGCAGGGAGCCTGTTTCTCTCTATTTTTAAGATAAAAATCTTAAAAAAAAAAACTGTCCACACTTGCAGACAAAATAATTGTCTACATAGAAATCCCAAGAGAATTAAGAGACATATTCATAGATTAATAAAGTCTGGCAAGTTTGTCGAATGCAAGAGCAAAATGTAAAAATCAATATTATTTTCACACCACCAATAACCAATGAGGAAACCATTAAAGTACAGCCATTGTACAAAGAAGTTTAAAAATCAAATAAAAAAGATCCACGGACACTTTGACTCAGCCATTTCATTTGCAGCATATGCCCTAGGGAAATCCTCACATATACGCAGATGAATGAACTTATAAAAACATTTTTTGCAACACCAAAATAGTGAAAAACTTAAATAGTGAAAATAGTGAAATAGTGAAAAACTTAAAACAACCTAAAGGCAATCAAATCAATAAGAACAAGGTTAATGATATCATAGCATTGTCGCAGAGTAGAATATAATATACCACAATGATGATAAACAAACAAGTTAATTCGTCCATATGAAAAAATATCACATATATAAGGTGGGGATAAATAAATCACAATTAGGTGCATGTAATATATAAAATATATTTACCTTAGCAACACTTGGTATTACTAATGCATATACCAAGTAAAAGCACAAAAATGTAGAGTGGAAATATAAACACCAAATTCAGGATCCTGTTAACTCTGGGGAGAAAGGTAAGGGGATGGCAATGGGATTAGGAAGGGATAAAACCAGGTAAATAACACTACTGTATCTGTAATGTTTCCTTTTAAAAAAAATCTAAAGTAACTATGGAAAAATGTTAAATTTTAATAGAACTGGTAGGTGGTTACAAGGAATGAATGCATGTCATGCTATTTTCTATACTTTGTACATGTTTGAAATTTCCCAGTGCAAGAGAATTGAACAAAAAATAAAGATGTCAATAGGAATTTTATTAAATAAGCTATTGCAAATGAAGCAGTTTTCAACCTCAGTAGTAATCTAAGAAATATACACTAAAATAGGCAAATGAGTTAATACATTGATAGAGATTTCAGAAGTCATATAACATAATATTGGGAAGAATACACATTGCTTTCTGGAAGGCAATATGCAACAATATGTATCAGAAGCTTTGCAGCAGTGTTTCTCTTCCTACCTGGGTATGTCCTCTTGGAAATTATCCTAAGGCAATTATAAAGAGGTGCAAAAAAATTAGAACTGCCTCGATGTCCAATATAAAGGATTGTTTAAGTAAATCATGATACATTATATGGAGTATCATGCGGTCATCAAAAATGAGAACTGGTATTTCATGCCACAATGGTTTTTAACAAGTCATAAAATAAAATGTTTTTACAGAAAAATCTCTCAATTTGATTATATAAAATTACATATATAATCTATATAATACACATAAAAATTGCATCAGGAGGGGCACCTGGGTGGCTTAGTCGGTTAAGCATCTGCCTTTGGCTTAGATCATGATCCTGGGATCCTGGGATCGAGCCGGGCATCTGGCTCCCTGCTCAACAGGGGGTCTTGTTCTCCCTCTCTCTCTGCCTGCTGCTCCCTCTGCTTGTGCTCTCTCTCTCTCTCTCTCTCTCTCAAATAAATAAGCAAAATCTTTTTTAAAAAATTGCATATGATTTAAACTACAGTTAACAGTTTGGTGACCATCTCATGGTGATGGGTCTCAGGTAGTATTTTTTCTTTTTCTTTTTTTTAATATTTTATATGCTATAAGTTAAATTTTTTAATACAAGTTTCTAACCCTCAAGTTCCCACAAAAAAAAAAAAAAATAGAGAATGCCTAAGTGTACATGGATAAACGATGGCAGTCTAGATGATAAGAGACATCTGGTTTTTCCTTCTTTTTCTTCTCTGTATTTGCTAATTTGTCCACAACAAAATAAATAATCACTCAACCAAGATAATGCTAAATGTTCATTTTTACAAATTGGGTGTATTTGGGGATTGAGTGAGAGCTAAATTATTAAAGTTCTGCTAATAGGATTTTTCTCCAAAGCAGATTTGAAAAAAGGTAGCTTTGAAGAGATCTCTTATATTCTGTCTCCTAGTTGGCCTTGCAGTCTTCCTCATCAGTTACCACTAAATTCTGTTTATTCTCTTTCGATTTCTCATTCTGATTCTGTCCCTTTCTCTTATCTCCCTGTTATTTCAAAGGGGCTGATATTCTAATTTAGAAGAACACCAAAAACAGCCCATTCTCTTTTCTTAAGCAGGCAAATTCCGCAGTCCCTACAACTATTCCTCCTTTCTCTTCTCAGCCTATAAGCTCTCCCTATATGCTATTGTTAGCTTTGGTAAATAACACCTCTACAGGACTCACCTGGAAAACCATTAACCATTTGCTTATGCCTCTCTCCTTTACACTAAATTATGCTCTGCTTGAGAGTAGGAATCTTGTCTCATTTACCTGCCATCCCCATACCTCGCACAGTGCCTGACCCATCAGGGAACCCCATGCATGACACCATCTAAACTTCTCTTACCTTAGCTGGAAGAGTTTCTATTCGAATTCACCAGTGGTGATTTAATGTTGCAATGGTGGACTGTGGGCAGAGTATAATGATTATCTTAAAATGCAGCACATGGTATTTTTAATGATTTTACTGGCATGAATTTCAGTATTTGTAAATTAGGACTATATCCAATATGTATCTTCCTTTCAAATCTATGAATTGGTGCTTTCTTTTTGCAGGTTGCACTTAGTCCTAAGTAATGTAGACTTAATTTATTTTGGTTTTGCACACATTCCAGCAACATCTCTCAGAAAGTTGTTTTCCCTGAATATACACGGAGTCTGTTGCTTAATTCAATATTTTAATCAATTACAATTATTATTAGGAAGCAGTTCGTTGTTAATTAACAATTTATATTTGATACCCACTTTTGCAGTGTCCTGAGCCATTTCAATTACATTATTTAATATAGTCACCATACCACTCTTTCCTCTTTAGAGATAAAAACATCAACAGATTAAGCAACTTGCCTGGGTTTACACAGCTGGCAAAAAAGAAGGACCAAAATTCGGGTCAAGATCTTTTGAATTCAAATCTAGTTCTCCTTCCATACTGAATTCACTCATTCAATGAATATTTAATGAGCGCTTATACATGTAAGAACCTGGTCTAGGTGCTGGGGATACAAATCAAAGCAAAACAGAAGTTAGTCTCATGGAGCTTGTGAATTTCAAGAGAAACCAATTAATTATTGAATTAAAATTGCGATGTGTCACGAAATAAAAGCAGGAGATAAATCGAAATCTACTAACACCCAGAAAAGAGCCAAGTGCAGATTTGCGTGCCTTGCTAAAGCATCCCTTTAAATTCTTGGCAACATTTATTGAGCACTTACTCCATGCCAGATGCCATTCCAGGCACTTTACATGTGTTACTGCATCGAATCCTCCCTTGGAGGTGGATTCGATCACTACTCTTCCCATTGCACAGATGAGAACACTGTGGTGGCGAGATGGTGTAACTGCCCACAGCCACACACCCCAGAGCCCCTGACTGCCTTTCATTTCTGGCTGGCTTCTGAATTAACTTTGAGACAATGCACCTGGTCATAAGCTCTTAGCACTTGCCTTAACTTCTAGGGCAGAAAAGCTATTTCGGCAACAAAATTGCTCAAAGATTAACTTAGATGACGAGACTCAGAAGATACTGGTTTCCGTGGTAATTTACACATGACTCTACTTTCCCATCTACAGTTTCATACTTGGATTGTCGCCACTGGCCTCCCCGATGATGTAGGTTGCTAACTTGGAGGTAAAAAATGAACTCTGCTGGCACTGAGAAGAGGGGCTGGAGTGCCCATCTCTTTTGTTGTTTGTTTGGTTTGGGTAGTGTTCCTTGTTTTCAGAGAATTAGCACGCAGGGAAGAGGGATAGCCAAACTAAAGGGAACTGATTGATCACCGGTGACTGCCTGCTCAGAAAAACAGATTAGGACCAGCGCTCTGGGGGAGCCCGAGCCTCAGTGGTCCTGTCCCTTGGCTCAGTCGCCTGGCCTCCATTTGAGTCCAATTGCTTAATTTTCTACGCGCCCCACGAAAGGCAATTCCCATGCTGCTCTGTGTCTTCTTTATATTTCTCCGTAATGCCGTCTCTGGCTGTTTAACGGCAGCAGGCTTTATGATAAGGGTTGTTGTTTGTTTTTTCCTTCCTTGGCAGTAGGCAAAGACTTAATTTTAAAAGACACACTCAAACTCAAACAGCCCTGAACGACTTACACAGAAAGCAGGGTGTTTTCTGGGCTTGTTTTTGAAATATTACAATTTTTTTATTAGGCAATTTTATCATTGTTATAAATAAGTAATTGTACTGGGGAGAAGGGATAATCCTTATTTAATTAAATTCATCTATACTCCCAGGTTGGCAGCAACAAGACATATGTGAGACTAATACCCACAGCCTGCCTCTTTGCATGTGCAATTAAAAATTCACTCTACAGTAGCACTGGCACTTTAGTGTTGCTTTTGGCATTTACAAATTCTTTTATTTTGTGACTTTTTTTTTTTACCGTACACATATGCTGGAGCAGATGTTGCTTATTTGTTGTTTATTCAAATCTGTAGGCTCTGGCAGCTAACTCCATTGTTCGGTAATGAAGCTTTATTCACTGTCCTGTATTAGGACCCAGCGCCTGCACGAGAGGCTGCCTTGGTTCCCAGTAGGACGCCACAGTTATTGCCCTTGTAGTTGGCTGTTTATAGTTGGAAGCTTGCATCCGGGGAAGGAAACCACCACAACAAAGAGCTGGGTGGTTATGGTCCCTCGGTTGGTCGGGGTTAGTGGGAGGGAAGAGGCGGGAAGGTCACCTTGCAATGCCCTGCTCAGTGGTCCCACCCGGTGGTCTCAGCCTGGCTCCCGGACTCTGCTGCTTTGGGAGTTTGGTGTCCGAAGCTCCTTCTCTGGATCCTTTCCTTCCTTGACTTTCTCTCTCCCTTTCCAGTTATTTCATTCATTTGCAAGCAGGGCATTTTTGGTGACTCCCCACCCACACCCCAGTCCCTTATTTTCAGCGCTGCTCCGCTGCCCACTGCCCGCACCCCACACCCCCGGCCACCGGGGATGCCTGAGAGGCCAAGGTCAGCCAGAGGACCTCTGTCCAGCACAAAACTCTTTCTTCCATGTGTCACACCCTCATGCCCTCTTTCCTCATCCACATACTGTTTCTGGCTGCCCGTGTCTTGAGGGAAGGCGCACTTCATAAAGTCGAGAATGTCAGGTCCACATTGACCAAAATAAAGACCTGCTGATCCTTAGAACTCCAGTGCCAATTTTGCCTTCTGGAAAACCCCTGTCTTGGCCAGGAGGCAATCAATCAGAGATGTAACCACCTCCATCTGGCACATTATGACATGGAACCTCACTATTAACACATTTGTGATTCATCTTGTCCCAACGAGTGGTGCCAGGGATCAAACCACATCCTCCCTCCCCGTGGCAGCTGGGAGCACTCTAGCTTCCCAGCATGCGGAGTTAACACATTGGCTCCTGTGACATCGCAAGTAACAATTCTTTTAATTATCACACCTTCCCTCCCTCTCCCCACCCACTCCACAGACATTTTGGCACCATGGGGATATTTTGCAGCCGGCAATCAGTACTTTTCTTAATTGACTGAGTATGTTCTAATGGTGCAAAGCCTGGTATTATCCACGATGGAATGAAAGGGGCAGTTGCTTGATGCAAAGTTCAGTAGATACAACACCCTACACGTCTTTGGTAGCTTTTGTGTCTTTAAGGATGCTGTCATGTTTATTCATAATTTTTTTTTTAATTATTTCTCTCAGTTGTCTCTGTATGAATGTGAATCTCCTTAAGATGGAATTCAGGGACTGTCCCATTCTGGCCCCAGTCCATCCTGTGGTCTCGCTACCTCTCCCATAGCCTGTACTGCATGTACTGGGTTGCTCAGCGTCCTCCAACATTCCCCACATTTCCATCTCTGCAGTGCATTTCTTCTTTTTCATGGAATCCACCCAATCTCCTATTCCACCTGCCAAATATCACCCATCCTCAGTGTCTCCGTTTGGTGATAACTCTTCTATCACTTCCTGCAAGAAACCTGTTCCCTGGGGATATATCTTCTTCATTGCTCCCCTAAATTTTGACATATGCCTTTACTCCAGGCCTTAACACAGTTTTCCTTGAATTGTAGTTAGCTGGTGTAAGACATATGTCCCTAATAAGACTGTTACTTCTTTTAAGGATTCTCTCCATGCATTTCATAGCTAAGGGTTGGCATCACATCTGCAGAGGGGTGAGCATGGGGAATGGGTTTCAGGAATAAACAGATATCTTCACTGAGCATTCAGTGTGCCAAGCACTCTACAAAGCACTTTACATTCTTAATTTATCCTCAAAACAGCCATGGGGGTAGGTGGATTTTACTACCATTTTATAGATGAGAAAACCGAGCTCAGAGAGGATAAGTAATCTGGATCAATCTAGCTCAGATAGTGAGGGACGGAGCTGGGGTTCACAGTTCTGTCTGACCCCAAGCTTTTATTTTTACTAAAACACTCCTCTGTTTCCCTAGCAAAAATTTTAACGTTCTTATGTTAAAATCGCCAAGATGCCCCCATAATCTAAAAAGGTAGGTAGAAGTCGTGTGATAATTCAATAGAGAAAACACTGCCGTATCTCTAAGGAAATATTAAAATCAGAGTATATTTACGTGGTTGAAATCGTCCACACCAACAAAGGGAACAAAGTAAAGTTTAGGACTTAACCAAGAATTGAGTCTATTTAAATTCAGACTTAATCATCATAATAATAATTATTATTATGTTAATATTATAATATTATTATTCAAAACCCCACAGAACTATGCTAGATATGAAAATAAACAGGAACGTTCTTTGCCATGCTCCTTATAAAATTTTTTGGTTTAACAAGAGATGTGTTTCGAAGTGTTTTCAGAAGATAGTCCATGCCAGGTATGAAACCAAGAACGCTTTATTTCATTTTAGCCTGAGAGATTGGTTTGGAAGGAGATTCCAAAATCAGTCTCTCACTGATGTTTTCGATCCGGGATTGGTGATCACGCAGGGAAGGGAGGGTGTGGCCAAGGTAGGTGATGGAAGCAAAGATGAAGGAAGAGGATGTGTTTCAAATGCTCTTTCTCTTGTGTTTTATCTCCTATTCCTACCCCAGCTCAGCTCTCCCACTTCTCCTCTACTCCTTTCTGTGTCCCTTTGGTCATCTTCCAAGCGCTCCTGTAAAACCTTTCAAGGTGAAACAAGGCCATTAATTAACAAGGCCATTAATCAAGAAACTAGGCCATTAATTAAAAGGAGGTGTGTGTGTGGCGGGGGGGGGGGGGGGTTTAAAGTTCCAGGTTTTATGAGGTAGTCTGCAGATCAGTGGCTTGGGAAAGCACAAGGGGGAAGTCACAGCTTCCCAGCTCCTTTTCCACTACCTGTCAGAAGGAAGTTCCAGTTCTTGTCTGCTGTAGCAAACAGCATTCTGTAAGCATGAGGCTCTAGAAAAGGTTGAGCAAACAGGGTACCCCAATGAAAAGGAAACCCGTGCTAGAAAAGGCTTGGAGGGTTAGGATGTTTCCTTCCATCACTGATCCTATTCTGGTTGTTCTCATCTTGGAAGGAGAGTTGGCATCTACCCCTCCCGGCCTTCCCTGGCAAGTTGAAGCCAGAGGTAAGGCTCATTCTTCTTCCTGGGTAGAGAGGTTAGAGAGAGGCACAGGGCCAGAGCAGCTGAGATTTTGATTGGTTTCTTCCGCTGCCAACTCTAGTCGGCTTCTGGTGCCCACACAGACGTCAACGATCGTATCTGACATGGTCTATTTCCTGCAGCATGTGCAATTTGCCCACCTGCATGGCAGTCCCACAGGTTTAACCTTGATCGGGGTCTGATGCTGTAACCAATGGGCTTTACAATTTATTTTATAAAGTATAACGTGGTATGAAGTTATAGATACTCCCTTTGCATTAAATGACTCTCTTTTAAAAATATGTAGAAATGGTCTCCAGGGAATTTCAAAGTTCAGTTTTTTATCATTGTTTCTATTATTTTCATGAATAATACTGAGTATACATTCTTATATTCTAAATGAGAAGGCTATTTCAAAAACCATTATTTGCTCTTTGTTAACTGGAAAGTGAACAAATTGTGATTTCCTAGCAGTTGGAAGACCCTGACACATATACCCTCTTAACCTAGTGGGCGCCTGACACCTATTAGAAGCTGCAAACGGTTTGTTCAATGGGTGAATGAGATGGACAAAAATTTCCCAGGAGCTGTACTTCTGTTTATAATAAAAAGACATTCAAGCTCGTCTAGAAATGTCTGCAATGATACAAGACAGATGGATGGACAGAAACTCATGATGGCCAATCCCCTGAGGCTGAAATGAAACCGAGGTCACACGGATAAAACTTTGCAAAGATAATGCAATCCACTATCATAGCTTCTGTTGGTCTGACATGATATGGAAAAAGAGCTTTGAATTTAGAGAAAGAAAAGATTTTTTGTGTCCATCAGACTCTCATTTTCAATTATTTATATCAACTATTGTATCAACAGAGGAGTTCATCAGGGAAATTGAAGAAAACTGGAGGTTTACATAGAGATACTGAATAAGAGATATGGACCAAGATATTTCTGGGAAAGCATTTTTTTCTTGTTGTTTATTTTCCTGTGTAATTAGTGCCAACTCTTTCATACTTTCCAATACCTTCTCAATATTTTTTTAAGTAAAATTTTACCTCATGTAGACTAGCAAATCTAATAATTTCAATTTACTCTTTGGCATCTACCCTTACGGTAATTTCCATTCTTTTTTTCCTCTGGTTGGGACGATTTCTAAGCCTGCTATGAAGCAGTCAACCTTGAGATTTTTTTTCTTTTGCCTTTTTCTCGGGTTAGATTCTCTCTTTCCTAGAGCTCAAGTCTTCTCTCTTTGAATTCTCCTTTTGTGTTTTGTTGTTTTGTTTTGTTCATAGAACATCCTCTACCAATTTCATTAGATAAAAAGGATTTAGAATCAGAGAACAAAGTCCTGACCTCACTGTGCCATTCCCATCAGATGGTGGCCCTTTCATGCCTGGTGCATAGTTGTCGTGCTAGGATATCTTGGCAACATCACCTTGGAAATTCCTTTGGGTTTTATCTTCATTGGATCTCCAGTTTTGTTTTTGTTTTTGTTTGGTACTTCTCTGTCTTGATGGAGGCCTTCACTTTGATGGAAGGATATTTCTAGTGACTTCTTCAGATGTATGCAAAAAGGGTAAATTTCTTAATTGTGTATCTTAAAATGTCCTTATCCTGCCCTCACACTTGATTAATAAATTGGCTCAGCATCAAATTCTACGTTCATTTCCTGCAAAATTCTGAAGGCTTTCCTCCACTGTTTTCTTGCTTCCAGTGTTAAACTGTTAGGAAGTCTAAAGCCAAGTTGAACCCTGTTTTATTTTTCTGTCTTGTTAAAAATTTAAAGATTTTCTCATTGTTTCTAGTGTTCTGAAATTTCATAATGATATGTGTGAGCCTATTTCTATACACTGGACTCTGTGTCCAGGGTCCATTTTAGTCATAAATACATGCCTTCAATTTCAAATTATGTGTTAATAATTTTTAACACTTTTTTCTCATTCTGAAAATTCAATAATTTATATAGTGGCACTAACAAACTAGTCTGCTTTTCTCAGATTTGCTCTCCTGTTTACCTTTTCTAAAAAGTTGGATTGAATCTTTGTTGGATCCCTAATTTTTTTTTTTTTTATACTTCTCTGTCTCGTGGGATGCCTTCCTCTGATGGAGGAATATCTCTAGTAGCTTACCAAGACATATGCTATTTTTTTTAAAGATTTTATTTATTTATTTGACAGAAAGAGACATAGCCACAGCCACAGCGAGAGAAGCAACACAAGCAGGGGGAGTTGGAGAGGGAGAAGCAGGCCCCCTGCTGAGCAGGGAGCCCGATGTGGGGCTCAAAACCAGGACCCTGAAATCATGACCTGAGCCAAAGGCAGACACTTAATGACTGAGCCCCCCAAGAGCCCCGACATATGCTATTCTTAAAGTTAGGTGTTTGCATCTCCTTCTTGTTCTCCCCTCATGCGTTTTTATTTTTCTTCAATTTATTTTTATAATAACTTTATTGAGATATACTTTATATATGATAAAATTCACCCTTATAATATGTACCAATTCAAAGGTTTTAGTGTATTCACAGTTGTGTGACTAACCACCATCACTAATTTTAGAAGACTTTCATCACCCCAAAAATAAGCTCCATACCCATGATCAGTCACCTCTTCATTTCTGATGCTCTCACTCCCTATGACAATTGCTAATCTACTTTTTGTTTCAGTGTCAATTCTGGCATTTCATGTCATGGAATTTGTGATCTTCTGTGACTGACTTCTTTCACTTAGCATAACACTTTTGAGTTTCATCCACGATATAGCATGTATCCATACTTTATTCCTTTTGCTATTGATGAATAATATCCTAATACATGGATATGTCACATTTATTTTATCCACTCATCAGCTGATAGACATTTGGGTAGTTCCCACATTTTGGCTATTATGAATATGCTTCTTTGAACATTTATGTATAAGGTTTTGTGTAGACATACATTTTTATTCCTCTGGGAATGTACCTAGGAGTGAGATTACTGGGCCATACGGTAGCTCTCTGTTTAACATTTTGAACAATTGTCAAATCATTTTCCAAAGCAGCTATGCCATTTCATAGTCCTACTGGAGACCTGCCACACAGGTTCAATAGTGACAGTTCTCTAGGAATGGGGCTTTTGCATCCCTTTTGTTTTCTCCAATAAATGCTAGAGCTGTTGGTTTTCATAGCTCTCATTACTCCAGGGGTCCTGGGTTTTAGGGCTAATGTAGATAGAGCTGGGGAGAGGATGACAGGATTCAGGTAAGGTAAGATGCCACAAAGTGCATGGTTCTTACTTATATTCAGCTACTTTTTTCTTGAATATATATTCCTTAGATTGTTGAAGGACTTTGATTAATTTCTAGAGTCCTGAAAGAGTCAATTTTGACAATTCTTGCCAGTGTTCATGTTGCTTTCATGGAGTAACAGGGTTTGGAGGTCTAGAAGTACTTCTCTCCTTTTATGTCTTTGTAATAAAACATTTCTTTACTGGAGCTTTAGTAGGATAATTGAAAGAAAAAAATTATGTGTTCATTCTGACATTTTAGCCCAGTCCTACGTTTGTGTTATTTTTCAGTAACAATGGATTTTAAATTTGCTACTAGTAGAATATCAGGTAGTAAGACACACCAGAAGGAAAGATATTCTTAGTCAAGGCCATCTTTATTTTAAATTCCCATATGATCAGCAGTCTGTTTTGTTTCAGTCTGAAGCCAGATCCAGTGGTTATGTTTATATTTATGTTATATACCCAATAACACACTGGACATTTCTGAATTTGAAAAATGGCGCCTCAGAAATTCAGGTATCTTTTTTTTTTAATTTAAATTGCAGGTATCATTTTGAACTCTTTGTTGCCCTTTGTACAACATAAAGATATTAAGTTTCATTGGTGTCCTTCTTGTCAGTTAGTAAGGGGTTCGATATTCTCTAGCTCATAGGTTTGTTCTTCACATCACCTGTGCGATTGCTCAAGCAGTCAGGCTTAGTATCTTTTTTAGGTTCCAGATGTTGGCTCAGAGAAGTTAAGCGATTTGCCAGAGAATAATCCGTTAGTGTGCACCAAGGTTAGGCACTGAATCCAGGTCTCCTATATGAAAACGTTTAGAGATTTCTTCAATACACCATTCAGTGTCCTTGCTCCCAGGTAGGATGGAGTGTTCGATCATTGTTTAGTATCAAACATGCAATGCTTAAAGTAACCGATACAACCTCCAAGATCTTCTTAAGCATTTAAGATAAAGGGCTAGGGAGATGAGACCAGGGATGTGTCCAATAAAGGATCCTTTACCAGGGAAGGCTGGAAGTAGATACCTTCGCTTTTGGAGGGGAGGAGGGTGTGGAAGGGACTATGAGACTTGAGCTCGTTTGCTTATCTGAAAAATAATTCTGCACACAGGTCTGAGGCTTTATACCTTTTCTAATCATTTAACAAATATTTATTAGGCACCCATTGTGTGTCCAGAGCTGTAAATAATACCGACAATGCCTCTACAAAAAGAAAAGATGACATATAATTAATAGGTATATACGCCTCATGAATATAGTAATTTTCTCTGTGTGGCTCAACACTGTATCCCCAGATCCTTAGGACATATGCAGATCCTGGTACATAATTGGTGTTCAATAAATATTTATGGAATGAATTAACTAATAAGATCATTTTAGATATTTTTAAAGGTTATAAAAATATAAAATGGGATAATATAGTTTAGAGTGTCCTGGCCCATGGAGGTATATTTTATTGGATAATTAAGGAATATTTTCTGAGGAGACAGTATCAGACATCATTGTCACCTGACTTTAGAGAAGTCATTGCTTCTATTTTGAAACCAACTCCAGAAAGAACCACTGAGAAAACTCCTGACTTAGCAGCTGCTTTTCTGCTTTCAGATCACAAGAAATCCTGAATTGTCCTTTCTTGTCCCCTGGCATAGAATGGCAGGGATGGACACTGGATCTCACTGAGGGTCCACTGCTAAGAGTGTCCATCCCCATCATCCAAGGGACTAGATGGATATTTTAGCTATAAGCTGCAGGCTTGAAAATGTAACTTGGTTCAAGTTAATCTTAGATTAATTTTTGAAAGGAGAATAAGATAGCTTCCAGGACATATATATTGATTAGCAAAATTGTAGCAGTTACCATCGTCCAGAATTAACCCTTAGAAAAATAAAGTGATAGGGGTTCATCAAATACATACGGCCAATATATTCTCATTTCTTCTTTGGGTATGGATATTGGACTGACTGGAGAAAACACCAAAAATTTGATATGTGTACTTTTTTGGAAAAAGGTCAGGTCACATGTATTATTTGTGTGACCAATGATAAGTTATCTGAGGCCCACAAACGTCAATGTTCTATTTTCATGATGGGCATGATAAAATTTACCTAACTTGCCAGTTGCAAGAATGAGAGAGGGCATGTAGGGAACATCACAAGCAGTAACAGCAAACAGGAAATGGTAGCTATTAGTAATATTGTTATGACTATGGATTCATCCCACAGATCATTTGCAAGTCCTCTTCTGTCATTTCTATGAACAAAGATATAAAGACATGATCAGTGATTATCAATGTATTGTCCTTACTCGTTTAAGGAACATGAAACATTAACTGATTTAAAAAATGGAAATCCTTTCTCTGATGCTTATGAATAAAGCATGTGTAATTGCTTCCACTTTAAACTTCAGGTAAGATCAAGACTGTTACTAGTAATATTCTAAGTATCGAAGTAAAAACTAATACAAGTAGTATGTTAAACTGTCCTGGGAATTCTAACTCAGTTTTCTGTTAAGAGGCCTGCTTTGACAGTGTTACAAAATGCCTCTTATAATACAGACATGTAAATTGTTGGAATTCTTGCAAATTTCAAGAATTGTGGTTTGTTATCAATGTATCAATAGCATCATCTTTAATGGATCCTGTCTTTCGATTTTGGCATTTCTTGATTTTTTTAAAAATGTAAGTCATTGTTAATTTATTTTTCTTTATTTATTATATTTATGGTAAGCCCTTCAGGGCCCAGTGATAAATATTTACGTATCCGGGCTTTTTGCTTTCAATAATCAGATTTTTTAACAGGCAGGTTCTAGAGCTCAGTTATGAATCATCGTTACTGTTTGTCTCAGAAACTGACCTTGGGGAAAGGTTTGTGTTAAAGTGTTTTATTAAGATGTATTCCCAGAAAAAAACAAACAAACAAACATAGGGGACTGAGGAGTGGTACCGTGATGAGAAGGAGGTAATACACTTTTTAACACACCTTTCCACACAGCAACAAAGATCTAATTTTTTTTCATCATCTCATTGAGTCCACAGGCAGTACCTGTTATTTTAGCTCTGAAAATAGTTAGTAGCTTAAGTCACACAGTAGATTCCCCCAGATAACCGGAAGAGTAGTTTTCAATGGCTTTTTTCTGATTTCCTCTGTGCCCAAAGCAAGAAACAGCATAAGGATTATGCACAAGTGAATGAGACAAAAAACACAAGACCAGGAAGGTTTCTAAAATGCATATGCAACAGCATAAACACATTAGCTTGTCTTTTAAACAACTGTCAGACTCCCCAACTTCCCCTGCCTTCTTTTTTGCCTTTCAAAACCTGTGCAATCCATTGATAAATGCAATGATTTTAATCTTGGTTGTTTGTGTAGATGGTGTCACTGGCCTGGTTCCAATCTAGATAATTATGTCTGCTCTTCCTCCAGGCCCCTGTTGCTTCTGTTCTGAGTGGCATTCTTCTTCCCTTTTAAATCAACTACTCCTGGGCACCACTGTGGGATGGGAAAGAGCTGCAGGGAGCTGCCCCAGAGATAGGTGTGAATCAGTAGTGGGTGTGCCTGTACTGGCACAATTGGTCTATTGACTTGTTCAATATGTAGAGCATTTGGCATCTTGCAGGAAGAAAGGCCTAGAGAAGAGAAGATCTTATGATTACTCCTATACCCTCAGCAGATGCAAAGCATTGCTCTTATTAGGATGGAGATAACACCAATGATTAAGAAGTGGTAGACCTTTGCGGAGAGGGTGATTTGTGTAATGGAGTTTCTCTGTCTCAAGTGTTCATTGAGAACCTATGATGAAATCAGCCTTACAGTTAGGTTGCCCAAAGGTATCCTACTTCTGTGCAGTATTAAGGATTTCTAAGTTAAGCAAGATGGGCATTGAAATCCCAACCAGGTATCCCCAACAATTTAATTGAAAGAAAATGTGTTATTAGCACAAAATCAGAACCATCTTGGTTTTTGTGAAGAAAACTTCATTGTGAGTAGAAATTAAGAGATCACACAAAATTATTTCAGAGATAAGTCATCCCAATTGGTCTCCTCCATCAACAGTTGTTCTTTGGGCAAATCCTTTACTTTCCAAGTAATTCAATGTCTCATTTTCTTTCTTTCCTTTTTTAAGATTTTATTTGTTCATTTGACAGAGGGAGAGAGCAAGCACAAGCAGGGGGAGTGGCAGAGGGAGAGGGAGAAGCAGGCTCCCCACTGAACAAGGAGCCCAAAGTGGGCCTCAATCCCAGGCTCCTTGCTTAAATTTACTTCTAACAATGCAAATCACTGCAGAAGAAGAAAATATAGTCCCTTTTCTATTTTAGCAAGGGAAATGGTGGGAAAAGAACTTCAGGAGCGCACTTATATTTATTGTGGTTTCAGAATTTGTATATCTCTTCAGACATTCCCTGCTTGTTATAGCCTTCCAGTCATCCTAAGGAAACCTGGAGAAGGCAGAAGCCATGTTGCTCACAGACCTTAGGAATTGTCATGCCCTCTTGAACGCCTTAGTGCTACAGGAGCAAGGCTGTGATGTCCCTACCAAGATCAATAGTGTAACCAGTTCTCCAAACCCAAGAGCGTTTCTGCTTTGTGTTTATCTTTCCAGTCACCGCACAATTTGCCCCTCTTCCCCTACAATAGGACCAATAGCCCATAACAAATAACTGGGGCTGCTCATGGGACAAGTGTCCATGATTCCTTGGAGTTCCATCTCATGTCCTTTTCTTCTGAGATAACAATCCTGTTGGAGGCATCAGGGTGTCGCCACCTCTGGGTACCCACATTTCACAAAACCTTTGGTCAAGAAAGGTGAGGTACAGAATTTTTTTTTTTTTTTTTTTTTTTTTTTTGCTTATCCATTGCTCACTTCCAAGACAAAATGCCTCCAGGAGATTCTTCTCCTAAAAGAAGGTAGACATGATGTTGGAAAAGGTCTTGAGCCAAGAAAGCCAAAGGGAGCCAAAAAAAGGCCAGAAGCAGATTTTCAGAAACTTGCCTTCCTTAATTGGGTTATAATGTAGAACACCATAATTATAGTTGAGGATCAAGACTTACCCACAGTTATTTCTAAATTGTGAACGAGGAAATCAGTACTCGTAAAAGTTAAGGAACTTGCTCAAGTTCACCCAGCTGGCAAGTATTGGCATCAGGACAAAGCCCAGAACTTTCTGACTCCAAATGCCATGCTCTGCCCAGATTCCATGCTGTAAATAACTTTATTATAAAATGTGCTTTGCTGATGCAGATTGCATTCTATTAGAAGCCAAAACGGATAAGATGGTTTATCACATGAAATCACAAAGTATTTCAGAAGTCACTCTGGACTACCCAACTGCCCATTGCCTTATATATAGTATGGCGGAGAGAGGAAATCCCTCCTCCACTGTTCCCTGTCTCTGTGTTTGCCATTGTCTTCTCCTAATTTCTAAAATATACTCACATTATCTTTAATTTTTTCATTTTAACCATAATATTTTATTAGTATTTTTTTAAAGATTTTTATTTATTTATTTGACAGGCAGAGGTTACAAGTAGGCAGAGAAGCAGGCAGAGAGAGAGGAGGAAGCAGGCTCCCTGCTGAGCAGAGAGCCCGATGCGGGGCTCCATCCCAGGACCCTGGGATCATGACCTGAGCCGAAGGCGGAGGCTTTAACCCACTGAGCCACCCAGGTGCCCCTTTATTAGTATTTTATTTTTATTTATTTATTTTTTATTTTTTATAAACATATATTTTTATCCCCAGGGGTACAGGTCTGTACCAGGTTTACACACTTCACAGCACTCACCATAGCACATACCCTCCCCAATGTCCATAACCCCACCCCCCTTCTCCCAACCCCCCTCCCCCCAGCAACTCTGTTTGTTTTGTGAGATTAAGAGTCACTTATGGTTTGTCTCCCTCCCAATCCCATCTTGTTTCCTTTATTCTCCCAAACATTTAAAGAAGAACTAATTCCTATTCTCCTGAAACTGTTCCAAAAAATAGAAATGGAAGGAAAACTTCCAAACTCATTTTATGAGGCCAGCATCACCTCGATCCCTTTATTAGTATTTTAAAAGAGATTTAGTTCCCCTCTCCTTTTCTTTGTCTGTAAATACATGCAAAGTATTCTTTCTCTATCTCTGTAGGCTTCGGGGAACCATGTTGAGCCAATATGCATGATCATGTTAGATATTTAAAGGCAGAATTGGGGTCATGCTTATCTTCAGGCAATCAAATTTTTGTCATTATAAGATAAAGGGCTTCATGTCTACATCTCTAGGCCAACCCTCATACTTTCATAGAGGGGGAAACAAAGGCCCATGATGTTAGTGATTTGCTCCAAGTGCCAGTGATAATTAGTTAAAACCAGACCCAAGACTCTCAGTTTTGAATCTTCAATTCTGGTTATTTAATGATTAACAAATTCTCTGTATAACACGATCCTAATTTATTCTTTGTTGAAACTATATGTACAAAGCCAAGGTTAAGCCGGTAAATCCACTATACCACAGCATTTCGAGGTTAAGAATAGTGTCTGACTTCTCTTCAATCCCCCTAATTTACCTTAGTGCCTGGCACAGAGCAAATATTTAAAAATACGTATGTTGGCAACCAAACAGGTTTTTAAATAAAGCGTCTTCTTTAAATATTTAAAAAACCAGAGTAGGCTTTTCTTAGGATGTCTTTTTAAAAATCTTTTCCTCAAAAAATAAAAATAAAAAATAAAAATCTTTTCCTTTAGGAATTTATGTTATAAATGCTTAATCAAAATAAAATGATCTCACCTTAAATTAAAACACTGCATTTCAGATTCAGCTACACTAAATATTAACAAGAAGTTTATTTACAGATATTTAGTGATGATAAAAACCTTCAGAAAACTTTGCTCAGAATCTTTATCTATGGCTCAATCTGTGATTTTTCCAGTGTTAAAAGGAGCCCAAGTTGATTCTAAAATCAAAGAACAGACAGAAGTTCAAGTGGGTTGTAATCTTGGCAAAAACATGTTCTACCAAGGGAAAAAAAAAAAGAATTCAGCCTCCAAATCTGTTACTGTGCATGCGTCTTCTGGTTTTCCTTTCGTGTGAGCAGAGTCCAGGAAAAAAAATCATAGCATCACATAAAGCAATCGAGGATATTTCATGCAGCTAAAGATATGAAAATTGCTTGTTTGACATGAGACCAACTGCATGACTCCTTTTGAAAGGGCGATTTGCAAATAGGCTACCTTATGACCACAATTAACATTTTAAGTTTGGGTGATAACCTTATGTTCTGAGAACTGCCATTAGTAACATTTTATTTATTTATTTATTTTTATATTATAATTTTTTTATGATGTGATGTTCATCACCATACAGTACATCATTAGTTTTTGATGCAGTGTTCCAAGATTCATTGTTCGTGTACAACACTCAGTGCTCTAGCAATCCATGCCCTCCTTATTACTGATCACTGATCTCACCCATCCACCCACCCCCTGCCCTTCTGAAACCCTCAGTTTGTTTCTCAGAGCCCATAGTCTCTCTTGGTTCCTCTCCCACTCCGATTTCTGCCCTTCATTTAATTGTCCTCCATGCCATTAGTAACATTTTAAATTGCGGTCACCAAACTGGTGCTACTAGATAGAAATAAGTTTTCCTAATACATTTCTTGTTTCTATTTTACTATTTACCGATCTGTGGTTGACCTTTCCGTTTGTTATCATGCTTCCCTTTGCTATCATGAATATTGCAAAGAACAGCTTTATTTGAGTTCCCTCCTGTAGTGATTTCTCAGGATTTCTCTTCTGAATAGTTTTTAGCACTTGAATCCAGTTTTCCCATGTCAATGAAATCATGCTCTACTGGAGCAGCCAGTGCTGTTGGGGCCCCAGATAAAAGGGCTTAGTTTTAAATGTGCTCCCGAACTCTTGTTATAAGACAGCTTATTCTTTGTAAGGGCCACTAACATCCTCAAAGTTCATTTTCAGAACATCGAACTGAGCTTCGGAGAGGAGAAGCATGGTTCTATTCGCCATGTATCGCCTGCATCTAGTACACTAACACACAGTATGCCCTCATTAGGTAAATATTTGTGGAATGAATGAACAAATAGGGCAAGCTTCTTCTAGAAGATAGCTAATCATCAGTTTTACGATGATTTTTATTGCTTAAAAGCCATATTTTGTGAATTGTGTGTTTCTAAAAAACATAGCTTTGGAAAAATATCCTGGGATATTTTTCATTGCTATCAAAATAAATAAAAAGGCAGTATTAGAATTTTTGTTTAGCATCTACTCTATCCTTAATCTATGGCTCTTCCACTGGACAAGCTCATCAAAGCCTGGGTTGCATCTTTCAATTCTTCTCACTGTTCATCCAGTACCTGGCACAAAGCAGCCATTCAGTAAGTGGTTGTTGTTAAATGAATGAGAATATGTATGAAATAATTTTATCAGAATTTAAAATGACTTGGGAGTAATAAAAAAGAACATGAGTATTGCAAAACAGAAAAGAAAAAGCTGACATGGAAGATATTCTTTAGAGAATCATCAACATAAACAGGACAAATAGAAGAGAGTAGGTAGATATAACAGATATGGAAGACAATGCCCAATTCTCTGTTCATCTTTTCTCCAAACTTGAGTGAGCTGAGGTCTCTAAAGACCCAAACTGTGTTTTTCTTAAAAAGCAGATTACTCAGGATTAAAGGAAAGAATACAATACTCTGTCAAAGTTAATCATGGCAAGGAATTTTTAGTTGTCTGATTGATTGTATTGTGTCTATCATTCAGGTAAGAAAGAGAAAGTATATTCAAAGGTTTTGACTGAAAAAGTTTGAAAAGGAACTATTTGCCAAGGTGGGCTGGATTCAAGGGGCCACGAAGAGATGGGGAAGCACTCCAAGGCTAATAAGAGTAGAAGGCCTTGTCTGAAAAGACAAAGGGAAAGAATCATGCTGCTGGAGCCAGGTAAAAGTGCAAGGCTGAAAAGAGAACACACATGTGCACACACAAAGAGAGAACACCTCATCAAGACTCTTACTGTAAAGGAATGCAGCCACTTTCAAAAAACACCCTGAAGGAAGTGGGTGAATAAATGTGCCATGTTCTTTCTCCTGCCCTTCTACCTCCTACTTCTATTGGCACCTCCCAAGGACTGAACACAAGTGCAATCTTGGAGCACAGATGGGACAGAGAATGACCAGAGTGAGGCAGTGGAGGCAAGGAAAAGCAAATGGAAAGCAACCAGCACACATCTGGCTTCCCTAAGAGTCCCCCTTTGTCCCTGATGCAGCCATGAGTCCCACATATGTCCCCTAGACTGCATCTAGATAAAAATCATAAGCTGACTCTTGAAGAAAATCTTACTTCTCCAGCTTGGTGAATCAAAATTTTTTCCCTTTTCTTAATCCTGGATTATTACTTTTGATGAAGTAAGCTACCACATGAAAGGACTACCTCCTCCTACTGTCTGAGGATTTGACATAATCACCTGCATATCAGGTTAACTCAAGCAACAATAATGTTTGCTCCCAGAGTGCTTCACAAGGAGGAAAAAAAAGATACAAAAAAAATCATTGGGACTGCTTGTCTCTAGGCCTGTGGTAGTCGAATCAGTACAGAAACTAAAAATTCCAAAGAACCTGGTATTACAAAATTTGCAATCCACCCATTGTCTCAAATGGTGATGGGGACATCGTTCATTTCACCCTGGAAACTTCTAATTTTTTCTTTTCAAATATAAGATAAGCACTGGATCTAAATTTAAATGTGTCATTACATTCTCCCAAGACAGTGAATGCAGGGTTGCTATTAAAAAAACTGGATCTGTGCTCCTCTTTTTTGACTCAGGAACATCTAATAAGTAAGGATCTATGTACACAAAGAAGATATGTGTATTGAAATATTGCAATTTTTATAGATTTTTATAGATTCATAGAATCTTTATAGATTCATAGAAATGTTCTGTTTTAGAAATATTTAATTGAATTAGACTTCTAACTTGTTTCATTCCAAAATTCTGCATGACCAAACCCTTAATTACTTTATGCCACTTAGCTCCAGGCACACTGGCTTCTTTTCTCCTGTGGGTAAGAACATAGCTTGTGGGAAGGAGGGAGCAGAGAGAAACATCACAAGTCACTCTCTGTGAATATATTACTCTAAAGTGTCCTTTTCAACAGTTGTTAAGGTAATTTGTTGATATGACAGTTTTTAAGAAAATGGTATTGAAATGATGCCAGAGGAAGCAGTGTGAATTAGGCATTAAAAATACCAAGGTCAGACAGTGGGACCAATAGAGAGGTTTTCATGCTCACTTACTTCTCAACAAACAACCTCTTATTAGATGCCCAGAGATAATGGGGGCACAGTTTAAAGTGGAAATTTTGTAGCTTAAGAATTCTATACCCTTCAGAGTTGTCATATTTTTAGTAAAGCCTCATTTCAGATTAGCAAAGTCTCAGGAATCATAAATCATATAAGCATAATGCAAATACCATGAAAAATCTTGAAAGAGAAGAAACATGAATAAAAGAATTCAACAATAATATCCTGGATCTAAAATCCTAGATCATATCTGAAAGCTGAATGTATAAGAGAAAAAGCTGAATATAGAAGAGAATAAAATTGTCAGCAAATACTGATTAACTGGGGAGTCAATAGATACTGCTTAATTCTTGATGTTGATAATTGCAGTTTGAAATGCTTGGATTTTTTTAAGTTTTCACCAATTAAGTTTAAAAACACTCTACATGCCTTGTGAATTACCAGAGGGGAAAAGCAATCATTGAAAATATAGTCCACATGGCAAAAGAATAAACATGAAAAATTAATTATATTAATAATACTACCAAATATTGAGGCCAAATAGCCACATTTTGAACATTTGGATAATAAAGAACTATGCTAAATATTTTAAATTACCTCCTTTAATCCTCATTTAAGTCTCTGAGATAGCTGTTTATGGTGCAGTTCAAAATCAGGTCTATTTAAATGTGAAGTTTGGGGTTTATTAATACAACAGTAAGATAGCAAATATAGATTATAACGTGTGTCCCAATTTTCATTGATTTATATTAGCCATTGGTAATGTTGAACTGATAAATATTCTGAGGCTGGATTCCAGCTCAGCAGAAAAGACTGTTATGGACTATTAGTGATGCTTATTTTCAGATATGCGTCAAGTGTGCCACATATTAGCTACATCAATCCCAGTTCTAAAAATAGAAAACATAAAATTACAAGCAGTAAGACCCAGTACATTCTTATGAAAATAGCTATAGATGGAATAAATGCCCCTAACAAAGGAAAAGACTCAAAGGTCCTTTAAAAAATGTTATCCGCATTTATGGGGAGATTAGGTGGCTCAGTTGGTTGAGTGACTCTTGATCTTAGATCAGGTCTTGACCGAAGCATGGTGAGTTCAAGCCCCATGTTGGCCTCCACACTGGGTGTGGAACTTACTTAAAATATATAAAATAAAAAATATATATATAAAATAAAATAAATAAATTTTGTAAAACTGTTAGCCACATTTAAAATAAGGAATCACAGAAAAACTAAAGGAAAAATGAATGGGCAGAAATATATCAAAAAAGCATGCCAGTGCGAAAAAGAAAAAGAAAAGGAAAACAAGGAGCACCTGGGTGGCTCAGTGGGTTAAGTCTCTGCCTTCAGCTCAGGTCAAGATCTCAAGGTCCTGGGATTTAGCCCTGTATCGGGCTCTCTGCTCAGCAGGGAGCCTGCTTTCCCCCTCTCTCTGCCTGACTCTCTGCCTACTTATGATCTCTCTCTCTCTCTCTCTGTCAAATAAATAAATAAAATCTTTTAAAAGAAAAAGAAAAGGAAAAGAAGAATGATAGCACTACCATTAGATAGAATGGAATTTTTACAAAAATCTAGGAAATAAGGCCAAAGCTATCTTAAGAGGCATAGACATAGTCTTTTCTCTTTTTAGAGACCTCAGAATGAAAATAAATAAATCATTTGACTGAGGGCATTGGAAAATAAATAAGAAAAAGAAATACCACTAATCCAAGAAGTAGGAATCCTGAAATATCAGTACTTATTGTCGAAATTAAAAGTTGTCAAAGAATTTCATCTTTTAAAATGTACCATGGTTAGTGGTTTTAACGCTGAGCTCTTTTACAAGTTTAAGGAAGTAATACTACATCAGTTCTCCATGCTGCTTGAGGACATAGAAACAAAGACAGAAGCCTGTCCAGTTATGTTCTACACAGCAATCCAGTCATGACACCACAGTCCAAAACAGAAATGCACATGCTTGCAAACACACACATGTGCACACACACATTATAAAGAACTTTTGATAAAGAAAAACTCACATATGTATGCAAAAAAGCAAATTATAAATTGTGTATTATTTTTATTTTACAAAATACACACATACATTTGCACAAAGAAACTGGGCTGGATTGAAAGATCTATAGACACAGTCTTGTTATTTTCCTTCATCCTTAGATGATAAGTGATTTTTATTTTCTTATTGACATTTTTTCATTTTCCAAATTTTCTTCACCACCACATACTATATATGATCCTAAAAAACAACTAACGGTATTAAGCCAAAAGAAGCAGTTTACAGAAGCAACTTCTTTTCTTCTTCTTTTTCTCTTTTGTAATGATGAAGGAGGGTAATTCTCACTAAAGAACAGAGGACAGGGCACCTGGGTGCCTCAGTTGGTTAAGCAACAGCCTTCAGCTCAGGTCATGACCCTGGAGTCCCAGGACCCAGTTCTGCATCAGGCTCTGTGCTCAGCAGGGAGTCAGCTTCTCCCTCTGACCCTCCACTTCTCCTGCTCTCTCTCTCAAATAAATAAAATCTTAAAAAAAAAAAAAAAAAGAACAGAGGACAAACTGCTAAACCAGGAGCAATACACAAACAGAGGGAGAGAGAAAAGAAGGAGGAAGGAAAGGGAAAAAAGAAAAAGAAAAAAAAAAGAGAGAGAGAGAAGGGGTGGGGGAGGAAGGAAGGAAGAATCCCCAGATAATAAGAAAGAAATTAAAACAAAAATGTCAGCAGGGCACTTGTGGAAATTATGAAAACCTTATGTAGAAATTTTTGTAGGATAGGAACTCCTCCGCCCAAGTATGCTTGGCATAGAAGGAAGAATTAAATTGCTTCAGGAATATTTGCCACAGTCACGAATGTTCTCAACCATTCTTCAGTTCTAGGATCAGAGTCAAGATAAATGTAAGCTCTGTGAGAGTGGGTATCTTTGTTGACATTATGCTGGAATTTCTAGAACCGCGTAGGACCCCACAGGCGCCCAGTAACATTTGTGAAATGTGGAAAACAATAAAATGGAGGTTTGCAGTAAACCAATCCCAGGCTGTGTGGTGTGGCCTATTCTCTTCAGAGTATTAGCAGAGGCTTGGCCCACAGCAAGAACGGGTGGCAAGGCCCCAGATGACACAAACAGATTTCAGAATGAAGATCAAAATAATCTTGAGGCCATAGAAATGTAGTCTCGACTGAGCTAGATTCAATTTCACAAGAGAACAAAATAGAGACTGAGCTTAGTGTATAATCCAACACTGGGCGCTCAGCTTCTGACTAGGCAAAGGGCAGTCCTCTGTTCCATGTTGGTCAGACCCTATCCTAACTCCTAAATCTAGTTCTGAGTGCTGGATTTTATGGCAAACATGACTAGATAGATAAGCACTTAACTGAAAAGCCCAAGACACAATAACTTGAAAACTGCCCTGTGAGGGTTGATTTAAAGGCTCTGGGGAGATTTAAGCTGAGGAAGAAAGGCCTGCAGAGTACAAGCGATCTGTCTTGAGGAAAAAGGGTTAAACATGTTCTGTATTACTCCTTGGATCAAACTATGACCGGTGAATGGAAAAATCAATTGTAGATTCAGCTCAATATAAAGAAGCATTTCGTAAAAAGTATGATATGTTCTGACCAGAGAGAAGTAGGTCTCTGTACCACAAATGTATAATCACTAGCTAGATGGCCACCTGTAAGGAATGTTCTGGAAGGGATTCCTACTTTGGATGATCGTTGGTACCATCCTAACTTCCAATCTGGAGGACGGACTGTGGCCCATAGAGAACTTTGTTTGTTCTACCAAACATTTAAATTAAATTTAAATTAACATTTAAATTAAACATTTAAAATTACTTTTTAAAATGCCTTCAGGGGAACACACCCTCTGGCATCCAGGCAGTCCACACCGTCCCTATTGTCTTGCATCCTAGCTGCTTAACAAGCTTTATGCCACCTGCCCTGTTTGAGTTTGCATAATCTATAATGTCCAGTCCAGTTCCAAGATAACTTGTTCTGTGACTCAACTTCACCAGCACTGTCACAGAATTTTCTACCACTGGGGGAACAGAAGAGAGGGGACCATGGCAGAGAAATCCGTGAAACAGCATAGATCAGTGTAGACAGTGAGCCCCAGGCTAAGGCTGGACTATTTCTTTTGCTCTACACAGCTCCAGCTTATGGTGCACCCCCAAAGACGTCTTGTCCTTTTCTCCCTCCCTCATTTATGTTTTGATTCCATAGACTTTCTATTTCCTGAGCCTCTGGGAACTCAAACTACACTAACCTTAAAACTCTCTACTTAGGATTCAAAAGTCTTTATTATCAACTCAGCTCAAGTAAGCAAGCAGCTCAGGAACGGCAACTTACAGCCATTCCGGGGACTCTGGGCAGGGTCCGGGCTCCTCAGTCCTGTGGTTGGTGTAATGCTGCCACCTGCTGATTATTTGGACAAAGTGCCTGAGGCATCGGTCTCCTCGCGGGCGGAAAGGTTGCAAATTTAGGCAGCAAAGGGGTCCAGCCCAGGCGGGGTCCACCTAACTGGGAGGGTAAAATCTGACTCTGGGAAGACAGGCCTGTGCTGGAAAAGGTCATTTCTAACAAATACTGATAGGAATAATAGTACACAAGAATGATATTTAACAATGATATTCATCGTGATTGAGTTCTAATTGATAATATTAAGATGTTCTGCAGCAAAAATTTATATACGTGATTAGATCATCTTTTCCTGTGCCTGAAGTGTTCATATATCTAGTATATCTTATTAGATAGTATCCTCGCTGCAGCCCCTCAAGTGACCCATCCTCCCCGCATTTATTCTTTTCCGCGTGAGGAAACACTCCACGCGGACTTAAGTGGCATGCCCAAAATCACACCGCTAGTCAGCAGCAGAGTCAGACTCTGAATCCAGTAGATCTGGTTCCAGATTTTCTAAATGACTCAGTTAAGGGTCCGGCTTGGATCTCAGTAGCCTACCCTGCAGAGAAGCCCCCGCCCGCCTGGAAGTATGGGATTGGCAGAGTAAGGGAGCCAGCTGTTTCGAGGGACATGACAAACCCATAAGGGGATTGGTGGTGGTTTGGAGCAGGATCCCTCCAGTAGTGGGGGGTTTGAATAATTAGATTCAGCTAGGACAAAAGGACTGGTAGGTAGAGGTGATGTGGGAAGTCAAGGCCCTAATCTAGGGAAGTAAGGAAGAACTGTAGCTCCTTGAGTATATTAAAAGCCTGTGGAAAATCCCATTGATGAGGCTTCTAAAATTCTCCCAGTCTTAGTTAGCCTAGAAGGTTTCAGGCACTGGGCTGGGTTGGCAGGTAGGCACTGGTGCTACTTCCGTTGCTCTTAGCTAGATGCCTTACTGCCTTCCCTTAAGTCATGCCTCTCCGTGTGAGGACATGGGCAGGACAAGCAAAGCACATTTGCATTAGTCTGTTTGTTTAATCTATTGTAGCCATCCTGAGCGAGGAAGTGTCTCATCCTTCGTATCATTTAACTGCCACAACCTAAGAGAATATTTAGGACACTCAAACCCATTTTTGAGGAGTTTTTCCATCTAGTTGCTGAAAGGGTGGTTTATAGGCGGGGAAGGATTTTTAGTTCTCTGAAGAAACTAAACCATCTGTAAATTGGCCCACACTTTGCTTGGTAACGCTCTCTAAATGATTCAGATGCATGTATTTGACTTCTAAAATACAAGATAATCAAGCCTCTAGTCCTGGGCGAACTATGCCCAATCCCACCACTTGATCTCACCATCACAGAAAGGCTCTCAAAATCTGATTGTTTCACAAATTCACTTCAATGAGTTTTGGAGGTTATTTTTGTTATTTGTTCTTGTTCGTTGTGCTTTACACTAGTGCCATTAACTGATGGCAACAGTTATAATTTAAACACATCCTTCCTAGAGGAAATCACTCTTTCTATCTTTTAGGGACCCTTTACTTTGGTGGTGGTTTATTTTCATTTGGACCAGATTGGCATGGACCAACCAGCACGTGGAGGAATGAACTCTGACATAGAGTTCTGTTCTGGTGCTCGAATGTATAATTTCATCTTAAGGTTGTAAGAAGGGGGGAGGGGCGCCCGGGTGGCTCAGTGGGTTAAAACCTCTGCCTTCAGCTCAGGTCATGATCCAGGGGTCCTAGGATCTAGCCCCGCATGGGGTTCTCTGCTCAGCAGGGAGCCTGCTTTCTCCTCTCTCTCTCTGCCTGTCTCTCTGCCTACTCTTGATCTCTGTCTGTTAAATAAATTAAAAAAAAAGGTTGTAAGAAGGGTAAGAGTGACCATTTTAGATGAAGCTTATATTAGAATAATTGCTTAGGGATCATCTTGAAAGTGTAAAAGATAATGACATACTGGGAGTCCTTCACAGCTTACCGTGCAAATCTTGCACCAAAACATATAGATAGAAGAGGTTTCAAAGCTGTTTTGTCCATCCTTCTGCAAGTTTCAACCCTGCTGCTGAATATCTCTGGGCCCCCTGACACTTATATGGTTGGGGATGGAGAGTGCGGGGTACAGTCAGTCCCATCTTGCTCCCTCCTGTTCCGTGGTCTGTCTACGGCAAACAGGCTTTGGGGGCCAAGTAGAAAAGCTGCCGTGGGTCACCAGCACAGAAACTGAGATGGGAGGTTGTGTGGAAAACTCATGAGGAGGAGCTGCCCACTTGGTGAGGCTGTTCAGTGGAGGGGTTCCAAAGGAAGTGGCCAGAGCCCTTCGTAGAGTACCAAAAAAATATTGTATATTCTGCTCTGGCCATTTCAAAGGTTTCTGCCATAATCACCACTGATTTCATATCCATAGATGTTATAAGAAGAAAAATAGGTGATTTTTTTCTAACTTTAAAGGGAGCTGGAAGAGTTTTATAACTCATTATAACAAGAGCCGTGAAGTCTTAAATATTACATCATATTGTGTAAATATTACACAAGTAAACGTCCTATAATAAATACACAATGGGTATACACTATTTCCTTTGACAACAAGTAAACAAATATTCTATTAGCCAGGCTAAAGCCTCTATAAAGATTGTACATCATAGTCAAAGGAAAACCTCACAGGGAGTTACTTCCACACAAACTACTCAATTTTATAACAGGTGTTTTCTTTGGGGGGGGGGGGGTTTTTCCTTTTATGCTTCTAAGTCTTTGCTATAAACCTCACACTACAGTATTATTATTTTTTGTTTAAATAGTCTGTTGTTATTTTAAAAGATTTAGAGAATTTTTTTAAAAATCTCTAAAAAATGTATCCACACTCAGGGCATGTGGATGGCTTGGTCAGTTAAGCACCCAACTCTTGATATCAGCTCAGGTTATGATCTCGAGGTCCTGGGATCCAACCCTGCATCGGCTCTGCACTCAGCAGTGAGCCTGCTGGAGATTCTTTCTCTCTCTCTCTCCCTCTGCCCATACCCCCTGTGCAAGCTCTCTTTCTCTCTAAGTAAATAAATATCAAAAAACAAAAACAGCAACTTACCCAGGGGTGCTGGGGTGGCTGTCATTAAGCGTCTGCCCTCGGCTCAGGTCATGATCCCGGGGTCCTGGATCAAACCCCTCAATGGGCTCTCTGCTTGGCGGGAAGCCTGCTTCTCCCTCCCCCACTCCCCCTGCTTGTGTTCCCTCTCTCGCTGTGTCTCTCTCTATCAAAAAAATAAATAAAATCTTTAAATAAACAAACAAACTTACAGACACTTTTTTTCTTTCGGTACTTTAAAGATGTCATCCCACTGTCTTCTCTCTGGGATCATTTCCAGTGAGAAACTCACTGCTTTCCTTGACTTTGTTTCCCTTATGTATAATGTGTCTTTTTGTCTCTGGCTGATTTTAAGATGTTTCTTTATCATTGGTGTTTGGACAGTTTTATTCTGATGTGCCTTGGTATAGTTTCCTTCATATTTTTTGTGCTTGGGGTTTGCCGAACATCTTGAAACAAACTTTTCTTCGAAACATTTCTTCCAGTGTCTCCCATTCTCTTTGGGACATTCCAGGGACCTATATATTCAGCTATGTGACGTGTCCCACAGCTCACTGATGTTCTTTTTATTTACTTATTTATTTTTTCCTTGAATCTCTGTTTCTGATTTGGAGTAGTTTCTACTGTTATGTCTTCAATTTCACTATTTTTTCTTCTACAATTTCTAAAATGCTATTAATCCTATCCAGTATAAATTTTGCCTGAGACATCGTGTTTTCATCTCTAGAATTTCAATTTGAGTATTTTTTATATCTAGCAGTCTCCCCTTAACATAGTTAATCTCTCTTCTAGCTTCTTAAACATATGGACTATAGTCATAATAATTGCTTTAAAGTCCTTTCTTGTGAATTCTAACATTGTCAGTTCTAGATTGGTTTCAGTTGACTGGGTTTTTTTCCCTCACTATGGGTCATATTTTTTTTGCTTCTTTACATGCCTGGTATTTTTTGTTAGATGCCAGATATTATAGATTTTACCTTGTGGAGGCTAGATATTACTTTATTTCTATAAATGCGCTTGAGCTTAGGTCTGGGACACAGTTGAGTTATTTGGTCCTTTCAAGTCTTTTCAAGTCTCACTTTTAAGATATGTGGTGTGGGGGAAATGCTCATTCTAGGCCTAATTATTCCTCAATCCTAAAGCAAGACCCCTATGAGTACTCTGCCCCACCAGTGCTCTGGGAATTGTGAGGTTTTGGAGTCTGGCTGATAGAAGCATGCACTATTCCCAGCCTGGGGACTCCTAGGCACTGTGTCTTCTAAGCCTCTCCAGTGATTCTTTCCCCAGCCTGTGGTGTTTCTTCACACACATGAGCAGTTCAGCCCCCAGCTAAATACTCAGGAGGGTTTCTGTGAGTTCTCTCTGTGAAGATCTCTCCTCTCTCCCACTCTTCCCTGAAACTCTAGCTGGCTCAGTCATTCCAGACTCTTCAACTCAGAGTATCTGCCAGGTTCTGCCTGGGTCGGCCCTCCCTCGCTACACCACAGCCTATAAACTATCTCAAGGCAGGAAGCTGGGTGATTATACGGCTCGCATTATTTACTCCTACATCTCAGGGACACCCATTTTTAATTGCCTGATGCCCATATTCTTCAAACTGTTTTTCACACACTTTGTCCAGTTTCTTAGTTGTTTCAGGTGGGAGGAAAATCTAGTTCTTATTACTTCAGCTTGCCAGAAGCAGAAGTCTTCTTTAGGTCAATGACCAGTCAATATTTTCCATATTTTACCCTTATCTATACAGTAAGAGAGGTAATAACAAGATCCAAAGACATTGTTTTTTCAAATTTCTTCCATGTGTCTAGGATTCAGCTGTTGAAATTTATATCCTTTGATTTTTATTTGATACAGAGAGAGAAATGATGAGAGAGATATAGCAAGGGGGAAAGAGAGAGGTTGGGGAGTTGCAGCCAGAAGGAGAGGGAGAAGCAGACTCCCCACTGAGCAGGGAGCCTGATGCAGGACTCAATCCCAAGACCCTGAGATCATGACCTGAGCCGAAAACAGACGCTTAACTGACTGAGCCAACCACGTGCCCCAAGGGTCCTCTTTCTACTTCTTGTAGAAGAAGGGCTATACTCCAATTACCCTCCTCCCAGGCGACTTCCTCTTCTAGCCCATAAAGTATTTCTCATTAGGTAAGAGAAAAAAATCTTCCAATTTAATCTTTAGCAGGTTCATCCTCTAGTAGCCACCCATATCCCCCACCCCTGCTAATATAACATAATATCTATGGTAAAAGTTCAGATAGATTTAGAATTTCCAGATGCTCATATTTACAGAATTGTTACCTGCCCTCACTTCATGTAGTTCTTTCTTTGCTCCTTCTAGCCTTTTGCAATGACAGGAGAAGCAGTCTAAAACATGAACATGGCCTTATAGTCATATAGAGTGCAGATGAAGCTAGTAAGGTTCTTATCTAACATTTAGTTAAAAAAAAAAAGAAGAATATATATGTCTTAGACAGAGCTGCTGTAACAGAATACTATGGACACGGTGGCTTATGAACAATAGGAATTTATTTTTCACAGTTCTAGAGGCTAGAAGTTCAAGGACAAGGTGCTGGCAGTTTCAGTGTCTCATGAGAACCCACTTCCTTGTCCACAGATGGTCATCTTCTCACTGTGTTCTTACATGGTAGAAGGGGCAAGGGAGTTCTCCTCTCTGGGGTCTTCTTTTAAGGTATTTTACAAAGTAGTAACCCCACTAATGAGAGTTCTGCTCTCCTTATCTGTCACTCCCTGAAGGCCCCGCCTCCTAATACCATTACCATGGGAGTTAGGATTTCAATGTATGATTGGGGGTAGGGGGTTGCATAATATTCAGTTCATTGCAAAATATATACAGAGATATATACATTTTGTTTTTATTGTGTTGTCAGCATGGCATTTAAGGGCTATGCATTTCCTTCTGGATTTTCTTCCCCTTATTAAAGATGCATCTGCAACCATTTGCTATTTTGTCTTAAGAGATGGTCATCCTTTCTCTTTTATTTTGTGTCTTACTCCTTGTATCAGGAAACCAGTGACCCAGTTTTACCTGGACCCTCTGACAATCTAGAAAATAGACACTTGGAATTCCCCCACTCATCTCTATCTCCATGCATTGGGCATTTATTGAGGATCTATGGCCTGTCTGGCACAAAGAGGGTTTGATCTCAGTCCTCCTGCCACCCCACTTCCCTTCACTGACCCCAGGCCTCGTGACTTCTTTCCACAGATGCCACAGTGAACAGAGAAAACAGCTTCCAGTCCGACAGCAGCGGATTCCTGGATGACCCCCTGGAACCATTCTCCTTGCAGGTAGAGGGCCACTGGTGGGTTGGAATAGGAGTAAAAGGAAAGATAAGCAGAAAGCACACCACACTGCCGTATTTGGGAAGGGCAGCCAGCCTGTAGAAGACATGCACCACAGGTACCCAAGGGGCGGGGGATTGGAGTCACACCAAACAAGGTGCCAGAAAGCTTAGCATTCCTTTCTTTCTTATTTTCTTTTGATTTTACCAAACAAGGAAGCGAGCTTCATAGACGGAAGGGCTTATTTAAAGTGTGACCTAATGGAAACCTGAGTTTGTAACTTTTATCTCCGGACCCCTAAGTCAAGGGTAATGACAAGGGACAGACCCAAGCACATCTTAAACCAACCCCTTCCCCACCGTCCTGACCCATTTGCCTTTATCCTGGTTTCTCACACAGATGCCTTCCTTGCCAAGCAGCCAGAGTCCTATTGAGAATGGATGTAGAGAGCCAAGGGATCAGAGCCAGTGCTTAGTGCCACCCCAGGACTGCCAGCAAGATTCAGATGAATCTGATTCCAAGAGTATGGTGAACAGAGCCTTTTCAAATCAAGACTGGAGTGTCATGGAAGAAAAGGCCTCAACATCTACAGTGGAGGAAGAGTCTCTGTTTGAGGATATGGAGAAGCCTCCAGAGCCATTGACCCCATATACAGCCCTTGACAGGACCACCAGAGGGGGAGAACACCCAAGGAAAGACAGCCATCCAAGGCAGGACTTGCCCAGGCCCCAAACTGGAACTGAGGCCCTGGTGCGTCCAGCTAGCTCCAGGTGGGACTGTCCTCTGGGGTTTAGGCTGCCCCACAGCACAGAAGCGAAGGATGGGTTTCTGAATCTTGAGGTAGCTGAGGAAACATCCGTGCAAAGCCACCACTGCAAGTCCCAAAGACCACGGGGAGCTGATTCTGCTCACAACAAGCCTCTTCATGTAGACGCTGAGGCAACCTGTCCTGACACCAATGGTACCTCCGTGACAGGAGAGAGCCCACCACAGCATGTCCCCAGGCCCAGTAATGTCACCTCCTATACAGTTGACCTTATTCAAATGTCTGCAAAGTTCATTCCCCACCTCGACAAACCCACTGGAGATACTCCCCACGCAAAGACAGTATGTCGTGCTTTGGGTCAAATACCACATCAAGCAGAATCTGAGAGGGGAAAGCTTCCTCCAAACGCTGACTCAAACGCTGCTGGTTCCAAGTTGGTGACAATCCAGATGTCCTCCAACCTGGCATCGGCTGCTCCGGATGCTGGGGCTTTGGGGACTGATTCTAAAGGAACAACTTTAGAATGCACCGTGGGTGACCTTGCTCCCACAGCAGAACCAGGACTGGAGACAAAATCAAGACAGTGCCGTGATGTTTCTGTTCAGGCCGATATACGTGAGCTTAGACCCTGGCACTGCTGTTCAGGGCAGAGTAACAAGGCCCGGCGCCTCACCAAATCTGTCTCTCTGGACACAGGCTTCTCTTATATTTGCCCACCAGGCATCTGCCATGCTGAACTCACCCACGGCTGTGTCTGCTGCCATCACCAGCCCCACTGCCATTCAGAGAGGCAGAGCCCCAGCCCTGTGTCTTCAGCCTATAGACACTGCCTGTGCTCCCATCACCATCTGGAAGCCCAGTTCATGAAGACTTTGAATGTCCTTCAGGACACCGCAGTGAAGGAGCTGTGCTCAGTAAGTATTCCTCTCTGCCAAGACAGGGCGGAAGGCCGCTGGAGCAACACCACCTCAGGGAGAATGTTCAGGCCACCCAAATGTGAGCTCTCAGCGCAAACCCTTCCATCTCAAATCATGAGTAATATCTGTAGAGTGCTTTATAGCTTACTACATATTCTCACAAATTTCTCTTCTTTTTTTTAAGGATTTTACTTATTTATTTGACATAGAGATCACAAGTAGGCAGAGAGGCAGGCAGAGAGAGGAAGGGAAGCAGGCTCCCCGCTGAGCAGAGAGCCCAATGCGGGGCTCGATCCCAGGACCCTGAGATCATGACCGGAGCCAAAGGCAGTGGCTTAACCCACTGAGCCACCCAGGCTCCCCTCTCACAAATTTCTTCTTATCTGATGCATCCAATCCCCTCCGGAAGTAAGGAGGCAAATTTCATTATTAATCCTCATATGACAGAGGGGTATAGAACAATAAGTTCACGTGTAAGGTTATAAATATTAACGCATCTGTACCTCATCTCCAGTTCAGTCTAACTGAACAATTCTCTGTCTTAAATTCACTTAGCTGAATAATCTTGCACAAGCCATTATTACATCTCTCTTGATTCTAGTTCCTGCTTTGCAAAATAGGGAGACTCTTTTTTTTTTAATAAAATTTTTTTTAAGATTTTATTTATTCACTTGACAGAGATCACAAGTAGTCAAAGAGGCAGGCAGAGAGAGAGGGAGGAAGCAGGCTCCCTGCTGAGCAGAGAGCCCTGATGCGGGGCTCAATCCCAGGACCCTGAGATCATGACCTGAGCCGAAGGCAGAGGCTTTAACCCACTGAGCCACCCAGGCACCCCAAATAGGGAGACTCTTAATGCCACAGACACAGGATTGTTTTAGGATTAAGCGAGAGAAAGCTTGTAAAGCACTCGGCATGCGCAGATGCTCAGCCCAGTGCCCAGCCCACAGAAGGCCCTAGAAAATGCTAATTGAGTGACTCCTGTTCTTCTTACTCATTTTTATCATTATTTTATTATTGTTCAGCTCTTGAATCTAGAGCTTCTCTAGAAGCTCCATGTCAAATGGAGGGACTCCTGCTCCATCGTGGGTGAGTTTATTTAAAAGTGGACGTTGAGTTTACTGAAAACTGCCTGACCCCCAACCTGTTCAGCCCCTGATAAATCAATAAGCATTTAGTGAGTCCTTCCTGTGTCCCCTCTTCCTTGATTCTCAAGGTGAGAAATGATCTAGGCTTTTTTTCTTAAAAAAAATTAAGAGCATCACACATGAAATCACCTGTATTGAAAGTGAAAAAACAGAAAGGTGGCACAGCTGTTCAAAGGAGAGTGGAAGGCAACTGTTATTTATTAAGCACCTACTGTTCGAGGCCTGATGGGTTACCTTCCCATTCTTTTAATTCCACATTTATTTATTTATTGGGTGCCTATGCTAATCACTTTATTTACCATATGTTGCATAACCCTCATTTTCACCCATACCATAAATCCTGAGTCCCTCATACATATGCCAAGTCCTCCCTCTTTTACAAATGAGGAACCTAGAATCAAGAGAGTATAAGTTTCCAACTTCCTCTACTAATAAGTGGTTAATTCAGATGCTAATTCAGATTTAGCTGACACCAGATTCTTGGACAACATACCCCAGGCAATGGTGTGTCTAGCTTTAAAATATCTAAATCTGAAGAAGTGTAATGGCAACATGAGAAAGTGATTATGTGAAAGACAAGGCAATTACTACCTAGTCCTGCAACATCTAGAAATCTGCATAAATGTTATATAAACATAGAAAGAGAATCAATGAAAGATAAGTGATTTACTCATCATTTTTCAAATTGCAAGGTTTCAGGCATTTGGAATCGAATTTATCTGAGATTATACACCCTGAAATACGTACTATCTCAGGTTTTATTAGATGACAATGCATTTCTCCTTACTTAGATTCGAGGAACCGCAAACATACACTCAAAGAAAACAGTCTTTTTACATGTGCATTATTATACTTGTGGGCAGGTGCACACACAGGCACATAGAGACCAGCAGAAAAGCAAGTGAAAATGGGGGATTGCATTTGTGCACAAGAGCAGGCTTCTTAAGCCAAAGAACATACTCAGGAACAGAGAGAAAAGGTATCTGTGGTGAGTGAGCCTGGGTTTGTAAGGCCCAACTAATATTCTGGAGAAAAATATCTCTAAATCAGATGCCAGCTGCTAACTAGGGTTACAAAAATTATTTATTAAAAAAAATCTGGAAATGAATTTGGACTAAGTGAAGATTATAGGCAGGGATAGATACTATCTACCACCCATTCCAAGAAGGTGTTGAAAGTAAGAGCAAGTTTAGGTAAAAGACTCAGAAAAACATTCCCACCTCCTCCCCTTAGAGAGGAGTGCATAACAGTGCAGAGATTCACTTGACTTACTGGTAAATGTTATTTTGGTGGTCTTGTGGGTCACCATGGTTTGTTGATAGGATTAATTCTTTTTTTCTTTTAAAGATTTTATTTATTTATTTGACAGACAGAGATCACAAGTAGGCAGAGTGGCAGGCAGAGAGAGAGGGGAAAGCAGGCTCCCCGCCGAGCAGAGAGCCCGATGTGGGGCTCGATTCCAGGACCCTGAGATCATGACCTGAGCTGAAGGCAGAGGCTTAACCCACTGAGCCACCCAGATGCCCCTCGGATTAATTCTTATGTATATGTGAATTCTTCATAATAATTTAGCAATTAAAAAATACTTTCTATACAAGAAAATAAGAACATCTGAAATTAGATTTTTGGATATTAGAAAATTCTTCTATAATGTTGATGATTTAGATTTAAGTAAAAAGCATACACAGCTTAAAAAATAAGATGAACCGATTCAAAAGTGGCATTTCAATGTTTTCTCATGGTATTGCTCTTATTATTGAAGTTAAAGTTTGTTTTAATGGACTTGGGTCAGTCAAGTAGACCTTGAATTGACTTTAGGTTATAACCCAGCACTTACATTGGAAGAAAGAGTTCCAAACAGCCCTTTTATTTATTTTTTTTTTTTGCTTGCCTAGTGTTTCCTTTTTTCTGAAAACTACTATACCTGTTCTAGAACTGAAATGTACTTTTAGTACTTCCAAATGACCAGGAGATGGCAGTGTTTCAGAATCTTCCACCTCACACCCTCCGGGCCAGCTATCAGTACTCCTGAATCCCAGACCCCTGTGCCTTCCAATCACAAAGAGTTACCCCAGAATAACTAGATGAAGCGTAAACTTTAATGTTTCTAATGCTCAGCCTACTTGAGCACCATATTTCCATCCCTAGAGTTTGGTCGGCCTGTAGGAAATCTACTAGGACCATTCAGCCAGCTCAGTCCTAAGCGACAAATAGCTTGTCCCCGTGTCCAGGCACACTACTGTGACTCAGTTAGATCTGGAGAAGAAAAGATATGACTCAGGCTTGAAATCTTTTGGACCTTGGACAAGTCAGTTTGCCATTCTGTGTCAGAACACCTCTCTATAAAAAAAGCCCTTCATCGTCTCGAAGATCTTTTCTGGTTTCAAGAGCCATAATTGTAGTCCCCTTTCAAGCATGCTTGCCAACATCAATAACACCTCAGATACTCCTCTAACTGGTTCAAATGCGCTCACACTGAAGCAAAAGTAATTAGAGAGTTTTGCCATGTAAAATATATTATTCATACATAAAAGTTAGGGGACAGAATCAAACCAAACTCTCAGATCAAAATGATGAGGAGTTTTCAGTATAAGAACATCACTTGTAGGAAAGTATTTCCATTATGACAATTCCAGTAAAAGTAGAAGTGAAGCTCCAAGGATCTTGGCCATGGGGTTTGGGGGAGAAAAGTAAGAAATCTGGGACTTCCTTAAAACAGGGCTAAGAGGAATTAACATAGCTGTAAGACTGGTCTCCATGGAAGGAAGAAGAAGATAAGCTTGAAAGACAGCTGCCAGAAAAACTAGTTTCCTTTCAAGAACTTTCCAGAAGCCCCACCCCACGCTTTCCACTTTGATCTCATTGCCATCCTACTGCAGGGGATGCTGGGAAATGTCATTTGTTAGACACATTGTTACCCTAAGATATTAGAAGTCTCTTCATGTGAATAAAGGGGAAAAAAACAGTGAGCAGGCAACTAACAGCCTCTGCTATGCTACTCTGGGCGGTGGGGAGGAGAGCCAAACCCATACGCATGGTAGAGAAAGCATTAGGATCTAACAAGCATTAATGTCACTTAAAGTCAGATGGGTGGAGATGTTGGGGTTCTAGATCATGCATCTTTATTTATTTATTTATTTATTTATTTATTTGACAGAGAGAGAGAATGAGTGGTGGGAGGGGCAGAGAGAGAAACAGACTCCCTGCAGAATAGAGAACCTCATATGGGACTTGATCTCAGGTTCCTGGGATCTCAGGCTCCTGGGATCAGATGCTTAAGCGACTGAGCCACCCAGTCACCTTCATGCATCTGTTCAAAGCATGATCCAACCTGGGCTGGAAAAGAAGGCGGATATCTAGTAAGAACTCAGCAAATCATCAGGTTCTCAACAAATGGACTGGACTTAGGGGCTTCAGGAAGATACACAAATTAGGACACCACGGCAGAAGCAGAGTCACACAGAGAAATTTAAAAACAATTTAAAGAATGATTCACAGACGAATGGATAAAGAAAATGTGGTGTGTATATACAATGGAATACTATGCAGCCATCAAATAAAAAACTGAAATCTTGCCATTTGCAAAGATGTAAATGGAACTAGAGGGTATTATGCTAAGCAAAATAAGTCAATCAGAGAAAGACAATTATCAGATGAGCTCTCTGATAGGAATATGAGAAACAAGACAGAGGATCATAGGGGAAGGGAGGGAAAAATGAAACAAGACGAAACCAGAGAAGGAGAAAAAACCTTAAGAGACTCCTACTCTCAGGAAACAAATTGAGGGTTGCTGGAGGGGAGGGGGGTGAGAGGGATGGGTGGCTGAGTGATGGACATTGGAGAGGGTGTGTGTTATGGTGAGTGCTGTGAATTGCGAAAGGCTGATAAATCACAGACCTGTACCCCTGAAACAAATAATACATTATATGTTAATTAAAAAAATAAAAATAAAGAACCATTCACATCAGGAACAATAAGGAGCAGGATGGGGAGCATAGACAGAGTTTAATTCTAGATTCCAATTCACAAAGAGAGTAGGATGCCTAACTGATGCCTCCCTTACTCTGGGTGAGCTTGTTAGCCACATGGAGCTGATCCTGCAGATTTCACCATCAGGGACTGTGGTTAAGCAGGGCTAAGACTGATAAATAAATAAATAAACAAACAAACAAACATATATATATATATATGTACATATATACATATATTATTCTAAGCAGACTTTCTCTAATCAAACACATAGCATTGGGACAGATGTGTTCAACGTTATTGAGATTCAGAGTGAGGCAATATTCAATGCCCGCGTTAAACAAGATTTAACAGGACTCAGCTTTCCTAAGCACAAGCCATCTCTCCAACACTTTTCCCCTGATTTCCTTATCTGTGTCTTTGTACCCTGACATCACCTAGTTCTTCAGACAGCCGTCCTGTCTCCGGGACATAATGTCTCCAAGAGCCAGTCAACAACCAACTGCTGTCCTTCTGTCCCAGGTAAATATTGCCTCTGCTCACCCGGAGAAGCCAGAGGCTGGGCTTTCCATCTATTCTTTCCCTTGCCTCAGCGATGGGGCTTCACTGTAGACAAGGAGCCCTTGGGGGGCAGGCAGGCTCCACCATCGTGAGATTTTGCTGTGAATCAGAAAGGACTTCCTTTTCAGCTCTTTCTAATTGTTCTCAGTGCACAGTCCAGGAGATGGAAGTGATGAAGATGGTGTGCCAGAGTTTCCAGGAGCATTTGGAGGAAATTGAACAGCACCTTACAGGACAGCAGGCACTCTTTTGCAGGGACATGTCAGAGGAGGAAAGGTAATTATCAAAGAGAGTCATAAAAGTAAGTAGAGCCCACACACCTGAAGCAAGGAAAAGTAATCAGGGCAGGACAGATGAGCACCCAGGAGCAGGACTAATGAGAAATGAGTCCCTTTCCTTGGCTTTCCTGTTCTTGTTCTTGCTTTCGCAGTAGGAATCCATGAGAGCTATTTGTGAGATAGCAACACTTACTCTTTAAGGCCAAGGCTATTTGAGGTCAGAAGATGGGCAGTCAGCTGAGAAGATGGGGGATAGCCAGCAGGATATTTTCCATTGATGTGAATGGGGCTTATGCAAATGTAAGTGTTGGAGGTTATTAGAGTTTTGGAAATCTGCATTATTTTCACATAGCTGAAAAGCTTATGCCCCAAACATAGATTAGCTGCTGCCTGGGCCTGAGGGGTGGAAATAGGGATTAACCATAAAGGGGCATGGGAGTTTTTATTGGGCAGATGGAAGCTATCCCAAACTGACCAGTGGTGAGTGATGCAACTTGGCAAATTTATTAAAAATCATTGCATTGGACTGTTAAAATAGGTAAACTCTGGGTATACAAATTATTCTACAATACAGTTGTTTAAAAAAGAAAGAACACCTGCCCTGGTGATATACCATATCTGATACAAATAGAGAAGGTGACAGTCCCTTGTAAGAGATGTCAGAGGCGTGACCTACCTTTTGAGAGGGACGATGGAGGACTGAGCTTGGAGCTTGGAGATGATGGGAAATGTGGTCAATCTCTGTTCTTTAACTGCAGGCAGGAGGCCAAACAGCTGCAGACTCTCCGCTGGGCCCTGCAGCAGCAGGTGGAGGAGCTGGCGTTTCAGTTTGGAGAGCGGGCTCAGCAGATCAAAGACGAGATTCTATTGGTACGGGGCGGTGGAGGGTGACACTTGACTCCATCCTGCAGACCGCCGGAGGGATGCATTAGATCAGAAACCTGATTGTGCGATCCTTTCAGATTCTAGGATTATGTGCCAACATCTTCATTTTAAATATAAAGACATTGAAGCCTTTGCTCAAGGTCACATGGCTAGTTGCTGGCACTTGAGGATTAGAACTCAGGTCGTCTAATTGCTATGCCAATCTTTCCTTCTGCCCTGTAAATAAGCAATACATATTAACAATAATTATTATAATTATAATTATTATTGGCCATTTTCCCAATGAGAATAAGAAACACAACTTTTGAGTTGGCTTAGCCACTGCCAGAATTTGCTGCCAGCTCACAGAGCCCACTCTAGAGAATTCCCCACCCAGGAGCACCTTTCCCACAAGTCTGGCTTAACTGTTTGGTGCCAATATGGTAAGCTGCTCACTCTTCTTGTTCTTATCTTCCATTTAGCACTTTGAGCTTCTCACAGAGGAACTCACTGAACACTTTCCAAACCTGAATGACTGTAATTGGACAGAAGAAAAGAATGAGCAGACTTCATGTGCTAAAGTCCACCCAGCCATGGCCCCCCGGGTTGCCTTTCCTTCCCGAGATGGCCAGCAAACTCTCAGCTCAAGGGTGACCCATTTACCTGCCTTCCCTTCACCCACCTTGGAGAGCAGAACCAGGATGTCTCCTCCAGCTGGGGCAGAGTCAGGCCCAGCCCCCTTGTCAAATTGTCCTATTGGAGATAAGGGTACAAATGTCTTCCTCTAGATCAGAGTGGTTTTGATGACCTTCCTGCAAAGTGTAAGAGCACATTCCAGCCAGACAAGGAAATCTAAATGGCCCCCCCAGAAGTGTCTGTCAACCTGCTTTGGCTCTTTTTAAGAATATTCTACTCTGTATTTCAACCCAGGAGAAACTCAATATTTCAATATTTATTCAATACATAATAAGTGAGCACCTACTATGTGTCTGGCACAGGGAATACATGGGGGTCAAAATATGTATACATATCTCTAGATATAAATGATAGACAGTCTTTGCCCTGCAGAAACATGGAGTCTATTGGGTAAGATAGAATGTGGATACATAAAGACATATGGATTTGAAAACTGTGAAAGAGATTTAAGGAAAATCGCAGGGTTTTATGAAAGAGAACATAGCAGGGAATCTGACTGAGATCAAGCTGTCAGGAGTGCCTGGTTGAGGAAGTGACAACAGAAGAGGGAAAGAAAATCCAGGGCTCAGAAGGGCCAGCCTGTCCAATGGCCTGAGGCAGTCGGCCCCTGGAAGCATTGATGAAGCTCCCACCATGACCCAGGAGATCCTGGGTCAGGACAGTTGTAAACAAGACAGACATTCGACTCATAAATAGCTGGATGGAGAGCGGAGAAAAGAAGAACAACCAACAAGATAACTTCAACATTGACAAATGCCATGGAGAAGACAGCGTGTGAACTATGTAGGGGGTGGTGTGGAAGAGAAGCATACAGAATTCCTCAAGGTGACGGGCAGGGCCTTGCTGAAAGGAGGCTATTGGGCTAAAACCTGGATGGTGAGGAAGAGGAAGCCACGTGAAATTCTGAGGGAAGAACCTTGAAAGCAGAAGGAATGGAAAGTTTAAAGGCCCTGAGGCAGAACCAGCCAAAGTTGCTGAGCACATGAGTGATGGGAGCGTGGAGGGCGAGGATGTCCATAGGCTGACTGTATGCTGGGGTCTGAGAACCAGGATTCTTCTTCCTTGTGGAAGCCATTACAGGCTTTAAGCAGGATTGTCAGATAGTCTGGTTTACATTTAAAAATCCCACTGACTGCCTGTGGGGAGCAGCGGTTGGGGACCTGCCGCTAGGCAGTGCTCCCAGGGACGAGGCTGTTGGTGTAATCCCTGTGGTAAGAAGCAAAGTGTCGAGTTCCTTCCACGCAGCTGGAGAGGCTTGGGAACCACCACCGCCCCCCATTGAAACACGCGATGCACTGGCAGTCTTAAAGCCCTGGAGGAGTTCTAAGAAAAGGGGAATGAAAGAAGAAAGGAACAGTCAGAAGAACTTCATGGAAAAAGTAATCCCTTGAGAGAAGTTATAATGTGTAGGAGATGGGCCAGTGGAGGTCACTTCCTAGAAGGGAAACTCAGAAGCTATTTCTTTGGAAACTAGCCACTACCAGATTGGGCCTCCTAGCCTGTATCATTCTTCATCCTCTTTGCTTTTTGAAAACCCTTTGGCTTCAGTGGAAGCCTCCTACCCTGTGGACCATTCCAGTTTCCTCTGTTGACTGCCCTTTCTCAGACTGGGAACATTCCCCTTCCATCCTTAATTTTCTTTTTTTTCTCTCTCCACACCAATTTTCCCAATATGTGCAATCTACAAGCACCCGTCTCCAGTTCCTGCCCTCTCCAGAATTCCTGCCCAGCATTCTCTACTCTCTATAACATATTTGCACTTGGAAGACTTGCCTGTCTGTCTCACTCAGCCTCCAACCTGATCCTGTCATTTCCCAGAATCGGTTCATCTTCCTGATACTTTCTGTCCACGGCATTATCGTTCTCCTTGATGTGTAGACTCAGAGCCACAAATTCATGTTGTCTCCTAGTCCTCCTTCATCCTCTTCCCTCAGAATCAATGATCACATCAACACTGAGGGTACTGCTACAGTGTCATTCCCACAAGCCCCCTCAGAACCTACTACTTGGTGAACACCCAACTGAGGGGCCTTCTAATTGCCTCTAGCTTCCTTCTCTCTGAGCTATACTGGCCTCTGCCAAAGTGGTCTCCCTTGGTCATCACTTGAGTCATAATACCCTGGCCTAGGGTGAGTAGCCAGGGAGTCCTTTTAGGCTATTCTAGAGAACTAGAGAGAAGTCCCAGGATTATCCTGCCTAGAGCAGTCTTGCCCCAAACAAGCTGTATGCCACCTCCTGCATTCTGCTGCCTCATTTCCCTGGACCACATCCATCTTTTGGCTCCTGCATCATGGTTCAGCTTCCAGCCCTAACTTGGCTCCTGATATACTGCATATATATGTGCATATGTACATTACGTATGTATATGGTACCCCTCAAATTTTTTTCCCTTTCTAAACTTAAACTTAAATTTAAATTAAACTTAAATTTTTTACTCTTTCCCTGGGTCAGACGCTAGGCATCCTTGTTTATCTCCATTTTTCCAATGTAGACTTTGAAAAGCTTGCCATAATTTCTGGAGATGACTTCAGATGTGAAGGGGGAGGCAAAAAAGACCCATTGCCTTCAGATGAAGGGTAACATCTGAAATCTCTTAAGGATCACTAAACATCTCATGGTATTTCTTTGTTTATTCTCCAAACTCTCCAACAAAGAGCACCAAAGGGGAACCAAGATGTAGGGAGCTGCCCATCAACCCAGAACTTTTGCTGTCTTCAGCCCATCATGACCTGATTGCCAACACTACTTCCAAATATCATCTTCTGTAGTTCATGTCCTTCTTCCCATAAACATGAAACCTCTAGAAGCCCAGGCCACCTGGCGATCTATGAAGTAACTGCTAGTGTCCCCAGGGGTTCTCTATCCTGAATACCCTTTAGACCCACTGGGGAGATTTAAAAAATACTGACATTGAAACCCCACCCCAGATCAATTAAACAAGAATCCCCAGGGATGGGATCCAGCTACCCACAAATTTTAACAGCTCCCCAAATTATTCTAATATGCAGTTAAAATTGTTGCTCTGGATGAAAAGGCCACCTTACAATTCAACTGTTCTTGTTGTTTTCCAAGGACTCTCTTTTATTTCCCATTTTTCTTTCTATACCACCCCTCTTAGCTAAAGAAGTCTTTCATGATTCATTGACAACAATTGAATTAGGAAACTGGGAGAGAGGAGAAATAAAAATGATGTGTAGACTTCATTTCTATTTTTTTAGCATTGACTTCTACCTTGCTCATCAGTTCTTTCATTTCATCTTTATGTATAAAGAAGTAGTAAACAGATGACTTTGTTCTGTTTTCCTTCCTTTCCCAGAAGTCCTATTCCAAATTTGACAAACCAGATTAAATACACATATTTGATCAGTAGGTCAGGATAAGGATTATTTGTTTCTTCTATTTAACACCTTCCTTCTCTTGGAGGAAAATGTCTGTATAAAATAGCCCATGACAAAAATTATGGATATGTAAGTAGTCTTCTAAATGTATATAGTTCTCCCACCACTAGGACACAGCACAAACATTCTAGAAAGATAAACAATTAGACAAATTTCCTTTATGGTGTAAATATTAAATGTAAATGTAAAACTGGGTGTTTTGAGTATTATTTATAGTACATGAGGATATGAAGCAAGTTTCTCAAGGACAGAATCTACAACACACATTTAGGTAACTCAAATACTCTGACCTTATGATCTCCCCTTGCATTCTTCCACCGTTTCCATAAATAAGCTTCTAAAATTCATGTGCATATCATACTATTTATAGCAGCTACAGTGTTTCACTCCAATATCAGTGTACTCAACCTAAAATATCATAAAACATTACGGTTATGGAGCGAATGTTGAAGCAAAGTAAATGCCTTCCACCTTGAACCTTCAGGCATCCTTTGCTGGCCTCTTTATTCAAGGTGATAAACAATGTCCCATACTAAGCACTTACCTTATAATCTCTTGTTCTCAAACATGGGTTCACAGCAAAACTGCTCACTAGGCTTGGAAAAAAAAGGTTTTTTTAAGATTATTTATTCATCTGAGAGAGAGAGAGCAGGGGGAAGGGCAGAGGGAGAGGGAGAAGCAGACTCCCTGCTGAGTGTGAAGCCCAATGCAGGGCTAGATCCCACAACCCCCAAGACGAAGATGCAACCTCAGCTGAAACCAAGAGTCCAATGCTCAACCACTCAACCAACTGAGCCCCCCCAGGCACCCCCAGGCTCAGAAAATTTTTCTTCTCAGAACCTAGCTTAAAGCTAAATAAGATTCCACTTTGGAGTCCAGATGTAATTTGACGAAGTTCAGAGGTGTTTTTTACCTGAGTTGCTTCCACACAAATAGATGGAAACGAAGATTTGGTTGTTACCAGTTTATATGATCAAACTGGATAAAACGGATGGACAGACCATACAGGTCACCATTTGTTTACACAAAAATAGGAGTCTTTGCCTGTGACAAACTTTTACCTCATTTGAGTCTCACAATGCTAAAGGAAGTATTCCCCACCTGAATGATGAGAAAGCTAAGAAATGGAGAGGCTGACCTCACAAGCACACACTGAGTCTTGTGCTTTATTAAGAAGCAACTGCATGCTGGGGGTAGGAGCTCAAGCTCTGGAGTTAAATCCAGGGTCTGAAGCTTAAACCCAACTCTACTACTTATTATCTGTGTTGGGTAAACTTCTTAATCCCCAAGCTTCAGGGTCACCATGTATAAATTATCAGAGTGAATACATATATAGTCCTTTAGAACGAGCCTGGAATACGGTTCAGTAGGATTCCATACCGAGTATGGCTCAGTATGATTAAGATTCTGATGACAATAATAAGAAGAGCGGAAACTCCTTAATACCTACTTCCATGCAAGGTATTGGGCTAGACATTGTATGTGCATTATCACTTTTCTTCACAACCATCCTGAAAGTCAAGAATGAATACACACGCACACACACATGCTCAAAAAGACTGTAAATTGTCTAAGTTCTGGAAACTAATTGGAGACTGAGTTGACTCTCTGATTCCCTGCTTTGCCAGTGGTTCCCCTTTATGGCTCTGCCAAGATTTGGGGCTTATGGGGAGCCCACTGATGGGTCCAAATCAACCAGAATAGCCCTGCTCCTGACTACATTACGTAGTGGGCTTCAGCAGAGATTTTTCTTAAAAAAAAAAAAAATCCTCTCCTTACTATAGAAAAGTTTGAAAAGCATGGTACTATGCTAATCAAACAGGACTCTTACAGTCAGATACAGACTCTGAGTTGCTTTTATACAAGGAAATGGCTTCCACCACATAGGAATCCTCAAGAACCTAGCATCCTAAAAACTCTTAGCTTACTACTACTTGTCCCACTGACAGGAATAATGGCTAGAACCCCTTTGCAGCCTCTGAATGATTTTCTGGGGCATCTTTCTGTTCTACCATCAAGTCCCAAGATCCTAATTTCTCTTTCTTTGAAAGTTGCCTGTATTCTAGTTGACTATATTCAGGAGAACACAGGCCATGTATTTGAAAAACAGAGGAGATTATTGCAATAAATATTTGTAGGAAGTTAAAACAACACTCTCTTTAATTCTGAACCCCAATTCAGTGTTGGAGCCATTTTGTTTCAATGAACAAGAAGGAAAAAGTAAAACCATACTACCTGTTTATTATCAAATTTAGAAATTGGAAAGGGAACAGCTTAACCCCTTCTATATCAAAGGACAAGTGTCGCTTCCCTGTATTAATTTCATTCTATCCAGATGCCATCTCTGTATTCAAAGCCATAGATTTGAATAGAGAAGACTGACTTGAGAAACAATATTGGGAACTCAAGTCACGTATTTTCCTTGGTTTTGTTATGCATGAGTGAAGACCCAGGTTGCATGATGGAGACAAAAAGATAAAACCTTGAAGGCTGCTTTGAACCACAGCATATGCATAGGCTGTATAGATTTGTCTAGGAAAATATATTTTTTTGTCCACAGATAAACATTTCTCAGAAAAGTGTCCCATTAGATTTTAACAGATATTACTGTATATGTGGATTTTTGTCTGCAAGACCAGAGTTATTTTGTCTTCAAAAGGAAATAATTCTGTTGAGGGGAAAAAAAAGATCAGAAGACTTCCTAATGACATGAAACCTGCTCTATTAAACTGTTTTTTCTTTATTAAGAAAGTCATCCGTTTCTGTAGTACAACACTAGTCAAATAAAATGGGACATTTGTGTAGAGTTTAAAGATAGAAAGTAGTTTCTCTTTGAGAAGAAAAGCTTCAAAGTGTTTTATTGTGGGTTGGTGGGTTGCAAATCTAATTTCAAATTGTAATTAAAACAACCAAGAGCAGCCATAATTTGAGGGATTATGGGTTACTAAAAATGATGTCTAATTGCTTTTTTGAAAATTGAGAGAGTATAAGCAGAAGGCAAAATATGGATGCCACCTTTCTTTACCTAAACTTATGGCACCTTTCTCTATCTAAACTCAGTCTCTAGTAGTCTAATTTTAAAACATGGTAGTTTTAGTAGACCAGAAGTTTAGTATGGGATGTGCCCTTCTGATTCTGCCCCACGTTAAGTAAAAAAGCCGTCCACATTGGAGATGATTTCTTATTAGAATCACACTGAAGAATTTTCCCTTTGGGTACTCCAAGAACTCAGTGCTTCACCAAGAAAATGGGAGTGAATGACAACAATTCTTAAATTGTACCTGCACTTTTTTTTTATTCCTGTTATCCTTCAATAATTGCTTATTTGTTTATGACAATGTACCAGAGTCACAGTATATCTGTGTTTTTCTTTTTTAAATCTTAAGATAAGAGGGACTATTTTACAAGTGTGTAGTTAATATGATTTAAGAAACACAATAGGTGTCCAGCATTGAGACATATCTTTGAATATTCACCATAATCTCCTGTTAAAACTATACCTGGTTCCCTCTTTTTGCCTGAATAGAGAGACAACTATGTTGTCCTTTGTGTCTCCAGAGTCCCCTCTATGGACTCCAAACTTAATTCCAAACTCTACATGGCACTTAATTGCTCACATCTCCACCTTTCCCCAGACTTTACAGTAAGTTTCTTAAAGTGAGAGGTTGAGTCCTTATTTTTCTGAAATTGCTTGTACAGAGAACTGTAATCAGAACATGATAGGGGCATTTGGTGAAAAAATAAACATATTTTAATATATGGGAACTGATCTCAGAACTAAATTCCTGAGTGATACTTTTAGTGGGCGTGGAAATATGCATAGACAGTTATTTTTCTTACAACAGTTTAAAATGTTATTCCACTATTTCCTTTTCCATTTTTTTGCTTTGCCTTCATGATTTCTGATGAGAAAGCTTCCTTCATTTGAATTACTGATTCCTTATGTGTTGTTTTCATCTGGCCTTTTCAAGATTTTTTGCTTTTAGTTTCTGTTCTTTATGATGAGTCAGTGCATGGCTTTCTTCAAGTTTATCTTATCTGAAGTTTGACGAACTTTTTGCATCTGCAAATATATGTTCCTTTATAAAATCTGGAAAATTTTCAGCCATTATCTTTTCAAATAAATTTCTGCACCATTTCTTTCTCCTTACCTTCCAGGGTTACGATAACACTCAAGTAAGAAGCTCTGATACTGTCCCACAGTTCTTTGAGGCTCTGTGTATATTTTATCAAACTTTTTTTCTTCTATGTTTTCCAGATTGGATAATCTTTATTGATCTACCATCAAATTTATTGATTCTTTTCTTTCTCATCTCCATTCTGCTTTGGTGGTCCTACAGTGGACTTTCTATTTCTATTATAGTATCTATCCATTCAAAATTTCCATTTGGTTCTTGATATCACTTCTGTTTTTTGCCTGAGAATTTCTATCTTTCCATTTTCAAGAGGTTCAGCCTTATTCCATGTACATCATTATAAGAGGCTCTTTAAAAACTTTGTTCAATAATTCCCACATCTGGGTCATCTCGGAATTTGTGCTTGTTGATTACTTTTTCCCTTGGTTTCTTTGTATCTCGAGTAATTTTGGATTGTATCCCAGACATTTTCATATTATGCTAGGAAACTCTGGGTTCTGCGTTTAACTTTGGATAAAAAATTTCTGGGGAGTGTCTTGTTTTGTTTTGTTTTGTTTGTTTGCTTTAGTAGGCAACCAACCTAGCTAGGTTCAGACCACAGTCCTTACCCACTTGCACACTGTAGCTCAGTTTCAATTTAGTATTTACAACCTTTCTGTAATATCTGGCCTACCCTGTGCATGCACCATTCAGGGCTCAGTCTAAAAACCTGGGTAGTGGTCTACACTAAAGTTCAGCTCTCAGAGTATTTGCTCTGTTGTTTATGATCAAGTTCTATGCATGCACAACTCGTGATGAACCCAAGTCTTTGTATACAGAGATTTAAAGGATCCCTTTCTACAGCTACCTCCCTTCTGTGAAGCCACCATATTCACTGATTCCCAGGAGCTCCTTTTCATGGCTCTACCTGGAAAACCATTGTTTTAGCATCAATGCACTGTATGGAACTTCCTGAAAATAGATCTATCTCAGAGTAGAGCAGCAAGAGGAAAGAGTCTTCCAACCATGTGCTGCCATAGCTGTTTTTCCTAGAACACCACCACTGTCACTGCTCTTGCCACTACCATGGGAATGCCACTTCATTACTCTGACACATCTCAAATAGGGCTTGAAGAGGTAATGATCTCTCTTTCCCAGGGTCTCCTTTCCTAACTTTCTAGCCTAAGAGGGAGAATTTTTCTTGCAACAATTTCTAATAACACCTACTGCACAGTTTCAAGATTCAGGTTTCCCTGGAATCTATGCCAGGAAATATGGGAGGAAAGAAGAAACAGAAACTCTTCTCCATAGATGTTCTTTGAGTTTTTTAGTCTCCTCCCCAGTTAACTTGTTACTATATATGCTTCAGAGTCCTCAGATGGTGTTTCATATATTCTGTTCAGGACTTTTTGTTGTCATCTGCAGAAAAGCTAGAGTGGCATGCATCTACTCCATCTTAACCAGAACTAAAATTTGCCAATCTAATTGTTCTTCATATTCTTTTATTATAGTAAATAATGCTAACAACAGTTGTTTACTATGTGCTAAAAAGGTTAAAACTTTGTATGCATGATTTACATGTAGAAAAGCAACAAACATTTGTCAAAAAACACCATTATCCCCAGTTTATAGATGAGGAAACAGAGACTTATGGGGGTTAAGTGACTTGCTCAATGTCACACAACTGGAAAACCAAGTATGACCCTAGGCTGCTCTGACCCCAGAGCCAAACTCTGAATCGCTCCGCAATATAGCCATGGCTAGCTCTGTCACGCAGCCCCCTGAATGGGGTCAGAGCTGCAGACGCTCTGATTACATGTGAGGATCAGGCAGCAGTCTTCTCTGAGACCCATGTTTTCATAGCTTTCAGCATTGATTAGGTCAAGTTGAAAGATGTACTTATGCACAAGACAGGTTGAGATTTAATATTGCTTTGTGTTGGTTATTGGGCAGGTGTTTGTTTAAAGGAAGTGGAAACAGGTGTGTGGGCTCTGATTCAATTACATGATGGAGAGGAACACACTGATCCATGGCCATTTTCAAGGAGAGATGCTGATTGTGCTAATTAATCATTTGTCTGTCAGAACAAAATAGAACATAATAGAAAATGATGTTCCAGTTACCATAGGTATGGAACACGGACTCATGTGTCTGGCACTCCAGCAACCAGATGCAACTGTTTATGATGACAGCAATTAAGATGCAGTGCCTGGGTCCTCCTGGATTACTGTGTCTGAGATGGTGTTTTATAGACTCTTGCCAACAGCATGGGACATCATCCAACAGGAATTGCATCTCAGAGGAACTTTTCCCTTCAAAGAGATTAATTGAGTCCTTTTAGATCATGATGATGTCCCAGAGATATGGCTGAATGGAATATTTTTCCATCCTGTGTCTTGGAACACTCAATCTACCTCACCTAACCAAGACATTCATGTTCATAAGAGAGTGTCCTAATGATATTTCGTTCTTTCATGTTATTCACTTGCCACCCAATGACCAGAGTAGTCCCTTAAAGACAAATCAGGTACTTTGCTCCCCTGAATAAGAATTTCCAATAGTTTTTCAGTATATTTATAATTAAATGTCAGCTCCTTACCAAGATCTGCATTGCTCTACATGACCCAGTCTTGCATATGTCCAAGAGTTCATTTCATGCCACTCTCTCCCTTTCTCACTGTGATTCAATTTCATGGATTGTCTTGCCAATGCCTGAACATATTAAGGGCACTCTCACTTCCAGGGGAATTCCCTTGCTGTTTCCTCTTTGCATTTGCTATTCCACTTTCCCCAGACATTCATATAGGTGGTACTTTTTCATTCAGATCTTCAGATGTCTTCAGAAAGGCTTCCCTTACTAGCCCTATCCAAAATAGGGTTTCTTCCTGCAAATATCTCTATATATGCTCTGTACATTTAACCTACTTTGTTTTCTTCATAACATTTACTATCTGGATTTGTATTCATTTACTTGTTCAATAACTATCTTGGTCAGTGACTATCTCCCTTACTAGAATGTAAGATTTATAGGGGAAAGACTAGTCTGTCTACTCCATATTTTATCCACAGGCCTAAACCACTGCCTGAAACATAACAAGTTCATAAAGACTTTGATGAGTAAATGGACAGGAAAATTAGCTAATCATGTATCTACAGATATTGGATATACATAAATAAGGCACAGTCTAACCCATCAAGGAATTTTTAGTCTGGGGAGGAAAACACATACAGCCAATAACCTGTCCATGTTACTTCTTTGCTTAGACCTTTCGAAACCTCCCTATCCACAGCAAGGTTTCTGAGCCCAGGATCATCATTTTTACCAGACAGTGGAGAAGTTGAGAAAAAGATAATAGGACATATGGCAAGTCTTTAATAAAGTGAGTGTAACCCAAGTCACAGTGTTCTAACTCTTCCTTCATGGTTACAGCTCCCTTTAAATAGGAGGAGTTTCCTCCTGGTTGCAGGTAACCAACCTCAATCCATATTCTATAATCTATGTCAAAGATTTTTTTCTCCATTCTAGGCCCCCACTTGCTTCTCTAGCACCTGGAACTTGCTACCTGAATTCCCCTTATTGTAAACTCACTCTCTCCCAGGGGCCTGCTTCAAAGCAGAACGTAGTATGGACAGGTTTCCTTTACCTTTAGGACCTCATGTCTATATTAGCTTTTCAGATTATAGAAAAACTTCTAGTCAGTGATTGTCAATATGACTGCCCATTAAAATGATCTGAGGTTTTCAAAAAGCTACCATTGCCTAGAAAAAAACACCCAGACATGTTTATATAATTGGTCCAGGATGGGAACTAAGGACTGGCATTTTATAAAAATACTCGGAGTAATTTTAATGTGTACATAGGTTTGAGAACTATTGGTATAAGTAATCTCTAAGGAATTAGATTTATAGGGAAATTATTTTAAACATGCATGCCAAATTTTACTTTTCTCCTAATCTCACAAGTTAAGGACTTCTTAGGAGGTCTCTTCACGGTATGCCTACCAGATGGTGTCCTTGCTCGCCTGCCCTCAGGATTTGACTTTTTCTCACACCTTCTCAAAACTTCTCCATGAGAATTCCCACTAATTTTTTTAAAGAAATTACATCCCTTAGCTACAGATGTTGATGTCACCCCAGGATCCACCTTCTGTTCTAGTCTACATTATGCAGACTGGCCCTGTATCCCAGAGTGTCCCCATAACATTCAAACCTCTGCTCTAGTCTCAAGAATAAGAGTAGAGACTGGGAATGTGAACTTATTCCCTGGATTGTGACTCATTTCCCCATGAAATGTCTGAATTCAGAACCAGTTAGCTACATTAGGGATTGATTTTTGAGAGATTCCCTTCTTCCTAGAATGCTAAATAAATAAATACCAAAAACAAAAACAAGAAAAATCCCTTAACAGTGAGGAAAGCCAGATAAAAATTGTAATTTTTGTAAGCTTCTCAGAGAGCTGAGATCACAGGGCAAACAAGAAACTCAAAATTCAAGGAGAGACAACCTCCCACCTTGTCTCTCTTGTGACAGAGCTTGAGTGGGAAATGATTTTGGGGTTTTGTTGTTGTTGTTGTTGTTGTTGTTTATATGAAGGTTATTAATTTTGTGTATTGGTTTTATAACCTGATATCAAAAATTTTTAAAAAGATATTCCAAGAAAAAAATTAGTCTGATCAATATCCCTTATAAACATAGATGCAAACATACATGTCCTCATGCCTAATCAGCTGAAAGGACTTAGAAGCATTCTAATAGCAATAATCACACCAAGCATAGAGACCTTAGATCCTAGGATCATTCTCCAATGAAAGAAAATAGGACTGCTTAGAGAAATGGCTGATTTTAGGACTGGGGCGGGAAATAGATAAGATTAGCCTGGAGCATCTTGTGATGTCAGAAAGTAAGCAAGTGTTCAAAAACATTCTGATTGCATGGGGATGTGTCAAAGGGACATTGGACCAATTGAAAAAGATCTCAGTGGCAAAAGATAGAACAATTTGAGCAACAAAATAAATAAAGTCATCTTGATTGTAACTCTAATTATAAAATAAATACCCACAAGTTCACATCAACCTAAGTAAATGATTAGAATGAATAAATAAATGGGAAGAAGAGATAATACACCCATGCAGAAGAATTTCAGATAATGTAAGTAGACACTCCATTCTCAAGGAGGTGGACTTTATTTAACTGTCTCATGTGCAACTGTGGGGTGTGCACAGTAAAACCTTCAAGACAACACAATACAGAAAAGAGGAAAAAGAAATAACTTGACATAGAAAAACCTGACATATACTGTCTCAGCCTCAGAGATCAAGGGCAGCCTCGGCAGTGATAATGTGTGTTTGATATTATATATCCTTAAATGATATCATGAAAGTGACACTTCACTTCCATGGTCTTCCTTCTAAGAACATATAACCTCAACCCAATCATGAGGAAGACATTAGAAAAATGTCAGTTCAAGGGAATTCTACAAAATATCTCACCAGTACTTTTCAAAACATCAAAGACATCAAAACAAAGAAACTGGGAAATTGTCACAGCCAAGAGGAACCTACCAAAAGACCAAGGACCAACTATAACGTGCTACACTGAATGGGATGCTGGATCCAAAAAATAACATCAGGTAAACACTAAGGAAATAAAAATGTAGACTTCTGAATAAAGTACAGACTTTGGTTTGTAATAATGTATCAACATTTGTTCGTTAGTTGAGTCATAAAGGTGAAATTTTCTAAACTCTCACAAATGAAAAAATTACTGACAAACTAAAAAAAAAGGAAAGAAAGAAATGCACCAAGCTAATAGAAACTGTTAATAATAGGGGAAACTGGGTTCAGACATATAGGAAGAACTTTCTGTACCATCTTCACAATTTTTCCATAAGTCAAAAATGTACCTAAAAAATAAAGTTGATTGTTAGAAAGAGAGAGAGAATAATACCAGGGTCCAACTAAAAAGAAATTGAAAAAATAAAAATAAATTCTAAAAAGAAGAAAGAAAATGAAGACATGCTGTAGATAGGGAAGAAATACTTAGAAAATACGTATCTAATAAAGAACTGGCATTCAAAATATGTTAAGCACTGCCATGACCCAATTAGAAAACAACCCAGTTGGGGAAAACAAAACAAAACAAAACAAAAAACCAACCATAAGATTCAAACATATACCTCAAATAAAATAACATATGGATGGCAAATAAGCACATGAAAAAAGACTCAAATTATTAGTCATTTAAAAAGGCAAATTAAAACCACAATTAAAACACACACACACACACACACACACACACACACACAATGACCTAGCAGAACACACCTACTAGAATGACGTTAATAACCATAACAACAATACTGATAATAAATTGACAAGACTAAGTACCAGCAAGGATGTGGAGCTACTGAAAGTTTCCTACATTCCTGGTGGGAATGCACACTGCTATAGCTGTTTTGAAACAGTGTCGCGTTCTCTTATAACATTAAACACACACTTCTGAAACAACCCTTGGGATTCCACAGATTATATCAAAGGCAGAGTCTCTGTCTCCTGTCAATGTATATTTCAAGGAAATTCTCCCAAACTTGCTTTGATAATTATGTTACTTTACTAATTTATTTTAGTTCTTTTACTTACTTTACTGGTCTATTCATTAAATAGCAATTCAGCACATATTATATGCCAGGCAGCATTGCAGAGTCACAAACATACAGAACAATACGGACAACATCTTCTTTTACGTCACTTACATTCTGATGGGTAAGGTTAGGGTACAAATAGACAATAAACAAGTAAACAAAAATAGCAACATTTCAAATAAGTGCTTTTAAGTAATCAACACATAAAAGTACATGATGGTGACTGTAGAGGTTTTATTGTACTGGTCACCAAGATGGACCAGCTCCGTCACTGGAGTACAGACCGGAATAACGGGACAAAACCAGATGACATATATGTTGGCAAGAATGTAAAGAAATTGGAGCCCTCTTACATTCCTGGTGGAAATGGAAAATAGTGCAGCCACTACAGAACACTACATCAAAAAAAAAAAAAAGAATAAAAAGTAAATAAAAATATGAAACAGGTTTAAAAAATAAAAAATTGAAGGTTCACATCTTAAAAAAAAAAAAAAGAAAAGAAAAGAAAACAATTGCTCAACATGCTAAACCCATGATTACCTTTTGAGCCAGCAGGTCCACTTCTGTCTACCCAGGAAAATGAAAACATATGTCCACACAAAGACTTGTGCATGAACGTTCACAGAAGCACTGTTCATAAGAGCCAAAAAGTAAAAACAGCACAAATTACTATCCACTGATGAATGTGTAGACAAAACGTGGTATATCAGTACCAGGAGCCACTCTTCAGCAATAAAAAAGAACAAAGTAACAAAGTACTACTAATATGTGCTGCAACATGGGTGAACCTTGACTACATTCTAAGTGAGAGAAGCCAGTCAGGAAAGACCATATATTTTATGATCCCATTTATGTAAAAAATCCAAGATAAGCAAATCTGTAGAGGCAGAACTTAGATTATAAATTGTCTAGGGCTGGAGAAGGAGGCAGGGAATGGAGATGACTGTTAATGGGTACAAGATTTCTTTTGGAGGCAAAAAAATATCCTGAAATGAGATTATGGGTGATGGTAAATATACTAACAACCATTAAATTGTTTACTTGTATCGTATGTAAATTATATGCCAAGGAAGTGTTAAAAAAAATAATATGGCAATTATGCAAACGCCTGAGGCAGAATGTTTCCAGGGACAGGACAGCAAACAAGCCACCTGAGCTGGGAATAAATCTGGCCTATTTAAGGAACAGAGAGAAAGTTAGGCTGGAGCTATTAGGGGAAGGAGAAGCAAGTAGAGACCGGGTCAGATAGGATCTATTAAGCCAGAGTGGGAAGCTTGGATTTTATTTTGAATGTAATGAGAAGCCATCAGAGGGTTTGAAGTACAATAGTGACAGGATGTGAGGCATGATAAGAGGAGTCTGACAACCTTGAGGTGATTGACTTGGGAGCATAAAGGGAAGCAGGGAGGCCAGCCAAGACCTATTATGGCAGTTTGGGCAAACTCAGAAGTGTAGTAGATTTCTTCTTTCTTTCCTTTCCTTTTTTTCCCTTCCCTTATCTATTCTTTTCTGCTCTTCTCTTCTTTTTATCATAAACAAAAAAACAAGGTCACTCTATATTTAGCAGAACAGTTCTCATGAGTTATCCCAGAAAAAGACACTAGCCAAAATATTTGACCCTCTGTTAACCTTTAGTACCTCTAATAAGTTGTACGTCACTGGTCACAGGAGAACAATCTATTAATAAAGAAAAATTTAGACTACTTTTATATAAGTCGTCCTTATAAAAATGGTATTATCCCAATTTAGTATCAAAACCTGCTTCTTCACTCCAAATAGCACTGTCAAAGTAAAACACAGGCCACTTCATGTGTCTGTGACAACTCTTTCCACACCAATTTCCTAGCTCACAGCAGCCAAATGATTTTCCTACATCACAAACAAACTATAGTCTTCAGGGTTGTATTTGGAAAAGGAACAATAAGGCATCTGTAGAAAAACAGCATTTGCATTAGATTCCTCTTCTGGCCTAAGGGATTATTTGCATTGTACAAGCTCAAGTGGGTGGCAAAGAATAGGCAGGCTTTGTTAGACCATTACTCATGTAATGAGATTTGAGGTCTGCTATTCAACGCAATTTTTCAGTGGGCACTTTCCCCAGGCCTAAATTGCTGCTTACAGACATTTAGATTATAAAATAAAATTTAAAAATAAAAGAGCACAAAATGCCCCTTCTTTTCTCCAACCCCCTGCCCTGCCCCTCCTTTTGAGTTCTTCATTTTATCTCATAGAGGAGGTCTGCTCAGCAGAATACTATGCTCAACCTTGGAATGTCTGACTCTCACTTTGGACTCCTCCTCCAGCCCCCCTCCCATCCCGCGACGGGTCCCAAGGTGTCTTTCCAGTTAACCCAGATATTTCTGTGTCAAGAGCCAATCAACCTTGAAATTGTGAGTGATTTGATACCTTGGGTTTCAACCAGCTCCAAATATCCTTATACCCCATGCCCACTCCTCCAAAGATTAAGCCACACCTATGCACTGGTGATTGTAATTATTTTAGAGTCTGTTTATTCATTCTAAACCTGCCCCCGCTTCAGTGCAATTTTCCTCCAGTTTCTCTTTTATGATGCTGCACATCTCCCTGTGAACTTTGTTTTGCCCAAATCTCTCTGATAACTTTTGTCTTATTATTGCTTGTGTTCTAGAGAAATCAAGCCAGGCTTTAAAGTGGACTCTCAAGAAACTTGAGAACTTCAGGCCCAGGCCCTGTCTATGATCTGCTATGAGACTATCGTACCACGTTTGTCACAAAGCCCCATTGCCCCTCACTGGTCAGTCATTCCCTTGTGCTGTAAGGGCCTATTCAGCCAGAGCGGCCCACCCCGGTTGAACTGCCATTTTGTTGTAAAACGTAAATTGACTCTGCACCCTCCCCCCCCAGGGGAACTTACTTAAAAACAAGTCCCGGAAACCAGTCCCAGGTAACAAAGTCCAAGTACAAGGGTGGGTCAGGCCAGGTGGAGGTATTCAATCAGTGGGGGCGCATACTGTCTCCTGCTACCAAGGAGTGTGGGCCCCACCCTTTAGGCACCTTTTGGGCGCCAGTTCTGAACAAGGTGATAGGCTGGTTCCAATGTCTACTGGGGTAAATTGTAATTCAATCGGTCACCTAGCATGACTGTGCAGCCGTCTCTGTGTGTTACAATTTCATTGGCCACCTGTGTGTGGCCAGGCCCAACCACATGGCCTTTGCTCTATAAAAGTTAGTCTGGAAAACAGGGAGGGGTCGCCCTCTCTGTAAAGGGCGGCCCTGACCAGTCTGTTTGACGGTCGGTTTGATTCTTGATGCTTGACGCGAAATAAAGCTTTGCTTGACTTTCACTTTGTATCAGTCTCGCTCCTTTAATCACGGATCCATTATTGGGGTACCCATTTTTGGGGGGACCCAACAGTGCCAAGATGATACTGACTCTGAACATAATATGCATTCCCCACTCTATACCCTGCCTCCCATCACCAAACTGGGGCACACTGGAATGTCTGGCTGTCTTCAACATCATGCCTGGGCTGAAGGGAATCATGGGACCCTCTCTCAGACCCTCTGTCCACCTAAGTCTACCATACTGGCATTGCTGTTGTGCCCATTCCATATAGCCATGGGACATAAAAAGATATAGCCATGGACAGACACATAGCTGGTCAACCAGAAGCTCAAATGGGAAGCAAGCTGTAAGTCCCCTAAGTTCTGAGATTCCCAAACCACTGTCAAGGAATCCCAGAGATCTAACAGGGACCCAGGAGATACCAGAAGTAGGGCACAAAACCCACAAAAACTGAATTAATTTTCCCCTCTTATTTGTCTCCTAGCTTCTTCCACCCCTAATCCCACAAGGACTTTTGTACATGATGTGAAATTGGAACATTCTTTTTATCATAACCTCCACTCTTTCATGCTCCAAGGATTGATGCTCAATTTGTGAAAATATAGTTTGAGAATTTTCTAGAAAATTAGTATTTTTATTTTCTTTCCTAAAGTCCTGTTTTTATTTTTATCTTGATAGGCACTTTAAAATGTTCAAAGCTAAGAAATGACTTTTTTATTCTAGGCATTATTAGTCCCCTCTCCTGTGTCAAAAAGTCTCAGATTAATGCCCAAGTGTTAATGTAAAACAAAAAACAAAACTGGGTGGTAAGGGGCGGGAGATATACTTTACCAAGAAGTAAAAGTACATGTGTGACCTTTCAAAAAATTACATAATTGTATACATGAACATTGCAATTACAAACTATTTGCCAATACTACTTGTGGAGAGCAAAATGGAGTCACCCTTGTCAAGCGGGGACCAATGTCAGCAATGATTCAAGCAGTAAGGGTACTTGGTTACCAGATATCATGGAGACCAGCACCAGCTGATGACAGCCCAGAATTGACAACAAAGCAGAAGCAGAATTGGTCTACAGAAGCCCAAGACTGATGAAATCCCTTTTAAAAAGGAGGATTTGGGGTAGCAAACTGTCAGATTCTTCAGACACTGCCCCTCTCCGTCTGACCACTGCAAAAAGGCAGCTGCTGCTGACAGCTCTGATGGATGGATCTCTGAGCGGAACTCAGGTCCTTCCTGCTTGAACATCAGAAGCAGTCAGTGCTGAGAGCTGACCCGGACCAGACCAAGGCCTTATCTCAACTGTGCACCCACAGACGACTTCGTGTTTGATCTGTTAACTTCCTGTCCCCCGTGTTATCTTGTTTGCTGTGTGACTTGTCTTCTGTCCTGCTTTGTATGCTGTGTAAGAAGCCAAATTAATCACATGGTGAAATGTCATTGAGTTTGGGATCCTAAACCTGCTTTATAATTGTGTTTTCCTTGCTTTATGACTGAATAAAGCTGACATTGTAGAAAGACACAACTCGTGTGTGCGCCTTCATAGCACGCCCATGCCGCTGCTAATTCTTTAAGTTGACATACAGCTTGCTTCTCCTATTTCCTTCTTACTAACAATGAAATAGGTCTCTTTGTACATAGGACAGACAGTTTTGGTAGATTACATTAATAAAAGTTCAATTTCAGGACCAAAATATGAACATTTTTAGAGCTTTACATACATGCGGCCAAAGTATCCCCTTCTACAAAGTACCCCACATAAACTCACCAACAATGACCTTCCTCCATAGTCTCTTCATGATAAGACACTAGCATTCATTTAACTTTACCAGTCTGGTATGTGAGCTTGGTTTGCATTTATCTGAATAGTAGTGAAATCAAACATACATACTTTTCACTCTTTTTTTCTTTTCTTCTTCTTTCTTTTTTTCTTTTGTGGCTTTTAATCATCTATTCACATTCTTTGCACACGTTTGGAAGTGTGGAAATAAATGAGGGGCCCTCCCATGAGAGCGAGCAAAGACTGTTCACTTCAGAGCCTACTACAAGGGAGTGAGCCACCATCACTTGGGTTTGGCAGTGACTCGAGGGCAGATGGGTAAATGAAAGCTTTGTAGTGAAATAAAGGGAAGCCTTCAAGTGTGCTCTGGGTGGGAGTTGTTGGCATGGTGAACCTGGAAATGAACTAGCTACAAATGGGTCATCTATATGATTGGTTTTGGGGAACATATTTGTCTTTATCTGGTTGGTCCTGTGTTGAAGCTGGGCAAAAATTAGGGAAAGGGAAGGTAATTACCAAGTCATTGGCCATTTGGGGCTGATATTTTTTTCCATCATACATCAGTTTTGCCTATTACTATCTACAACATACTTTGAAATTCATCAGAATATGTGCTGATCGAAGGATAAAGGGATAAATAGAAGGATAGCTATATGATAAGGCAAGTATAACAAAATGTTAATGATAAAATCTGGATAAATTAGGATAATAGGGGGCGCCTGGGTGGCTCAGTGGGTTAAGCCGCTGCCTTCAGCTCAGGTCATGATCTCAGAGTCCTGGGATCGAGCCCCGCATCGGGCTCTCTGCTCAGCAGGGAGCCTGCTTCCTCCTCTCTCTCTGCCTGCCTCTCTGCCTGCTTGTGATCTCTCTCTGTCAAATAAATAAATAAAATCTTAAAAAAAAAATTAGGATAATAGGTATAATGCATATTCCCTGTAGAATGCTTTCAACTTTTTATATGTTTGGAAATGTAAATAATAAAATATTGGAAAAGAGAAAAGAAAAGCAAAATCCCAAAGAAGAGCTAAAACACTTCTGAAAGGATCAAGATTAGGGAATATTGCTAGATATCAAAAAATATATAAGATATATTCATCAATACAGTGTGGAGTTGGTACAGAGATAGACAAACTGACCAAAAGAACAGAATGGAGAAGCCAGAAACAAACCACACGTACACAGAAACTTCACTTATGATTAAAATAGCATTGCAGACCAGTAGAGGAAGAATAGATTTTCAAGAAATGGTACTTGGACAATTGGTTATTCATGTGGAAAAATAAAATAAGGTTCCTTCCTGACAGCATAAGACCTGATGAATTAAGGACTTAGGTGGGAAGACAAGCCTGTACAAGTTTTTGAAGATGTAGTTGACTGATGCTCAGACTCCATTTCCACTTTTCTCTGATGTGTATCCCTGCGCTGCACAAATCTTATCTAAAACAAAACAAAACAAAACAAGGGACACCTGGGTGGCTCAGTAGGTTAAAGCCTCTGCCTTCGGCTCGGATCATGATCCCAGTATCCTGGGATCGGGCCCCACATCGGGCTCTCTGCTCAGCAGGGACCCTGCTTCCCCCTCTCTGTCTGCCTGCCTCTCTGCCTACTTGTGATCTCTTATCTGTCAAGTAAATAAATAAAATCTTAAAAAAAAATAAAAAACAAGAACAAAAATTCTCAGACTCCCAGTAGCTAAGAAACAGAGTACAAATTTGGTCTAATCAATTAAGTGCACTGACATGAAATTTAGAAGGTGGCAATGAGGCCAAGGCCACATACTTGCTGCTTTAGGCTGCCTTCTGTTTCAGGCAAGCCCACAGAGAACTCAGAGTAGACTCCCCCTATGTCCTTCCCACTCTAGTGGTGGAGGGTCCTTGTGCTGTTACTAATAGCTGGCTTGCTTCATCATCCTCTAGTTTTTGGCTCTTCATCCTCCATGAAACCAATGCCCTGTATTAAATTTCTTCTATTTCATACCTAGAGTGGTACTCGTTTGTCAGTCCCTTAACTGATATATCCAACTATATACATCACAAGTGAATCTGAAAAAGCTTTAAAAAAACAAAAACAAAAACAAATTGCTGCAGAATACCAACAATACAGTTGTACTTACCTAGGCTCCATAAGTATGCAAAAAGAATGTATTGGTGAGGGATAGAAACATATGTTAAATTTATAAGAAAAACTATGAGAAAATATCAGCAGTGGAGGTGTAGTTTCTGAATCTTACTAAATTACCCATTTAAAAAAAAAAAAAGACAAGACAAGAGAATAGCAAAGTCAAAATCCACTGACAACAACACAAGAAAGCAAGTGACAAGGTACCCATCTGGAAAGCCATGTATAGGGAATGTATCTCAGAATCAATTGCCTGAGACATGGAAGAGAATATTTCACCCCTGTTTCCCACCTCCCAGAGTTGCCCCAGAAGATCTGAATGCCTTGTTAATACCACAGTGCTTCTAGGTTTGCACACATGCTAGAATGCTGAGCAGGCTCCTGGCCATGCTCCACACAGCAGCAGCAGAGAATCCCATGGCAAAAAGCAAGAGGTACGGCAGTGTAACCGAGCTGAGGGCTATCAACAAGTGATCAGAGAAAAATAGTGGGTGACCCAGAGTCAAGGACACATCCCATGCAAACTCTGAAGACTGACAATAAAAAAATACATTTTCATTTCAAGTACATATGTAGCATTCAGGAAAATTGGCCAGAGTTTAGGCCACAAAGTAAATCTCAATAAACTCCCAAGGGTGGATATGGTACAAAGATCATTCTTTGACTCCAGTGAAATAAAACTAGAAACCAATTTCAAATAATAGTAGTTTTAAGAGATATAAACACACACATGCAAACACATGCACCATTAACTCCTAATCCAAGGAGGAAATGCAAAACAAAATCATGGAAGTTCTTAGAAATAACAAAAATGAAAACATTACACATCAGAAGCTATGATGTAAAGTTAAAGCACTAGTGAGAGGGAAAATTACATATGTGTGTGTTAGGTAAATAAATAAGCATACATATGCAAGAACATATACACATAAAAGTACAATGTGTACATATAAATTAACTACCAATTCTAAGAACTAGAAGGAAAAAAATAGTAAACCAAAATAAAGCCAAAAGAAGGAACTAATAAGACAAAAACAAATCTTAACGAGTCAATAAAAAGGAAAATACTAGAATTATCAGATAAATACAAAGCTGTTGCTCTGAATGAAATAAATGAAAGAGACAAAACATTAGCCAGATAATTAAAGAAAAGCAAGGCAAGGTGGGAAAATGACAAAGGAGAAGTAACATCAATCAGGGTCTTTGAACAAATCATAAGGAATGACTGCAGAGGATGACCATTTGTTCCACCTTGTTGTCCCAGCATTGCTTCCAGTGATCACACACTTTAGATCTCAATTGGAAAATGATTTTTATGGTCACCCCAGTTTTGCACAGCTCTCTGTATAAATTTGGAACCCCAAATTGAAATGAATAATTTTATAAGTGATGTAGCAGCAAAATTAACCATGCAGAGATAGAAAACATAAAAAAGATAATTCCCATGGGAGACAAAGAGAAAATAGTTCTATGGACTCTCCCTGGAAGAAGCACCAGAACCAGAAAGTTTCACAAGGAAATTCTACCAAACTTTTAAAAGATGAAATAATAGTAATGTTATTTAAATTCTTACAGAACACAAAGAGAGAAAACTTCCAAACTCAGCTGTGAAGGAAGCAGATTGACACAAAAACTGGAAAAAGATTATAGCCAAAGAAAATTAAACCATTCTCACTTATGAATATCAATGCAAACATCTTAAACTATTAGCCAATAGAATCCAGTGGCCCAATAAAAAAATTATATAGTCTATGTGGTCTCCCCTCCCAGGAATGGAAAGCTTATTAAATATTAGAAAGTCTTTTAAAATAACTCAGCATACCAATAAAGTTAAGGAGGAAAATTATATTTTTATCTTCATAGATGCAGAAAAAGTAATTATGAAACTCGGAATTCATTCATTAAAAAAAAAAAAAACACTCAATACTACAAGAATTAGAGGAGCAAGATGGCAGAGGAACAGGAGACCTGAATATCATCAGGCTCCAGGAGTTCAGCTAGATATTTATCAAATCATCCTGAACACCTACAAACTCAACAGGAGATTGAAGAGAAGTACAACAACAATTCTAGGAACAGAAAAGTGACCACTTTCTGGAAGGTAGGACGTGCAGAGAAGTGAATCCGAAGCAATATATGGGAAGATAGATGGGTGGGTGGGGGGGCATCTTCCAGCAAGTGGTAGAGCAGTGGAGCAAAATCAGAACTTTTAGAAGTCAGCTCCACTGAGGGACATCACTCCAGAGGCTAAGCAGGGGGTGGAGCCCTCTCAGGGACAGTGTGATCTCAGGACCCACAGGGTCACAAAAAACTGGAGGTGCCTGAGTGCAGCAAAGCCTCCAGGTATCAGAGCAGGAAGCTGGCTACAGAGACGGAGCTGAGGAGTGCCCTTGCAGCTCAGGGTTACCTTAAACCGTGATCTGAGGCGCAGTCATGCCTCTGCTCTTAGAGCAGGGACCCCACAAGTAGCAGATCTGGGGAGACTCAACTTCCTCTTCCAGGAGGAGTGGCATGGAAGCACATTGCAGGAATTGGCTGGGTTTAGAGACTCCAAACAGGGCTGTGCACCAGACATAGAAATGTTTGGTCATGGGCCAGGTGAGCATGGAGTGTGGCCGGAGACCAGGAGATGGGAGGGATTGACTGCTTTTCTCTGAGGGCGCACTGAGGAGTGGGGCACTGAGCTCTTGGCTCCTATGGCCGGAGATTAGGAGGCTGCCATCTTCATTCCTGTCCTCCAAAGCTGTACGGAAAGCATTCAGGGAACAAAAGCTAACAAGAGCAAAACCGAGCAGATTACGTAGCCTGGACACTGGTAAGGGTGGTGCAATTCCGCCATGGGTAAAGACATTTGAGAATCACTGCAACAGGCCCGTATCCCAGAAGATCAGCAAGAACATCCAGCCAAGACCAAGTTCATTGACCAATGAGAACTGTGGAACTCCAGAGCTAGAGGAATACAGCACATAGAATTCATGGCTTTTTTCCCCATGATTCCTTAGTCTTTCAAAGTTAAATTTTTTTAATTTTATTTTTTCTTTTTCTATTTTTTAAATTTTTCTCTTTCCTCTTTTAACGATTTTTAACTATTTTATCTTATCAATACCTTTTGAAAAATCTTTCTAAATTTTCATTATTATAGTAATATTCTACCTCTTCATTGTATTTAAACTTATTTCTTATATACATATAAGTCTTTCTTTTTTTTAAATTTTGGGATACAGTTTCTCCTAACAAATCAAAATATACTCTAAATCTAGCTCATGGCTTTGTTCTAGTTTCCAGCCTGATCACATTCTCCCCCCGCTTTTTTTTTTTAATTCAACCTACTTCTTATCTTACCAATTCCTTTTTTAGAATCTTTTAAGATTTTCATCTTTACATTCATATTGCATCCCTTCATCATGTTTACTCTTATTTTTGTGTATATATATATATATATATATATATATATACACATATATATATAAGTTTTTCTTTCTTTAACAATTGGGAGGCAGTTTCTTCTAACAGACCAAAATACATCCAAAATCAAATGTGTGGCTCTGTTCTATTCACCAGTCATATATTTGTTTTCTTTTCTTTTCTTTTCTTTTTTTAACCTCCTTTATTCTCTCCCTGGTTTGGGGCCTCCTCCAATTTGTTAGTGTATATTTTTCTGAGGTTGTTGCTACCCTTTTAGTATTTTGTTCTCTCATTCATCTATTCTTATCTGGATAAAATGACAAGGCAGAAAAACTCACCACCAAAAACAACAACAACAACAAGAGATGGTACTGATGGCTAGGGACATAATCAATATGGACATTAGTAAGATGTCAGAACTACAGTTTAGAATAATGATTACCAAAGTAATAGCTGGGTATGAAAAAAGCATGGATGATACTAGAGAATCCTTTTCTGGAGAAATAAAATGCCTTCCTGGAGATATAAAATAACTAAAATCTAACCAAGTTGAAATCAAAAAAGCTATTAATGAGGTGCAATGAAAAATTGATTCTCTTATGACTAGGGTAAATGAAACAGAAGAGAGAATTAGTGATATAGAAGACCAAATTATGGAGAATAAAGAAGTTGAGCAAAAGAGAGATAAACAACTACTGGATCATGAAGGGAGAATTCGAGAGATAAGTGATACCCTAAGACAAAACAATATTAGAATAATTAGAACCCTAGAAGAAGAAAAAAGAGGGGGCAGAATGTATATTGGAGCAAATTGTAATAGAGAATTTCCCTAATTTGGTGAAGGGAACAAGCATCAAAATCCAGGAGACACAGAGAACTCCCCTCAAAATCAATAAAAATAGGTCAACACCCCATTATCTAATAGTAAAACTTATAAGTCTTAGTGACAAAGAGAAAACCTTGAAAGCAGCTCAGGAAAAGAGGTTTGTAACTTACAATGGTAGAAATATTAGATTGGCAGCAGACCTATCCACAGAGACCTGGCAGGCCAGAAAGGACTGGCATGATATATTCAGAGCACTAAATGAGAAAAATGTGCAGCCAAGAATTACTAAAACCATCTAGGTTGTCACTGGAAATAGAAGGAGAGATAAAAATCTTCCAAGTCACAAAAACTAAAAGAATTTGAAAACACCAAACCAGCCCTACAGGAAATATTGAAAGGGGTCCTCTAAACAGAGAGAGAGCCTAAAAGTAACAGACCAGAAAGGAAGAGAGACAATATACAGTAACAGTCACCTTACAGGCAATGCAATGGCACTAAAGTCATATCTTTCAATAGTTACCCTGAATGTAAATGGGCTAACTGCCCCAATCAAAAGACACAGGGTATCAGAAGGGATAAAAAGTCCATATGCTGTCTACAAGACACTCATTTTAAACCCAAGGACACCTCCAGACTTAAAGTGAGGGGTGAAAAACAATTTACCATGCTGATGGACATCAAAAGAAAACTGGGATGGCAATCCTTATATCAGATAAATTAGATTTTAGGCCAAAGACTATAATAAGAGATGAGGAAGAACACTATATCACACTTAAAGAGTCTGTCCAACAAGAAGATCTAACAATTTTAAATATCTATGCCCCTAACATGGGAGCAGCCAATTATATAAACCGATTAATAACAAAATCATAGAAACACATTGACAATAATACAATAATAGTAGGGGACTTTAACACTCCCCTCACTGAAAAGGACAGCTCATCTCAGCAAAAGATCAACAAGGAAATAAAGGCTTTAAATGACACAATGGACCAGATGGACATCACAGATATACTTAAAACATTCCACCCCAAAGCAACAGAATACACATTCTTCTCTAGTGCACATAGAATATTCTCCAGAATAGATCACATCCTGGGTCAAAAATCAGGTCTCAACCAGTACCAAAAGACTGGGATCATTCCCTGCATATTTTCAGACCACAATGCTTTGAAACTAGAACTCAATCACAAGAGGAAAGTTGGAAAGAATTTGAATACATGGAGGCTAAAGAGCATCCTACTAAAGAATGAATAGGTCAACCAGGAAATTAAAGAAGAACTGAAAAAATTCATGGAAACAAATGATAATGAAAGCACAACTGCTGAAAATCTTTGGAACACAGTAAAGGCAGTCCTTAGAGGAAAGTATATTGCAATACAAGACTTTCTCAAGAAACAAGAAAGGACTCAAGTACACAATCTAACCTTACACCTAAAGGAGCTGGCAAAAGAACAGCAAAGAAAGCCTAAAACCAGCAGGAGAAGAGAAATAATAAAGATCAGAGCAGAAATCAATGAAAAAGAAAGCAAAAGAACAGTAGAACAAATCAATGAAACTAGGACCTTGTTCTTTGAAAGAATTAATAAGATTGATAAACCCCTGGCCAGACTTATCAAAAAGAAAAGAGAAAGGACCCAAATTAACAAAATCATGAATGATAGAGGAGAGATCACAACCAACACCAAAGAAATACAAACAATTATAAGAACATATTATGAGCAACTATACACCAGCAAATTTGACAATCTGGAAGAAAGGGATGCATTCCTAGAGACATATAAACTACCAAAACTGAACCAGAAAGAAATAGAAAACCTGAGCGGGCCCATTACCAGTAAGGAGATTGAAGCAGTCATCAAAAACCTCCCAACAAACAAGAGCCCAGGGCCTGTTGGCTGCCCAGGGGAAGTCTACCAAACATTTAAAGAAGAATTAATACCTGTTCTCCTGCAACTTTTCAAAAAATAGAAATGGAAGGAAAACTTGCAAACTCATTTTATGAGACCAGCATTACCTTGATCCCAAAACCAAAGACCCCATCAAAAGGGAGAATTACAGGCCAATATCCTTGATAAACACAGATGCAAAAATTCTCACCAAAATACTAGCCAATAGGATCCAACAGTACATTAAAAGGATTATTCACCACAACCAAGTGGGATTTATTCCTGGGCTTCAAGGTTGGTTCAACATCCACAAATCAATCAGTGTGACACAATACATTAATAAAAGAAAGAACAAGAACCATATGATACTCTCAATAGATACTGAAAAAGCATTTGACAGAGTACAGCATCCTTTCTTGAACACTTTTCAAAGTGTAGGCATAGAAGCCACATACCTCAATAGCATAAAAGCCATCTATGAAAAACCCACAGTGAACATCATTCTCAATGGCGAAAAACTGAGAGCTTTTCCCCTAAGGCGAGGAACATGGCAGGATTGTCCACTATCACCACTGCTATTCAACATAGTACTAGAAGTCCAAGCCTCAACAATCAGAAAACAAAAAGAAATAAAATGCATCCGAATTGGCAAAGAAGTCAAACTCTCACTCTTTGCAGATGATATGATACTTTATGTGGAAAACCTGAAAGAATCCACTCCAAATCTGCTAGAACTTGTCCAAAACTGCTAGAACTCATATAGGAATTCAGTAAGTGTCAGGATATAAAATCAATGCACAGAAACCAGTTGCATTTCTATATACCAACAGCAAGACAGAAGAAAGAGAAATTAAGGAGTTGATCCCATTTACAATTACACCCAAAACCATAAGATACCTAGGAATAAACCTAACCAAAGAGGCAAAGAGTTTATACTCAGAAAACTATAAAGTACTCATGAAAGAAATTGAGGAAGACAGAAATGGAAAAATGTTCCATGCTCATGGATTAGAAGAACAAATATTGTGAAAATGTCTATGCTACCTAAAGCAATCTACACATTTAATGCAATCCCTATCAAAATACCATCAATTTTTTCCAAAGAGATAGTAATCCTAAGATTTATATGGAAACAGAAAAGACCTCGAATAGCCAGAGGAATATTGAAAAAGAAAACCAAAGTTGGCGACATCACAATTCCAGACTTCAAGCTCTATTACAAAGCTGTCATTATCAAGACAGTATGGTACTGACACAAAAATAGATACACAGATGTAGTGATCCGAAGAGGCACATGCACCCAATGGAACAGAATAGAGAGCCCAGAAATGGACCCTCAACTCTGTGGTCAACTAATTTTCGACAAAGCAGGAATGAATGTCCAATGGAAAAAAGTCTCTTCAGCAATTGGTGTTGGGAAAATTGGACACCCACATGCAGAAGAATGAAACTAGACAATTTCTTTACACCACACACAAAAATAGACTCAAAATGGATGGAAGACCTCAATGTGAGACAGGAATCCATCAAAATCCTTGAGCAGAACACAGGCAGCAACCTCCCTGGCCTCAGCTGCAGCAACTTCTTCCTAGAAACATCACCAAAGGCAAGGAAAGCAAGAGCAAAAATGAACTATTGGAAGTTCATCAAGATCAAAATCTTTTGCACAGCAAAGGAAATAGTAAACAAAACCAGAAGACAACCAACAGAATGGGAGAAAATATTTGCAAATGACATATTAGATAAAGGGCTAGTATCCAAAATCTATAAAGAACTTATCAAACTCAACACCCAAAGAACAAATAATCCAATCAAGAAATGGGCAGGAGACATCAACAGACATTTCTGCAAAGAAGACATCCAAATGGCCAGCAGACACACAAAAAAGTGCTCCACATCACAGCATCAAGGAGATACAAATCAAAACTACAGTGAGATACCACTTCACACCAGTCAGAATGGCTAAAATTAACAGGTCAGTAAATGACAGATGTTGGTGAGGATGCAGAGAAAGGTGAACCCTCCTACACTATTGGTGGGAATGCATGTTGGTGCAGCCACTCTGGAAAACAGTATGGAGGTTGCTCAAAAATTTGAAAATAGAGCTGCCCTATGACCCAGCAATCTCACTACTGAGTATTTACCCCAAAGATACAAATGTAGTGATCCGAAGAGGCACATGCACCCAAATGTTTATAACACCAATGTCCACAATAACTAAACTATGGAAAGAACCTAAATGTCCATCAACAGATGAATGGATAAAGAAGGTGTGGTATATATATGCAATAGAATACTATACAGCCGTCAAAAAAACCCGAAATCTTGCCATTTGCAATGACGTGGATGGAACTAGAAGGTATTATGCTAACCAAAACAAGTCAATCACAGAAAGACAAGTAGCATGTGATCTCTCTGATGTGAGGAATTTGAGAGGCAAGCTGGGGGTCATGAGAGGTAGGGAGGGAAAAAATGAAACAAGGTGGGACCAGGGAGGGACACAAGCCATAAGAAGCTCTCAATCTCACAAAACAAACTGAGGGCTGCTGGGGGGCGGGTTGGGGGGGAGGAGGGATTAAGGTATCTAGGTTATGGACATTAGGGAGGGTATGTGCTATGGTAAATGCTGTGAATTGTGTAAGACTGATGATTCACAGACCTGTACCCCTGAAACAAATAATACATTATATTTTAATTTAAAAAAAAAATCTTCCTACTAGCAGGATAAATAAATAAATAAATAAATAAATACAAAAATTAATGGATACTCCCTTAATAATTCAACTCAGTAGCCAATGTAGTACCCCCACATTTCGGAAAATTTCTAGATTTTCCTTCCAGTGTCAGGAGCAACAAAGCCTACTATCTCCTCAACTATTAAACATCATTTTCATATTTTAGCAGCAAATTCTATTTGTAGGGGCTGCTTTTAGTTAACAGGCTTGAACAATGGAAGCCTGAATAAGGTAAAGGGGCCCATAGTGGCCACCAGGGTGAATGCAAATAGGCTTATTAGGGAACTCACCACAAAATATTGATAAGCCTTAGCTGACTGACGGACTACTTAACACCAAGCACAGGTATCAAAAAAGGAAAATTCCATGTATTCCCATTCCTCCCTTCCCTCTTAACTACAGTCCCCCACCACTGCCTCCTGGCAGTTTTTGCTTTGCTGTCCACAACTCCCTCGTGGTAGAGTCAAATAAACTCCTATCTCCTTTGTTCTGCCTTGGGTGAATTCTTTTGCTGCCCACTGCCCTCCACGTGATCAGGTCACCCCCCACTGTTGATAAAGAGAAAAAGAGGGGCCCCTGGGTGGCTCAGTGGTTAAGCATCTGCCATGGTCAGGTCATGACCCCAGGGTCCTGGGATTGAGCCCCACATCAGGCTCCTTGCTCAAGCAGGAAGCCTGCTTCTCCCTCCGCCGCCACTCTCCCTCCTTGTGTTCCCTCTCTCACTGTGTCTATCTCTGTCAAATAAATAAATAAAATCTTAAAAAAGAGAGAGAGAAAAAGAATTAGAAAATGCATGAATTGCAAAAAAAGAGATAGAGAAATCTCTACTTACAGATGACATAATTATATATCTGAGAAACTCAAAGAATTGATAGGAAAACTGCAAAACCACAAGAGAGTTTAATACAATAACAATTATAAAATTAACATGTAAAAATCAATACCTTTCATAGGTACAAGAAAAAAACTAGCTAGAAGACATAATAAAAAGAAAAATTCTCATCTACAGTAGCAAAAATAAACTTACATATGCTAAAGCATAAATTTAACAAGAAATATTCAAAAGCCATATGAGAATAAATGTAAGACAGTCCTAAAAGACAAAAAAAAAGAGTAGATTTGAACCTCATAAAGATATGATGTCGGTTCCCTCCTAAATTATTTATATATTTCATTCCATTCCTGTGAAAATGCCACTTTTCTGGAGGTAGGCAAATTAAATAGAGTTTTTTGGAAAAAATAAACAAACAAGGATAGTCAGCAAACCCCTAAAATATAAAAACAATGAGAGAAGGGGAGAGTCTTACTAGGTATTATAATATATTATAAACTACATATATATGCATATACATAAAACTACACATACATGTATATGCATATATATATGTAGTTGTATATAGGTGTATGTGTATATGTAAAGGTGATACCTCAAAGTACAGGGTGAAGAGTGAAAGGATACAAGAAATAAGTGGATAACTAGACAGTCATATGGAAAATGATGAAATCAAATCCATTTTTTCTAGGGTAGCCCAATTTCTAAGTGAATCAGATGCTTAAATGTAAAAAAACAATCCATAAAAATATTTTTTTAACAATTAGAGAATTACTCTATGATCTGGAAGTGGAGAAATATTTCCTATGATATAAATTCCAGAAGCAATAAGGAAAATACTGACAAATTTGAATACATAACTTTTTAAAAAGTTTCTACATGGCAAAAAAGAAACAAATTTAAGAATAAATGGCAAGCTTGAAAAATGTATTTGCAACTTCTGTAGATGAAGAGGAAATAATCCTAACATAAGAGCTACTGAGAAAAGTGTCATCAGAAGTATGAATTGATTGCTCACAGGATAGAAATACAAATATCTCTTAACTATATAAAAGAATATTCAACTTCACTCAAATGAAAGAAATTAGGAATGTATTGAGATGCCATTTTGGCAAAAATCCATAAATTTGACAGTAAGTCTGTTAATTGGTTATGAGAAAATGGACACTTCTTTTAACAGTACCAGTGTGACCATAAATGTGTAATATGAAGGGTTCCCCTTTCTCCACATCCTCGTCGACACCTGATGGTGGGAACACAAACTGGTGCAGCCACTCTGGAAAACAGTAAGAGGTTCCTCAAAAAGTTAAAAATAGAACTACGCTATGACCCAGGAATTGCACTACTAGGTATTTACCCAAAGGATACAAAAATACTGATCTGAAGGGATCCATGCACCCTGATATTTATAGAAGCATTACCAACATTAGCCTGATTATGAAAAGAGCCCAAATGTTCATCCACTGATAAATGGATAAAGAAGATGTGAGGGATATCTATCTATATCTATATCTATATCTACATCTATAGATGGATATATAGTATATAATGAAATATTACTTGGCCATAAAGAAGAATGAAATCTTGCCATTTGCAATGTGGATAGAGCTAGAGGGTATTATGCTATGCAAAATAAATTGTCAGAGAAAGACAGATAACCATTACCATATGATTTGTCTCATGTGGAATCTAAGAAACAAAATAAATGAATAGAGCGGGGAAAGAGAGACAAACCAAGACATAGACTCTTAACTAAGGAGAACAAACTGAGGGTTACTGGAGGGGAGATGAACAGGATAGGTTAAAGAGGTGATGGACATTAAGGAAGCCACTAGTGATGAGCACTGAGTACTGTATGTAAGTGATGAATCACTAATTTTGACACCTAAAACTAATATTACACTGTATGTTAACTAACTGGAATTTAAGTAAAAACTTGCAGGAAAAATCTGTAATGTAGACCACAGTGTCATGTATTTTTCCTTTGATCCAATCATGTCACTTCTAGGAATCTTTTCCAAAATAAGATATAGAATATTTACATCACTCCCAGAAAGTTTCCTATGCTCAGTTAGCAACCTTCCTACGATAAGCAACTTCCCAATTTTTTCATCATAAATTAGATTTGTCTATTCTTGAATATCATGTAAAATATAATCATATGCTATGTGAGCTGGATTCTTTGACCAACAAAGAGGTTCATTTATATTCATTTATATCTTATATAAAGAGGTTCATTTGAGGTTCATTTATATTGTTTGGTATAATGGTTGTTTACTCCTTTTTACCATAGTGTAGCATTCGATGGTATAAGTATGACATAATTTCTTTATCCTTTTTCCTGTTGGTAGACATTGGGCTGTTTCTGCTTTGAGTCTTTTTTTTTTTAAAGATTTTATTTATTTATTTGACAGAGATCACAAGTAGACAGAGAGGCAGGCAGCGGGGAGGGGGGAAGCAGGCTCCCTGATGAGCAGAGAGCCCGATGCGGGGCTCGATCCCAGGACCCTGAGATCATGACCTGAGCCGAAGGCAGAGGCTTTAATCCACTGAGCCATCCAGGCACCCCTGCTTTGAGTCTTTGATGAGTGATGCGATTGAAAATTTATTGAAAAGTCTTCTCATTGAACTTCTTTGGCAGCCTTGTCAAAAGTCAATTAGTGATATAAGTGTGGATCTGTCTGATCGGTTTCTGCAGTCAATTTATCTCTCTCTGCTATTTCTATGCCAGTGGTTCTCAACCAGAGTGACTTTTCTCCACCCCTGGAGGGACTGAGAGAGGGAGCCACTTGGTGACGTAAGGATAAATTTAGTCTGTCACAATTCAGAGAGGGGGTGGCTACTGACATCTAGTAGATAGTGGCTAGAGATGCTGTTTAACAATCCTATAGTGTTTACGACAATGCCTACGACAAAGAATTATCTGGCCAAAATGTCAGTAGTGCCAAGGTTGAGGAACACCAGTCCACAGCAATAGAACACTGCCTTGATTATGGTAGCTTTACAGTAAGTCTTAAAATCAAGGGGTGCCTGGGTGGCACACTCAGCTATGTGTCCAACTCTTGGTTTCAGCCCTGTTGTGATCTCAGGGTCATGAGATCAAGCCCCGTGTCGGGCTCTGAGTTCAGTGCAGAGTTAAGACTCTCTTTCCCTCTGCCCCTCCCCCACAGCTCTCTCACTGTCTCTTTCTCTCTCTCTCTCAAATAAATTAAGCTTTTAAAAAAATAAAATAACAATAAAATCAAGTAGTGTAAGTCCTCCAACTTTGTTCTTTTTCAAGATTGTTTTTTGGTCTCTCAAATTTTAGGGTTTTGAATGGGAATTGCATTGAATCTTTATATAGACAGGGGAAAACAGACTTCTTAACAATACTAAGTCATCCAATCCATGAACATGCTCCTGGATGCTACACTGGTTGATAGTTTTCTTTTCTTGTAATATCCTTGCCTAGTTTTTGTATGAAAATTATTCTGGCCCTATGAAATGTTTTGGGAAGTGTTCCCTTCCTTCTATTTTCTGAAAGATTTTATGTAAACTCGGTATTATTTCCATCTTCAATGTTGGTAAATTTGGTGGTGAAGCCATCTGGACTGGCAGGCTGTGTGTGTGTGCGCGCGCGCATGCACGCACGCGCGCAAGATTTTAATTATGAATTAAATTTCCTTATAGACAAAGGGCTAGTCAGATTTTCTAGTTTTTTTTTTCTCTTGCATCCATTTTGGTAATTTCTGTCCTCTAAGCATTGCTTTAATGACACTCTACAAATATTGATATATTTTTATCATTCAGTACAAAATAGTTGTCTTTGATTTCTATTTCTAGACTAATAGACAATTTTGAGATTTGTGTCTTAATTGTCAAGTATTGGAGGGTTTTCCAAATATTTTGGATTCTTTATTTCTAATTTCATTACACTGTGGCTAGAAAATATACTCTGTATTATTTCAATCCTTAGAAATTAAGTTGTGTGGGGTGCCTGGGTGGCTCAGACGGTTAAATCCTCTGCCTTCAGCTCAGGTCATGATCTCAGGGTCCTGGGATCAAGCCCCACATCGGGCTCTCTGCTCAGCAGGGAGCCTGCTTCCTCCTCTCTCTCTGCCTGCCTCTCTGCCAACTTGTGATCTCTGTCAAATAAATAAATAAAATCTTAAAAAAAGAAAAGAAATTAAGTTGTGTGTGTGTGTGTGTTTATGGTTCAATATATAGTCTATATTGGTAATATTCCATATGAACTTGAAAAGAATGTGTTGTTGAGTGGAATGTTTTAAAATGTCCATTAATTTAATTTGGTTGATAGTGTTATTCAAATCCTCTGAATTGTTATTGATTGTTTTTCTACATGTACTATCAATTACTGAGAGAGGGTTAAATCTCTAACTATACTGTTTTTTTTTTTTTTAAAGATTTTATTTATTTGACAGAGATCACAAGTAGGCAGGGAGGTAGGCCGAGAGAGGAGGAAGCAGGCTCCCCGCTGAGCAGAAAGCCCGATGCGGGGCTCGATCCCAGGACCCTGGGATCATGACCTGAGCTGAAGGCAGAGGCTTTAACCCACTGAGCCACCCAGGCGCCCCTCTAACTATATTGTTAAAATATCTAACTATACTTATGGATTTCTCTATTTTTCCTCTATTTCCATCAGTTATTGTTTCATTAAACCCTGTTACTAGATATCTACACACTTACAACTTATGTGTATTCTTAATTAGTTGACCTTTTATCATTATGAAATGTCCCTCTTTATCTCTGATGATTCTTCTTGTCCTCAAGTCTACTTTTCTGATATTAATATTCTAATCTGAACTTTCTTAAGCTTACTCTTTGTCTGATATATTTTCCCCAATTTTTGCTTTTGTTTTATTTGTTCCTTTATATTTAAAGTCTGTGTCTTATAAAACATATACAGTTTGACCTTTCTTTTTTATACAGTTGGACAATCTCTGCCTTTTAAGAGTTCATTTCATTCACATTTATTCTAATTAAAATATTGTCCATTTTAATTCTATAATCTTAATATTTACTAAGTAGCCCCTCTGTTCTTTGTTCCACTTTCTCTCAATTCCTGCCTTCTTTTGAATTAATTATTTCTTGGGATTCCATTTTATCATTTCTCTCAATTTATTAGGCACACCAACTTGTTTTTTTAAGGTGTTGCTCTATGGTTTATAATATGCAACTTTAATGTATTACAATCTACTTTCAAATTATATCACGTCATTTTACATCTAATGTAAAAACCTTACAATACTATTCTTCCTGTTACCTGTCCTTCAACCTTTGTTAGTGTATAGTCAGACACTTTACTTCTATATGATATAATCTCAATAATAGTTATTCTTTACGTTTTCAGTATCCAATTGTCACTTTAAAAATTAAGAAATGATATCCAGGATCTATAAAGAACTCCTGAAACTCAACACACACAAAACAGACAATCATATCAAAAAATGGGCAGAAGATATGAACAGACACTTCTCCAATGAAGACATACAAATGGCTATCAGACACATGAAAAAATGTTCATCATCACTAGCCATCAGGGAGATTCAAATTAAAACCACATTGAGATACCACCTTACACCAGTTAGAATGGCCAAAATTAGCAAGACAGGAAACAACATGTGTTGGAGAGGATTTGGAGAAAGGGGAACCCTCTTACACTGTTGGTGGGAATGCAAGTTGGTGCAGCCACTTTGGAAAACAGTGTGGAGATTCCTCAAGAAATTAAAAATAGAACTTCCCTATGACCCTGCAATTGCACTACTGGGTATTCACCCCAAAGATACAGATGTAGGGGAAAAAAAGGGCCATCTGTACCCCAGTGTTTATAGCAGCAATGGCCACGGTCACCAAACTGTGGAAAGAACCAAGATGCCCTCCAACAGATGAATGGATAAGGAAGATGTGGTCCATATACACTATGGAGTATTATGCCTCCATCAGAAAGGATGAATACCCAACTTTTGTAGCAACATGAATGGGACTGGAAGAGATTATGCTGAGTGAAATAAGTCAAGCAGAGAGAGTCAATTATCATATGGTTTCACTTATTTGTGGAGCATAACAAATAGCATGGAGGACAAGGGGAGATGGAGAGGAGAAGGGAGTTGAGGGAAATTGGAAGGGGAGGTGAACCATGAGAGACTATGGACTCTGAAAAACAGTCTGAGGGTTTTGAAGGGACGGAGGGTGGGAGGTTGGGGGATCCAGGTGGTGGGTATTGTAGAGGGCACGGATTGCATGGAGCACTGGGTGTGGTACAAAAATAATGAATACTGTTATGCTGAAAAAATAAAAAATTAAAAAAAATTAAGAAATGAGAAAAATATAGGTGCCTGGGTGGCTCAGTCAGTTAAGCATCAGACTCTTGATTTCAGGTCAGTTCATGATCTTAGGGTTGTACGATCAAGCCTTACCTTGAGCTCCACACTGGGTTTGGAGGCATGGAGTCGGCTTGAGATTTTCTCTGTCTTCTCCTTTTCCTCCTCCCACTGCACTCAGGCTTTCTCTCTCTCAGAAAAAGAAAGAAAGAAAGAAAGAAAGAAAGAAAGAAAGAAAGAAAGAAAGAAAGAAAGAAAGAAAGAAGGAAGGAAGGAAAGAAAGAAGAAAGAAAGAAAGAAACGGAAAAAATAATGGTATTTTATTTTATTTACATGTTTACTGTTTCCATATGTCATATTTTTTTGCCTTTTTGCATGCGTCACTTTTTTTTATTATATGCCAGATATCATGGGTAAAAGAACAGAAGAGACTGAAGCAAATAATATTTGCCCTGAGGAAATGGGCACCTGAGTAGCTCAGTTAGTTAAGCATCTACCTTTGGCTCAGGTCATATCCCCAGGTCCTGGGTTGGAGACCCACATTGGGCTTCCTGCTGAGAGGGGAACCTGCTTCTCCCTGTCCATCTGCAGCTCCCGCTGCTTGTGCTCTCTTGCCCTTTCTCAAATAAATAAATAAATAAAATCCTTAAAAAATACATATTTGCCCCCAAGGAAAACGCACACATATTCTTCTGTTATGCCATAACATGGGGGTCTAAATAAATCTAATTTGAGGTTAAGCTGGTGTGGGGCTTAGTTATAGCTTTCATTCACCACTGACTCCAGATATTTTCAGGGTAGTATAAGGACCTTCTCTTCACCAGGATTTGGGCTCGATGCATTAATGACTTCAAGATCTCTTTAAGATTCACTGTCCAGCTGCTCCCCTTTAGCACCACAGGAGAGCTCTCCCTGCTCAACAGTTCAGCTCTCAGCTTGAGTCACTGAGGGCTTCTCTTTGCCTTTCAGTCCTTCTGGTTGTGTGCATTTCTGTAAGATCTCTCTCCATCCCGCTGCCCCAATTCTCGTCTTTCATAGGCTCTAAAGGATACTTGGTGATGGCCTGAAGTGCACTGGAGTGATTTCTCATGGTTTTCCTGCTCTGCTCCTTGCTTTCTGTAGGTTCCTGCCTTGTATTAAGGGATGGTCTGGGTGACTCAAGGAAAATTTCCTTCACTCTCCTGCCCCGCACATAGCTATCAGTGGAGTGGACCACTGCATTTAACTTAGAGAAGGTGCCAAGAGTCTTAAGTAGAATATTTTGTTTTCCTCCAGCCCTCAGCACACTACTTATCCTCTTGCACTCAAGGCAAACCCTTGGGAAAGTGTAGTGCTCTCTGGCCAGGGCTTTTCAGGATTCTAATTCACCACTATCACCACCCCCAGCTCATACCCAGTCATTATGAATTCTTTTCACCTACAATGAATTATTCTTTCTCCTCTCCCTTCCCCAGTGATAAAGGTAGCCATTCCTCTATTTTCTCCTAGGAAAGATTTATCACTTTCTCTGATTTTCAGCTCATTTAGCTTCCTTCGCCTCCTTGACTCTCTGGAGTCAAGGTTAAAAAAACAACAACTATGATTTTTGTGGTTTATCTTGTTTATTCTCATTGTTAAGACCTTGCAACATTCTATAGCCTAACTGGCAGCAGAAGTCTCTCCTCAATTTCAATTTTAATGAATGCACTTTGAATAGTCATGGAGTTCTAACCTCTTATAGATGTTCTCACACATGATTTTCCAAGTTCTGCTGAACCTCCGGATACAGCTTTTGTCTAAGTTGATCCAGTAGATTCTTATCTTAAAACCAATTAAACTTGGTTTTACTATGAATGGGAATGTGAGAATAAAAGACGAAGCAAAGGAAAGGGAAGAGGAGGAATATTTGTTAGGTTACTGCAGTAAGCCAAGCATATCAGATATGTCTCTGGTATTCTCTCTCTTAATGCTGATCACAGTCCCGTATTACTGCCTTCATTTTAAAGCTGGGAGACTCGAGTCTCAGAAACTAAATTGCTTGTGTTCTTGAGTGTAACTAGACAGGATAGAATCTAAACCCAGTTTTCTCTGATTGCACATCTTGTGCTTTCTTTCCTAGAATGTTATATGCTCAAGACAAGAATGTACGTGGGGAAGACTGAGGAAATCATGTACTCAGTAGTGGTTGAACAGGTTGGAGAGGTAATACAGAATCAGATCAAATGAACTGTGATCCTAGTTGTAGATGTTTGAAATTGACCTCAAAGACAATTGGTATCATTGCAACGTTCTGTATTGTGGTGGGAATGTGAGAAAAGTTTTTCTGGAAACACTAGATGAGTCAGGAGCTGGTTGACTTAGTCTCTACACTGTGTGCGTCATCAATCCAAACCCAAATGAACGTACAATGTGGTAATAACCTCATGCTTGCTTGCAAATGCCACTTAGAAGCAGATCTTCTAACCTTCCCTTCCCACCAGAGTGCACCCCAGGACCACTCTTCTGCAGGCATTCTAGGCCAGGGTAGACAGGAGGAGGGGCCAGAGCTCTGCCTAGAGGGCTTTGCCAGAAATCACATAGCTGACCTCCTCATTGGCAACAGTCTGGAGAGTTTCCCACTGGGCTTTATGAGGGTAGTAATATGAGGCATGTAATTTCCTTGAAACCAAGTGCAGAAGTTATAGCTGCTATTTGAAATACATGCTGAGTTTAAAATTTGCTTTCACATATTCCTAAATTGTGTGTCATTTTTCATGCAGTTGAAATTAAAGAGGCAAAGTCCCAAAACTTAAAAAAAAAAAAGTTCCACATCGTAAAAACCTTAGTCAACACTTTTCCTTATGCTCATAGAGTTAATGAACTTACTTATTAATGTTTTTGTAGCACAATTCAAACATGATCACCCTTCATTTAACTACTTCTCCCTGAGCAACAGAAGCTTTAAACTACATTGCACATACCTTAAAATTCTATGTGCCCTTCGGGAAAATATATGTGCTGGCTCCCTCTGTGTTTAGAAGCCCCCATAAACAGTGTGGCACGTCTGCCACTATTACCATCTGGTAGCTGACACCAATTCCCTTGCTGGTTTCCTCCAACAAGGCAGCCTTATATGAACACTTGCAGTAACATTTGCCAGGCTTTGGTGACACAGTGGGAATTAGGCTCAGTTCCTTTATTTTCCTGCCTCTGGTGGAGGTTTCTCAGGATTCAGGCAGGTCTCAGCTTTGGAGAACTCATAACAGCTTAGCTGGAAGGAGGCAAGCATGGAAATGGTGATGAATCCATTCTCCACAGGCCTATTCATTCTCGCGGGCTGTAAGAGATAACCAGTGACCAGAGAGCACTCAGGCGCCCTTGATGACTTAGAGCTGCATTAGTCAGCATATTTTCAGCATGTTTTTCATCTTCAGTACACTTACTTAATCGAGCATCAGAGAAGCCATGACAGAATTAATATTCAAGCAAAGCTTTGGATTAGGAACCGAATAAAAGCCACATGGCTCCCTTGTTGTTCAGCTGAGTGGTGATCACCATTTTATACAGTAGCCAGATGTCCAGCTTTGAGAGCATATTACTCAAAAAGAATAAAATCAGCTTGGTTTTCAGAAGGGAACAAGTGACAGATCAGATTGGTCTGTTTCATTGATGCAGGGGACTACAAGAGCATGAAGCATGGAGAGGCCACCAATGCAGCTAGGAAGTTTCACATTCATTAAAGAGCAACATAGAGGGAAGAACACTGACTCAGGAAAGACCTGGGTTCAAATCACTCTTTTGCTCTTTTCAGCATTGACAAGTGATCTAGGCCTCTGAAAGTCAGGTTTTAAATCTGTAACATAAAATAACATATACCTGATACCGATGTGATGAGAATTAACCAGAATATAGTTAGGAGATTGAAATAGGAACTTAATAAAAGGTAGCTAGGTCAAAGTGAATGAAGTTTCAATCAGAATAATGCTCAAAATCAGTCAGTGTGATTATGTCCCATGGGGTCAAAATGCTGCTCAATGTCAATGGGACGATGGCCCTTTTTGTCAGAATGAGGCTTAAGGACATCACAGCTCTAACTCTCTACTGGATAAGACAAATTGATATAAGCCAGATAGAAGACTGGAGACTAGATAAACAAGCATCTAAGTGGATCAAAGCTTAGAACTGAATCAGCTGCAAGAAATAAGAGAAAATCAAGGTAGAGATTAAAAAAAAAAAGTGAGAGAGAGAGAGATAAAAGATATGGTATGTGTGGAAAATGGGGAGGTAGGATAAATCGAATACCCAGTCAAGCACCAGAAGACTTCAATGTCAGGTTCAGTGTCAGCTGAGTGTCACATCATCAGAGACATTCAGACAGCCAATACACATTGGAAAGTAGGGACCAACCCATCCCATTTAAATGCAATTCACCCATAATTCTGGGGAGAGATCATCATTGAGGCCAAAATATCAGAAATAGTTCACAGCTTTACTTAAAATTTGATGATTCTTGAAACTGTATATAACACTGTCCCTACAGAAAGACTGCAACTTCTTGTTCTTTCTCAGAAGGACAGGTAAATAATTGATACATTCTTCCAACTTTCAAAACTTGGCAGTCTTGGCTGTCACCCCTGCCATATTCCAAGTAAGGAACTTTGAGACTGTGGTGACATTGTACCTGCCACTGTATTTTATTTCCCACTGTACCTGCAGTACCTAACACACTTTCTGAACATAATTCCTCAGTGTTCAGCTGGATGGATGGATGGATGGATGGATAGTTGGATGGATGGATGGATAGCTGAATAGGTTATTATTCCTTCATTTAGATTATCTTGTTCTGCCTTTCATTCAAAATCAGTCTTCCCGTTTTTCAAAGACCTCAAATTATCTTCAAAGAAACAGATCCTTGCTTCTTTCCTGATGATCCCACAGCATTTAGCTCATATCTGCTAGAATGGACAGTGTGTCCATCATTTTTTCTATGCCAATTTCCCCTCATTTCTACCAGATTACAAGCTCCTAGATGGTAGGGACCAAATCTTATTCATGTTTAACTCCCTAACCAGGGGTTAACTTAATACCAGGCATTGCACCAAGTTATAATTTCCAAACTATATGGCATAGGAAAAATCTTGACAGCAACCAGAAAGAAATGACAAATCACACATGGGGCAAGACCAATTTAAATGATAGTGAATTTCTCATCTGAAACCACAGATGCCACAGGAAGTAGCATAATAGTCTTCAAGGACTGAATTGAAAAAATATATATCCATTTCAAACTCTATACCTGGTGATATTATCCTTCAGGAATTAGAGGGAAATAAACGTGCTCTCAGACAATGGAAAACTAAAAGACTGTGTTGCTAGCAAATATATTCTTTAAAATTTAACCTAAGGAAGTTCTTCTAACAAGAAAGAAATGATAAAAGAAAGAATCTCAGAGCATCAGGAAAGAAGAAAGAACAATAGAAAGAGTAGAAATATGGGCACTTATAAAAACCTAAATTTTTCCTTATGAGTTTTATGAATAATATTTGATGATTAAAACAAAAATTAGAACACCATTTGGTATTCAAGACAATCCCATGTTTAAAAATGGGAAAGGGAAGGGACCTAAGTGAAACTCAGGTTTTCACACTTCGCTTGAAACGTTAGTGTTGATACTAGTAGACTATTATATTCTGAATGTTTCTGGGTGTTTTTATGAGTGTTTATGTCTGAGAATAACATTTAAGACAGTGGACTTTGACTCCACAATGTGAATGAGCCATCTCCAATCAGTTCATAGCTCAAACAGAACAAAAATAACCTCCCCTAAGTGCTGGCAGGTAGCCTTTAGACTTGAATATACTGAGTCTCTAGTCTCATAGCCCACCCTGAATATTTTAAACATGCTAGCCTCCATAACTACATGAGCCAATTCCTTAAAAAAAAAAAAAAAAACCTTCTATATGTATGTTGGTTCTTTTTCTCTGGAGAATCCTGACTAATACAGAGATATGTTCAGTTTCTAAACAAATGAAGGTGGAATCCTAAAACATGCTCAACTGACCTGAAGGAAAGGCAAGAAAACAGAAACAGAGGAACAAGAATCAGAAGAAATAAAAAGAAAACAAATAATAAAATATCAGAGTTAAATGTTAATCTATCAATAATTGTCTTAAATGTAAATGGTCTAAATATATCAAATAACAGAGATCTGAAGAATCTTTACCCACTATATGTTGCTTCCAATTCACTTCCAGTTCAACAATATAAATAAGTTAAATGTAGACAGATGGAAGAAGATATGCACCACAAGCAATTATTAAAAAACAGAAGTGTCTATATTAATATGACAAAATAAACCTCACAACAACAACAAAAATCTACTAGAAACAAAAAGGAGCATTACAAATAATAACAAGATTAATATATCAGGAAGATATAACGATCCTCATTGCCTCAGCAACAAATGACAGTCTCAGATACATAAGGCACAAACTAATAGAATGGAAAGGAGAAATAGACAAATCCACAATAAAAGTTGGAGACTTCAACACTCCCATCTCTGCAACTAGACAAAAAGTTACCAAAGAACTTGAAGATCCGAACAACACAATCAACCAAAAATATCTAATTGAAAAACAGAGAACACTCCCTCCACATTTTTTTCAAGAAATCATAGAACCCTCACCAAGCTAGACTATTTTGGGGGCCATAAAACAAACCTCCAAATTTAAAGAATTGAAATTATGCAAAGTGTGCTCTCCGACTACAATAAAATCAAACTGGAAATCAACAACAAAAAGACAATAGGAAAACCTGCAAACATGTGGAAATGAAATAACTTTTGAACAACCTATTTTAACCTTTTTTAAACAACCTATGGGTCAAAAAGGAAGTGTCAAAAAACTTTAAGTACATACAATAAAATAGAAATAAAGCTACAGCAAATCAAAATATGTGGAATGCAGCTAAAGCAGTGTTAGAGGGAAATTTATATCATTAGTACTTACATTCAAAATGGATAAAGTTCTCAAATCAGTAACCTAAGTTCCTACCTCAAGAAACTAGTAAAAGAAGGACAAGATAAATCCAAAACAAGCAGAAAAAGAGAGGTAATACACAGAAGAGGAGAAATCAATGAAATTGAAAAAAGGGAGAATAATAGAGAAAATCAATAAAACAAAACTAGTTCTTTGGGGGGGGGAATCAATAAAATTGATAGGCCTTTAGCTAGACTGACAAATAGAAGGCAAAATCACCAGTATCAAGAATGATATAGGGAGTATCTCTACATATTCTACAGCCATTGAAAAGATAATAAAGGAGGAACTTAGGCTCATACATTCAATAACTTAGAAAAAATGGACCAATCCTTGAAAACTACCAACTGCCAAAATTTAACCAAGATGAAACAGCACTGGAATCAGTAATGAAATTGAATTTGTAATTTGAAGGCTCCCCAAATAAATTTTTGGGCCCAGGTGGTTTTAATGGAAAATCTACTAAACATTTGAATAGAATGACATGAGCTTATCATAGTTTCTTCCAGGAAATAAAAAAATTAAAAAATTAAAAAAAAAAAAAACAGGAATACTTCCCAAATCATTATACAAGGTCAGCACTGTTAGATAGCAAAACCAACAAATGATAGCACAAAAGACAATAGAGAAAGGAGTCTGTATTATTTCATGTGTATCTACAATAATCTCAAATAAATTAATAACATGACCTCTTATTTCAACAAGCACTTACTAAGTATTTGTCAGTTTATTTATGAAACATAAAGCGTGTTTTATATTTTAATTTTTAATCCAATGAGAATAAATGATATCAGAGTTTGTTATTGATCAATTCAAATAATCTTCTGTTACAAAGAGCTAAAAGGTGTTCAGAGCTGCCCAAAGCAAGAACATAGACACTTATTTACCAGAAGATATTGATCCAAAACAGTTATTTCTCCTCTCTAAGTGCTAAAAGAGACAACCAAAGAGATCTAGCAAGATGTCTGGGATAAAACCAGCGCCTGCAAAATTTTCATTGAGCTTGCTTTCATGCTCTCTCGCTCTCTCTTTCTCTCTCTCCCTTGATTGAGAAACTGGAGCCCCATCACCCCTCAGCACAGAAACGGCCTTAGATTGATTTCAGAAGGCAAATATTTCAAGTGCACACTTGATAGCTATTGACTAAGATAAATTATCTGGAAATGTTCATCACTGTGATCATTCTCATTCATAAAGATTGAATATTTGTGATTAATATGAAAATATATTCATTTAAAGCTAGTTACCATTAGGCAACCATCAGGAATGAAGCCAGAAGCCAAATGAGCCACACATCAGAGGGTTCTTGGACCTACAAATCATGTCGTGGATACAATGGCTCTTTGCACTTACACTGGGAGCGCTGTAGGCCAAGGGGTCTATGACTTCAACACTGCACATATGTGGCTGTTACTTAGAGCTCTCTGAGGTATAGATTTACATTACCATCTGCCATCTCAGTTGCTGTTTACATCTGCTTTAAAAGGGGGGTGGTGGGCATAATGGATTAAAGTACGTGTAGAAAGCCCTGGGAAAAAAAAAAAAAAAAAACGCCACCACAACAACCTGAACTTGGAATAAGTACACATATCTGTCCAAAGGGAAATAAGGAACTCATACTCTTTTCTCTCTTTGAAAGATTTCCTTGAGTTGGGGAAATTAAGTGAAGAAAGAGTATTTTAAAATTCCTAACACAGTCCAGCTTCTCTGAAGAGCTTTGGAAATATTCTCAACTATCTGTGTTTTAAAATTTATCAATAAATGTATGGTAAATGAGATTTGATATAAATTTAAAACTTGAACTCTATGAAACATGCTGTTAGGAGTTTGAAAAGACAACTCCCTAAACTGGGAGAAAATATTTGTAAAACTGTACTTCTTAGAAAGGACGAGTATCTAGAATACGTAAGGAAATTTTAAAGCTCAATAGTAAAAAGACAAACAATCCAGTGAAAAAACGGGCAAAAGACATAAAGAGATGTTTCACCAAAGAAACGTCCAGATAGCAAATAAGTCCAGGAAAAGAGGTTTAACATCATTAGTCTACAGGAGCATGCAAACTAAAACCACAGTGAGACACCACTACACCTATACCTATGAGAATGACTTTAAACAAGTCTAACAACACCGAATGCTGGCAAATATGCATCGCTCCTAAGTGGCTGGTGGAAATAGAAAATGGGGGAGCCACTTTGGAAAACAAGTTGGCGGTTTCTTATAAAATTGAACATGCAACTGCCATGCAAGCCAGCAATTGCACTCCTGGGCATTTATCTCAGAGAAATGAATACTTCTGTTCATACAAAAGCCTGTACATGAATTTTTATAACAGCTTTATTTGTAATAGCCAAGCACTAGGAACAACTCAGATGCTCTACAACAGGTATATGGTTATGTGTTAGCACATACCATGGAAAATCAGGCAGTAATTAAAAAGGAGCAAATTATTGATGCATGAAACAATTTGGATGAATCACCAGGAATAATGCTGAGTGGGGAGAAAAAGCCAAATCCAAAAAATTTCATACTATATGATTCCATGCATATAATATTTTGGAAACACCAACAGTATAGAAATGGAGACTAGATCAGTAGTTGGGGGAGTTAAGGGGTCAGTGGAAGCAGGGAGAATGAGGAACAGTAGGGGAGGCAGGTGGGTGTGACTAGTTAAGAGCAACATGGGGGATTCTTGTGGTGATGGGATCATCCGATATCTTGACTGTATCAGCACCAATATACCACTTGGGATACTTCCTATAGTCTTGCAAGATAGCACCACTGGAAGAAATTGCTTAAAGGGTACAGAAGACTTATCTGTATTATTTCTTATAACTGCATATGAATCTAAATTATCTCAAAAAATGTTTAATTTTAAAAAAGAAGTGAAGAGTTTAGGAAGAAAGTGTATTTTTTCCACTCAGGTTTGGAAACGAAGATGTTGCTAACCCACTGGCCAAAAAGGCTATTGATAAGAAGATAAAGTAGGCAGTTGAGAACAGAGAGTTGTTTCTAGGGACTTTCTCTTAGCATCCAGAGCCTCCCTTCCTAGCCAGGAGCATTGGCAGCCTCCATCTTTCTCCAGGAGATTCCAAGAAGGACCAAGACAAACGGCTCTAACAAGGAAGCCTGCTCCCTGCAGATTTGTGACCATGACTTCTGAATAAATTCTAACCCTAGGAGTCAACTTCAGGTTGAGTTTCATATGGTTCCAGTCCTATTATTTGGGATGGTGGCAAATGGAAAGAGGGAGTCAACCACTCAGTACTGGTGATAACAGGTGATTGAAGCCAGCGGGTGGCTTCTCGAGACCCATGCTGCCTACAGCCTCTGGAAGGAGAGGAAACCCCATGTGTGGATTGCACTGTACCTTGAATCCATCTCTCGGGCCTCATTGGTGGGTGGTCTTTTGGCTGCCCTCAGGGATCTCAAGCCCCTCCCACTGATCCCTACCTCATCCCCTAGACTAACTGCCCTACTCTTCATGCCCAGACCACTGACTACAAACTGCTCCTCCGGTCAGCATAGGACATTTCCTCCAGTGAGCTTGCCCCAAACACAGACCCTTCCTCTCTATATGACAGCACATCACACCACCAGCCTCGCTTCAACACCTTTTGCTCCCCCTGCCCTTTCCTGAAGTGCATGGGAATTCCTCATATTAGAACATTTGCTTTCATTCCTTTGAAGGAGCATATTTTCTCTGGCCTCTACATCCCACCCCAGATAGTGAGGGCTGCTTTCTTCACCGTGAAATGCTCTCTTGGGCGAGCAGTACTGCAAACTGGTTAAGAGCATGGACTCTAGATCCCATTGCCCAGCTCAAACTCTGGCCTTACCATTTACTAGCAGAGAGGTCTTGCGCAATGATTTATCAACTCAGCGCCCCATCCGTGAAATGGGGATGCGAACAGCTGCTTCTCTGGCAATGATTTGGTAGATGTAAAGAAGAGTGATTAGCACACCTGAAGCCTACTGTAAATGTCAGTGATTGCTTGCTACTATTCTCACCCTGATACTACTCCAGGAGGCCCAGGTGGTGAGTGAAAGTACTTGGAATTTAAACTCAAGTAGATTAAAGCATTAAAATCAGCTGTGGTACCTTTTGGGCAAGTCACTTAATCTGACTGTGCCCCATCTACTGTATTTGCAAAATCAGCCCCCTCCTCCCCCCAAAAAAGGCACCAAAAACCTTACTACATAGGGTGGTTTCAGAGATTAAAGTGTCTAGCTGGCTTGTCTGGATCTCTCCAGCCTTGCAAACTAGGTACTCAAAGCACAACTCCATATTGTGTTTTTGAAACGGACAATTATTGCAGTCGGGAACAGTGGCAGCGAGATCAGTCCTCTTTCCCTCTCCATCCCCCTTGCCCTGGCGCCTGTGAAACGGAGCATCCCCATGGCAACAGCAGCAGCTGGTCCCTAGATAAGAGGAGCTGGAGCCCGGCAGCAGCCACTGCTGTAGAAAAGCCTGCCCAGCTTCAGGGAGAAGGCTTGCCCTCCCCATCTCTCGCCTCATCCCAGCGCCTGCACTCATTGGTAAGTGCCTCCGATTTTTACTCCAAGAACTTTCATGGCAAGAAAAGCAAATTCCCAATAAGTTACAGGTTCTTTATGGTTGCTGGGACAAAGAGGGCTGCAGCTGGTGGAGCAAGGGTGGTGGGTAGGGGGTGGGGGCAGGAGTGAGCTTTCTGGAGCAAGGCTAAGCTGGGGCTAGATGGGAACAGGGAAAGTTATCACCCTCAAGACATTTTTTTCTAAGGAAGGTAGAATCCTGAATTCTGTGAGAGTCAGAATTTTCGCAAATTCAGTTGCTAAGTTTCCAGAGGAACATTGGTATATCTGTGTATTCAAAAGGTGAAGGAGGCTGGGGAGAGTGTGCTTAGTAAAAAACCCTTTCCATGCCCTACTTCAAGGAAGAGTCACTCCTAGGAGGAATACTGCACATTTGTCTTTTAATGAACAAACTTGATTTTAAAATGTAGTACTTTTTGACCTGAATTCAATCCTCTAGTTAAAAAGAGATTTGACAAAGGATATGAATTGTACATCATCAGACACCACATTGGACTGTGGTCATAACCTTCTAACTTTTTATTCCATCGAGTAAGTCCAGAATTGATTACTTTGGGGAAATTCTTTAGAATTTTTTGAAATTTCATTACTACTAAGCCAAGTGTCAGCTCGCTCCTGACAATCAGTAGTACCACGTTCGCCAAACTTGGAAAGTGGGGCAGGGTGGGGGGGTGTCCCCCATTGGTTTGTAGCTTGGAAGCTTGGATCGCACTAATCTCATTACTAGCTTCAGAGAAGGCCAGAGATGGGGCAAGGAGATGGTTCCAATGGTTCAGTTGAGATATACACGTCATAATCACAAAGGGAGGATGCAAAGAACAAACAAAGCAACCTACACTTCTTGAAGTGTCAGCATGTGCTGGGATCTGGGCTGGAACCTTACACACAGTGTATTGTGAATACTCTCAGTCCTGGAGAAAAGCCACCATCAGCCCACTTTACAGATGTGGAAACTAAGTTTCCAGGAGGGCATACCACTTTTCCAAGTTCACCCAGCTAGAGAGTGGTACAGGTAATCAAATATTTGCTTCTATCCCATATTGCACCAAATGCTTGCTGTCAGTGACCTTGAGTTAAACTTCATATTCTAACATCCAACTAAGGAACGTACTCGGTATCAAGAAGGACAAAATGCCCAGACTCACTTCCGACCTCAGATTGAACTGATGGATGTTTTTAGCTGAGGAACTGGCACTCCTGCCCTAAACCAGGAGCGGGCTCTGTGCTGGTGGAGGTGGGCTCCCCCCACACTGTCCTCAGCTTCAGCAGCCGCCCTGCCTTGTCTGTCCTTCTGCATTCTTCTGGAGTTCCTTCCCAGGTCCCTGGTGTTCCAGGTCCTATTCTCAAAAGAAAGGGTGACTCTTGCCATTCAATGCACAGGTGACCTGTGTGTTGTGTGATGTCAGTTACTGTAGCCCCTCCCTCAGTGGTATTTGAATTTGCAAGTGTCTCTCTGTGAGAAGAAGGGCTTTGTCTCTTGTGAAAAGGAAGGTAAAAATTAGCAAGAGGAAGTTGCTAATATTTAATATCGGGTCCTGAAAACCTCCTCAAACCCCTGAAAGCCTATTGCTTGGTTTCCCTCCTACACATGCTACACCAAGCCGTCCTCATTCTCTCAAATGGCATCGAGAAAGTTAATACAGACCCACCATCCTTTATTCTCTAATTGAGAAATCTGAAAAACTCTGAAGACCAGAAGTTCTTAATTGTTCTTAAACTCAACATAAATGTATCTGATAGCAAGACCTGAGCTGAGAGGATATGAACCTTGGTGTAGTTTTTATTCATGGCATTTGGTGCACATGTTCATATTTTTGCTATGGAAGTAGTGGGTGTGACGGTGGGGTTTCCTGCGACCCCTCTTAAGAGGGTCATGTAGGAAATATTTCCTGATTCCCATGGCTGACATGGCCCCATGTTTTCCAGGGGAGGGAGGGGAGCACAACGGCATCCACATATGTCACTGTGTGATTGTTAAAATCCAGAGATCTCACCAGGCACACAAGAAACCGCAAGAGAAGGTTAAAGGGTCGCAAACCTTTGTGCTAGAGAACAGTTCATGCAATCCCCACAAGGTACCACGTACGAAGGGCCCTAAACTGGGGCGCCTGGGTGGCTCAATGGGTTAAGCCTCTGCCTTCTGCTCAGGTCATGATCTCAGGGTCCTGGGATTGAGCCCCGCTTCCCCCTTTCTCTCTGCCTGCTGCTCTGCCTACTTGTGATCTCTCTCTCTCTCTGTCAAATACATAAATAAAATCTTTAAGGAAGGGGGGGGCTAGCCCCCTGGTTGGAATCTGAACACCTGAGGGACCAGGAATTTAGGAATGCAAGAAGAGCCAGCATTTCAGAAGCTCCTGAACAGAGAGCTGCTGAGGGAGACGATGAAATCTTCCTAGGCAGAATGACCAGAGCAGGGTCCTCTGGCCAGTGCATGGAGTAGGGAGGCTAAATTAATGAAAGGAAAGCATGGGCAGGATCAGGAATCATAAGTGGAAATATTCCATTTCTTTTTTTTTTTTTTAAGATTTGTTCATTTATTTGCCAGAGAGAGAGAGAGAGAGCATAAGCAGGGGGAGCAGCAGGCAGAGGGAGAAAAAGGCTCCCCGCTGAGCAGGGAGCCTGATGTAGGACTGGATCCCAGAACCCTGGGATCATGACCTGAGCCGAAAGCAGATGCTTAAGCAACTGAGCCACCCAGGAGGCCCCCAAATATTCCATTTCTTAGTTCAAGAATTAGACTGGCTCACGTCTAACAGTGTTTTCACTCACCAAGCGCAGCCCTTCTCCCTGAGGAGAGGAGTGGTGAGCGGGTGGGGAGACGGGGTCATCTTACAGTAACGCTCAACAGGCAGGTAAAGCGACAGTTACTAAGGTGACACTACACCAAACCTCCATCTCCTTGCGTATTTGTTCCTTTCTCTGTGTGCAACTTCTCTGCCCAGAAGAGCTTAATGACATCATCCACCATAAAAGTCTCTTCTAATCCCCTGGGCAAACACACCCTTGCCCAGCTCAGAGTATTTTTTTGCTGTAAAAGCCCCAATCTGAAAACCATCTTTCAGCCCCCTAACGCACGGAGGCTGGGCAGTCCACTGCTGGCACCCTTGCAATCACACTGGTTTAAACCACTGTTGTTTCCCCGTGGACACTAGGTACTATCTTGGGGGGAAAGCGTGGGTCCTTGCCTTGTCCAGGGACTTCGGACACTGGCACGACTCCCCTGTTAGGGGGACGCCTCTCTCTCTCTCTCTCTCTCTCTCTCTCAAGTCCAGTACTCTGAAAGCTGTTTTGCTCCAATGAAGCCTGGCTCTCCTGTGGTTTGGTATCTAGACGAAAATGAAAGATTCGATTATTTTTAGTACTTTTTGCTTATACAAGCTGGACTTCATCAGCTACAGAACAATGACTGTCATAGACTGAGTACGCACAGTGTACAAAGCAGGGAGCTGTTCTAGTTAACCCTTAGAGTAACTCGGTGGGGTAGATATTGATATCTCTATTTTACGGATAGGAAAATGGAGGATAGGAATGGGATAGGGGGACAGAAAGGGACCCATGTCCTTGGGTGCCCAGCTATGGGTGCACCACAAAGATGCTAACTAGCTTTCACTCATTCTAGCACAGCGGCTGTCGCTTGTAAGAAGAAAGGGCAAATGTGATTATATTGTAATTGGGCTCCATTCACCCTCACTACATCCCAAAGATTTCTTCACCGAAGTCATACAGTTTTTTAGGTAGAGGGTTGAAATTTTACCTGGATCCACTGGAACTCAAAACTCAGATTCAGATTAAATAACCCACTATTGGGCACACAGAAGAAGCCATATGACCCAAGTACAAAGAAGAGCTGACTGTGGGTGAAGAAAACAAGAGGGGGACCATTGCCAGATGGGACCTAGAGTAGAAGGCAGGAGGCCTGGGTTCAAACAATTACTCTGACTCTGAGCATGACACTAATACTAGGTGACTTCAATCTTTTTGAGCCTCAGCTGACTTTCTGGAGAATGAGTATTTTTTGACTAGGTCCTCTGTGGGGTGACTTTCAGCACAAAGTCAAGGACAGAGCTCTTGATTTTCTGCCCAAAGAGGAGGAAGATATAGCTAAGTAGGTGCACAGGCCGTATTTGAGGCTGTCACTTCGCCTGGAGGCCTCAGCATTGAGCCCACTCATCCGGACTGATGGTCCCATAGCTCCCCCCTCTACTCAAGCAGGTGGGAGCTAGCCTCCCAAGTGAGCCACATACCTCCTTCTGTTCCCGGGGAGCTGGCAGTCTCTATACAGACACTAACGCAATGGTCAGAATTGATTTATGCTAAAGTCACTCAGTACAATCAGTGTGCTCAGAGTAACACTAAAAGCCAGGGTCAAGGAAGCTATGAACAGCTCCATCTGCTATGCAGTGATCTCAGCTGGTAGGGGGAGAGGCCCTCCAGGCTTCCTGGAGAAAACTGGCTTATTCTTCAGAAGACGACGGAGTTGAACTCATTCTACTCAAAATGTTAACACCACTGGTCTCTGTGTTCATCCATAGACCAGTGATCCAGGAATCTTAAGAAAAAAGGATCAGTTTGGGTCATTTGAATCTTATTCCTCTCTAAGCCTTCTTATTATGATGGGACATGAGTAATAAATTATCAGAAAGAAACAGAATCAAATTCTGTAAGTCTCAACTAATGCATTTCTCATTCAGACCTGACACATGTCCATTCCGGATTTCCACTCCTCCTGGACAAGGGCTACAACTAATAGCTCTGGAAAGTTCAATGGATTTGTGGTTTAGGAAAAATGGGGGGAGCAGACTTGCTCTAATGTCAGAACTCTCTAAGGAGAAAATAATAAGGATCCATTTCAAGAGTTAGATTTTTTTTCCTACCAGGACTTTACCGCCTGGAATATGGATAGGGAGGAAATCTCTTTACTTTGTAGTTATTTTACAGTGTACATTGCATGCTATATATGTGTAATGCAATATTTACATACATGCTACATATATTTAATGCGCATGTGCATATAAAACATAGCACTTAATGATAGAAAACCAGAAGCTTGGTTCAATTTATGTTCAGTGGAATCACGGCCTGAGAGTCTTGCGTGTCTACTGGAAATCTTCAGAACTAGATTTGGATCCAGGCTATTTAGTAACTTGGATCTTGGCTATTTAATAGTTATGTGACTAAACAAATTAATTGTGTTTTCTGATTCTTGGTTTCTTCATCCGAGAAGAAGGCATAATCTTATTACACAGAACTCAATAGAAAAATATAAGCAAGAGTTAATCAAGATTTTCTGTAATTCTCAGCTAACTCATTTCTAATTCAGAATTGACAAGTATTCATTCTGAAACTCCCACAGTGCTTCTGAAAGAAGATAAATATTGAACATTTGATGCATGACGATTACCAACAAATCCATGTGTGTGTATGTGTGTTTGTGTGTGTTGTTTCACTTATTTTGACTTAAATCTTAAGTTAGAGCTTCTAGTAGGTAAGTAAGAGAAGCAGATTTGAAAAATAGGATTAAATTGAAAACACAATAGTAAGTGCTCAATAAATATACTTATTTCACAAGTGAACAAATGAGCAGAGGACACACTAGTAGGCTTGTTTCTTATGCTTCCGTAGTGCTGGAGAAGAAACACCTCCTTCGATGATGTCCACTGAGCAGATGCAGCCATTGGAGCTCTCAGAAGACAGACTGGACAAGCTAGACCCTCGTTGTGACCACTTAGGTAAGAGCTCCAGTGGGAATGGCAGTAGCAGAAGTCAGAAAGGAGGGGCCTCTGCCATTGGGTTTTCAGGCATGTCAGAGGGAGGCCCCCTGAAACCTGATCATGCGGGCCTTCTGGTGACAACCAACACCAGATGGACAGGCAAATAGCCATGACTCTGTGGGGTCTGCCATGTAAATATTAGTGGAGGCACTAGAGAGAGGTTCATTAGAGTTAGAAAAAGCGAGAAAAGGCATTGTCCTCTTTTTTGGGTCTGATGGAGTCCCAGGCAGAGCATTTTTGAGGCAATAAATGGAACGTGGCAGCACGTTTGTTTCCAGTATTTGTCGGCACAGTTACACCCCATGTGCCGTGCCAATAAAATATTTCAAATATCTCTCTTTGCCTATCAAGACAGAATTTTAAATAGCCTTTTTCTGCTTTATTGTCAATCTGTTTCCTTCCCAGAACTGACTTTTTGCATAACCTTTGTAATGAAAATACCAGAAACACTTCTGCCTCTACCCATTTCTAAAAATGAGACACTCAGACTTTTGATGGATGGGCTTTTTGCATATTCATAGCCTTTGTTTATGTCTCGCCTGGTTATGACTCCCCCCCACCCCGCCTCTCCCCTCTCCCCATTTGCCATCAAGATAGTTTATGTTTAGGATTTCTCCAAAAGTGGGGAAAAAGTGCAATGGAAGTAAAAGTCAAAATCGTAGCAAATCTCTTGCTCCCTGTACTGTGCATTGAGTCGTATCCTGGGGTAGAAGGGTGACCCATGACTGGTCCACATCCAGCCTGTACTTACAGAGACCCCACAGCTGGGCAGCACCCATTCTGAGCAATATGTATTCGTTCAACAAACGTCTATGGTATGTATGATACAGGGAGAAGTTAACTGTGCTATGGGGCAATAAATTTTTTAAAGTTGCATTTTCAGCCAGGCCTTAAGAAACATAGGGGAGGAGGGTTAGGGATGGGGTGATGGGATGATGGGCATTAAGGGGGGCACTTGATGGAATGAGCACTGGGTACTGGGTGTTGTATGCAACTGATGAATCACTAAATTCTACCCCTGAAAATAATAATATAGTGTATGTTGATGAAATTGAAGTTAAATAAAGAATTTTTTACACTAAAGGATGTGAAATCATCTAGTATATAAGCAGTACTCAATTAAGTTCCCCTCTCACCTCTTTTTTCTTGTATATGTAACCTTAAAAGCATATGGTTCAGTGCCTTACATGCAGTATGATCTCAATAAATGTTTATTAAATTGAAATGATTGGATGGATTTATTCAAATCCTTTAGGAGAAAGGAAATATTTATTACTATTAAATATGGCTGAAGAGAATCATGTTGTTTGATTTTTTGGTTATGTACTGTGATCTTTGGATGATGGAAGCATAATAATGTGTGGTTACTAAGTATTTCTAATGGTGGTTTTCTCATGTATATTGGGTTTTCTAAAACAAAGGACTGTCCAGACATAAAGCCCAATAGACCATAGCAACTTCAAAAGAAGAACTATTTCTTATTTGTCTTTTTAGTCCTAGAATCTTGCTCAAGGCCTGGCATAGAGGACGAGCTTCATCAGTTTTTGTCAAATAAATACATTATGAATGACACAGGTTGTCTCTAGACCCACAAAACTGAAGTGAACAGGTTTGACACATTTAATCCTCCATATTTTAAAGACACTGACATGAATATTTTCATAAAAAGAAATAGAGAGAGGGGCACTTGGGTGACTCAGTCAGTTAAGGACCTGACTTTTGATTTCTACTCAGGTCATGATCTCGGGGGTCCCAGGATTGGGCTCAACGCTCAGCAGGGAGTCTACTCAAAGATTCTCTCCCTCTGTCCCTCCCCGAAGCTCATGCATTCTGTCTCTCTCTCTCTCTCTCTCTCTCTCTCTCAAATAAATAAACCTGGGGCACCTGAGTGACTCAGTAAGTTAAGCAACTGCCTTCAGCTCAGGTCATGATCCCAGGATCCTGGGATCGAGCCCTGCATCAAGCTCCCTGCTCAGCAGAGAGCCTGCTTCTCCCTCTCCCTCTGCCTGGCACTCTGCCTACCTGTGCTCTCTGTCTGTCAAATAAATAAATAAAATCTTTAAATAAATAAAAATATAAATCTATCTTTAAAAAAAAAAGGAACCAAGAAAAAAAGAAAGGAGGGGAAGAAGGAAATGAAGAAGGGGCTGGAAAGATCGAGTTAATCTCTAAATTTCCCCCAATTCATTCACAGTTGTAGATGTACCAGACGGTAACCAGACCATAGTGAGTTTCCAGAGAAGGCAGACAGCTTCATTGTCTGTGGCTTCTTTGAACCTTAATGGACTATCTCCTTATTCATAGCATGCTTGAGGTCATTCATTCAAGCATACATTCAACAAATATTTATTAATTTTTTCAAGGGGATAAAATACAAGATATCTGTCATCAAAGAAGGCAGAGAAGACTTATGCAGAAAAAGTGCTACATGAGCAAAAATCCTGTAGATATCCAGAAAATGAGAAAGGATGCCTAAGACTGGGAAGACTTATGGAGACAGGGCAGGGAGGTCGACCTTCCTTTGGACCCTGTAGAAGGTTAGAGGGTGAGCAATGACCAGAGTGAACATTCTCTTGAGGATCTAAAATATATCAAATGTAACAACTGCTTTTCAACATTTACCAAATGTAGTCATCTCTCTCTGTCTCTGTCATACACATACACACACACACACACACAAAGACACACACACTGATTTAAAATTATCCCCACTTAAGAAGTTGAGACAATATTAAAGTTCCTAGAAATTAAGGGCCAAGTTCTCAGAACTAGTAAGTGACAGAGTCCGCAATTGAACTCAGATAAGTCCATACCACTTATCCATTCAAGACGCATTTATGGGAGGGAGAGGCAATTAAGAATTAAATTATCAAAAGGATATAATCCTTAATCTCCAAGAAGGCTCCATCAAGAGCAGGAGATAAACCATGATAGATTAAACAAGTGTCATTGTTAACATGGAGGACATGGGGAGATGGAGAGGAGAAGCGAGTTGAGGGAAATTGGAAGGGGAGGTGAACCATGAGAGACTATGGACTCCGAAAAACAACCTGAGGGTTCTGAAGGGGTGGGGGATGGGAGGTTGGGGGAGCCAGGGTGGGTATTAAGGAGGGCACATATTGCATGGAGCACTAGGTGTGGTGCAAAAACAATGAATACTGTTACGCAGAAAAGAAATTTAAAAAAATAAAAAGTGTCATTGTCTAGAACAATGACAGAGACGCTCAAAGAAGCACGCCATCACCCAAAGCATTGAGGAGTTGGATGGAGCAGAGAACATACTCTCATGGGCGAGGAGTGATCAGATTGGACTTATCGCACACACTGACATCTGATGGATATGATGCAGAATCCAAGCTTCATGAGCTCTGGGCACGGAGGAAGGTAAAGAGCTGAGTAAGAAGACAAGAGGACCTGGAGTGAGGATGGGCAAATGGGAGAATTGCAAAGCCAGGGGGGAAGTGAATGAAGAGACCAATGCTGAAGGCAAGTGTGAATGGTCAGTGTGACCCGGCTGGCCCCAGAAATGAAGGCAGGTGAGGAATTTGCAGAGAACCTTCCCCAAAGACTAAAGAGCATGCATGGCTCTGCACCAGCCCATGCAGTCTTCAAGAGAGCAAGCCTTGAACAAAGGATATTAAAGGGCATTTAGCACAGAGAACCTATTCTATGAGAAATTTAACTCAAGCCCACTCTGACTTGCCTAACTGTTCTTCTTTGCTTTGATTGTCCAGCCCCTAGAGCTCTCGTCATTTGGAGTCTCATAGACGATTCCAGTTTTCTGTCTAATTCTATATATTTGTGCAAGACTATGAAGGTCCTCTGTAGACTAGCCCAAAATATATAAATCCTTTTCTTTTTCAGACCAAATGGCTTCTACAAGTAATTGGAAACCAACCAGTTTGTGTGTAAACCTTACTCATGTTATATTCTTTTTTTTTCTTTGCATCCTATCAAAATCAGATGACCTTTCAGACCAGCTCATTAAAGACTGTGATCTCAAAAAGAAGCCAAGAAAGGGAAAAAATGCACAGGTTGCCCTGAATGTTGAGTTAGACCAAAAGAAGCCAAGGAGAAAAGATACACCAGCATTGCACATCCCACCTTTTATACCAGGTAATGGACAACAAGGTCGGTTTGCATGTCTGTGAGGGGGAACCACTACCACTAGATCACATTGATCTTAGAAAAATTTCCTTACCTATTTGGGTGTTTTTAAATCACTGGTACTATCCCTGCACCTATCTTCGTTACAATATGGCCAGCTGCTATAGAAAACGAATTCCAAAATGTTAGCGGTACAACGCAAGGGTTTTTTTCACTCATCAGTAGTGCGAGCTGGGGAGGCAGGTTCTGCTCCAAATGGTAATTCAGGGACTCCAGCTGATGAGAGTTCGGACATCACTGGCACATGGCATTCAAAGTCACCATGAGCATCAGCATCTGGCAGGCAGGGGGACGAAGGAAGTAGGAGAGGTGGCGGGGTTGGGGGGAGGGGCAGAATAGACTGGAAGGCTGGCCCACCCGAAAGTGACCCACAAATGTCCCCTGACTGCGAGGGCAGCAGAGAGATGTCGCCCAGCTGTGTGCCCAGGAGAAAAGCAAAATGGTCTGGGGAACAGCCAACATGTCTCTGTAACAACCTCATGTGTGATGTGTGACTCTCTCGTTTCCCCAGAGTTTTGTGTGTTCTTATTTCCTTCTCTCCTTCCCTCTGGGCCACTGATGTAATGTTCTCTCCACTCACAAGCCACTTGGAGGGAGACAAAACAAATGGAACACAGAGCTTCCTGAGAAGGAACTGTCAGTCCTCTGAGAAATAATGGAAACACACAAATGGCTGAAATATGCAGTAAGCTGTAAGGCTGTAATGACGTCCTTCCAGAAGGACCTCAGGAGTTCAGCCTGGGCAGTGGATTGTGGAAAGTTATATAGAAGAGGCTATTTTCAGGGAGTTTGTAAATGATGGAGAGAAATGCCATGTGTGGGAGAAGTGAGAAGGCAGGGAGGTCACTGAAGAGCCGAGCATATGGCTTACAGAGAAGCAAATGATCCACCACCCTCACGAGGATGGACCTCGGAGGAGGACAGACCTGGGCTGGCTTCCTGGCTTGGCCCCCTACAAGCTGTGTCACTGTGGGCGTGTTTGCTTTGCCTCGCCTTCCCCAGATAGGTGATAGTGGTAGTAATATTAAATTCCTCCAGGTTTTGTGAGGCTAAAATAAAATCAGGCATGCAAAACCCTTTGTATCATAGATTCAATAGATGTGAATTTCTAATATAAAAAAAGTTCTTGTTAAAATAAGTTTGAAAAGCTATGTTGACTACCATCACTAGGGATATGTGCAAATATGCATGCATCGTCCTTACGTATCAGGATAGCTGTATTATTTTTATTTTATTTATTTATTTATTTGACAGACAGAGATCACAAGTAGGCAGAGAGACAGGCAGAGAGAGAGGAAGGGAAGCAGGCTCCCTGCCGAGCAGAGAGCCCGATGCGGGGCTCGATCCCAGGACCCTGGGATCATGACTTGAGCCAAAGGCAGAGGCTTTAACCTGCTGAACCACCCAGGCATCCCAGGATAGACGTATTTGACCGTGTTTCTCCCTCTGTTCCCCTAACCATGCAGGTGTGCTTTCAGAACACTTAATTAAGAGATACGACATTCAGGAGAGACACCCAACAGGCAAGATGAGTCCAGCTCTTCATAACACTGACCTGGAACCGAAAAAACCAAGGAGAAAAGACACACCTGCCCTGCATGTGTCCCCCTTTGCAGCAGGTAAAAGAGCTGATGCAAGGCATTTGCAGGGGGTGATGGGAACAGCTCAGGAGCCCTGCCATCTGGAGGTACCACGGGCATGGCCTCTGTCCTGTGTCACCCAGAAGCACTCTGTGGGGGTAGCAGAGTTTACTGCTGCCTTTCAGGCTTACTTTCTCTGGCAGCTCCCCAAGGACTGACTTGGAACTGGGGTGGGGGGTTTCAGAGCATTCCTTGTGCTTCAGCAGATCTGGGCAGGTCCACTGAGCCAATGAAATAGAAATGTCAGTGGGTCCTTGAAAAGAGTTGAAATCTCCTCCTCCCCAGCCTTCCATGGATCATGCATCCTACAAATGTTGGCTGATTCTCCCGACACCTGGCTGGATGTATTGACCAGATCTTCACTGTGAGAGACAGAGAGAGAGAGAGAGAGAGAAAGTGAGGCGTAGAAATAGTGAGAGCTACCTTTAGTAGCAAACTCTAGAAATGATTCCTGAAAGTATCATCTTTTTTTTTTTTAGATGAAATTGTGTATTTATTGTTAATTTTTTCTGGTATGATAATGGCAGTTTAGTTACTGTTTTAAAAAGCTTTTAGTGTTAGAGCTATATATGGAAATGTTAGAGGGAGTTTGCTTTACAATACTCAAAAATAAAGACAATTAGATAAAACAAAAATGACAGAATGTTAACAAGTATTAAATACATAGTTCTATTTTGAAAACTCCCATAATAAAGTTAACTTATTTTATTTTTTAAATTTTATTTTATTTAAGTTCAATTAATGATCATATAATGTATTATTAGCTTCAAAGGTAGAGTTCAATGATTCATCAATCTTGTATAATACCCAGTGCTCATACATCACATGCCTCCTTAGTGTCCATCACCCAGTTACTGCATCCCTCCACCCCCCTTCCCTCCAGCACCCCTCAGTTTGTTTCCTATGATTAAGAGTCTCTTATGGTTTATCTCCCTCTCTGATTTTGTCTTGTTTTATTTTTCCCTCTCTTTCCCTATGATTCTCTGTTTTGTTTCTTAAATTCCATGTAGAAGTGAAATCATATGATAATTGTCTTTCTCTGATTGACTTATTTCACTTAGCATGATACCCTCTAGTTCCATCCATGCAGTTGCAAATGGCAAGATATCACTTTTTTTTAATCCCAAAAGTATCGTCTTCATGAGAGCTATATTAATATGTGTCGAATCAAACCCCCAAATCTTGCCGAACTCTGTGCACAGCCCAAGGCTATATACAGCAGCCAGTATGTGAAGTGTAGTCTTCTCCCTGACAATTTTATGGGGAGGTTAGGGAATAAGACATGTACACTCATGATTAGATCATTAGACTGAGAGTGAGTATGTGTGTGCATGTGTGTGAGTTTTATATAGATATTTAGAGGGAGGTGGCAGAGAAGAAAATGTACTCATGTTTATTGAGACCCTACTAAATATTAGATACTGAGTTTGGTATGTCTCATGGATTTTTTAAAATCAGCTAAATAACGCAAGAAAAGTAGCTATTAACTCCCTTTACAGATAAAGAAACTGAAAGATGGCATTGATGGATGGATAGCTTCTTGGCTGATTGGTTGGATTGATGATGAGATGATTAGGTGGACAGATAAATGGACCAAATTATGTTCAAGATCAAACGCAATGAGTGGCAGAGCTGAAGCTCTAAGCCAGGTCTGTGCCTCCTGTGGGCAGTTTCTCACTGTACTGTGGTATAGTTGGGACTTTCAGCACTATGGCACTCGAGAAGGGACACTTTGGGAGGAGATGAGATTTTGTGTTATAGAACTATGTTTGCTAATTATTTTATTTAATAAAGAAAAAAATGAAAGAAGACTAAGAAGAAGACATCATGAATAGGCAGTCAGGGGTGCAGACAAGGTTGCTGATTTCTGTGGAGCAGATCCAGGCAAAGAGGCATGGGGCCTGAGGAGGCACTTCTCTGGAGAAATGGACTGAGGACCAAGTGGCAGGATCTGAACTGCCTCAAACACGCTTCTCATAAGCGACATACATTCCTACCCGCACTGATCCTCCGACACACCACACATTTCCCCCCTAAGCTCTGCTTCTGTCCTGGTTCCAGTCACCTTTCAAGACTCAACCAGTTCAGAGCCTCTGCTAACAGACTCCTCCAAGTCCAAAATGAATCCTTTCCATTCTCAACTAACTCTGTGGTAGACATGAGCATGCAAATACCAAGATTTTTGTCATCTGTTTCAGTATGGTCTTCATGGCTCTTGCTGCCATTATCATAGCTGTCCTTAACGTTGACTTACATTTGATGAATTCATGAGAACTGTGCTAGTATTGACCTTGATATCTAGTCCGGTCCCTTCTATATAACAATGCTCAATAAGTATCTGTTGATTTGATATTCTATTTGGAATCGCAATTCTGCAGTTGCAAGTTCTTCATTGGGAGATTTTATTTTTTACCTATTTTTGCATTTGTTTTTGTTGAAGTCCTCCTAGGGGAAGACTTGGTAGTGGAACAAAAATATTTATGGGCAGAGAGTCACCTTAGCACACAGCAAGAAGGTTTAAGTTTGATCTCTGGTTCTGATCATTCTAGCTTTGTGACCCTGGGCAACTAGCATAAACAAAAGAGCCTCCTTCATTTCATCCTTCTCTGAAAGGAGGACCATAAAATCTGTCTCCCAGGATTGTTAACATAATTAAATAAAGCACATAAAGCACTTAGCACAGATACTGGATTTTTGAATGTCCTCAGTAAATGTCAGTTTCCTTCCATTCCCCTCAGCCTTATATTCCTTGAGATTACTCAAATCATTTCTAAAGGTAAGAATGTTCCTAGCCACAGTGTTTTACCTTTCCATATAAACCCACTGATTCAAGGGACTTCCTAGAATGTTGAGCCCTATTTATCTGGCCGTGGATGCTGCCTGCATCCCAATATCTACATCTTAGGAGAGCAGCTTCCTAGTTGAATAAAAAAAAATGTTTCTTAAACAAGGCAAAGCACACAGAGTTGGAGAGGGAGGCTGTATATTCATGGACTCTATACACATTATGGAATTCCTTGAATCAGCAAATCTCTGTGTTGTATTTGCAATTATAGATGGTGTTCTATGACTCTAGCTTTTATTAGCATATTAGCTGAAGCACTTTATTTTTGAAGAGCCTTTTAGTATCTAAAGATTTGGCAGTAATCGAAATGCTAGTTAAGCTGATAAGGATAGAGCCTTCGGCAGATGTTCAGAGAGACTCATATTGGTTCTAATAAGGGTGTTGAGAGGAACTCACAGACAAATGCACTCTGGAGACATCTCCTCTCATTAGCCCTTGGCAAGTGAAGACTGGACAAGGATTATCTCTCTCTTCTAAATCTCTTGCTAACTACCTTCATTCCCCTAGGTTAATGAGCTTATTTGACAGGTTCCAACTGCCAGGCAACTCCTCAGTGAGAAGTCATCTCCGGCTTCCTTGCCAACCTAACGTTTGTTCCCAACTTGGCCCACATTTGCCAGGGCCCCCCATCTTGGCGACTACATGGCAGGGTTCACTGGGTTATGATTAGTAAGATCTAAGTAGCTGAGACCTGCTTAAAGGAAAAAGAAGTCTTTAGTTAAGCTCTGTGGCAAAGGGAACCAGAGAAAGTAAAGAATCATGAGGCCAGAAGCATTGAAAAGAAGCTTTTTGGAAAATTGTCCCATGAGCTATGAATATTTGGAAATCAAAGCTCAATAATATACTTGGTGAAAGGGGACTGTTGTGTCCTTTGAAAGTGACACCTCCTCTGTCCTGCTGGGAATCGAGTGTTCTCTTTGCTGTGGCTTGCCAGGATAGGAGGTGTCTTAGCCCCAGCTCCCTAGATCAGAGGCATACATCTGTAATGCAGGTGACCAGCTCTGAATGGGATCATGGCCTAAAACAGCTTGCTACAAGGCTAACTCTTGACCCTTAGAGACCTGGGACTGAAAGCTTTGGCCTTAAAAACATACCAGGTTCTAACAAACAGCCAAGTTCCATAAACTCTCCTCCACAGAGAGTGGAAGGGTAGAAACTGACATTTTCCAAACCCCTACTGTACCCTAACCCTTGCACTAGATGCTAGAATATCCTTTAAGAACCTCAGGGTTCGGTAGGGGAGATGGTTGTATTGCCCAGTGATTCCTGCAGTGTGAAACATGCTTTACTGGAGGTTCATGTAAAAGTGTGTTGGAAGCATTGAAGAATGTTGGTCTATGTCTACCAGGCAGCGTCACCCCCTGGGGGAGATAGGATTTATTTTTTTTCTCCAGTTTCGCAGATGAATAAACTGAGACTCAGACAGGTTAAGTGACTTTCTTAAAGTCAAATGACAGCCAAGGAGGGCAAAGCTTTCTGGCTCTAGTGTACATTCCTTCAATGACACATCTCTGCTTCCCACAGAACAGAGGATCAGGACTAAGGTAATCAGACCTTAGTGTATATCAACCTCATTCATCTTCAAAGGAACAAAGTCGAAGATCTGAAGCATCAAGAATAAAAATGTATTGATGACAAAGGAGTCACTGATTTCAGCCTCTAAAAAGAATGCTTAATTCTACCAATACAAATGCTAGTTCACTTTCCACTTGAAATCACCTCCTGTGTCCCTGTGGAAAGCCTAGCCTACTCTGGGAAGGGCTGACCTTGATGACTAAACAGGCTCCTCCCTTCCCTGAAATCCTAGGACTTTTTTTTTTTTTTTTTTTTGGCCCAGATGCTCATCTGACTAGGTTTCAACAATACCCCAAATAATCAGAAATTTGACTGGGATCTGGAAATTTATTTTTCTTAAGATTTTATTTATTCATTTGAGACAGAGAGATACAGAGAGAGAGAGAGAGCATGGGCAGGGGGAGAGGGAGAGGGAGAGGCAGACTCCCCGCTGAGCTGGGAGCCCTACATGAGGCTCTATCCCAAGACCCAGAGACAGTGACCTGAGTTGAAGGCAGATGCTTAACCATGCGAGCCAACCAAGTGCCCTGGGATCTGGCAATTTAAATACTCTTCCCCACTTTGAATCAACTCAAATCTGGCTTAATGTGAAAAGATATCAAGGAAATCAGGATGGAAAGGTTGGGGACTTAGCATTAGTTTACTTCTGTTCTCCTACCATGATAGCCTTAATTCCAAATAAAAATCCAAACCTCCTTGCAGCTGGTAGAAGAGAAAATATCTCCCACTGTGTTTCGTAAGTGATTTATGCAAAATCCTCAGTTTTAACCAGACTCTTGAAATTGTTTTTCTCCTCCAATAAATATCAGCTAATTGGTAAAGAACCCATATGAACAAACTAGGAACTGAATCAAATGAATAGTCATTAAGATCAACACATAGTTTTCATTAATTTGCCACTCTTGAATGGAGTCCAGTGTTGTAGAAAGGCCTCTTGTGGTGCACAGCTTTCTACCCTCATGTTTAGATCTTTGTAAAATGCTTAATGAATGGAAAGGTCTCTAATTGTGAGAATGTGGGGGCAATGCAAGGCAGTGGTGGTTGCCAGGAGAGGATGACAGAAATCATGGAGGACTCGCCTTGAATCATAGCTTCCTTTGTCTTTTTATTAAAATGGCCCTACTTCATAATTTACAGGATGAGCAGAACCACCCAGCCTCCTTGGGTGGTCTTCACTGGGCTGATCAGTCCAGAAAACTGTGCTCAGTCCTCTGAATTCCAACAACTGGTAAACTTTTAAAACATAAACTATATTGGAGCCCAACACAGGGAGAGTTTTGAATTTTGCCTAGTAAGACTACTAAAAAAACAACCATCTGATGCTCCTAAAATTTCCAAAAAGAAAGGATATTTTCATTCCCAAAGAAGAAAATCAAATAAAAACGAAGAACAACCTTTTCAAATTATAGCCACAGAACTTTATGAGCACTCACTGCGCTTCCTTGAACTTCTCCTTTTGCTCTGAACCATGTAAACTTTATCACCCACCAGTCCTGACATTTAGGAATGACATGTCCAGAGCCCCAGCTCAATCTTTTCCCCAGGTGTTAGAAGAACATATTTAATTCTGACTTCCTGCTGCTGACCCATTCCTTTGAAAGGGGAACTGAACTAGCCCATGTGAAGGGAAAGGAGAAGGGGACTCGGGCTCACAGGTGTGGCTCAACACTGTCTATGTATCTCGTTCAGGTGGCACAATAACCCTTTACATAAGTATCAGGGCACTCCTTTTCTATCCAAGAAAATTCAAGTGTGAAAGTGTTATCTGGCCCAACCCAGACTGGATGAGTGGCAGAATGAGAGGTCCAAAGCAGGTGGATTCCAAAGCCTGTTTGCCTCTCGTCTTCCTGGTCTGCAAGCTTAAATGCAGACCGTGGACTGGGAGGTCAACGTTGCCTCTGACTCCCAGGTCAAGCATCTCCTGGTCACCAGAATGGTGGCTCATTGAGTCACAGCTCCTCTGGGCAGGCCAAGTAAGGCACCCAGAGCCCTGACTCAGGCAGCACCTTTAACACTTAGCTCCGCAGACGCTAAGGGATTTCTGGGTTGCCATGCTCTTGTGCTCTGTGTCTGTGCTGGAAGGTTGTCTAATATTTTCATTAGAGGCACTTAATCGCAGATCGGTGCTTTGTTTTGCAGGTGTGACACTGCTCAGAGACGAGAGACCCAAAGTGATCATGGAAGATGACGAAAAGGATGGTGACAAGATAGCTATTTAAAGAGAGTTCCCCTGAGACCACTTGTAAATAGGTTAGATTGGTTCCCGGTGGCAACCTAGAAAAAAATAGACTTGCTTTTGCTCTCATTTTGTGATAGTCCGCCTTTGAGATCCAGACAACTTTCCCCCAAGAGGCACGCTGTATCAGATTGCCAGGTCCTCTTTGTCTCGCTCCTCTTTCTTGAATCTAGTTTCTATTCCCACCTCTTGAATTTTCATTTTCTGAGGCAGTTGAAAAGGGAACAGATCATTCTAAATTAGGAGGTAACAGGGAAGCTCTAGTGTTCGGTTTCTGCATCTTCTGGATCAATCCATGGAGCAAAGAATACGAACAGCATGGAAATGCTTTTCTTGGTTTATGCTGGTGGGCAGGTCTTGACTTCACATTATCCAAACAGCAGTTCAAGTGCAGACAGCCTGTTGCCAGTTAGAGAGCCGAGAATGTTTGGGTGCAGACTCACTGATTGCTTTGGAGAACATGGTCTTTTATCTCTTTTGTCTTTCCTCAAGAGTCCAAGTGTCTCTGGTGACATTTCCAAGGTCCTTGTAACCAATCCCATAACGGTGAGTGAACCAGGGGCGTCACCGTATTGGCTGAAATCATGCATTGGCTGAAAATGCCAGAGATATAGGGAGTGCTGGTCTACTGAGAAGCTTAGCAACATATCCTATTTATTTTTATTTTTTGAAACATCTCTTAACCACGTTGTCCTGAGATTTGTGAGTTGGTCACACGTGAACCATTGCTAATGATAGAATATTATTTGTGATGAATTTACTTTTAAAAAATTAATTAAGGCCAGTGGAAGTCCACTCCCATATGTTTAGCATTCTCACTTATGTAGGCCCCCCATGCTTTCTTGGATGGGAAGGAAAGATGTAGTGTTCGCTCCTGAGCAGGGGTCTGTACAGAACCTCTGCTCCAGCCTGCTGTCTGTGGCAGCTGTAGGGAGACTTTGCATCATCCAACAGACAACAGACATAGGGAAAGGCAAAAATTGTTGTTCAAAAGTAGAAAGGGGCCTATTCAAACATATCTTGCCTAAAAATGGTCATTTCCAAGCTCTGTCCACACCCTGGCTCCAAGAGGCTTTCTCACAAATGTGGAAAAGATGCAGGACACTTCTGAAAATAAAAATGCTTCTGACCACATCTTTCTGTCCTGGTGCATTTCTTCTAAAAATTATTTACTTGCAAATATAAAGAGAAGAGTTTGCAAAAGAGAGTCACAGGATTGATTTGTTTGCTTTTGACCCACCTGGGCTTAACAAGGTTCGAATCCGCTATTAATATTTAACAATCCAATCAGGAGAATTTGCATCAGATTCTAGATTTCCAGATCCTCTTAGAAAAACACCACAAGATCTGACAACCTTGGGCCTGATTAGAAGCATGACACCTGTCAGCTGATGCTGGGCACCGGACACCCTTTCATAAGGAGCGCACATTTGACTCGCCCTCTGCCCCCGCTGGATTACGTCACCCGCTGACTTCACCGACCAGCCTTCACATTTGGGTTTGGAGCCTCTGGTGAAGGCTTGGTGTTCCCCCTGATCTCTCACCTCTTTGATCCCAGGGCTCCCCTTTCACTTTCAGTGGCCTCAGTCACCGTGTCAGGGGGTGTTCAGGCTACTGGTTTAGGTGTAAGCAGTGCAACAGCCACCATAAATTCTTTAAAAAAGCCTAAGGCAGTTAATGCACAGAATAGGGTTAGATTATATCACCACCGGAAGCAATTTTTACCAAGGGATTCTGCCTAGAAAAACCCAGAGGCAGTCTTGTGCTGTCAGATTTGCTGATAAGCCCGGTGCATCCCTGTGGCCATGACTGCAGAACATACTCGATAAACTCACGGCCAGACTGGGAAAGCCCAACCTGATCCTGAGGTCTGGGTGGTGAGGAGAGCAGACTGACCATTGCAGAGACGAAGGCCTTGGGCTCCGATCCCAACAGTGTGACACTGAGCAAGTGTCAGAGATCTCTGTGTCTTTATCTTGAAAATGAAAATAATAATCCCTATTTTGTTTTCTTGATGGTTTGAGAATTAAATGAGATAATGTATGGCAAAGGGCTTCGTAAGTGGAAAAAAAAATGGATTGATCTGTAACACAGGATAATTTTAAGAGATTCTCAGAGCCTTTTCTATTGCCAAATCCCCACTGCCTGGGTATTAAATGCATAGCTGTTACATAGAATTTGAGCCGAAGACTCAGCACCTAAAGAAGGACTTCTAATAAGGAGATACCATGGCTCATGCAGGCTTAACTGAAAGACCAGCCCTCCTCTTTCTGGGAATGGCCTTAGTAACAGTTCTAGCTGCCAAGGAGCATTTACCAAGCAATGAGGACAAAGACAAGCAAACTTCCAACCAACCCTGGACATCACAGGGGTGATTTGGATTGAAGTCTAATCTCCCTTACTCTCCTTGACCCATGTGACCTTTTTCTGGGTGGGTAAAGTAGAGGCTTAATAATGAGGATACATTCTGATGAAAATAGTTCTTGGTGTATTGTGAATAACTTCCCACCAGCAACAAAATATAATTAAGAAAATAAAAGCATTACACTAGAGCCCATTCAGAAAGAAAGCCCAGATTAAAGGCACCCCAACAGAACTGGCAAACCATTTGGCCATTTGTCCCTTCCAAAGGCATCCACCAACCCCAGGCTACCTGACATGAGGAGGCACCAGACCTGAGACACTTAGCTCTCTTTCAAAAGCACCAACGATGGGGAGCCTGGGTGGCTCAGTCTTTAAGCATCTGCCTTCGGCTCAGGTCAGGATCCCAGAGTCCTGGAATCAAGCCCTACATCGGGCTCCCTGCTCAGCAGGGGGCCTGCTTCTCCCTCTCCCACTCCCCCTGTTTGCGTTCCCTCTCTCGCTGCCTCTCTCTGTCAAATAAATAAATAAAATCTTTTAAAAAAATAAAAATTTTTAAAAAAAAATTCAAGTTCAAAAACCAGAACAGGACTGGTGCCTTTCTTGAAATCCAGACCCTCTTTAAAAGCTATTGCCTGAGATCACACAGCCTCCTTCACATGTTTAATTATCAACTAGGAGAGGCAAAAAGGATCTGGTGCTGAAGGATGGGGATAGAACCATAAAGGACTCAAGCAGTGTTCCCTTTTAACTCCGATGAAGTGAATTCTCCCTCTCAAGCCTGTATCGTCCTGGGCTGATTCTTAAAACAAGGATAGACTGAGATAGCATGTTCGTCGAGCCCTTACTTTTCCTAGCTGAGGGTAAGAGGCTAGTTCCATGATGGACTTTGTAGACCCTCTGTCATCTTGCGGAAATGATGCTCCCTTGCCACTTGTGATTGGTCAAGTGTGAAAATGTTACTCAAAAACTCTCTAAGGCAGAGAATTTGATGAGCAGAGAATATTCTCCTCCCACTCGCCTAGACACAGGACTGCTTTGAACTGGCTTTGAGGGGTTCGTCTCTGTACGGAGGTTTCAGATCCCTGGGAGGACTGTAGTCCCTGACCCGCAAAATCAAGGCAAAAGACTCTTTATGCATAAATGTGTTCACAGTTGAAGGAGCTCTGCCCTCGAAAATCCCAGGTATCAGCTTGCCTTTCACAAGAAGAAAAGGGTAGGTAACTTACAGTAGCAGATCCTGCCAATAAGATGAGAGCCCTCATTCTTCAGGGGACTCACCTAGAAGAAGAAAAAGAAAAGGGAACGCATCACACCCATCCTCACCAATGTCACTCTTCCTCCTGAGGCTAAATGTGAATTTTCAGGGTTGGATAAAACAGCAAACTCCAGATCCTCTTGTCCTTATGTGAGAGCTTCAGAAGAATAATACATACTTTAATATTTATCCACTGAATCATATATAAAGTATATTTAAAATGTATTAAACGCTACTTAAATAAGGTCTTTCACGAAAGGAACAGCATGCTCTGAGCCTTAGTGTTTGTTTGCCCTTTTCCCTCTGTCATCTTATTTCATCCTCAAAAGCCATTATAAGAAAGTTAATGAGCCAGGGAGATAGACTTGGAGGAGAGGCCAAGATGGGAATTCAGGTCTCTGAACTCCTAGCGCAGCGCTCTTTGTAGAGTATGAAATTGTTCTGAAAACCCCCCTAAAAGCAGTGTCTGGATGTCAGAGAAGGTTAAAGAAGGAGATTTTTCAGTGACCCAGATAAAAATGCAATACATAAATGGCTCCTTTTAGTGACTTTTCCCCACCCTCTCTGTGGAGTTTAATTTTTGAGTAAGTACATAAGTAATATGTTCAACTTCCGGACACCCAAAATTTGATGATGGGGAGCAGACCCTATGCTTTAGGGTGGTGAGCAGATGATTTTTGTCTTCTTATTCCACTCCAGCTCCCATATTATCCATTCTCTGCTTTGCAGCCAGAGTGACATTTTTCTTTGTTCTGGGTTTTTGGGTTTTTTGTTTTTTTTTTTTAAGAATTTATGTATTTATTTGACAGAGAGCAAGTGAGCACAAGTAGGGGGAGCAGCAAGCAGAGGCAGAGGGAGTCCCCACTGAGCAGAGGATCCGACATAGACATACTCCGACTGGGGCTCCATCCCAGGAGCCTGGGATCATGACCTGAGCAGAAGACGGACCCTTAACGACTAAACCACCAGGCACCCCAGAGTGACCTTTTTCAAAACACAAATCTGACCATGTTAGACCTCTTCTTAACGTCTTCTCCTGGCTTAAAATGAAAGCAAAGATCTGGAGCCTGGGACTGCTCCCTCCACCCTCTGGTCTCGGGGGGCATTGGTCTCGTGACAGTTCCTAACATGTGTGGTGCCCCCTAATATGTACGACACCACAGTGTCCTGCCGCCGCCAGGGACCCTCCTCACTCACCCCTCTCCCCCATCTGATTCTGCACCCCTTCCACCCTGTACCTGGCATAGAGTTTAGCGTGATCTAAATGCTCAAGAAATATCAGCAAGTGAATAAGTGGGTGAATGAACTTCGCCAGCAGCCAAGCCCCATAGCGCAAGGCTGCCGCGCCATATGCCCGCCTGGAGGCACACAAGGTCACTGACTCTTGCAAAGGACCAGATAGTCACTACAGCTGAATGCAAACACCAGCTACAACAAGCTGGGCTGTGCTCGGGACCCCAGGTCTTCCAGTTGGCTGCAGAGAGTTCTCTCAATGCGCAGCCCACCTCCCCAAGAGCAGGGTTTGCTGTTATCAAGTCCTCTCTGCTCAGAATCAACGGTGGAGTCGGAGGGAAGGGCAGCTGCCCAGTAACCTCATGGCTTAAGAGGTGACCTCACAGACGCTGGAGTAGGGCACTTCCAGCATGAGGGGTTGGGAGGGGTCGCTGGGTTCCAGCACCAAGGGTCTCTGCTTTTACGAGAGGCTGCATTGTCGACTTACGTGCTCCCCCTAGTGGTTATGCAGAATGAGGAGAAAATGCCCATCATCCTTCAGGTTTGAGAACTGGTAAAATGACTAGACAAAAGTTAAGATGTTGGTTTGACCATGTAATTAGTGGGAACAGTTTATTATTCATATATGTGTATTATTATCATTATTATTATTATTTCAATAGCAATTGGGTTCCTCATTGATTATATGTTAAGGCATCTTTTTTTTTTTTTTTTTTCCTCATCACAGAAGGAACTTCTGTGTACTTTGAGTCCCTTTTCCAGTCTGTGGACTTTACAGAACAGCTTAGGCTAGGAGCCATGAGCTATAAGATGTAGTTCCCATCAGCCTTGACCTTGGGCCTGCAGAGTTTTCGTCCATCCCTCTGTCTCTAGCCCAAGGTCTTGTGGGTCACGCCACTGAGAACGCAAGCCTCCTTGTACATCAAATGCCTTAACTGGCTGAGGTAAACAGGAACAGTGTGGACTGAGACTCATCAAGGCCCAAGTCATCCCTGTTGTTCCAGGTAACGTCTAGGTGAGTCGGCTTGTCCTCTGGGATCAAGGCCCTCAGAGCCCATGCTCACCTGTGCCTGAGTCTTAGAAGAATTCACATTTGCCAGAAGGTTTTCTAGGACCTCCTGTTACAAAAAGTCCTAATCTTTTGACAGTTTTGTACAGCTAAGGACCAACTGCCTGCCTTATGCTATGATCATGGCAGCCGGGTGTGGAGGAATGACTGCTGTAGAGAAACTTTTTCAACTTGTAGCTGTGGCCAGGCCCCCAGGGTACCCACTCCGGGCTGGTCCTGGGTCCTGGGACCATCTTAGGGGAAAGTGTCTGAAACACCCTCCAGAGTGAGGATAGTCAAGTCCAGACTGCTCTTAAGAGCTCTAGAACCACAACCTGAACAGCAAATGGACCGTCCATTACCAGCAGGGGGCCACGAATAGCTTCATTTGCTTCCTAGTAAGTCTGCCCCTCAAGGTGCCTGAGAGACAGATACTGCCTGTGCTAAGGGCAAGGGAGCTTCTATGAGCCGAGGCAAATCTTTCACCATTTTTTGCAGTGATACTCCAGTATCATCTGTCATCCCCCCTTTCACTGACTGGCTTCTTTAGCAGCATGATTGATGAAATTAAAAAGTGAACATTGCGGCGCCTGGGTGGCTCAGTGGGTTAAAGCCTCTGCCTTCGGCTCAGGTCATGATCTTGGGGTCCTGGGATCGAACCCCGCATCAGGCTCTCTGCTCAACAGGAAGCCTGCTTCCCTTCCTCTCTCTCTGCCTGCCTCTCCGCCTACTTGTGATCTCTGTCAAAAAAAAAATAAAATCTTTAAAAATAAAATAAAATAAAATAAAAAGTGAACATTAATAAGACAGGAGTACCTGCTTCAGGAAATTTTTAAAAAGACATCTTCCCTAATTTCTGCAGTGCTGACGAGGTTGTCCTTTATACAACACTTTACTGGCCTGGTCAATGCTATTACAATGTCTTGGTGTCAATTCTCATGCATTCCGGGAAACAGCTCTTTTCTTGACTTGTGATCCCTTCATTCTTTCCCCAGTCACACGTTGCCCTCCCTACCCATCCCAGCACGCAACCACGTGGCTCTGTGTTCAACCACATGGTTCTGTGCTCCATCTGACAGACAGTAGTAGCAACAAAAATGAATTCCACACATTTGCTGAAATGAGCCATCCTACACGTGAAGGGTTCCAGGCATCCTGGTCAATCTCCACTGCTCTAAGGCTTCTTCTTCTTTTTTTTTTTTTCTTTTTAAAGATTTTATTTATTTATTGGACCGACAGAGATCACAAGTAGGCAGAGAGGCAGGCAGAAAGTGGAGGAAGCAGGCTCTCCGCTGAGCAGAGAGCCCGATGCAGGGCTCGATTCCAGGACCCTGGGATCATGACCTGAGCCAAAGGCAGAGGCTTTAACCCACTGAGCCACCCAGGTGCCCCTGCTCTAAGGCTTCTATTCAGAAAGGAAACAAGCACTATGGTCAGTTCTACCCTTCCTTAAATCCCTTAATCCCCCAGGAAAGCCTCTTGCTTTCATTGTCAAGGGTTTGAGGGATTCTTTTTTTTGCAAGGAAATGATACTGGGGAGTCTAATATGTAGAACACATAGCGGCAGAGGTGCTAAGTGAGAGTATGGTGGGAAGCCTCCCATTTCCACTCTCCTCCCTCCCTCCCCATCACCTTCTTTAGCCTTTAGGGAAACCTGAGGACTTTGCTGAGCAGGGTTAGAAAGCACAGGAACAAGATAATTAGGGAGGACAAGCATTCCTTCAACCGCCTCCAACGTGAGAGTCCTTGGTTCACACTCAGCCCCAAGCCTCCCGTGTTGAGTGGGATGCAGGTTTTCATTGTGTGGGTAATGTATGGGTTTTAATATACATGTTTGCAAGCTCTGTCTTTGATATACCCCATGCATTTCTGAATAGGAACATTGTCCCTGGTGATTCCTCAGTCTGAGCAGCCGCCAAATCCGCAGCCCGTCTCCTACAGAGCAAAGCAAAAAGCCAGCAATAAAAAAACGAAATAGCAAATCAACAGGGTGTAGTTCTTGAACAAATGCACATTCATAATTTGTAACTGTGTAGTTATAAATCCCCTCCTAGAGCTTTGCTCTAACGACCCAAAACAGAGAGGAAGCTTTTATTTTATTTTATTTTTTTCTCCATTTGGGTATTTGGTGAAGGAGCCGTGTACGTTTGCCAACAGTAGAAATATTTATACTTTTTAGTACTGTCAAGCATTACTTCAGCTAGAGCGGAGTAAAGGAAAATCCATGCCTGATTTTACCAAACCCCGCCTCTGCAATAAAATTCCCATTGGCCTCAGATATTAATTTTAGAGGGGGAAAAAAAGAGTATTCTTGATTTGTCGCAAGAGATTTAAAGACATAGGCTCCATGATCAATCCCTCAATTGTGTGCTTGTGTATATGAGCATACCATATAAATCTCACCCCAAATCTTCTCTCTAACCAACCTCCAATACACAATACTTGGCAAAAGGCAGAAGGTTCTGTGGCCCATTTCATTGCAAGCTCAACTTGAATCAGGAGTAGTAGGAGGAGAGGTCAACAGAAAGAGAATTCCAGAACAGAAATTACGTTCACCATTCAGACACGATTGGCTCTCAACAACACGGCTCCTTTATCGTGGCGCTTTGTATGAGCAAATGACATCCAATTATCTGGAACAATGCCGGCCCATACTGACCAACCGGGCTCTCTGTATTGATGGAAATGCTCTAGGTCTCTGATGTTCAGTATGGTGGGCACTAGCCACCTTCTATCTCCTGAGCACTTGAAATGTGGCTGGGGAGACTAAGGAACTCAATATGCAATTTTTCCATTTTGATTAATTTAAATGTTAATAGCCACATGTGGACAGTGCCTACTCTAATACGGAGCAAAGGTTTGAAATATAAAGGTACCTAATTTGGGAGGCTGTGGATGGAAACAATCTACCATCCAAGCAGTTGGACTGGGTATAGAGAAGCAGGTGATTTTAAGTTGGAAGATACCTTAGCATTCTTCATGGGGCAGAGACAGGAAGGAGAGTTTAGAAACTCCAAGTGAAACGCCAGATGTTAAAAAACCACAATAATGGAATTAGATTTCCAACAACGCTTGGGAATGCTCTGGACAGGAAACTCCAATCAACAGGCAAACCTGTGCTCAGATGCTTTTGGTCTTAGTGACCAGCCACAGCCATGGTTGCACAGAGAAGACTCAGCTGAAAGGGGAGGAATTGGAGAGATGAGACCCTCTGACAACGGCCCTGTGCTGGATGCTTGCCAACATGGGCCCCGTTTCGTCCTCCTCACAACAGTCCCACTCACAGGAGGCAGGAAGGGGAAACAGTCTCAGAAAAGTAAGAGCCCAAGTCTCACACGACTAGTAAGTATAACCCCTGGGGTTTGAACCCTGTCATCTTTGTACCAAAATCCCTGAGAAGGTGCTGTGTCCCTCTGCGGATAAGGACTTCTTCTGGCAGACTGCTTTTGTACCTGCCTCAGCCTTGGACTTGCCCCTCCCCTCCCTGCGTATGCTTCAGGCCCGCCCTCTGTAAGCCCCACACAGGTGCCCTCCGGCCCTCCGCCCAGCCCCAGCCCCCACACCCTCCCTCCATGTGGACTGAAGGCACGCTGCTCTCACTTCACTCCAACCTGTCCTTCCAGAGCCCAAGGTCTGGTCAACCACACTGCTGTCACGGTCTTGGACTCAAAGTTCTATGTTCTTCTTTTGGTGTAAAATTTAATAACTACATCCATTCAACAAACACCTCTTGAACACAGGGACAGGACACACACCAGACACAGCGGTGGAAAGTGCTCACCAGGAGTTTTGAGTCCAGGAGGATGGGATCAAACATAAATAATTCAATTAAGTATTTATACTGACTAAGCCAGGGTTATGGGAACTTATAACCAGGGAGCCTGGCCTCATCTTGGAGGGGAGGTGGTCAGAAAAGTCTTCCTTGAAGGAATGATATTTGCACCGAGGTCTAAAGGCTACGTGAGTGTTAACCAGGTGAAACTCTCTCAAAACGCTGGGAGGATCTGGCTCGGGGTCTGACTGTGTCATTTTGGAACCTATGTCAGAGTCCTTAGGAGCAGTTTTCTATTTGGAACTTCTGGGGGTTATATTAATTTATTCCTGCATTCCTTGGGTATTTAGGGATCATCTGCTGTTTTCTGAGCACTGAGGGTTCAGCGATAAAGTAAGACATGGTCCCAGGCTTCCCAGAACTCACATCATCCTAGAGGAAGCTGTCAGCAAAACATGATGACCTCCTATGTGCTAGATAAATGTCGGTTCCGGGACCTGGAAGAGTTGGGGTTAGGGAGAGGCTAAGTGTTGCCAGGGAGGTCTTAGAAGAACTCACAAAGGAGGTGACATCTGAGCTTGCTTTGAAAAAAAAAAAAGAATGGAAGGCAAGCACTTCAGTCCTAGGGGCACACGAGCAAAAGCAAAGAGGTTCATAAAGGAGGTACAAAATAATAGAAGCTTTTTAGTAAAAGTTGGTTTTCTTTATGCATTCTGTTGAACAACGTTGATCTTTTACTCGGGACTTCCTGGCATGGCTCCCCCTGGCCCAGAGACCCTGGGGACGTGCTCAGTCGGAGTTCACTTGGAGTGAATAAATTCCATTCGATCCTTACCAAACGCTTCACTCTGGCATGAGTGACAAATTTCATAAAACCTCAACTCCTAATACACCACAAGCACGCACAGAGTAGCCATGGGGTGAGGAGCCAGAAAGAGAAAAGAATAAAAGAGGTTTTTGCATTTTCACCGCTTGCATGATCCTTTTTCAATTTAACAGTAGTAATAAATTTAGCCTCAGCAAAACCTACTAAATCTGAATCCAAAGGACCCGGTAAGTGACTTACTCTTCCACATCAAGGAAAAGCTGCTCACACCAAGGGCACTGGAGAAAGGGAAGACTATAACCTCAAAGATGCCTGTCCAGAATGTTGGCTGAAGGCCAGCTCCAGACCCTAAGTTCAGTCCAGTAAAGAGAACAGGATCAGGCAAGCGAGAGATGCTGGGGCTCAGAGGAAAAATACTAGAGATTTCCTCTTTAATCCACGATCCAGAATAGTTATGTTTTTCTGATGGAGTCCACTAGAGGAGGCAAAGCAATTTAAACTTTCACCAGAACCATTCTGTAGAAAAAGCCTGCACACCTAATTTTCAAGCACAGAGAGACACCTGGGGAGGACATGTAATGCAATGGGGAACTCTGAACTACATCCCGGGGGTATGACTAGTATGACTAACAGCTTGGTCATTCACCAGCTACGCTTTCTGTGGCAAGTTCCTCAGCCTCCCTTCGCCTCAATGTCTTTGTCTGTAAAAACGATTTGGTTAGACCTTCTTTGCCAGGTTGATGGGACAAGTAATTGAGATCTGCTTTAGAAGCCTCTTGTTCCTCGAGATATTAATTCAGTTTTAGTTCATTTCTCCTCCCCACTTTCTCTTGGTGTCTGTGGTCTCACCAACAGATACTGTGCTACATGAAATCACACATATGTGTGCAGGCACAAGAGCCCATACTCAACACACACACACACACACACACACACACACACACATACACACTCTGATCCTTTCAGCTCTACAGAAATGTTTCAGAATCACTGACCTCCAACCTCAATTCTTGGGTTCAATTTCTGCTCTCTCCACTCTACTTCCTCCTCATTCCCTTCACCAGGCTTCCAGCCACGCCCCCTCCAGGCCCCTCAGGGTCACCCAGTGCCATGCCAGCCCTTGTTCCCATCCACCTGTCACCCCACCACCCTTCTGCCTCTCTGACCTCTGAGCTGTCCCCTAACAGCACGCTGTTTATTTCAGTCCATGAGCCCTGCAAGTGTGGGAAAGAACTGGGCTTCCCCACCAGCTCAGTTAAATTAGCATTTGCAGAGTACCCCTTTTTAGTTTTTCAACTGAAGAGGTGCCTGCACACTCTGGGGCAAGGACTTTATTAGCTGCTGCAAGGAGGCTGAATAATTTCTGTCCTCTGTGAGGAAGGGGAAACACAGAAGTCCATAGGATTCGCTGTGATGCCTGTAATACCAGGTACCCATTCGGGGGCAGCGGTCACACCTAGGAGTGGCCCAGAAAAGGCTTAAGGATGAGATGACAGAGGAAAACGGATAGGAAGGGTGGATGAAAGAGGAAACAACACAGCAGAGGAAGGAAACAACAAAAGAAATAGACCAGAAATAGCCTGGTAAGATCTAAAGAGATAAAAAATGCAAGGAGTTTCGGGGTAATGAAACTGGCCAAATGCAGGTGGGCACATCCTGGAGGGCTGTGCAGGCCCCCAGAGGAAATAGGCCTTCATTGTCCTGTTGATGGGAAGCCTTTGGATGGTCTTGGAGGAAGGAATGACACTAAATGGTTCGTGTTTCCGGCCCAGTGGGGAGTGCCTCAGGGAGGCAGGAGAGGCATCGGCATGCTCACGGGTCCTGCAAGACCCTAACCAAGATTCGGGAAGCCCACGAGAACCTTCAAGCCCCTAAGGACGGAATGAGAGCCTGAGAGATCAAGGTGTGGGATAGCTTAGCTCTTCCCAGAAGCTCCCACCCATCGTTAGTCAGAAATCACCTCCTAATACAACTAAGTACCACATGTTTGGGGGTGGGGTGGAGAATGGCATTTTTCACTAAGCACTAAGGCAAAATATTTCCAGGAACCCCTTGCATTTGCCAGACTTCCACCAAATTCACCTCTTGTCAGGGGTTGATTTGGTCCATATTCTGGCTCAGGGAGGGGGCAGGAAGGGGAATGGAGGACATTTCCTTTCCCTGATTGTCTGTTTGCATTGTTTATTTTCCCAGAGTTCCATAACCTCCTTCAATTCCAAATCCGAAAAAGCAGGGTGTTATTCAGAAGGGACTTGCCCTAGTGGAGAAGGAAGTATTGCTGTAAAGGGTACATCAACCCAAAGATTGATCGCCTTTTGGTGAGCACACACAGACAGATGTTCCCACACCCACTCAGATGTTCTCACTCATGGTGTGGGGTCAACAAGCCCAGATATGGGATGTTGGAGGAGGGACCTGAGTATTTCATTTCCTTAAGACACTTACCTGGAAAAGTTCCTCTTTTTTCTCCCTCTAGGTTTTATTCATCTTACAGTGGTAGCAGCGGAATTATGATAAGTAGCTGATTTGGGGCTGTTTTTAAGGGACTCAGTCATTTTTGAACACCAATGGTGAGGCTTAATTTTATTTGTCTACCTGGGTAGGCTCTGGTGCCCAGTCGGGTGAACAAACACTAGTACAGATGTTGCTGAGAAAGTATTATTAAGATGTGATTAACACCGAAGTCAACAGATTTTGAGTAAAGCATAATGTAAGTGGAACTTGTTTAGTCAGTTGAAGGCCTTAAGAACAAAAACTGAAGTTTCCCAAAGAAGAAGAAATTTGGCCTCCAGATGGCAGCATAGAAACACTGCCTGAGGTTCAAGCCTGCCGACCTGCCCTGCAGATTTCAAACATGTCAAACCCCACGATCCATGAGCCAATTCCTTAAATTTGTATCTCTGTCACTGGTTCCTCTAAAGAACTCTGACTTACACAACCAGACACTTTGAACTCTTCAGTCCCACCATTTGTGTTTGGTCTATTTTAAATTTAACGATATGGCTAAAATCAAGAATAGTGAAACTGTCAACCCAAGGGAGACATTGGGGATTAATTGCTAGATGTTCTTGAATCTGATTCTCGCAAGATAGGTTTGGTCGAGCCCTGAGGCCTCATTGATTAGGGGAGAGGAGGACAGCTGAGTTGGGTGGGTGGGACCAGTGATTCATCCTGATATTGAGGTGAGATTCTAAGGTGCGTCTCTTGTTTTAGGGACACATGTCAGGCTCTGAGTTTGGAATTTCCATCCTAAGGGCAAGTCATTCCATATGGTTGTCCCCTGCAAAAGAAGAAAAGTAGTTGGCATTCTGCTGACATCCATTTTCTTTTCTTCCTCAGATGAAGGTGAAAGTTTCTGTCCCAAAAGAGAATCAATATTCATTAAATAAATTGACTTATAATGCCTAATTTGTTACCTCTCAAATGGATAGAGATTGAGGGTTTCCTTGTCCACTCCTGATGGCTCCTTCCAAATTACCTGGATAGCATTTGAGCCCCAGCATTAAAATAGTGACCTTGGGCAGGGATCTCCCTCCTGGTTCAGGCTTTTGGGAGCTGATGACATCTGTTGAACATAGGACACAGTCATGTCAATGCTCTGCAGAGGGGATGGAGAGAGGACCATGGCCATGATGGCTAGAATTCCCAATCCAAAAAGTCCACTCCTATGCAGTACCTTCTTAAATATCCCATGGGAGAGAGCAGCTATGATAATTCCCAGGAAACAGATAAAGAAACCAATGTAAGGAGAACCCAGTGACTTGCCCAAATCTGCACAGGTGGTCAGCACTTGTCCTGGAACTGGACTCGACTCTTTTGTTTTGAGTTCTTGTCCATTGCTTATTAATATTCCTGTCCTTCTGGAATTCGATGGGACAAATGTCTCCACTATGTACGCATCCTTTCAAAATTACTAGTAAAACACCGGCATGCTTCTTTCACATATGAAAATGTTTCAGATATTTCAAAATAAAAAAAATCTCCACCCTCCCCAGCCTCCTGGAAATGAAGATGTTTTTAAAAGGTGTTGAATGTCCAGCTCTTTATTGAGCAACTACTGCGAAGAAGGCACTGTGAGAGTTGATGTGAGGTGTGGTGGGGTGAGGTCTGGAACCGACAACCAAGAAAGAATTCTTGAGGCATCTTTAGTGCAAAATGGTGGTTTATTAAATCTCAGGGACGGGACCGTGGGCAGAAAGAGCTGCTGGAAGGGAGCTGTGCTGGAAGGGAGCTGTGAGGGACGGCTGATTATATGCTAGGGGGTTGGGGTGGTAGGGAAAAAGGGAGGTTTCTGAGAAAGAATTTTCATATGTTAAAGAAGACTCACAGGATCCTGGAGGCCTGGCCATTGTCAAGTTAAGGCTGTTTACCCCTCTAGTAAGGCATTAACAGTAGGAGAGTTGGGAGCTTCCTGGAGCAAGGTCTCCTTCCTGCTATCACAGGTCCTTATCAATGGGCTGCAGGTTTCAAAGAAATTCAATTTTATTTACATTTCCTTCTGCCTCAGCCTCCCTCAATTTTATGGGGGGAAGGGTGATGTTAGGCCTTCAGGAAACTGAGTTATGGGTCTCTGGAAGACAGGCTATTGATATGAAAGCTTCTTCCTTGTCAATCACCAGGACTTGTGTCAGCTGAGGGAGACTCAAGTCTGGCAGGACTGTGATCTCTACTAGTTGACTATTCGTTTTCCTTGCCTTAGCTTTAGGGCAGCCAGGAGTGAGGAATGTCACACATATCCCATTTGGGGGGGCAGGGCTGTGGGGTTTCAACTTCTGCTTTATCCTCACCTTGCCTTCCGTACCCTCATCAGTCCCTGCTCTGGTCAGAAAAGGGTCCCAAGACCCTGGCAACCTGCTGAGGTCACAAAGTAATTTCCTGAAAGAGTCCCTTGGCTCCCAATCAGAAGTCTTCTCCAGGCTCCTCCCTACTGTTCTTTAATACAATTAAGAGTGCATTAAAGCTATGCTTCCCAAACTGTGCACCAAGGAACCCTGCGGTGCAGTGGGATATTTTAATTTCTGAGGGAAACACAGCAATACTTGATACTACCAGCGCCAGGCGGTTCACAATTTCAGGATGTCTTATCTTTTTGAAGCTGAGTTTTTGACAGTTGTGCTAAAGAGTATCACACACAAAATACTGATATGGGACAGGAAATGAGGGTGGTGGTGTCCACACTGATTCCAAGGTGTGAGAAGTTGTGCAGGGCTGGGGCGCACCTATATCCTACTGGCAAGTAACGGCAGTTATTTAAGAATAGAATTAATTTACCACAGTTTTCCTTCAATTTATCTATACAATTTGTTCAAATGGATACTAAGTTATAAGACCAGAGCGCCCAATACGTTGTGTGAAGCAAATAACCTAAAACTTGGAAGAGGAATGTCTTTTGGCTTGGAGTCCTGAGAAAAAGCTCCTGAGACAGACAGTCTGGGAACCTCTGCAGAGGAAAGCCTGGCTCCTAGAACAGTGCTCCAGCACCTTGCTGTCACCTGGGAGCTCAGGAGAATCATAGAATCATCTGCCCAACCCAGTCCAGAACTGGATTTTTCACCAGGCCAGACGGCCCCAGGGCATCCTCATACACTCCATTCACATTTGAAAAGCTCTGCATTCAGTGTCCAAAGGGCACCATAAGCAAAACCAGGACTCCAGGCTCCTAACCAGACCACACAGCGAGTACCTCCTGGAGTCAGAATTCGCACCCCCCCCCCACCTTCTTGACATTTACCAGTTCTGGATCTTGGGTTATATCCCAAAGTTTGAGCCTCTGTTTCTTTACCTGCGGAGTGAGAATAATGACCAGATCCTGGCTCTTTGAGGTGGTAATAAAAGTTAAATGAGATAACACAATAGAAAGCCTGGCCCAGATAGATAGTCAGTAAACAATTGTTCTTTTTGCCTTTTTTTTTTCTCCTGCCCCTGTGAAGGGTCACAATTGCTGAGGAAATCAAATTTGATCGATGATCACATCTATTACAATAGCCAAGGCATTACAAATACGCACTTTACAGGTCTTATACTGAGGGGTGCTTCCTGAAAATGTGTATAGGTTTGCCTTAGGAATTTCGTTGTGTCCCTACAATGATGGCAAATGCTGCAGGCATTTGGGGCAGAGGACTTGCTTTGGAAGGATGTGTGTGTGTGTGTGTGTGTGTGTGTGTGTGGTAAAATACACACAGTTACCATTTTAACCATTTTTACACATACAGTTCGGTGGTCTTGCATTGTGCAGTCATCACCAGCGTCCACCTCCAGAACTCTCTTCATCTTGTTAAACTGAAATTCTATACCCATTAAGTGGTAACTCCTCATTCCCCCTCCCCCAGCCTTTGGCGACCACCATTCTTCCTGTCTGTCTCCTGAATTTGATGACTTGATTCTCTGCAGTACTTCGTACCAATGCCATCATACAATTCTCATCTTTTTGGAACTGGCTTGTGTCCCTTAGCATAATGTCCTCAAGGTTCATTCATGCTGTCGCTTGTGGCAGAATTTCCTGCTTTTTTAAGGCTGAATAAAAGTCCATTACGTGGCTATACCACAGTTTGCTTATCTGTCCTTCTGTCTACGGATTCTTGGGTTGCTTCCTGCTTTTGATTCTTTTAAGTATATACCCAGAAGTGGAGTTGGATCATATAGTTATTTTATTTTTAATTTTTTGAGGAGCTACTCTACTGTTTTCCACGGCAGCTGTACCATTTTACATTCCCACCAGCAGTGTGCAAGGTGTGGGATTTGGTTTTGAGTTGTTTTTCAAAAGCAGCAGAATGAATGGCCTGCCTGATAGACAAGGGTACATTCTCCCCTAAGACTGTGCGGTCTTCAGCCAGGTGACCCTGCCTCACTCCTACTGGATCCACTGCACACTTAGGGCGGTGCCTGAAAAGTAGAGGAGCCCAATACATGATTGCAGACTCAAAGAGAAGGTTTCCAGCCAGCCTCTTGTCGATCTTGAAGACCCCTGTCGCAGAGCGCTTCTTTTCTTCCTACACACCACCGCCACCTGCTGGAAGAAGTTCACATTGCAGTTGCCCGGCAAATGTGTGTGTCTTCAATACCCCACAAATGCGGATTTGGAATATTCAGATTCTTGTGATCCTTTAGATAGGTTGAGACTTATTTCGGCTTTGTAAAAATTTTTAATTAGAAATTAAAAGAATTAAGAGAATGGGTGCACAAAAGAAGTGTGTGTGTGTGTGTGTGTGTGTGTGTGTGTGTGTGTGTCAGTGGTATGAGTGGGATTGAACCAGGATGATATTCTACAAAATGAGAATAGCTTATTTGGAGGGAAGCCCTGTGAAGAAATGGAACTTGGCAAAGTGTGGACAATGGTATGAAAAGATGCAAGAGGACAGGCAGGACAGGGCCAGCCTTGGGGCTCTTTAAAAGTGGCCCCTTAGGGGGTGCCTGGGTGGCTCAGTGGATTAAGCCGCTGCTTTCTGCTCAGGTCATGATCTCAGAGTCCTGGGATTGAGCCCCGCATCTGCCTCAGCATCCCTGCTGAGCAGAATGCCTGCTTCCCCCTCTGTCTCTGCCTACTTGTGATCTCTCTCTCTGTCAAATAAATAAATAAAATCTTTAAAAAAAAAAAAATAGTGGCCACTTAGGGGTACCTGGCTGGCTCAGTGGGTAGAGTATGTGACTCTTGATTGTGGGGCCCTGAGTTCAAGCCCCATGTTGGATATGGTGTTTACTTAAAAAAAAAAGGGGGGGACCACTTAGTGCAGGTGATGTTCTAGTTACGAATTATTTGTTCATTGTAACAACTCGTCTGATTCTACCTTAATTGCAGGAAAAAAATTAACAATCATTACCACCGCTAACCGAGTTTGGTCTCTTTATATTCCTATATAATAAAACTATGACTTTTGAAACCTAGAATCAAGAATTTAGCTGTTAAAAAAAAAGAATTTGGCTTTTCAGTAGTTCAAACTGACCTTCCCCAAATAATAGTCTGAATTCATTTTCTCATATATGAAATATCATCTCCACTTCAAAGACTTCATAGCTTAGAATAATAAGTCTAAAGCCTAAACGTGTATCTATTTTTTCTGCAATAACTATTCCAAAATACTCTGATTTTGGTCATCATTAATAAGGAGAGAAATGGACAGGAGTTTTAAGTCTGGCTTGCCTCAGTGGAGTATTATATAGGTTAAATAAAGAGATTATAAAGCCTGAAAACCTAGTAGGTGCTTTTTCATTGGACTGGAGTTTCTCTTCCAATCCCCCTTCTGTGCCCCATCTCCCCCGATCCATATTAGTATTAGAAATGTCTCATTTTCATATGAAAAAACTTCAACTTTTAGAAAACATTGTTTAAAAAAAAATATGTAACTAGAAAAAGTCACCATGAATTCAACAATATTAAAAATCACATTTTTTACTTACAGTACCATCCACAAAAATTAGAGAAAAAATATATCCTTACATGAATATAGATATGTGTGTCTATGTACCTGATATGCCTTCCTTTTGTAAAGTCTTTGGATGTAAATAAAACTTTATCCTGTTAATGATAGGAGTGAAATAAAATATCAAAAACCATAAAAGAACTCCAGAGGTATTTTAGAAATAAGCAGATTCAGTAATCTAGAGACCAGCAGGCTTGCCCTTTCCATCTGACCCCAAATAAAAAACCTAAAGCGCAAATACAGTAGTAAGGCATGTAGATCAATTTATCACCAGCCAGAATCCATACGCTACAAAAGAAAGTAAAGCTTTGCATGGTTTTGAATACACAGTTTGCAGAAATTTGAAAGTAAACATTGATTGTTGGGGGGAGTGCCAAGTTCTGAAATAAAGAGCCCCAAGTCTCCGTGGGTTATTACATGAAAACATTGCTTCCTGTCACACCACAGGGCAGCGTGGGTTGGTGGCCCTGCAAGAGGACTGGGGGAGAGGAGGAGAAGACTCTCCCCTGTGCTCATTCAGGCACCTTCCATCTCAAGGTTCCACTCACCCCTAGCCTCAGCACCCTCCACCACACCGCTCACTGCATCCAGCAGCTGATATGGCCACAGAGAAATTGTTGAGAATTGTGCAGAAGGTTTTGGGAAAGAGCTGGAGATGTAGGCGTCACTTCCCTGAGTTCTATTGTCCAGAAATTAGTCACACAGGCCACGTGATTGCAAGGGATTCTGAGAAACAAAGTCTAGCGGGTGGCCAGAAGAAAAGAAAACCAGTTTGGCAAACTGTCTGCCTCAGTGCCCCTCATCTCCCTTCCTCCAGGAAAATGTGTAAAATCCTAGAATTACTATCCTTACCCAAAAGTGACCAAGCAGGCCCCAGCTGAGAGTTTCAAACAGCAGTCCTCGAACGGGATGTGCCCCTCCATGTGCAGCACAAAGATTTCCCAAGTGGCACATGGACACAGGACATTCTACAAGACTTCTTTTCCCAACTTTTAACTTTACTCTCATCCCTAAAACTGAGCTGCCTGAGAACTGGTCTGCATGTTTGCATGGGTGTCCATTTTCCATCTCAGTCTGTGAGAGGAAGGCTCACCACAGAATGTCCGTCAGCCACGGAAGACCCATCGAAGTGCTAAGCAAAGCCTTCTGTCTTGAACATTTTGCTCTGAAGGGTCCCAATGAGACATGCGAACTCCCTTCCTGTTGCTTTGGGGAACTCCCTTTCTTTGGGGGGATGTGGGCAACAAAGTCACCCACCACCCCACGCTTTGATGTGCCCCCAAAAAAGAATAATATTGACGAAGGCATGTTATAATGAGGGTTTCTCTTTTCCCAAGTGGTGATTGACTAACATGTAGACTCTTAATGGAGGAGTTAAAGCAGGAGAACTAGGTTCTTGTCAAACGAAGTCGGAGAATGAATCTCGTGAGCAAACCAGAGTGAGTAAAGTGATAGAAGTTTATTAGGTGAGGCTACAGGGGAAAAACTCTCAAGACTGAGAGGGGTCCCAGCAGGGTTGGCACTGAGGACTTATAGGGTTGGTTTTTTACCGAAAGTTAACCAGGAGACTTAAATCTTTTTGACTTCTCTACTAGCAACACCACTGATTAAGGACTAGTGATAACATCTTTAATGGCTTCCTTCTTTTTAGGGTCTGGTTATTTTCTGTTGACCACAGGAGACTGTCCTAAATCAGACTTCCCCTTCAGACACTTAGGGCAGGGTGGTCTGGTGCATTCCAGGTTTTCTTACACCTCCTTATTTTGGGGATTTCTGAGAGCCTCATCATGGCGCCCCCTACCTACTTCTCTCTACTAGCCCTGCCTGTCCGTTTTTCAGAGTCTGGGTAAAACTTTTTGGTGCACCTGAAAAAACTGAGCAGGTGAGTCACTCTAATGTCTGGCTTATAGATCTTTTCAACTTGTGTCATTTTCACTATTTCACTGGCAGCAAAGTTGAAATAGGACCTATTTAAACTGTCAGAATAATTATTTGGTGCTAGATTACCAGTGCTTATTTTTGGCACATTACGCACATGAAGTTCAAAGATTTAAAGAACTTCAATAAAACTTCGTCTATTTCCACATCTTTATTTATGTGAACCAGTTTTCTCAAACATTGTCTCAATGCTAAAAATGAGAGTGTATCATTCCAGCAATAGATAATATTTATCAATGGGGCCATAATCTAATGAAGAAAAAAAGATTTATTGTCTCATTAAGAAACACATTACCATCAAAATTGTACATTTTTATGGCTATATAATATGTATTATATCTTTAAGTTTTAGCCTTTTCCGCTCTAAACCTAAATACATCCAATTATTTTCAGTATTATTAGTTTTCTCACTCTTTTATTAGTAAGGACTCTTTTTTTTTTTTTTTGGACTCTTAAGCTCCTTCAGTTTTATTCTACTCTGTTTTTAACTACTTCATATCTTTTTTTTTTTAGATTTTTTTTTTTATTTATTTGACACAGAGAGAGATCACAAGTAAGCAGAGCAGCAGGCAGAGAGAGAGGGGGAAGCAGGCTCCCCACTGAGCAGAGAGCCCCATGCGGGGTTCGATCCCAGGAGATCATGACCTGAGCCAAAGGCAGAAGCTTAACCCACTGAGCCACCTAAGCGTCCGTTTATACCTTATTTTTAATTTTTAGTTTCTGGTTTATCTTCAGTTATTTCTATTCATTTTCATCTTTTAGATTCTCCTAACCAGGGGACTGTCTTTACAGAAACTTGCATCCAGCAACGGTTTCTCTCCCTCCTGGGCAGTCGTACCCATATCCCCCTGGTATGTGGCTTAGCAAAGGGCCAAGAAGAAAAGGACTGAGCGGGAGATAAAGAAGAATTTAGTACAAGTGGAGTGAAAAGGATCTGGGGTAGGAACTGGCTGCAGGGGAGACGGGGAAGAAGGTGGGAGGCAGGTCATCCATGCCCTGGCCCTTCCAAAGCATGCCTTGGAGTTAACAACTCTTTCTGTTCTGGAAACACTTTATTCACAGCTGGAGCCCAGATCTCATGCATCATACTGTTTGGTAGGGTTTGTTCATAAAGCTACCCACCCACTGGATGAGAGCTCCATGAGGACCGAGGACTGCCACTCCGCCAAGGTTGCATAGCTCCAGAACACAGCACAGTGAAGGGATTCAATCAATACTGTCCAATAAAACAATGAATGAATGGTGCTCCAAGCCAGGAACAAGAGGCATGAATAAAGAAAATGAAAGCAGCATGGGGCATGTATATATTCGAGGACAATGAGAGCCTACATCCTACGTATTCCACTGAGAAACCAATAAGGAACAAACATCTCACAGGACTTCTGTTTGCTCAGGAAAATCCCTAAGGCTGTCTGCTCTGCTGCTATCAATCAGTTGTTAACATCAACCAATAAGCCAATATCTTCCTAAGGTCTTATTTGATGATCGCTGTCTAGACTCTGCCGTTTCTGTTCTTTTAGTAACTACAGATTTCTTGGGTGCCTGGGTGGCTCAGTCAGTCAAACATCTGACTTCAGCTCAGTTCATGATCCCAGGGTCCTGGAATTGAATCCCACATCAGGCTCCCTGCTCGTGGAGAGTCTGCTTCTCCCTACCTCCCGCCCCTACTCCTGAGCTCAAGTGCTTGCTCTGTCCCCCTCTCAAATTAATAAAGAGAATCTTAAACAACCACAACAACAACGAAATTACAAATTTCTTATGAATCAGGACTTTAGGATTATATTTTAACTGAATTCAAAACACACTCCCCAATCTTCCTTCACTGAAACACAGCATTGGCCCTAACTAAGATCTTTGCTTCCCACGTTCTTGAAGCTTAATGTCACAGAACCCACCTATACCACCAAACGTAATGCTAAGTATCATTGAGGTAAGAGCAAGTAGACCATGAACATTTCAAGATTATGCGATGGGGAATATCCAGCTCTAGCGCAAATCTTCTTCTGAGCTCCCAACTGGCAAATCAAACTCCTAATTGTGTGTCTTAATGGAATAACCAGTTTCCATTCTGTCCCTTGATGCTTCTTCTTCACCTCTCCCTTCCATCCTGCCCTCATGTGCATCCATTTCGGAGACCGCTGCCTTCATTTGCCCTCACTCATGTAGACACTCCTCCCTCAACACCCCAGCCCTCATCTGTTGGTCCTACTTTTCAAGTTAGAATCAACTCGACCTACCTTGCTGTTTCCAACACCATTCCTAGCCTCGCCTCGATTCCTCCCCACTCCTATGGTCTCTTTATTAGCTTCCCGGTTTTCTCTCTTTACCCTTTCTAGGCTATTCTCCATTCTCCAGCGATGGTGATCTTTGTAAAATAAGAACTTTATCCCACTGGAACTGTGGTAAAAGAAATTTTAAACCTTCCTCTTACCTTCAGAATCACGTCCACAATCTTCATTCTGCCTCTAGGAGCACGACGTGATCAGCCCTGGCTCGTCAGAGAACTTCCTCTCAGGCCAGCCTCACCACTGGTCACTGTGCTCTGGTAATGAGCACCTCTTCGCATTTTACCAGGTGTATGCTTTTTGTTCTGCACTGTCCCCTCCCCTCCCCTACCTAACCTTCAGTTTTTTCATTCCTATCTACCCATCAGATGCCTGCAACTGCCCTCCCACAAGCAAGTAAGATGAAGAAGGCAACAGGAATAAAAGCAAAAATGGCAGCTTGTGTTTTCAATGGTGTCAACAACTGGAGCAAAAAGATTGTATCAGCTCTGTACACACACACACACACACACACACACACAATTCTGTCCTGCAAAAAAGTAAAACAAATATTTAATGAAACTTCAGGGAAGCAGGGTCTTTTACTTAGTTAAGAATAGGCCTCAGACGTAGCAAGAGAAATGGGAACTTAACAGTAACTCAAAGAAATAGTTTATTTTTCTCACACAGCAGTTAAGTTCCAAGGGATGGTGTAGTGGTTCAGTGATGTAATCGGGGACACAGCTCTTTCTGTCTTTCTGCTCCCCTCCAGTTAACATGCTGGGTTTCATCTCCATGCTCATCACTGCCTCATGAACCTAAAATGGCTGCTGCATATCCAGGTTAAAGTCTGTATTCCAGGCAAGAAGAATTGGAAGAGACAGCTTTATATCTCATTAGGAAAAACTGTGTCACCTGGCCACCCTTAAATGAAAGAAAACTGGGCAATTGAATATTAACTTTCACAGCTTCTCCAGCAAAGATAAGGAAAGGGCTTCAAAATAGAGATTGTGCCAGCCTGCGAGCATACTAGGGATAATCAATAGAAATTAATGGTGCTGTAATGGCAATATAATTAAATGGTGTTAGAAATAAACGTGTTCTTTATTCTCCTATACAAAATGTCGTGGACATTGTCTTTTATTTAGAGATCTGTCTTAAGTTTTTAAAAAAGATTTTATTTATTTGAGAGAGAGATAGCACAGAAGGAGAGTGAGAGGGAGAAGCCGACTCCCCACTGAGCAGAGAGGCCTGAGGTGGGACTCGATCCCGGGACCATGACCAGAGCTGAAGTCAGATGCCCAACCAACTAAGCCACCCAGGTACCCCTAGAGTTCTGTCTTTATTATATTTATCAGGATTTCTATAATTTGTTTCCCAGTATTTCCCCCAACTATATTTTCTTCATAGGATAAGGATCCTTCTCATTTATATTTATATTTAATATACAGTTTTATATTCATATATATAATTTTAACAATGAAACTATTCAAGAACCTATGCCCTGTGTTTGACAGTAGACTCCACCTGTACAGAAGTGTAGCAGCATTATCAGAGCGAGCATGGTATTCTCTGCAACCTGCCCGCTCTTTCGAATCCAAGAAGATTCAACATTCATGCCCCTAAAAACCATCCCCGTGAAATGATCTGGGAACTCAGCAAACAGCTCACGCCTCTAGAAGCCGCCAGGTGGCAGCACAGCATAAGAAGTGAGTGCGATCAGGTCCCTAACTCCAAGCCACAAAACTAAACCCCTAGGTTTTCTCAGAGTGAGCCTCACCCACAGTCTTGTGCCACCAGCTCATGGCGGCTTCAGCCCCATCAACAGAAATGGGCAAGGCAGCATGCCCTTTCAGTGACACGTTGCATTTGGCTTATTCACATTCCCTTCAGGTGGAAGACCATTGACTGAAAACACAACTGTGTTGTCCAATGCAACACAACCGCCCCAGGCATTTTTAACCTGTTTTAGGAAATGATGAGATCGCACTCTGATATTTGTTTCCAAAACTCTGGGTCTTGTGGGCCCCCCATAGGTCAGTGTTTGTGGGACAGAAGGGCCTACGTGAACGACCTACTTTTAAGCGTGAGACTACAGGGTCTAGAGCAGTATTCCATTCTACTCCAGGAATTTTGAGTCTGAAGAAACAGAGACACATAGGAGCAACAAAGTAGGTGGGGTTTTTTTTGTTTTGTTTTGTTTTTTGTTTGTTTGTTTGTTTGTTTTGTTTTTTAGAAAAGTATAATGATACTTCAATCTTTAAACGTATACTTCTTTTTCTGAATCAACTGAGATTTTGACACATAAAGTGATATTGAATCAGCAGAGAATTAGAGTAAAAGCGAAACGGGGTTATATCTTCATCAATGCATGATACATTGATTTTAACAGACTAGAAACTCCAGTACATTTGAACCAATTTCATGGAGCTCTGTGTTGGGAAACCTTTTCAGGCTATGTCTGGACTTGATGAGAAAAGGTACATTGATTGATTAGTAATGTGTGTCGTAAGTGACTAGAGGAGGTGTGGTAATGTGTTAGTCACATATTGACACATTTTCTAACTCTGGCTTACTCTGGTTTGGCCATCTTCAGCCATCACAATTTTGAGGACGTATTTTATATGAACCACTGTGTTTGTTGCAAACATAAATATGAGAAAGTGGCGTGGGGAGGATGGTCTCTGCTCTCCCGAAGATGATAATATAGTAAGAAAGAATGAAGATCTGTGTGCTTTGAGGCAGCATCCCTCAAGTGTCATTAAGAAGCGAAATAGAGCATTCTGAGGGATAACCGAGGTAAAAGACCAATTCTAGACAAAGGGATCAGAGCATGTGACCCAGAGAAGATGAAATTTTCTGTTGGGTCTTGAATAACTAAGATTTTCATAAGATGTGGAAGGAATTGCATAAAAAGAGTGATGTGAACATACATGAGAACAGGCCTAGTTCAGTCAGGAAATAGTTCCAAGTGAAAGTGAGTAGTATCAAATAGTGCTGCTGGTGATGGGTGTCATTTCATAAGGAACTTTGTCTTCTGGAAAAGGCCCAATTAATACCTTCTCCATATATTCATTCATTAAACAGAATCACCCAGTGATACCCGCATGCCTTTAGGTCCTAGAATCTTTGAATTCGAATGTTTTGGCATTCATCTGACCTCTGAGTGTGGCTGGGGAGGAAGAGGGCAAGGGAGATCTTGTACAGGATACTGGGCAGAGCTCTCTGCAAACTTGCCAGCCCTCATGGACAGGTGCTGAACCTCAGTCTGTGAAGAGCCCCATGGATGAGACAGCAGTGGGTACACTTCTCCCACTGGGGAAGACGCACACTGGCAGAGACTTGTTCTTCATGTGTTTCTTGATAGAGCCTCTACCATTGGTCATCAGAAGTTGGTTTTTCTGGAACTTGGAGGTGTCTGACGTGAGAGGGAGTATCATTTCTCGCTATGAAAAGCCATAATTCCTAACGAAGAGATCTGGAGCTGGTAGCAGAATTCCAGAGAAGTATCAGTGACAAAATGTGAAAACTGATTTGGAGAAATAAAGAAGATAGATGACTTTGAGAATGGGTGGCTAAAAAAATGGGAGGAGCAATAACAGAAATACAGACATCCGGAGGAGCACACTGTGGGAGCTGGAGAAGAGTTTGAAAGTGAGGCTACAGAACCTTAAGATATTCCGATGAAGAAGTCCAACAGGAAGTTGGGAATGCTTGTGCAGGCTTGAGAAGCAATAGCGACCGATCTGTAGAGTTGGAAGTCATGCAGAAGGAGTTGGTCCTTAAAATCCTGAGAAAAGATACAATTATGGGAAGAAAGCTGAGAAGTGTGATGGCATGATCTTGGGAAAAGTCCTCTGAGAAGGAGAAGTGGTTAGCCGCTAGTCCAGCCATGAAGTAAAGAGACGAAGACAAAGCAGGAGAGTGCAGTGCTCACAGGTGAACGGAGGAGAGCTTCTAGATGAAGTGGTGCGGGCAGCAATGTGAAAAGCTTCCAAAATTCAAAGGGAACAAGCCTGTGGAAATGTCATTGTCCTTCGGCCGTTTGGATACCTGTTCACTTGATTGTTGAATTTCATTGCTGGTTTTCTGCACGAGAATCAAATGTAAGCCTATTTGGCCAGTAGAAGAGGGATACGGTTCAGTAGTGGGAGCTGGTTTTAAAGAGGAAAAGAAATATGTCTTTCTCTAAGACATCAGGGACAAATAAAAGGTTGGTATAGAGTCAGATACCCACAGGGGATGGAAGCCAAATAACTAAGGAATGCGTTTTCCCCATGGACTGTGTTTTCTCAATGCTCTAGTTGAGAGGACGGGGAAAAGGAAGCAGGAAGTGGAGGAAAGGGCCATCCACTTGGGTTAATTGATGGGAGGTGAGGAAGATGCATTCAGTGAGTGCTGGTCCATGAAAGACTGAGCTACACGTGTGTGAGTGGTCAAGTTAGCGCAGTTGTGGGGCTTCTTCTGGCAAAGCTTCATGACAAAGTTTCAACAAAGGGCACAATACTGGTCCGAGTTGGAAAGAGATACCACCAATCTGGTTTGGGAATGATTGTGCTATGTTTGCTGGTGCTGGCTTCTGTGTTGGAGCCATATGAGAGCATGCCAAGTGACAGAAGATGCATAAGGACAGTTAGCAGGTTCAGCAAAGAGGTACATCAAGTGTGCAGGCAACACAGCAGGTGGAAACAATATATACTCCCACACAAGTTTGTCGAGAATTAACTATATTATGGGGCACCTAGGTGGCTCAGCCAGTTGAGCTTGAACATCCGACTCTTGATTTCGGCTCAGGTCTTGATCTCAGAGTTAGGAGATCGAGCCCTGCATCATCAACCTCTGAGCTCAGCATGGAATCTGCTTGGGATTCTCTCTCTCCCTCTCCCTCTGTTCTCCCCACCCCCACCCCTGGCTTTTGTGCAAATGCATGTATGCTCTCATTCTCTCTCTCTCTCTCTCTCTCTCTCTCTCTCTCTTTCAAATAAATAAATAAATAAAATCATTTAAAAAATTTAAATATATTAGTACATATTAAAGTGGTTGGGTCTTAGTGGGTTCTCAAAAAATATTAACTAAATTTTAATCTATTGGGCTAGAGCAGTGTTATATAATTTTAGTTTTTAGCAGCTGTAATTGGATATTTGTCTCTGTGTTACCTTTACTTAATATCCTTTTACCATTGTGCCTTAAAGTGTGGAATCTTTTTTACCCAGTAAGTCATAAGAGATGCTAAAAGGGCAATAATCATAAATGAATTGTTTCCATAATGGCTGGTTTCTAGGCAGGGTGCCTCTATAAGCACGGGTCAGCTGGAGCTCTTCCTCAAGTGTACAAAACAAAGCATGCCACAGAACATGCACAGAGAATCCAAGCTGAGCATTAAAATACACAATTGAATACAGTATTCTGTAGTTACTATCACTTGCTAGTCCCCAAAAGCAGTTTTCATGTTCTTTAAATATAAAAAAAGCATAATGAATGCTCATAAATCTCCTAAATTAGTCTTTAAACCGTACCACCAGGAAAGGCTACCACCTACATCTACCATACTGCAGAAACTTCTCTGGCTCTCCTGGCCTTTCCCTGGGCACCTGGAGCCAAATCATTAATCCTTCACCCACATGAAACTCCCAGTCCTAACAAATCCTCACATCTAACTTGACAGACTCCCAATAAATCAAGATGTCAGCCCAATAGTTTTGGGGGTTTTTTGGATTGGAAATGGATCAAAGAGAGTGTAATTGATCAAGTGAAGTTGGCAGTCAATGAGGAAATAAATTCAAACTTCGCAGGTAAATAAGTGGCCTTCCATCTGTCTTAGGAACATGGAATTTTTTTTAAAGATTTTATTTTTTTATTTGTCAGAGACAGAAAGAGAGCACAAGCAGGGGGAGCAGCAGGCAGAGGCAGAGGGAGAAGCAGGCTCCCCACTGAGGAAGGAACCTGATGTGGGACTCGATCCCAGGACCCTGGGATCGTGACCTGAGCCAAAGGTAGATGCTTAACTGACTGAGCCCCCTGAGTGTCCCAAGAACATGGATCTTTATGGAAATCCTATACTTAAAATAGTGGTTATCAACTATCTCCACTTTTCCCCTCTACCTCACAGGAATTATAAATCATAACAATAAGAGCGCTGGAGGACCCTCCCTATTTCAAAATCTCAGTGGATGAGTTCCTGGGAAGGTTTAACTGGCTTGGGGTAGAAAGAGGTAGGAAGAGAAAGAAATCAGCGTTCTCTGAGCACCTATGAGTGACAGTCACTGCCCTACCCATGTGAAATTAGTATTACTACCAGATGGAAACACAAAAAACAAACAAACAAAAAAAACCCCAACACCCCCCCCCTGCCCCCGGCCAAAGCCTCCAGAACACTTGTAGACTTTTTCTTGGCAGAGGTGTGGTAGGAAGATGGAGAGAATAATTTATACTGCCCTTTTCTTACAGGGACTGGGCCTGCCTAAGAATTGGATTATATTACAAGGTAGCTGTGCTTGGATTATATTACAAAGAAAAACAAAATACCATTTGAAGCTTCTGTCAGTTTTCTGTGCTTATAGGAGCAGGACCCAGAGTAAATGCCCTTTGTGCAGCAGAGTGAGTTCATAAGCTTTAAAAATGCCTTGAGCTTGTGTGGTGTCAGGAGTAAGAGATGCACTGCTCTGCACATTCACAGGAATTTAAAGTTCAAGAGGGGAGAAAGGTCTTCGTAGAAGGAGAGATCCAAGAAGACACAGGGAAATCGGTGTCTAAGGAAGACACGACCATGAGAAATCCGAGACTAGCTGATATTTTTGTTGGATTTTTAATTTATGTAGTTGTCCTGTTGTGCCATCATCTGGGCAACGTCCCTTGTATGCCATAGGCTAGTGTTGGTGGAAATTTGGAAAAATTAAGGGATTCGGTGTGGCAGATGAGATGGGATGACCGGGAACAGATGAGGGACAGAACTGTATGAGTAAGGTGCCAGGGGTGGTCAAGGGTGCAAAGATGCGGAACACGAGAGTGAGAAGGAGCCGTAACAGATAAAAGATGGAAGCCCGTGAACGCCAAGGGTGAGGGGAAACACAGGCGAAGGCAGAGCTGAGGGCCGGGATGTCAGATTTCCAACCGAATGCTGAAATGCACATTAAAGACTGAAGTGCAGTGTGAGGCAGAAATCGGTACCTGGGAGAACAGCCAGGTGGCTAGCTATTATTAATCAAATTATTAGTTAAATTATTAACTTCTTTTTACTGAAGATACAGAATCTGACCAACGTCCCTGAGGCCACAGAACTAGTAAGGGACATGGCTCTCTAACTCAAAAGCCTGACTTTTTACTACACTCTACTCTTTCTCCAAGAGATAGTAGCGCCTATTTAGTGATGCCCTCACCGTATTCTCAGCCCTGCGCTGTGCCGAGCCAGGGGCTATTACTACTAGCAGTTTACGGCCGAGGAAACTGAGGTTCAGAGGAATTCCAAAACTTGCTGGAGCTCCCAGAGCAAACAAAAGGGAGCCAAGATTTAATGGTAGGTTTTTCTAGCCTCAGAATGTCAGTTCTTTCCAACTACATAGCTTCGCCTGGAATGACAGAAACTGAGTTAATCACACAGGTGTTTACCTACAGACTAGCTGGTATTATGCGTAACTCGTACTAACAAAGTAATCGATTGGGTTTGCGGTATAGGGACAAGGTGGTTTTAAAAACACCTACCACCTATACAATCAGGAACCCGACTGAGAAGCTTGTTGTGTCATTCATCTTAACGAGATATTCAGGACTGAATCGTGCCAGGCATAGGGAAAATCTAACTCTTTCCAAATGAATCCCAGAATCCTGGAGAAGAAAAAGGCGAATCATACAAGAAAGTCCTTTAAAAGCATCTTTTTATTTGCTATAAGAATATAATCTGGCATTTCTATACAATCCATCATGCAAAAAACATGGTAGGCATTTTACAAGCAAAGCAGAATCCCAATAGCTGTACATTTGTTCCATCCACATATTAGCCAAAGCTGAAAAACAGCATCTGGGAATAAACACATACAGAATGAGCCAAACTTCGTCCCTAGGATCATGGCTTCTAAAGTCAAGAAGCACAGTGGAGAAAGCACAGTCACCTTTATGTCTCAATGTCTAAGACTGGAAGAAATGGGGGAGATTTGAGGAACATCACTGATGATGCACTGGGTCGCCAGGAGGCCGCTACCCGTGGGCAGTTTCCCTGTGTGCCTACATGGCTCTGTGAAGCAAGCATGGAGGCATCTGGAGACAAACAGGGAGGAATTACCTGCAGAGCTAACCTACTTCAGGCGGAAGAGCCCACAGAAGGATCCTTTTGCTCCAGCACCAAGCTGGGAGTTAAGAATTGCAATTGCTTTCCTAACCAAAAGTCACAGTGATTTTTCTTTTGGTAGAGTAATTAAATTTCCCTGAAATACCATCGTCAAGCATGTTGTAAGTAAATTGCTCAGTAGCATGGTGGGCCCTAAACTCTGGAGCTGGCTCAGCTTGCATAACTGTGGTTTGGGGAAGGGAGCTGGGGCGAGAGGGGGAAGGAGAGCACATGAAACCCTTTAGAATCAGACCGCAGATGCTGGGACCGTCCGTGCACAGCTCTTTCTTTGCAGGGGTGCCCGAGAGTCCTTTCCAGACGTGCTCTGGTCACTCACTGAGTTCAGCGATAACAATCCAAACCTATGTTACCCTCAGTCTTCACCACAAAAGGTCGTGCGTTTATGCCCACTTTCTAGTTAAGCAAACTTAGGCTTTTAAAGATTATGCCATTAGACCGAGGAAATGCAACTAGTTATAGACGGGACAGGACTGGCGATCAGGCCCGCTGGATAGCAAACCTAAAGTTTTCCACTGCACCAGAGCATTTCTGAAGAGATCAAAAGCTATTTCTGGCCTTGGACGTTTCCTTACCATTTTGTGTGATTTTAGTCCCAAAGTCAAAAGTCCAGGAGAGATTCAGAAGAGCTAAAAATGCCACAGTGAAGAGAGGTGAGTTATCGACTTCCGTTCCAGCAAGACCTGTGAGAGCAACTGGGGATCCTTGGGGATCCAAGGGCCACAGCTATAGGGTCTGCTGGGAAACTGATCTGGAATTTAACTTAGAGGTATCTCCAACTTGTCCAATTAATGGACAAAAATCTGCAAGGAAGGGATTCAAATTAGGTTCAGGAATTTACACCCTCCTGCCCCAGGCCCACAAGACCAAAGGGACATCTCCTGGGGCAGATCTCAAACCTGGAGTCTCTGAGGCATGGGCATCCCATTGATTTCTAGCATCATCAACTGTAAGTGAAAGTAACAAATTAGAAGAAGTAGAGCCAAAATGTGTCTCCTGAAAACTCTCATGTCTCTAAAGGTACAAAATGAGGCCATCGGGCATGAAGCATCCAATGACAACCAAAGCAAGGGTCTTTATTTTTGACTTGTATCTGCTTTGTGGAGCCTCAGTTCAGAATTCTCCATGAACTCAACTGTTCATCAGTCTTCTTATCCCTCTGATTGTTACATTCAGAAACAGAGCTTTTAATTTTAATGGCTTTACTTTGAAAGTTACATATTTGCCTGAATTTTAAATATTGTCATAGTCACCGTATTTAAGAAATGTACATCTAAAAACATCTTTTCCTATTGTGTTTAAAATTGGAAAAGCTGTTTTTAAAAGTGCATTTTTTTAAAGATTTTATTTATTTATTTGACAGAGAGAGCTCACAAGTAGACAGAGAGGCAGGCAGAGGGTGTGGTGGGGGGAAGCAGTTTCCCTGCTGAGCAGAGAGCCCCACGTGGGGCTCGATCCCAGGACCCTGGGATCATGACCTGAGCCGAAGGCGGAGGCTTTAACCGACTGAGCCACCCAGGCACCCCAAAAGTGCATTTCTTAAATACGATGATTATTATAACAATATTCTTACCGGGGCAAGTCAACTTCTAGGGATAAAAGAAGTGTCAGTGGGAGGAATTTTCTAAAGAGGATACATCATTTTAACTGGGGTCTGATTTAGACTTTGAATATAAATATATTTATATTTATATATAAATATAGTTTATTTGTATATATATACAAATAAAAGCCATATGAGACTACCTACCCTCTTACTGCTGGAGTCTGTGTTGACTCCCAGATCCACTGATGGATGGGTCCATAACAAAATGACAAAGGGGAGAGTCACACATGGCCTTCACTTTGCCTTGCTGGAGTTGACTATAAAAGCACCAGCCCCCAAAGCCTCCAAGGGTCTTAGAAGCGTATCCCACTCTGGCTGGTGAGAGCCGACAGGCAGAGGTGTGGGCCTCTCCTTCACTCCCTCTCTTCCCCGTGACCTACTTTCTGTTCCAGTTATGGGAGATATTCTGAATCTTTTTCATTTTGATCCTCTGATCCAGCATCTTGTACCTCGCAGGATGGTCATCGGTTTTCTTTGGGACTGAAGGTGCGTAGGAGCTAGATGCGTAAGCAGGGCGTTTAAAATGGCGCAGAGGAGCCTTGATGACTGGCGGCCATGCAAAGGAAGACAGACAACCATTAGCCTCACTAATGACGTGGCACCACCTAAACACCATGGGCCATTGGCTCTCCCCAGACCTGTTTCCTTTCAAAGCAGGAAACAGACAAGTGGGACCCTCTCTGGGGCTCTCACTACAGAAAGATGAATAAACACATTCTCACCTCGGTCATTTACTTAAAATAAAGAAAGACAAGTTCCTAGAGAGAGACAACGAGGATGCTGGAAGATGAATGTTTTCTGACAATGAGTGGATCGAGTGAAGGAAGTGAAAGGGAACAGTGGGATCACTTTTGGGAATAGCAAAGCAAACAGGTGAGCAGAGCCGTAGGACCGACCAGCATTTAGCACCAGATGTGAGCTTTTAGGGCTGCAAAGTGGCACATGATCCAGAAGTGATTAAAAAAAAAAAAAAAAAGACAGCACTGAGAAGTATTTGCCAAACACATATATAAAAGTCTTGTCTCCAAAATATTTTTTAAAACTCTTAAAATTCAGTAAAGAGAAATCAACAACCCAGTTTACAAAGGAGCAAACGATCTGAACCGACTCCTCACTGAGGAAGAGATGCACACGGCCAGAAAGCCACAGCTGCAGATTAAAACAGCAATGATACACACGACACACCTATCGGGACAGATAAAATCCAAACCAGAGTGGGTGACACCCGTCACTGGGAACGACAAGGAGCGACATGACTCCCTTCCTCGCTGGAGGGGATGTAAAGTATTACAGTCACTTTGGAAGACACTTTGACAGTCTCTTAGGAAGCCGGTCATGGTTTTACCACACGATCCAACAGTTATGCTGCTAGGTATTTACCCAGCTGATTTGAAAACTGATGTCCACATAAAAATCTGTACATGAGTTTTATAGAAGTTAATTCCTAATTGCCCAAAACCGTAAGCCAGGAATTCCTTCAATAGTTAATTGCATAAACACATTGTAGAACATCTATACAATGGGATATTATTCAGTGATAAAAAGAAACGAGCAGTCAAGCCACATAAAGACATAAAGTGTTAACTGATCCCTCTTCCCTGTGCCCCTTGTGCTCTGCCCCCCACCACTGGCACCATCTCTTCTCCTTGGTCCTCCTGGAGAGCATTGTCAGTGAGACAGTGTAAGAATGAATAAAGGGAAAACCAGGTTAAATGATCATCGCAAACTGATGAGGTAGAGTAATTAGGTAAAAGGTATGAAGGACAGGGCTGGTGCTGAGTCATTTCCTCAAACACTTGTTTGAGGTGAAGTGATTCTAACAACACAGGGTGGGCAAAGAAAGGTAATACACAGGTGGGTCAGCTTGAAGGGCTCAGACTGGGGGACAGATCCATGATACAAAAGGTTACCCTTGTGAAAACCAGTTCCACAACTCTCTTCCAATATGGTCAAGCAAAAGACCAGAAACAACTTAAATGTACAATCATAGGGGTTGGTTAAGTTCTGGTACATTCTTAAAATACACTACTGCGATACTACAGAAAAGCCATATAGATGTCTGTTAGTAAAAACAGATGTTCGTGTAATCCTGTTAAATCAAAAAGGCAATAAATATAATCTAATCTCATTACAGCATGTATCAATATGCGCATAAGAAAATCCAGAAGGTCATACAGTTATATCATAGCAGCGGTTATCTCTGAGGAGTTTAAACATGGTTTTTGGTTGGTTGTTTCCATTTTCTAATTTCTCTATGTGGATCAGGTTTTGCTGATGCGAGTTCTGAAAAAAAAACATACTGCTAAAAATCTCTTCCATAGAATCATACGTCAGAACTATTCTGCAAGATCATATGTAACAAAAAGCCAGCAGACCTGACGTCACTTGGAGCTTTAGTATGAGACGTCTCAGAGAGCTCAGAGCTGACTAGACTTTTCCCCGTCTGTAGACTAACGGTCATTCATTGACTTCTTAGAGCACTTAGGTGTTGCTGACAGAACAGTGAAGAAAACAGACCGAAATCCCTGCTGTTCTGGGACTTCCATTCTAGTGACCCCCCCACTGAGACTTGTCACTTTGCTTACAGAAGAAAAAACTGTTCAGGTCTAATAAGGGACACTATTACTACTGTAATATCCACACCAACTTTGCCTTCTCAGTTAGGCTAACTCGTAGTAAAGACTAGCAGCAAATGGTCTGGTAGTGACATAATATGAAGAAGAAAAGAGAGGTGTTTTGTTTTGTTTTGTTTTTTTAAAGACCTCAGAGCACTTAATTCTGAGTTTTACGGTAAACAGCACAAAACACTCTAGGAACAAGTACAAAAACAGCCCTGTTACCCTGGATAATGGGGTAGTAACAAGAGAGACTTCAGATTAAAAGCTGCTTGTTGCAAACGTCTGGCCTAGCTGATTTACTGCTCTTCAAGTCACAGTCCCTCTCCATATTCATTCTATTTTTGCTACTCAGCATGAACCCAGCCAAAGCATTATTGAATTTCCCACTTCTCAGCATGAAGGAGCAGTTACCGTTTGCTGGCATTCTGATTGTCTGAACAAAAACTCCCCTTGCCACCAGAGTCACTGCAAATAGAGTTGAACCTGCTGATAGAGATCGGCTTCCCACCAAGATTGTGGAAATACTTATATGCCTGCTGTCGCCCTTACTCAAAATGTTGGAAAAAAAGAAAAATTCATACAGTGCTGTTTTATAGGCATTGATTGCCTTTCCGGTCTGCAGGGGAATGTGATTTGATGACAGAGCAAAATGGGAGAACCGGGGATAAGGACACCATCTTGAATTTAGTGGAGACCTTTGTTCTGGGGCGCTGGCCTGGCCTCCTAGGGCTCTTTTATTTGTCTACTGGCTATTCCCAAGATACTGGAAGAGGATCTGATCCTTCTGCTTTCAACGACTACACACGTCCCACACCTGAACCCAAGCAGTAGTGTCAAAATCCACCTCTCCTTCTCTGGGGGTAGAGAAGAAGAACCAAACTGGGCATAGAATCCCGTCTCTCCATATGCTTGATTATTAGCAAGTTAGACCATATTTTTTTTTTAAATCTTGGGGACATATTCACAAAATCTGCTCTCATCTCTTAAAGCAATTTACTTGCTGGAAATGGTCTAATTAGCTAATGAAGATTTGACAAAGGTACATATCATTGCACAGATCCTGGATTTGGGAGTCATTATCTATATTACTTTCAAATGTACTTAGGAAAAGAAAAGTGCAAGACAAAAATCGATACATCACCATCCTTTATTTCACAATTACATACAGTATTTGTTTTTCATAAAAGCAATGCTCTTTGAGGAGTTTTAATCCCCATTTGTTTAAATCACCTTTCTCGTGAACACCACAGTTCTCCCAAAAGTGTGTATGATCTTCTCCCTTTCCTCGGCCACCACCAACCTATCTGTTTTTCCCTCTCTGCCTCTTTGAGAGGTCTTTGAGACCATTTTGCTTGATGGTTACTTTTCTTGTGGTGTGGGAGACGAGTGTATAGAATTATTCTTCAGAAAAATAGATTGAGATTAGTCCTAAATCAAATTAATATAGTTGATAGTTCAGGTATTGCGATGTAAAAGAGGGTTTTTAAAGCGCTTTGTTTCTCAAAATACCCTTCAATAAAGTTGTGAGTGTGACAGGTATTGTTGGGGGACAGGGAGGTTCCTTAGTCAAAACTTACTGGGTTTAAACTACTATCTCCATGGCAGGACCTCTCAGACACCTAAGTAGTGGGGATGTGTGTTAGGAATCCTGGAGAGAAGCCAACAGCATGTGGTTTTTCTCCATTTTATTAGCTTAGGGAATTTCTTTACAGGGACACCTCACAGTGTCCAGCAGAAAAGACTGGCCTAATTCCTCATCCTTACCTTACGGTGTCATATCATATACTATCGGAAATCCTTACTTCAGCACACCTTGTTGTTTAGTACTAAGTGAAAGCAGGCTGCGCAGAACTATCACCAGTCCTCACCTACTGTCTGTCCTGCCTAATCTCCATGAGTTTAGTAACAATCTGTGTGAGGATCTGTCTCTGTTCCTTCCATCCTCTCTGACTTCACGGGGATCTTCCCCAATCTCTCTCATGCGGCAGTGGCAACTCCGTGTGGAGAATTTCTGAATCTCTGTTGCAGAACCCTACCTCTGAGAGCAGCAACTTGGTCTGCTCTTAACTTCTGAATAAATTCGAATATTAGCACCTTCTTAAAATAAGAAGTGTTGGACATATGTTTTCTGCCCTTTCAAAGATAATATCATGATACCACCTTTGGGGGAAGAAAACATTTCCATTCTAGACTTTTTCTACGCATTCACACACACACACACACACACACACACACACACTAAAAAGTAATCATTTGTTGCCTCTGAAATGTTGTTTTACATGAGGAATAAAATCCCACTGCCATACATTTCATTTCTAAAAGCAGGTCTACTTGCAGTATCTGCCTGATGGAAAGTTCTTATAAAAAAATGTACAAAAATCATTCACGAGTTTTGAATTGCAAGGGATTGGAATGCTAACATCAGCTCCATCAAGGACAGAATGATGAAAGAACCAAATTGTCATTTTCGTGTCGGGATTCACCGCGGTAAGATAGTTATAACATTAGACCACACATTGTTTACTAGGCACAATGCTAAGAATTTAATGTGAATCTTCTCTACAATCCTATGAAGCAAGTGCTGTTATCACCCCCTTTTGGGGCAAGGAAAACTGGGGCTTAGAGAACTTAAGGAACGCACCAAAGCCTACACAACTGATATGCAGGAAGTCTGGATTCTGGATTCACGTCCAAGCGGCTCAACTTCAGAGCTTTCACCCGATATTTAAAGCAACTTTGCACTGAAGTTCAGAGTAAGTTTTAATAATTACCATGATAAGTTATGAGAGTCAAAATTGTACCTCATTTCTACTTTCAGTGTTTGAGTATATAATCTGTGTAATATACAGGATTCTTGAACATGCTCGTTAGTAGCTTCAGTCACACTTCCCCCCCAAAGCAAAAGCAAATCATCTCCCCCAACAGACACACACTTAATATAATTTGTGGTCATAGCTCAGGAAGGAATTATATAAAGGTCTCTTAAGTAACTGCTTTTATCCTCCCTTCACTTAGGCCAGGTTGGAATGTTAACAGGAATCCCAGAAGTCACGACTGTTGATGAGCAGTCAAACCAAGCAGAGCTCCAGGATCTTGGGTGAGTGCTTAACTGGGTGGTCCTTACCCCGGCCGCATGTGAGAACCACCTAGGGAGCTTTTAAAAATCCCAATACTCAGGTCGTACCCCAGATCAATGAATGCAGAATCTATGCGGGTTTGCCTGAGACCTCAGGAGTTTTTAAAGCTCTTCAGATAATCTCACTGTGTGTGAGGTTGAGAGCTACTGTTTTGGTCTCTCCAAATGTCTCCTTCCTTATCTTCACAAAGGAAACAATAGTACCAATGTTTTGCACACACTGAAAGTGTTGTGGAAACTGTGGAGAGCAAGCTAATGTTGCTGCTGTAGTTTGATCACAACAAACTGCCTGGGGTGGGGAGAAGTCTTACATGAATCTGTTAAGGTTACGTGTGGTCTTCACAATTATGCTCTCCCACAGCCACTCCTGCCCACCACATTTTGTTCTTCTTGTCGGGTCTACCATGAAGACAAAAGCTCTGAGGAATGAAAAGGCATTCTTTTGTTGGAGAAAGCAACTTTGGTGCTATCATTTGAGGATTGTAAGACCCGTACCAAGAACAGCCAACCCTGAGATGAGCCACTGTTTTCTAAATAAATCTCACTTGTGGGAAAGGAAAAAATAAGACCAAAGAGCACGTTCCTGATGTTTGACTGAGGAGTAAGATAAGAGTGAGACCTTTGCAGGTGGAAATCTAGTTTTAAAGCCTGCTTCTACCATTCCTGTTTGTTTTGTTTTTGTTTTTGTTTTTGTTTTCCTGGGCAGGTCACTTCACCTGTAAGCTCCACATTTCTCCTCTGTAGCCCGGGTGTACCAGTGCTGTCTATCTTGCAGGACTGCTGGGATGACTCAGCCAGACTGGGTGTGTCAAGGATTTCCTACAGTGTCTGGCTTAAAGAATGCCTTCAGTCCATGACAAATTCTCTTAAGATCATCGTCGTAATAGTGGTCATGTCCAAGGGTAACTCCCGGTGGATAAAGTGGGACTAAACCCTGAACAGACAGATGCCAGAAGACTTCTAGGACAGGCACTGACATTTCTTGCAGGACTGATTTTGGGCTGCGAGTTAAGGTGTTGCTCAGTTTGAGATAATCTGCCTGATGTTTCTCTATGTCTCTGGATTTGTCTCCCTTCTGGACGCTTTCTAGCTTCTTTCTGGGATATCTTTTCAGATTATCTGGAATTCCAAACCAGGCTTATGTCTGATTCTGACCAGATCAGCCACATTAGCTAATTTGGCATGAATTAGTGACATTTTGAAGGTGAGCTCATGAGAAAACACAAAATCAGCCAAAAGTCTCCATTCAATGTTAGCATCAGCTTCACAGAGGACTGAATCAGGAAGGGTTCATCGCATTCCCAAGGCAGAAGCATTCCCTTTAAACCTCTAGCATTTGGCTAAATTGGCTTTCCAAGCTCGTCTTTTCCTTAAGGGGTGAGTGGAAGATACTAATTTGTTTCAACAGAAAAATAGACTTGGTTCTTGTTCATCATCTAGGCTTCCCATGAGATGCTTTAAAAAATGGAAGTGAAACATAACAACCTTTTAGAAACCCAAGGCTCTGCTGTTTAAGGAGACCAGCAGCAGGGTCTCCGTCCTCTATAGTTTTCGGTGTTTTTACATCCCTGATTGCAGCTGCCCCATCCTTGGAAGGGGCCAGAATCAGTTCTGTCTCTACCCATCTATGCTGTGGGCACACGATTTCAGTTTCCCACTTAGAAAATAGAGCTGAGAAGTCTCACCGCAGAGAGCTATGATGAGAAGGAAAGGAATCACGCATGTGGAGCCGTCAACATGGTATGGGCACGTAGTAGGTGCTGCCTTGCTCTTGCTTTCCATCCCTTCCTGGAAGGTTTGCAACTGCCAGGAAAATTCAGCAGCAACACGCTTTCCCAGTTAGGGAATTCATCTGTCTCCTCAAGACACAAACAGCATTATACTGAGGCCTCACAGCTCGGTGTCTCTTCCTTTTGTAGCAACACAATTTAGCAACATTAACCCAGCCAGAAAATCACTCATATACTAGGCACATTAGATGTACTGTTGTCTACTCTTAAACTCTTCAAGGTGTATTTTATATTAAAACAAGAATAATGATGGGCACGTGGGTGGTTCAGTCAGTTGAGCACCTGCCTTCAGATCAGGTCATGATCCTGGGTCCTGGGATCGAGCTCCACGTCAACATCAGGCTCCCTGCTCAGTGGGGAGTCTGTGTCTCCTTCTCCCCTCCCCCACTCGGGTTCTCTCTTGCTTGCTCTGCTCTCTCTCCTTGACAAATAAATAAAAAACATTTAAAAAAAACTGCAATAATGAAATCCATCATCTATATTTTAAAAGATGCTTGGCTCTCTAAGGATTTCACCTCAAAAATGAGAATGCTAAATAATCCACTGGTTCCATATTTTCTTTCTTTTTTTTTTAAGTTTTTATTTATTTATTTGATAGAGAGAACACAAAGAGGGGGAGGAGGGGCAGAGGGAGAGGGAAAAGCAGAGTCCCCACTGAGCAGGGAGCCTGATGCAGGGCTCAACCCCAGGACCCTGGGATCATGACCTGAAGTGAAGGCAAACGCTTAACCGACTGAGCCACCCAGGCACACCTGGTTCCATATTTTCACTTCTCAGAGCAATGAGCACAGAAACTGAGAAGCTACCTAGAAGGAGCTGAGATGACACTGCATGAACCAAACCACTACCTAAGATAGATAGATGACCCCGTCAGCATTTCCAGGCCCCCAGAGGAACCTATGTCCCATAGGGAAAAGATAAACCACATGGTTTTGTTGCCCTTCATCCAGCCCGAAGCTGTTTGCTTCCACCTGCAGCTCTCAACCCTGGCTGCACCTCAGATCACCTGGAAAGCTTTAAAGTTTACCGACTCCTGCCCCCAGGAGTCTCTGAAGCAATCCAGTATTTTAAGATGGAACCCAAGCATCGGTATGTTGGTCATGTCCAGTGACTCTAATGTGTACCCAGGTAGAGAAGCACTGGCTTGAGTGCCAAGTTGGTTTTGAGACTAAGTCAGCTTACACTTTGGTATTGAGGGATGCCTGGGGCAGCTGGCAAGATCTTATCATTACCTGCAGGTGCTTCCAACCCTTGGCCATGTGCTAAGATCTGCGACAAGAATTGAACCCATGAGGGATGTCTGGGTGGCTTGTACCTTCGTTTCAGGTCATGATCCCAGGACCCTAGTGTCAAGTCCTCCATCAGGCTCCTTGCTCAGCAGGGAGCCTGCTTCTCTGCCTGCCACTCCCCTTCCTTGTGCACTCTTTCTCTTTCTCTCTGACAAATAAATAAATAAAAATATTGAAAAAAAGAATTGAACAGGTGGTATGGTATTATTATAAGAGAAGCATGGGTTGGGACAGCACATCACTGGGTTAAGCTATTACTCGCTGTAAGATTCTAAGGAGATAAACTATCCTGGAACTCGGGTTTTTTGTTTTTGTTTTTTCTCTGTAAAATGGGAAGAATATGCATGGTGCTGTGAGGATTTTAAAGGGGATGTAAATGAGATCATGTGTACATAATGTAAATGAGATCATGTATATACAGTACCTTGTAAACTTCTGGACTGCCAGGATGTCGTTGTCGTATGTGGCAACCATTATCCCATAGCACAGCGGTGAATGATCCTCACTGAGGGCCTTTTAATGGTGCCCTCCATGATGGATTTCTTATTCTAGAGTAGAAAAGTCATACAATTCTCCGCACAACTGACTAACACTACCTGGAAGACCTTACCAAACAATGAAGAGGTTAACTTAATCAATTTATTTGTGAGCACTTGGCAGAGAACACGTCATTCTGATTCACGGAAAACTAATCATCCAAAATGTGCATGTATATATGGACGTATATATCCGCTACCTGAGGAAACCACTTTACTGGAACTAATTGTCATTTGAAGCAAAACAAAAACATCTAGCCCACATTCTAAACTATTTATACAATGTACAAATATGGATGTTCATGCAATCATGATGGACAAAGCCTAACCATGAATGTGAGTGAGTGCTGGAAATCCTGGCTGGGACGGGAAGTGTGACTTAGATAACCAACCAGGATGAAAGAAGTTTCAGTCCCTGTTTTCTAATCTTGATGCAATTGGGAAAATAACAAGGGCACTTTTGATTCTTAGGAATCTTTGCATTTATTATGCTGAAGCATAAACATTCTTCAAGTCACCTTCATTGGCAGCTATTCTTAAATCAAGGACACCCTGGTTTTTTTCAATGCTTCTTCATGCTTTACCCCACAGATAATCAATCCTAGCTACATACCAGGGTATTAGGCACACTTGCATTCCCAGAACCTACTCACAGAACTGGTAACGGTGCTAAGAAATATTTAATGAATGAGTGAACTACTCTGTGTCACATTTGGTAACCTTCATAAACCTCCCGCTTACCAAAGAATAAATGAGTCACTTAGAATAACCACCAACTGGCAAAGTTGATGGGCATCTACACACCCTGATTGTTCCTTCTTGCCTCCACAATGTCTTGATACCCAGATTTGCTGCCCAGGGTTGCTCCAGGAAGGGAGTCAGCAAGTTCCTTCCCTTTGAAGTCTCCAGTCTGAAGCCCGAACACTCCTGCGTTAGACAAACACTACAACCTCGGCTGGTTTCTACAGGTCTTCCTAGATTCTGGAGAGGCACCGAGGCAGGGTGTTCGAACCACTTTCCCTCTGACAAAGAGGTGAAAGAGGAGGAACAATTAAGTAGGCTGGAAAACAAGCTCTCTTCTTAGACAATGGCTGGCGATTCAATGCCCTGCGACCTGACCATTTAATGATTAATTGTTCCATTTGATAAATGACTATTTTAATTAATCAAACAAAGAATGAGAAAGTCCTCTCTCAAGGACGGATCATCTTCAGTTTAGCTCTTTCTCTTTGTTTGCCCCAGCAGACCCAATGTATGTGAGGCATGCTGTTTCAAATGAGAAAAATACCTTGGAGAAAAACTAAGTCTTCTCCTTAAGCTTTTTCCATCCATGTGTGCAATTGTCCACATAGGCATATGAAATGGGTAGTGTAAGGCTCAGTCAGGAACTCTGCCCTTTGTTCATACCTGCAAGGACCTATCCTAGAAGAAGCCTGAAAAGCTAAATTTCACCAGGTTTCTGAAGCTTTCAAGTGCTAAATCAATACGTCACAAATGAGTTTTGATCCAATCTACAGAAAGAATGACAATGGCCATCCCTCAAACTGAACTCAAGATAAAAGAATTACAAAGAGATCACTCAATGGAATCTTCACTTAAAAGACAGCGCAGGATCCCTCTGCACCCACGGCTGCACCTGAAAAATTAGTGCAGGGGTAATTGGTCTAATCCCCGGGCAGAGTAAGGAAGGTGCTTACAGTACGGACTATTTGACATCAGTCTTTACCCAGGAGCAATGAAACTCAAGCAAAAAGCATGGGCTTGCCTTGCCTTGCTGCCTGCTAACTTCTGGCAAGCTGCTTACCAATTAGGCTCCAGTTCCCTAATTTGTGAAATGGAGATAAGGTACCTTCCTTAGAGAGTTGTCATGAGGATTAAATAAGGTAATGCATGTTAAGAATCCAGCATTATCCCTGATAGTTAATAGATGTGCAATACAAATCAAAGTACTTATTGTTAAAAACCTGTATTAGGGAGATCGGAGGTTACTTTTTGAAGTTTACCACTCATTACTTATAATACATATAATACTTGGTCTTGGTTTAATAATAATAATAAAAAAATCATAAGCTTCCTAAAATGTCTTCAGACCTCAGAGCTGGTCAGTTCTCTTCTGAGGAAGCCTCTGGATGGACGTTTTATCCGTAGTCCCCTAGAATAGGACACACGACAATGTCATTGCAAGCCAGCTGGCATCTCTACACACAAACTCTTTCTACGTCAGGCATGGAGATCAGAAGCAGAGCTGCATCTACGCCAACACTAGGATGCACGCCAGCAGCCGCACGCACACAGGAGCCATCAGCTATCTGCTTCAGCAAACGTGATGGTACTATACCTTTCCGTCTAAGGATCGCTTCCAGATAGTGACGTGACTGAGGCACCCTGGGGAATCTGCTCAGAAGTCAGTCACTGACTAGGCTCCATCATTAGCGGTCATGACTGTGAGTAGTGCTGAAGCTCTGGGCCACTCCTCCAGTGAGAGCCGACATTTCCTCAGCTCTCCACCATTTCCAGCCCACCCATGGAGTGTGATTGGGTTCACAGACCTCATAAGGCATAGCGGAAGGTTGTTCTAGAAAAAAGTCTGCTGCAGGTGCTATTACTTTACTACATGAGAGTCACTTTGCTATAGATATGCAATGGATCAAGATGCTGTCCCCAGGAGAGTTTCCCAGTTGCTGGAGCTTTAGGACGACCCCTTTGATAATTTTGGAAGCCACACAAGCAGTTCCTTAATGAAATGGTCTCTGGTGGCTTCTGGATTGAAACATGTTACCAGCGGGCTTTCTTCATATCTGAATCCTCATATACCAACACCCATCTTTCCCAATATGTTAGAAAGGGAAAACCTTAAATTTCTCCGAAATATATGTGAAATCACATTTATGTGGATGAAACTAAACAAAACTGTTGTAGGACACAGCGATAGGTTTGTCACTTAAAATTCTTAATACATAATATTTTGAGCATATAGAAAAGTATGGATAATAATAATGTCAAGTTCTCATGTATTTTCAAAATGATTTAATCAAATTTTAACATTTTGCATATTAGCTCATAAGTTTATTTAAGGAGATTAAATGTCACAAATAGAGAAAGTACCCAGTACACTCTTCCAGGATACTTCTCTTCCCCCTCACCACACAAAAGGCATCATCTAGAATTTGATATCCCTGTGCATATAAACACTCAATTATTGCATTGTTATATGTATCTGTTAAATAGCTAATATTTTTGCTTGTTTTAAGGGATAATATAAATTGTGTTAGATGGTATATATCTTGTTGCAACTTGCTTTTCTTGTTGTACATTACATGAAGCTTTGTTTATAATAGCAAAAAATGAAAAATAACTGTCAACAGGAGAATGATGAAACATTCTTTGGCTCATTGATATAACAGACTGCTGTACAGATGTTAAAATGGACAAGTTTTTCAAAGAAGTACTTTTTTATTTCGGATAGAATTTCTTTAGCAATATGTTAGCAAACTTTCTTTCTGTAGGTTTTTCTTAAAGGTGTGCACTTAAAAGCAGGATAGAATTGGATTTTGCTTTCCTTATCTAATCAGATAATCACTTATTTATGGAGCATAACAAATAACATGGAGGACAAGGGGAGATGGAGAGGAGAAGGGAGTTGAGGGAAATTGGAAGGGGAGGTGAACCACGAGAGACTATGGACTCTGAAAAACAATCTGAGGGTTTTGAAGGGACAGGGGGTGGGAGGTTGGGGGAACCAGGTGGTGGGTATTAGAGAGGGCACGGATTGCATGGAGCACTGGGTGTGGTGCAAAAACAATGAATACTGTTATGCTGAAAAGAAATAAAAAATTTAAAAAAATAATCTCTCATATTTTAATACCAGAATTTAGGCCATTTGCAATTACTATTATTACTGATATTTTTGGACTTGATTCTACTACCTAATTTTCGTTTTGTTTTGTATTTGATTCTACCATCTAATTTTGTAATCATTCTTTATTCCTTTTCTTCCTTTCTGTCTTCTATTAAGTTGATACATTTTTATATTCCCTTTGTTGTTCAGTTCCCCCATTTAAATGTTATAGGGTATATATCAATTATTTTATTGATGATCCTTTGTGTTAAAAAGTTACAAAATTACAAAATTCTGCCCAAACACAAAATAGATTTTAGCAGTCCTTAACTTTCCACTGAATAAGCCTCTTTCCAGCTGTAAGCTGGAAATTGGACATTATTTTTTATAACTATTTGCTCAAATTTACCAAAATGTTTTATTTACTTGTATATATGCCATTTATTCTTGTATCTCAAGATGCAAGAAGATACACTTTGCTTTGTTGTTTATTTTTTAATGTATACCCCTTAATCTTACTTTTAATGAAGTCTGCAGTTGGTAAACCATGTCATTGTAAACCTGAAAATGTTTTTACTTTGCCTTCACTCATAATTAATAATTGAACTGTTTTAGTTATTATATGTTGGTTTACTTTCCCTCAACACATGGTAGATACATTTTCATTATCTTCTGGCATCTACTATTACCAATGCAAATTTTGCCATTATTTGGTTGTCACTTTATTTTAAGTGACCTGCTTGAATATAACCAGCTTCTCATGACATTAAAGAATTTCTCATTTTTGAGTTAATTTTTGGCAACCTCACACAATAACATTAGATATGCATTTGGTTTTATTTAGGCATGGCAGCTGAGCTGCGTTTTCCACCTAAGGTGAGTCTTTAGAGCCATTTATCTATCTTCCATGCTCTTTCATTTTTTATTGAGATATAATTCACACACCATAAAATTCATCACTTGAAATGTACAGTTCAATTACCATACTCACAGGGTTGTGCAGCCATCACCAATATCTAATTCCAAAACATTTCCATCACTACGAAAAGAAATCCCATACCCATGAGAATTCACTCTTCATTCTTCTCTCTCCTCAAGCTTTTAATCTATTTTCTCTTTTAGGTAAGCCTATTCTGTATATTTCACATAAATGAATCATAAAATATGCAGCCTTTTGTGCCTGGCTTCTTTCACTTAGCAAATGTTTTCATGGTTCATCCATGTTGTAGAATGTATCAATACTTCAGTCCTTTAGATAGGTAATAGATAATAATCTATTGTATGGGGGCGCCTGGGTGGCTCATTCAGTTAAGCATCTGCCTTCAGCTCAGGTCATGGTCTCAGGGTCCTGAGATGGAGCCTCACATTAGGCTTCCTGCTCAGTAGGGAGTCTGCCCCACCCGCTCCCTTTGCCTTCCTCCCAGCTTGTGCTCTCTCTCTCTCACATAAATAAATAAAATCTTTTTAAAAAAGCTATTGTATAGATTAGCACATTTGGTTTATATATTCATCACTTGGTAGACATTTAGTTTCTCTCCACTTTTTTAGCTATTATGAATACTGCTTTGAATATCTGCAGATAAGTATTTTTTGTAAACATATCTTTTCAATTCTCTTAGGAATATACCTAGGAGCAGAATTGCTGTGTCATTTGGTCACTGCATGTTTAACTTCTTGAGAAACTACAAAACTCTTTTCCAAAGTTGCTGCACCATTTTACATCCCCAGGAGCAATGTACAAGGCTAGTAATTTCTCCATATCATCGTCACACTTGCTATTATTGTCTCAATTCTAGTACATGTACAGTAGCATGTCATTATGGTTTTGATTTGCATTTCCCTAATGACTAATGATGTTGAGTATCTTTTCATGTTCCATTTGTATCTTTTTTGGAAATATGTTTATTTAAATCCTCATTCCTCTTTTCAATTGGGTTATTTATCTTTTTATTGTTGATTTATAAACATTCTTTACATATTCTGGATACTAGATCCTTATCAGATACATGATTTTCAAATATATTCTTCCATTCTGTGGACTTCTTTTCCACTTTCTTAATAGTGTCCCTTGAAACACAGAATTTTTATCTTTAATGAAGTTGTGTTATATATTTTTCATTTGAGTTTCAGGCGTCATATCTAAGAAGTCACTGTCTAATCCAAGGTCATAAACATTTATCTCTGTATAATCTTCTAAAAAGTCTTATGGTTCATGCTCTTTCATTTTTTGATATGGTTCCCTGTCTTGGTTCCCTGCTCTTAAGTCCTAAGGACAACATTAATTCTCTTTTCGGCTGTGTTTCACATTGTTTTTCCTTTCTTTTTCTAAGTTCCAGTGATTATATGCCTGTTAGCTTTTTGAAATTTCAGATTTCGAATGACTTCTTTTGCATATCTCTGTTCTTGCGTTTTTTTTTCTGAATAATTTTATTGTATTGTTTTTCAAGGGTTAGTATCCCTCTGTTTGGCTCTTTGACTATCCTTAAACATGATATTTTAAATTGCTTGACAGCCTACACCAAGAGTTTGTGGTAGAAGCATTTGAGTCAGCGGAGGCAACATGGTATTCCTGAGGTAGGAAGAAGTAGCAAGCTGGCCATTGTAATGAGTGTTGTGAAGAGTGTCTGCTAGACAAAGCACAGTTAATTATGTCACGTGCTTTGAGAACTACCCACTCCACTTCTGCAGGGTTTGGAATGGTCAGATTCAGTGCCTAAGACACCCAACTTAGGATCAGTTTCAATTGACGCACTAAGGCCAAAGACAAGATGGCAGCAACTCTGACTCATAAGCCTTAGAAAACTAGCAGGCCAACGACAGGCCCCCAGCACAGCCAGTGAGAACAAGATCAGCTGTCCAGAATGATGTCAGAGGTGCCATGTGACCCAGGAATGTTATAACCTTACAGAGAAAAACAAACACCATCAAAACACACTGCATTTGTTTGGTTTGGAGCTGTTTTCCTCCTAATGTTTCTAGTCCTAAAAACACCAAAACCACAAGCAGGAACAAGATGAAAGAGGCTTCCAGAGACCACAGAGCAAGGTCCTATCAATACTAAAAAGCAAGTTAGTATAGTTAGTACATCTCCAAGTTTGAAAGAGTCTTTTCTGAAGGTGTTTACCTTCTATACAGTCATAAATGAAATTGGGTAGTTCTCACTCACACACCCACATACCTAGTCATATAGACACTAATGAGCAACCAATGCATGCTTGTCACCTTGACAGGCACTGGGGGAAAAAAAAAAAAAAAAAGACAGTCCCACCCTTGGAAAAGCCACCTGTAAATGGATAAAGAGATTTACAAGCGAATCATTATATGTCACTACTAATTCTACCCAGATGATTTGGAAAGACCAGAAAGAGAAATTATCCAGAAAAAGAAAAGGGTAAGGAGTATTCCAGGTAGAGTGACAGTGGCAAGAAAGCTCAAGGGCTACTCAGTGGACACGGAGTCCAGTTTTTGGACTACGGTAGGGGAGCTACAGAAGTGGAAGTTGAAAAAGCAAACAAATAAAGATTATATTTCATCTAACCACTGATTGTAAAGTGAAGTATTATTTCATGTACAGCCAAGAAAACAATGCTGCTCATTCAGTTATATCACAACATGGCTTGCAAGACATTCCTACTGCTGAGGGACTAAAATGCAAGGCACCATCCCTCTCAGAATGGAGGAAATTCAGCAATTCCCAAAAGAAGAAATGCAAAATGACAAATTAACATTAGAAAAGAGATTCTTTGTTTCAAATGGTAAAATGAATGCACACTGCATAGGAATATAATTTTTTCTCTTATCAGATTGGTAAAGTATTAATGTTAGCATTAGCAAGAGCATAGTGAAAGGCAAACTCACCACTAAAAGTATAAAATAATACTACCTTCCTGGAAATCACTTTGACAATAATGTGTCTAAACACATATAAATTCTTTGAGCTAGTAATCCTCCCTATAGGAATCTATCCCAAATCCATACTTACTGACACAGAAGAAGATTTTTGTACAGGAATATAAGGTTATTTATAATAACAAAAATATAAGCTACATAAAGGCCAAATTTATCAATGAATATATAAATAAATTGTGGTATAATACAAAATGTTAGTCTCTGAAATATTACTTAATATTTAATAACACAGGGAAACTATAATGTAATAGTAAGTTTTAAAAAGGAGGAAACAAAATTCTATGTAGAATAAGATTCCAATCTAGGAAAAAAAGTATTTAATAAAGACTGGAAGGACAGGCAATTTTGGTTAGCTCCACTTGCTAGCATTACTAACATTTTTCCTTCTTATAATGTTTGTTATTTTTCAAATTTGCCACTGTCTCTATTTATGACCTCTCCTTCCTCCTAAACAAATGTGTCTTCCAATTGCTAGCATTATTAACATTTATCCTTCTTAGAATTTTTGCTATTTTTCAAATTTGCCAGTGTCTCTATTTATGACCTCTCCTTCCTCCAAAACAAATGTGTTCTTCCAAGTTTTACTTGTAAACACTAAATTATGGTAGAGAAAATAAGCCTATACCTGGAGATGAAATGACCAACAGGTGCCCTTCATATTAAATAGTAAATACACAGGATCATCATGAATGCTTAAGAATTTCTGGTAAATGTCAGCTGATACCCAATACAGACCATACATTACTTCCATATTTCTCAGTAGTAGAGATTAGACACAAGTCAGTACTATGCTAAATTTACAAGCATTACTTCTAATCCTTATTGTCACGCAGACGGATGAGAAGCAGAGGTCCGAGAAGCTGAGTAAGTGTAGTGAGCTTGCACAATGTGAACAAGGCAAAGCCGGGATTTGAACCCAAGTCTCTCACAAAGGCTAATACTCCCTCCCCTGTACCATCTGCCTCTCAAAGAAGTTCTTCTATAGCATGTCCAGACGAACATCCAGAAAGAACAAGATTCTACTCTTTCCATCAATGAGCAGGAAAGATTATGAGCCACATATGGGTACCTTATGTTCATCCCTGAAAGAATATTACAAATGTTGATGACAGAGGCAAAATCTCTCTGATAACGTGGGGTGGACTAGAGAGATAAGGGACCGGAGTCCCCGTCCATCAGAGAAACCAGTCCTCTCTGTTCCCTGTGATTGCTATGATTATGGTGTGGTGCCATTTACCCACCTGGCAAGGTGAGGCGACTTGTGGAGCTAGTGCTTGGGGCTGGTGAGCCATGAGAGCGCTTCTTTGTGCCTGGAAAGAGGAAAAGAGGGGTAAGGAAGAGCAGGATCATGGACAGACCTGTTGGATGGGAAATGCTCATCTGAAACACTATCAAATGATCCAAATGTTTGGGTCTGAAAACATTTGGGAGAAGGCTGGGTGAGCTCATGGGAACATCATGCATCCCGTGGCCCAGAAGAGCCAGGAACTCGGCCTTTACTTCTGTGTGCATGATGGCTCTCGGTCTCCTGGTTGGTAGGTTGGTATGTTAGGGACCAACACACCATGGAGGAGGGCCGCACTTTAGATCCACCAGGGAGTGGATCTAAATATACAATATACAATTGCCCACGCACCACCCCCAGATTCTGTCTTCATTGTACTAGGGCGGAACCCTGGCATCAGTATTTTTAAAGTCCCCCAGATGATGTTCATGTGCGTTCGGGGTAAAGATCTGCTGTTGTGGATGGGAAAGTTCTCAGTTTAGAATCGAGGAATCGGGCATGGGCAGCGGTGGGGGTAGGGGTTGTCCCTATAGCCTTTACACTCTGCTGGACCTCACACAATTAACGTGAGTCTTTGGAAGCTCAAGTCTTCATCTGCACAAGGAGGGAAATCACACAGTGACCTCCACGCGTTCTGGTGAGGATGAAAGGGACCTTGGTATGTGAGAGTGTGCAGGAGGTTACAAAAACGCTGGGTTATCGGGGTCTGTGAGCTCCCTGTTGCTGGCATCAGAACACCCACTGGGAAACGGATTATCTATCTCTGTTCATACAAATGGTTTTGTGGGCCATGAGGGAGTGAAAAGGCAGACCCCGGAGTGAGGATCAGGAAGGATAGCAAAATGAAGGGAGGGCTGAGTTGTTGTGCAAAAGAACATTTACATAAATGTGTAAGTAAGTGTGTGTGTGTGAGTGTATACACACGTATGTTCACATACATATTATATAGACACAGACATGCACATATCAAAACACATTCACATAGATACATATATATCTTACATATATACATGTATACAAAGATTATTTACTCATTCATTCATTTCTTTCTTTATTTTGCCATCCACAGTGGGGCAAAAGAGGCCTGGATTTCGGAAGCCAGCAACATGGCAGACGCCTGGAGTCTGAGCCCGGCAGAGGTACAGAGAGAATTCTTAAACAGAAGATACACATGATTTATGGTTATTCGTGTTACAAGTCCCCTGACCCTATGCAATCTTTTTGTAAAGTCTACTTGGCACAGACAGGCCTGGGGTCTATGGAGGTTGTGTTCATTGAGAAACTGCGTGAGTCACCACAGTCCTGGGTAAAAGATAACAAGATGACCCGTGGATTGATCTACATCTGAGGAAGCAGGAACTTGGGGCTGGAAGTGAACCCGAGTCACTGGTGAGATGTGGAGAATCACCCCCAGGATAGTGCTTGAGACAGCTTCATTTTAGTCTTAAAGAACAGGGTACTACGCTTGACATTCTGTGTTTATTATCATTATTATTATTATTGGCCGTAGTGGGGAGAGTGGTGTTAATAGTGGGAGGAGGACTAATAGTAAAAATAGAAAACACAAAATGAATCCAAATACCTCAGAGCCACAAAAAAGGTTAATGTGCATGAGGTGAGACAAGCTATATCTGGCAGAACTTCACGTCCCTTGTCCAGGTCTTGTATGTGCCCTGAATATCAGAGTTGGCAGGGAAATCAGAGAGCCCAAACCTGGCTATGACCATGATTTCAAAGTCCCTGAGGAAAATTTTATAAATATGGCCTCCAGGGCCCTTTCCTGAGTCTCCTAAAGTGAAATATCCAGGGAACAGAGCTAGAAGTTTGCCTGTCAACAAGTTCCCCAGGTGGGTCTAATGACCATTGGGAGAATGAGGTGTCTCCGACACCCGAGTTGAAAAGATTTGCCCAAAGTGATGCTCTGGGTCAGGTCCAGGGCTGCCTTATTGCACAACTCCAGGGGGTCTGATTCATACCATATCCTACAGTCAGCCCTGATCAGGGGTACTACCAGGATGCAGATCCATGCTTCTGACATTGTCCAGAGCCCCTTCTGATCCACGACAAGTGCCTCTGGGTTCAACTGAATCTGCATTTACACGAGGACGCTATGGACTCAAAGCATTTATCCCTCTGCTCACGAAACGCTGTCCTTGTCTGTTTGTCCCTTTAGGATAGGGTTTCTCAGCAGCAGCACACCTGGGCCACAGGAGTAGGCTGTTCCGGGCATAGTAGGATGTTTAGCTGCATTCCTGGCCTCGACCACTAGGTGTCAGTAGCACTTCCCCTGTCGTGATCATCAAAAATGTCCTCTGGACCTCTGACAACGATAAATATTCCCTAGGAGCAAAATTGCCCTCAGTTGAGAACCATTGCTTTAGGATGGAGGCTGGGTTCAGGTTTTTTTATTCAGAGCGGGGATTCACAATTTGACCACTTGGTCATTAGTAATAGTCACTGCTGCCCGTCACATAATTACTCTGTTCTAAGCACCATATTCGCTATAGACATTAAAATGTACATTAGTTACCTTTTCTGATACTAACTCTCTGATGGTAAAATAATTCCCATTTTGTGGAATTTGGAAACAAAATGAGTTTAAACAATTTGCAGAAAGCTACTGAGTGTCTGGGGCAATCCTTAAGCCAGGATCCTTCAGAGTTCAAACCCAGAGAAACTCTTCCCCAAGATTCTTGCTGTTTTTTGACTAACCCCTTATCCAGAATTCCTTCAAATGCAGTTATCCTAAATTTGCCTAAGGATGAGAAAAACCTAAACAATAATTTTAATAAAAAGGAAAAACTAAACCAGATTTTCAAGCCCAACTGAGCACTGGTGAGCCAGGATTTCCTGAAGGGCCTGGATATTTGACAAGTGCCCCAGGTGATTCTGATTTTCAGGCAGGCTTGGAAAACTGCGCCTGAAAGAAATTTCCTTTTTCTTGTCTCACTGTTGGAAAATATGGCACTCCACTTTCTACGGATACTCTTGTGAACCTGGGAGATCAAACGTAATGTTGCCTATGTGAGCACTTGAAAACTTGCAAAGCACTGAATGACAAGCTTCCAGTGTTCTTACTTGTAGAAACATTCCCTAGTACCAGGTGATTTCATAGAAATGCTTGGTGCAATTTTTTTTTTAAATCACCTACGATGATCTTTTAAATGTCTGCAGTTTTCTTGAGGCTGGCACCTTTTCATTCCCTTAGTATGTTCTTTGCAGGCGCTGAATGAGATGCGAACTTCTGGGAGCCTTGCACAGTGGAACAGTAAGATTGCAAGCCCTCTAGACAGGGAATTAGTTTCTCTGTGTGCTTGATGAAATGCCCAATATATCAGGTAAAGGGAGAAATCATCCATGCCTCTCCTAATCATGAGTCACAAACAGGTAGCAGGTGGAGACATATAAAATACCTGTTTGCAGTTTCCCCAACCCTTTAGGTGACATCACGGACCACCGTGGGTGCTTAGAGTCTGAGTCAACCTCCCACTGGCTCCCTATTCATTGAGGTTGTGTTCCTGAAACCATTTTCCACACCGTAGCCACCAAATTACCTACACTTGACTCACAGTTCCATTTGTGGAAATAATATTCAACTTTTGTAAGTTTCGTGTTCTAAAACTCAACCCCTTCCCTCGTTCCCATTCCCAAGGAAAACATCAGAGACACTAGCTGGAAGATCTAGTCTAAGTCCAGATCAGCTTCCAAACTGTGCCCTACTATTCCACCACGCCAGCAGAACATCTTGGGACTCAGAGAACCCTCTCTGGGATTTATTGCAGAAATCTACTTGGGATGCTCCTCTGTGAGTGACTGGGAACTCACTGTCTGGGCTTTTAAATCCTGGCTACACATTGGGATCGTCTGGGGAGTTGTAAAGAAAATATGCTGATACCCAGGCACTTCTCCCCAGAAATGCTGTTTAGTGGGTTTGGAGTGGGGCCCAGGCATGGGCATTTCTCAGGCTCCCCATTGAGCCTGCTCTGTGGCCATGAGTGAGAAACGCACACTCAGTGAATACCTAACAACGGTATTTCAGTCGTCAGGGCAAGCGCTCTTGCTTCTGAACAACCAAGGTGCTTGATCCTCATAGATGATGTGAATCTTTTACATGGTTTCTTTTCATTTTTATTTAGGTTTCCAGGAAACTCAGATCCAATTTATGACATAATGCTGGGAACTGGGGAGCGGGGGGCAATTCAGCCTGCATGACCACACACTAACATACTCCATCTACGCTAGCTCCTTTCTGTCTCTGATTTTATTCTGCTTTCTTAAATTTTGTTAAAATTGATGACGTTGATGTGATTTTAGAATTCCACAATATTTTATAAATGAAGTAGGTAAAATGAAACCATGAGTAAACAACTACATCAGGGCTGACATTTCCAAGTTTCATTTTCCTCTCTAAAAATCCAGGAACATTCATTTCAGGATACAATTGTGAGGATCAAGTCAGAGTTCACACGTACAAGTGCCTAGCAAACTGCTGTGCGATACAGTGTTTATTATTAGTTCATATTCGAAAGAAAGGGGTGTGTGTTTGTGCGTGTGTAGAGTCGCTAATATGTTATCTTTGGAAGATAAGCATTTTAAGGTCACAGATCACATTGTCCTTGACCCACGGCATGTGAATGTTCAAAGAATAAACAACCAAATCAGTCAGCTCGGGGCAGAAATGTCATCACTGCAGCCTGTGTGACTGGAAGTATCTTTTGACAAATGCATAGCTCACAGATATTTCAAATTAATGTCCTTGGTTGGTTCAGCTGAAGGGCAATGAAACCAATTCATCAAGTGTCTGGAGCAGAGGACACTGATGGAAGTGACAACCGACCTTGGGGCAGATACACACACCTAAGACTCAGGACTGAGAGGTTAGCAGTAAACCCCAGGGATACGCAGCTTGATGTCGAACAAATCATTTCCCTTCAGCAAAACAGGGTGAGCACCGCCAAGCCTGCCAGGAAAGGGTATTTTAAGAGCCCTTGAGATCGAGCGTCATCATTAGTAATGGGGCAACAGCAGGAATGTTGTTACAAGCCAGCAGACAGATCCCACGGGTAGGGGCGGTGCTGAAAGACGGAAGTAGGAAAAGTGTTCATCACCCTACTGGGCATTTTCAATCCCTTTCTTTTAGCATTTTGCAATATCTGCCTTTGAGATACCCACAACCTCTGATCTCTACGGCTCAGCACATCTTCTAACACCTCAGTGTTCCACTTCGGGTGCAGCAGAAGGTAACAAGACACTGCCTGCTGTCTTGGGACAAGTCCCCAGTTCTGCCCCTTCCCATCCTTGACAGAAGAGCATCAGGAGAAGTCCACGTTCTGCTCAGGGCTGGGGCAACACTGAAGGAGTTTGGAGGGCTTCAAACCCAGCCATACTTCCCCAAGAGTCATTTTCCAATAGTATATCAATTAGCACCGCATATTCCTTTTTTCCTGCCCCATACACCCACTGTGATACCATGCCTGCTTTATAACCAAATCTCTGTTCATCACAGAGAACAATGACTAAAACCACAAGAGCTATTCAGACAGGCAACACTATATGCTTTTTAGATATAGCTGTTTTAATAGGTGAACATGCTTTGGAACTGGGCCAGCAAATGACGAGTCAAACGAATGTTCACAAGCTTTGACTCTGTAGCTGTACGTACATCTATGAATTCATCCAATGGAGATATTCAGAAATGCAACAGAGCCTTATATACAAAGAACTTCCCTGCTATATTATTTACAATGGCAAAACAAATAAGTAAATAAACATGAAATATGTGTGACTTAATTGTCCAACAGCAGAGAGTTGGTTAAGCAAACTGTGCTAGAGCCAAGTGAATTATTATTTTGCTACTGAAATTATATTAATAAAGAGGGTTTTTTTTTTTAATGGGACAGTGCTTATAATCCAATGTTATGCGAACAAACCAAAACACAAAAGTAAATATACAGCACTGTATGGCCTCCACAAAGCAAAAACCATACGGAAATGAGGAAAGAACTGACAGCGAATGATTGTTGGATGGGGTATTACAGGTGAATTTAATTTTATTATAGTTTTCTGTTTTTAAAAATGAGTAAGTTCTGTTTCAGGTTTCAGAAAAAGAATTTTAAAAAATATGTTTCAGTGCATGGCAAAAACAGCCACTTTGGAGGGCTGTCACTGCCCTCTTTGTCAGGGTAATAATCCAGTGGGGTTCTATACAGGAACAGCATAGGGAGGTGGCTGGGCAGGGGGTGCCATCTGTGTCAGACGCATCCTCCCTGCTAGACAAGTCCCTCTTCGTGGCCAGTGAGAAGGAGGCAGGCTGGGTGCCATCCTGGATGTAAATCACTAGTACACCCACAAACAGGGGTAATGACTATTCCCTAGTCAGACCCCTCATGTCCACTGCTGGAGAGAAATAAAATATTGCCAGGTAGGCCCTTCAAGAGAGAAAGAAAGATGAAAGGCCTGGAATTTGAAAACTGGCATCATGGGATTGTCAAACCATGTCATTGTACCCAGAAGAAAATGAAACATATGGAGGCCAGCTTCATTCCATGAATGCTGACACTTCTTAAGACCTGAGGAGCTTTTCATAACCCATCCACCTCGTCCCTCAGAAAAGATGACATGAGTCAAGCTTTACTGTGTAACTTCTAGGGTGCAGGCAAAGGCACTTGGTATGAGTATTACGTGGCGTTCGGAGGAATACAAAAGAGACAGATGGTTGAGTGAGCTCTTGGGCAGCCCCATATCTGGGACAGAACACAGACAACAGCAGAAAACATGAAAAGAAAGAAAAAAACGGCATTTGATTTTTCAAATTCCAACCAAGAGATTAACTCATTTGTTTTTATTTGGTAATCAGAAGAACATACAGGTACTTATTCATTACTAGATGATGGGGGAAATTATACATCGACAGACTGTCAGCCTCATCTGTGCAATAGAAATTTACAAGAAACACATCTTGAGTTTATTGAGAGCAGTTTAGCATTTCTGTTTTACATGAATATTGAGGAATAATTTTTGCATTTCGAGGTGTGATGCTATGGTATTTGAATAGTTTGTTTTCATACAAACCAGCATCATAGGGAACAAAACACTCTTCTTCAGAATGGATGGCCATTCTCTTGCCCTGTGATATACAAATGCAAATTGCAACCTGCTTTTTATCTGCTAGAGAGCTATTTTACATCATGGAAGTACATCCTCTCACCATTATAAAAACAAACATAAATACATTTTACCATCTTCCCTTTTGGAGGAGCATTCTTAGAACACACCCAGAAATCTCCTCCTTATCCCTCAAAGAAGTACTTATTTGGCATGATTTGGACTGAGCTTGGGGGTTTTGGTTCTGCTTGCCTCCCTCTTTTGAGTCTTGTTAAACATTCCCGGTATTAGTCCAGACACCTCTCACAAATCCAGCTGAACAGCAACAAAGTCTAAAGCTGAGATGAGCTGAGTTATCCATTCACACAGGGCCAGCGCCCATGCCAGAAGAGGTGCTACAGACCCTGGTGAGCACCAGCCATTCTTGCGCTCTCTACTGAGGGAAGGTGACGGCATTACATTAGCCTCAGAGTGACTCATCTTGCTTTGGGTAACTGATCTCCCATGAGGATTTTCTTTTTCCTGCTTCCTTTCCTCAATCTTTTCCCTACTCCACAGCTACCTATCCCATCCTTGGCACCTGACATTTCCTCATGTTAATTCCACTGGAAGAAGATGCTTCTCTTTCCCCCATTATTTTGTGTTTCCTTATGCTAAAGTGATACCACAGGCAGAGTGGCTTGCCTGGACAGAGGCGAACGAAGGAGTTATGAAGGTAGAAAATGGGAGAAGAAAAGAAGGGAAAGGTAAAAGAAAGGTATGAAAAAGGGAGAAGACTCTTAAATTAGGTAGGGGGAGGAAGCAGGCTGTACAGTGGGCACCAGAGCTGATAAAAACCCAACTGAGCTCTACAAATGAAAATAGCAAATATTTTTTAAAAATTTTTTACAGCATATAAAATCGTATAAAAATATCAAAGCAAGAAATAAAGGAAAATGTATAGTCTACAGTTCTATCTCTAGAATCAGCTACTGGACGATACCTACAGCTGTAAGTTTTTACTATAAATCTATGTATATTGGTGTGTGACTCTGTCTCTGTACCATCATACTTATACCCACTCAAAGACAAGGACACAAGTATACAAATACCTACCCCAAGATAGATCATGACAAAGAAGCAAAGACTCTACAATAACGTGCCTCCAAGGCAATCTACTTAAAAGCCAATCCATAGCTACTGGGTTTTAATGAGCTTTATTTTAAATGAATTGCCCTGCACCATAACCTGGCAGAGAAATTCTTCTGCAGGTTAAGAAGGCCGCTCCCATGAAAATACATGGGTTCAGTGATCATGGCTGAAGCCGACCAAAGGTGGGAGTCTCCATGAGGGCACCCCCTGGCCTGCTCCAGCCAGCATGTATCTCCAGAGATGCACGCTCTTCCCAAAGGAGGTTGAATAAGTGTGCCCCTAGGGTGTTGAAAGGACCCACACACCACCCCCTGCTTCTCCTGGCTCAGTGGATAGCAATCTACGCTGGGTCCAAGTTCATTGAGGGAAGCCAGCCATGGCCAGTGTGGATCCTCTTCTACCTGGGGAACAGGATAAATGTAAATTCATCTCAAGTACATCTACAATATCTTAATGAAAAATGGGAGAGGTGGGGGCAGATTAGTTAAAAGAACCAGAAAGTAATAATGTTTAAATGGATTTCCATGAATTTTTCAGTCTCCATCTCCCACGTACCCACCCTTGTTTAACATAAAAACAAGGTGTTCTTTCAATGGAACAATCTTTGACGACTGCAGACTTTCCTAGAGAAGTATGCAGTCTCTTACAAATGTCGAGAACATCCAAAGGACTACTTCCCATCTTTTTCTAACCTCTCTGAACCCAAATTAACTGAAATCTGTCAAATGTTCTAGGTGGCTCTGCCACCATTCTAATCTACTCTCACTCCAATGCTCAGGGTCTTTGACGAGAGGAAGTCTTAACTGAAATCTGTTCTTGGCAGGGGTAATGTGTCCCCAGTTCTCAGAGGGATGTTTCATAGAAATATTGTGCCATTCATTACAATTTTTTTTAGAGTTCACTTTCTAAGTGATAATGAGGCCTTTAATGCTGGAGCAATATTGATGAATCATAAGTATTACTTTCCATTTATCCACACATAAGATCTAATATAACATCATTATTGCACCATTATGTTCTTTAATGTCCAATTTTCTGTGGTTCAGGGCTGTACCAACCATAAGATCAGCAGAGCAAAATTGGGCCATGATTCCCCACGCTGCACATATAGGATCTCCTATTTGCTGCAAGACCGTCCACTTTGGATTTTAACTATTTCAACTTGGATTACAAATAAGTTCACTGGAATTTCATATAGATTGGTGTCATCATCCCTTTTGGAAGAACAATTTCAGATAAATCCTGTTTTGTTCTGTTTTTATTTTATTTTTCTTAAATCTGAAAGCCATGGAGAAATTTTTATTTTATTTTTATTTTTTTCATAAACTTGTTCTGACAATTTTCCCCAAACCACCTGCAATTTCTATCCCTTATGATAAGCTCCTCATGTCACTAGGGTATGTCTGCATATCTTTGGAAAGTAAGCCTTTAGCGATATGCTCGGCATGTAGGAGATGTTGGGCTTTGTTGGCACTCACAGGTGGATAGCGGAACACAGCTAGACGGTTGTGCACCCGCTTCCTGAATGCTGACTGTCTCTGGGCCGTGTTCAGTGGTGGTTGGGGTGGAGGGAGCAGCACTGCCACTCCCGTCGGGATGTGTGGGGATCTCAGAATCAGAACAACGTCTCCAACTGGAATATCCTTTATTGGGGACATAATACTGCATACATAGGCTTTAATCTTAGAATCTCTCTCTCATTATGAGAAAAAGACTTACTGCTTTTTTTCTTTTGTTTTTCCCTATAGTACAGAGAGGACATTATGAAGTCATGTTTATCATGTCTCTGCTCAATGGTGAAGAATAGAAGAAAATATATATTCTATCTATCTATCTATCTATCTATCTATTTATCTATCATGTATCTAAAGAAAAGTGATCCATCACAAAGGGATACAAAAAGACCAGTGTTCTTACTCCCAAAATGTGGATTAGGATTACAAAATTGGTCTCCATCTGTTCGTCTGCCTTCTGCCTCATATCCCATCATAATGTTGCTCTTGACTTGTTCACTCTCCAAATTTACTAAAGGCATGGTTCTAGGTGGAAAATACAATACAGTGGCTTTAGTTCTGCAAATGGAATAAACAGCCATGCTAGATTCTTCTTTGGCTCTCAGATGTGTAGATACTATTTTCCTGTTTAAGTGTAATAGGCTTTTAATGGGATCCTGTCAGATGTTTTTAATAGTTTTGAAAAGCTCCAAGAATGAAATGGGTAATGGAAGAAAATCCATTTAAATTTAATGGGCTAGAAATGAATCTCTTGCCTGCTGCTGTAAGTTATTAGGGCTCATAACCCAAGAAAGGTTAGCATGAATAAAAGATGGAATGAAGACCTCCCAATGGATCGGTTGTTATGTCTCAAAACTTACCACATCCACAAAACCTGGATGTGGAGCTCTTTGGTGACATAGGGTCTCCCAAACTTCAGGGTCAACTTCATTTGGAAAGTGTTGCACCCAGGGACAGGTAGAAACTATGGTTTGTCTATGGTGGAAATGTCCCTTTACTGCTGATCAATTCTTAATTCAGGTGTGTAAGCCCTTGCTTTCTGCCTGACAGTGTAATACTGAGTAAGATGCCAGACTCCAAAAAAGGGAATAACGTGTATCCCATATCGCTGCTCCTTTGGAAGCTGTTTCAAGAGAACAGAAAGACCACAGAAAGTGCACCAGAGCTTTGGAAATATTGTTCTTCCAGTCAATACTGACTGGGGATCATAATGTCAATGTTTTATCAACTCCAGTATTAATTAATATTACAATAATACATTGGTTTATATTTTCAAAAAGTTGATAATTTTGCAGTTTTACTCGATGCCCCTTAAAGATGAGTTACATGGAGTTTTGCTTCTCCATAATGAGAATTCCAAGCAGAGTTCTATACTGAATGAAACTCTCTTCCCATTCTTTTTCAGCTAATTAGTGACTTAAAGCAAATGGAAAACATTACCATGTCTTTATTGTTGCTAGAAAAAATGGCTATATTCCTGTTTCTTCTTCAGATCTTGTTTAGTCTCACTTGTTGAGTATAAAAGGGAAGTTGTAAGCTTTCTATTTTTGACCGGCTGCAAAGCTCTACATACAAAAGTACAGAACAGAAATGAGGTATAAAGTTCAGGTTCCAAGATGAAAAACTGGACATGCCCTGGTTGTATTTCCTTCCTATACAAAACCATAACACCTCAAAGAGCATAGTTTGCATCCCGATATCCCATGGATGGTGTGCGGGTCCTAGGCATACTTTTTTCAACCAGCACAGTCTTTGGAGATTTCTGAACTCATTGCCAGTATTTAAATATTTGGAGAGGGTTTATATAAAATCCCAGGTATCTAGGACCACCTTTCCTACATAGCACTAATCCTGTTGCTGACTAGTAACTGCCCTGTTTCCATAAGACACACCTCAACATACAGACAGCTCCAACTCCTCACAGTCCCTACTGCTCCTTACTGCCTCACTGGTACCAACTGCCATTGATCACAGTAACTCTGATATTACATGGCTTGCTTTACTCATTTACTCAACCTATTAGGCCCCTGGTTTGAATTTGTGACCACATTATTTATTGTGGTCACTGTTCCAAAGGCAGAGGGAGCAACAGAAAAATATGTGTTATTACAAGGCAAAATGTAAAGCTGACCAGAGAACTGTGTTTAAATGTCAGTACAAACTGGGCATTTGATGCAAGAGTTCTTCAGCTCTTTCTGTTGGGGAATATTTCAGTGGGGCAAGAGGCCCTGTAGACTACATACACAGTCTCCTTTCTGTCTGAAGAAATAGCAACGTTTTGCTTTAGTAATAAGAAGATTTTTTAAATGTTTGTTTTGGTGTTCTTAATGTAGAAATTAAATCTGCAATGGGGAATACACGTAAGCCTACCATCTAGCTTTCTCTCTCTCTTCCTATGATTAACCCCCACTCCATCACCAGCAGAGTCATGGGGTTTCCCCTTGGGAAGGACTCAAAGATTCCTTTGGGAACCATAACCACCTTTTAAGAATCAGTTTTATCCAAATCACACCATTTAGACTCATAAAATTACCCTTACTTAGATTCCACTGGATCCCATTTTTGACTTGAATTCAGGGAGTGAATCTTTATTCTCTTTCCATGCTACATCCACGATGCTTTCTTTTGGCTTGTGCTGTTAATTATCTCCTATGTGTTATTTTGAAAGACTCACTAAAATGAGAAGAGTTATTTGACATATCTCCCTGATACTAATTCCTTTAGCATTTCCCTGAATAGAAAGAAGAGTGATTAAGTGAAATCATAAATATCCAAAAGAAGAGGACCCGAGTGGTAAAAATTTCAGTAACCATTTAGTCATGGATGCTACCCAATGAAAACAATGTGTCTCCCACCTAAACAGTATGGTCATCAGCGGAAACATTCAGGTTTCTATTAATGAAAGCACAGATAAATTAAGCATTTACAAATAGAGTCCTATAGGATAATCTCTTCAAAAAAAAAAAAAAGAATGTCCTATATAAATGGAAAGACAAGCTTAAGAACAATTTTTAAGTCTGAAAGAAAACTGGAGAAAAAGAATGTTCCAGACTCAGGAAAGAAACAACCAGAGACTGGAGTCATCATCTTAGCTGTGATGAAGGGCCAGCATGGCTGTATCCACCATCAGTAGCCAGTTAAAAAAATAACAATTTAAAGGAACGGCATCGACAGTAGTAAGATGGCAATTACTGTGCATGTGGCTTTTTCAGGCCTCCCTCAGCATATCCAGGATGTCCATCCTCATCGGGCCAGACAGGTGCCTTGAAAGCCAGGGCATTATTAGCAAAGAATTCTGAGGAAGTCCCTTCACGTTTTGTTTCTGTTTGTGCAAAAAGCTCAAGTTGGTTGGTTTGCTTGGGGGAGGATTTCCCCAGAGTTCTTAGACCTTAAACCAGCTCCCAGAGAGCCATCTCTTGGAAAGAGGTGGCATGAGGGAAGGCCAAGTGTGTGTGTGTGGGGGCTGGTTTCTGAAAGTTGGACACCTTCCCCAGATAGGGGTCTCTGTGGAAGGAGGAGAAGGAGAATGAAGAAGCTTAGCTAAAATGATGCAAGACACTGGCAGCCTCTTTTATGGTATGTGAGGTGTGTTTTACTCTTCTGAATCTGAAAAAAAGAAAAAGAAAAAGAAAAGTGTCAATGCTGCCTTTCCCCCCACCCTTCTCCACCCGCCGGGTCTGAGGAGAAAAAAAATCTGAGGAACAAAAATAAGGGGGGGAGGGGAGGATCAGTTAAACATTTCCATACTAGTCATTGCTGTCTCCTTTGTAGCATCGTTTGCTCTGTTCATAAAGGGAAACTCTCCGTGGAGAATTTTAAACTAACTGGTTACATTCGAAATCTTAATAGTTACTTTCAACTTCATCATCAAACATTTGGTTCATGCAATATGGATACTAAAATACCTTATTTTGAACCAAGATGACAGTGCCTGCCGGATCTGGCCAATATGCCTCAGGGGTCAGTGGGATTGGAAGAAATTGGATTCATCAAATCCCAACCATTTCCATACTAGAAGCAATGTTTCTCTCTTAGAATTTTTGACACCCACCTACCCCTCAGAAGCTTCCCCAACAAGATTTAAAGCAAGATGTATCCCAAGTGAAATAATTATTCAGACGGGTAAATCACCTGACTTCTCTACTGGACCCAGAGTGAGGTGGTGGAGGAGGAAGACAAAGATGGAAACAGGACTAAGTTGATGGAAATAGACAGTACTGGATTTTTTTTTTTTTCCCACGTGGCATACTCTATCCCATGCAAGCTCACTAGGCTTGGACAGAATTTCTAAAAAGCCAGCAGACAAACAAAAAGCATATGTTATTGCTTCCCATGAATGTTGCAGGGTCTGTAAGTTATCATGCCTTATAGTTAGAGATGGTTCCCTCCTGTGCAGGGAGAGGAGTACAGTGGCTTAGATTTTAAGGATAACACCATTTTCCTACAGAAATGTTAGGAGTCACTTGTGGATAAGCAACATTTCCTATTCAACTTGAAAGACTGAGATACTGTCCTAAATGAGAAGTAGTTCAAATTAGGCAGCGACCTAGTTGAGAAAAAGGAGAGCCCTATCTGATCTTTTGAAATTACTATCAATTTTCAATTTTCCAGGAGTCACTGATATGATCGATCCTCCTGTTGCTCCTCTTTCTTCATTTTGGTTCCATGTATGTTTACTCTCCATCAGCACCTTCACCCATTTGGCAGAAGTAACAGAAAAGAGAAAAACTTCTGACCAGTTTAGTCTGATACTGGCACCAGCAGTTGAGGGAAGTCATGACTTGCCTCTCTGGAACTTGCCAGTGAGGGAAAGGGGTGAAATAAAACCCGAAATCAAGGACTAGAAATTTCCCCCTGGTTCTGATCGCCTGCACAATTTGGTCTGGGTGGCAGTTGCAAGGCAGGCCTCCTCCTGAGTGCTTTGGCCCTGCCATTATGCATTTGAGGTCATATGTAATGACTCCTTTCAGACAGTCATCATAGCACTAACTACCCTAGGAGATGTCCCCAGCCCCCCAAATATAAAATCCAATTTTATTATGATGATATAAGTCTGAGGTTGATTGTTTAATAAATGACCCATTGGTTGGAAGGATGCTAGGGAGAGCTGACAAGGACCACTGTTACACCAGTGAGCCTCAATTAGCCAACAAGGGAAGTGATTCACATCTTCTTTCATGAAGCCTCTGTGAACGGTAGCCAGCTGTCCAGCCTGTGGGGTTCCAGAGATGGAAAGAAGTCCATCTAGGACCTTAATGGACCCCAGAGGCCTTTGAAAGAAGATCTTTATCCTTTTCCAGTCATTGCTACTGAATGAGATGGGAAGTGACCGGCTGTGGATGTCCACCCTCCCCTCCGCTGTCTTCTGGTCAAGGGATGGAGGGAAGAGGTAAATAAAGGAATCGTGTGTCTAAGCTGCACCTGTGTTCATTAAGTACAACCAACAGTAAAAGCTGCTCTGTAGCTGGGTCTGGGACCTGCATGACTTCCTAGCCTTCCCAAACACAGGTTCTCCCAAAAGTAGCTTCTGTTTCTAAATCTCTTAGGGCATTTGCTGTAAGGTGTCTCCTATCACAGCTACCTACAAGATGTAGGTTCCTTGAGGGCAGGAGAAACATCACTTATCTTCCTAACTCTTTGCATATATTACAATGCCTGACACATTGCACATGCTCAACAAGTTATTTTTTAATTGAAAGGAAGTGAATTAAATAAGTATCAGGTAGATAGGACAGATACAGAAGCATAATGACGGGTAGGAAGTCTCTCACCACCCTTTTTGAAAATCTTTTCATAGCAGGAAACAAAATTTAAGAAGAAAACAAAAAATGTATTTATTTTATATTTTATTCAATAATAAGGTAGGATATGTCAAAAGCATGTATTTCCTTTGGAGAATTTGCCCCACTGTAGAGACTAACACCCGGAGAAGGGGCACCTGTCGTACATGTGGCTTTGATGTGGTCTGTAAATCAGGCTTGCTCCCTACTCATTCCACAATTCCTCTGAGTGTCCTATATTTGCTCTGTTGTGGTTGGGTTTTGCGTCTTAGCTTTCAGTTTAAACTAAAATTGGACAAGCATTTTAAGCTAAAATTGGGTAAGACCACAAAGCATTAGGAAAATAGGTTCCTGAAGACAAGTAAGTGGCCACTCTGTATTTAACTGAGATAAAGAATTATTTTTTTGTTCTAGGGTCTCTGAATTTCATTGATTGTAAATCTACATTGGCTTTTTGGAGGCCACAAAAAGCAGTTAAACTCAGCCACCTATTTATGATCTATAAGCAGAAATGGAAAATATCTTCACCTAACTTGGGATACTGCGAGAAAATATCTAAGGGAGTGCCATCCACCGATCCGCCCGCCCCTTGACCAAAGACTTCTTGCATCTCTCAAAGGGGCAGCCATGGAGGATTCAGAAATCCTGAGGCACAGGCTGTATGAATTCACAGAACCGTATTTACTCCAATGAAATGCACAACAAAAAATGTTTCAGCAACTTCATTTGGAGAATAAAGGAGGTGGAAATTGACAACAGTGTGGCCTTGTTTATTCCACTCTTCCCACTCTACCCCTCCTACAGGTAAGTGGAGATGCTGTCTGAAACCATTCGGTTTAAAGATAATTGTTTTAAGAAGAGGCTTAAATTTCAATTTAACGTGATTTGACTCTTAAAATGTGTTTATCTGTCATAATGTTTATTCCTAGATCATCTACGAATCTGGCACCAGGCTTGAAAAACAACTGTAAACACTTTTCTTTTTCATTTTTCTTGGTTTTGATTTTTTACACCCTGATTCAACTATCATCCAAGCTCAAAGAAATAAGCTGACTTGGCTGAGAACAGAGCTGGGATTCAAACCAGATTTTCGAGTTCCAGAAACTCTACCATAGCTGCCTCCTTATGGAGTCAACTTTCTATGAAAACAACAAAATACAGTAAGCAATGGAAAGGAAGAATAAATGTGGCAAAATCAAACCCAATTTTAGATGTCTAGTAGAATTTCTGTGGGTTCTGGTTTCGTTAGGTTTTTTAATAATGAGGAAATGCTAAAAACAAATGTTATTTTAGATATAGCTGTTAGAATTTATCCAGAGATTTCACTGTTTTAGGTCTTAAGTGCTATTTTAAATGGTTATCCCTAAATATCCAAAAACATACACTGCCTGCTTTCTCCCTGCCCCAAATGATAACAGATATGATTACAGTATGATTGTTTTAAGTTAATTTCACTGCATGTAATACTAATGCTACAGCCCTGCTAAGATAGATGGGTGGATGGATGGATGGATGGATTCACAGATGGACAGACAAAGTAAGTAAGTAAATTTACGGGAATATTAACTTCCTGAAACCTTGCCTATGCCAACACAATGAGATCTTAAAATTTACCCATTTGATCCAAATTCACAGAATAAGAACAGAACAAAAGATGGCAGTTTTTAGCTCCAACCCTCGCCCAATTTTTTCTTTTCTTTTGATTCATGGCATCTGTGCTATCACTGAGAATAATGATGGTATTAAAGTTTTAATCTCTAACTTTTCTGCCTTCTCTTTCCCTTTACACAGCATGGTCTTTCCAAACTAAAATTCTGTGAATAACTCTCCCTCTCTGCCCCACACTGTCCAAGGTGTTTTACTGTTGTTTGTCTCTTATTAAGAAATTAGTACTTTAATGCCTAAGGAAACAATGAAAACATTTGCCTCTGTAAGTGCTCCCAGGCCTGCCCCACTCTTGAGAGGTAAGTAAACAGCAGGCAGCAGCAGCCCATACCACTCCTTGGTGCCGGTGAGACAACCTAGAATTGTCTGCATATGAAAGTTTTTATTTCTGACTAGTCTTTGAATCTGCTGTTTTTGAAGCCAACAAGAAGCCAGAGACCATAGAGACCAAGGAAGTCCTTCAGAGAAAGTGAGGCTAGAATTTTAGACCTGAAACATTATGACTGCTCTTAATGTTTTCTCAATTTTATTAGTTCAGGAAAAGCAATATAAGATTCAAAGTAAGTGAAAGAAGAAAGAAATATTTTTTTCTCAAGTTTTCACTGTGGCTCCAGAGTAGAAAATAAAAATAGCATGTATGATAGAGGGCTAATACTTATGAAATACAGATGTCACTTAAAGATTGTGGTGCCCTTCTGTGGAGAATGCTAAGAATAAACACAAAGAGGAAGCTTCGATACTTGCTTGATACTGCATTTTTAAAGGTTCTCCTAGTGTGTGGGTGTCTAGAAAAGAAATGGCGTTAACAATGTAGACAGTGCTAGCTCCTGAAATTGGCACATATTTATTGCAAAGGCAGCTGTTATTTTAATGAATTTTTTTATAATGTTAATAGAGTTTCTTTTGACAAATGCATTGTTACTTGTGTTCCTCCCATTCCCTGTGTAGAATCTGACAAAATCTAAATTTTTAGGGGGAAAATAGATAAATATTTATTTCATGAATACTAAGAAGTTATTTTTAATCCTGAACATCAGTGTTGAGGGGGAAAAATCACATTTTCCACAGTTCCAAAATTATAATCCTTTCTGTCAGACTGGGTTCCTTTAAAAATACAATGGTACATTAAGAGTGTAACGAAATGTCTAGAAGATAAAGTGAAACAACGAAAGCTTATATACCAGTAATTTCAAGGGAAAAGTTGTTTAAAAAGATTAATTTTGTCATTACCAAAGTGTACCTAATATACTTTTATTTGACATTTCTATTATGTAGTTATTTGGTAAGAGACTGGAATCTAAATGGCAATGTAAAAAGCATGAATTGTCTTCAGAAGTTTTCTTTGGTATAACACAATTTAATTGTTTTAAACCCACCAATCCTACATTGTATTATATAGATTATATCACCTATATATGCAATATACATACACATGTATATACTATATATATTTCAGTTACTGTTTCAATACTACAAATGTGAATTCCAAAAGCACAAAAGTGGACAGGAGGATGATGGTAGTAGCATGCCACATGTTCCTTTATATTCCATCATGAGGATACCTATTATACCTTCTCCTTGAGAAGCACAAAGATATTCACTAAACCTGGAAGTTTATATTGGTTTGAAATGCATGTTGGTAACCGAAAGAGCTAACTGTTCTGATTCACTGTGACTCACCGATACTAGAACCCTGTGTAAGTAATAGCCTTTGTACCTCCAAGCTCTCAAGAATATAAGTCGGTAGTAAAAAGAGCAGGAACATTATTTAGTTCACCCCATTTGACCACGTCCTATCCACATATCATGGAATGGTTACTAGTCTTCCTCCAAATCCATCCAAAAAACAACTGTGTTGGGTTTCAGTGTTGCTGAACTCACAATAACTCTTATTGGGTCAACCTACAGCACAGCTTCTGAAAATAACTAGAAAATAACACTTAAGTATATCAATCAAAATGTTTTGCAACAAAACCCTTTAAAATCTAATTAGTGAGGTTACATGAGAATAAGAGGCAGCTAAGAAATAATTTTGCAATCCTCTCCTGCATTTATCAAACTTTTTGTAGTTTTCCTTTGACAGGGATATGGGAGTACATGGTTTAGACCCTTGGGTTATCTTACTACTTGAGAAAATAAGGATGTAAGATGTTTTGAAAAACAAGTATCTCACAGCTTTTCTTGCTAAACCATATCATTTCTTCACTGTTGATGCTCCATATGTTAGTATATACACATACATTTGTTAAGTAAATAGGTCACAGGAGTTTTCATGAACAAATGGCTAAGGGAAATGGGGTATTAATCAGAACATGTGTTGTTATGATGACTTATCTTAACCGGGACTCAGGGGACTCCAGATGTTTGGTCCCTGTACACTCATGGAAAATAACTCATAAAGATGCTGGATTCTCATGCTGAAGGAAAATTCTTCATTAAAGGAATAGGCAGCTTTTTGTCAATACATAAAGGACTACAGTGCAATATCTTCCCAAAACTAAGAAAAAAACTGTTATCCTCTGAGAAGGAAACAAATAAAATACCCAAAAGATGGGATTAGCTATTTATAAAAACTACCTCAAGACAGCAGAGGTTGACTTCAGTGGCATGATCAATAGTGAGGTGTATTGCAAATCATTCATTGCTAAAAGCAGTTAAATACTAAAGTTTTATAGGTTCTGTACTTAAAGTAAATTAGGAAGGACTTAAGGTTATTGTTACAGTAGTACTGCCTTGGATGTGAGAGGAAAGGACAGGGTAACAACTAGTGTTATCAGAACTGCTCACCATCCTTGGCTCTTTTTACTCATTACGGTTCATAATCTGATCGTACCTGTGGAGATTTATAAAGGTCATGAAAATCTGGTGGCCTATGGTGGGGAATCAAAAACAATGCCTTAAAAACAAAGAGGTTTCTTCAAGATTAAGGTCCAGAAATGCAATCACAAAGAACTAAAAGTAAACAAGAATGATCATCTACTCCAAAATATCAACCTATCTGATGGCTGAATTTGTGGTCAAAAAGGAGACTAGAAAGAGAGGTGCCAAGGAGGAGTGCCTCTTTCACTGTCAGAATATAGGGCATGCAAGATGGCCGCCATACTATTTTTCTTGGCAAGTCTATCCCAATGGTGGAGACAGATGTATCAAGATATTCTACCTTGAATTTACACTTCATCAACTAACTCTCCTTACATTCTCAGCTTGTCAAGCAACTTTCTGATATGATTTGAGTTCCCAGGTAGGTTTTCCTTCAGCAGAAAGAAACCACTGACTAGCCGGTTGACAGGAGTATTCCAGTACATATTGTACATCAGTAAATTAGCAGTCAAAACCATACATTGGTTAGGAGTGTTGGTGCTGGTGTCAACAGATCTTTTGCAGCATAACCAACTCTTCATTTACTGTCAATATGAAACTCCTTTTCCATTGTGTGGAGCCCTTCTTGCTAATCAGCTGTTCTCCTTTACAACATCATGCATAGTGTAGGCTCCCAAATGAAGGGATTGATGTTTTGTTTTGTTTTGTTTTTCCAGATAAGATAATTCTTACATATAAAACAAAATGAATGAAAATCCACAAAGTGGGCTTCATGTCACAAATCCTATGTCAAGAATTTTCAAGACTCCATTACCTCTTCTATTACTAAATTGTCTTATGTGTACCTTATGTAAAACAAATTGGGACAGAAGTTTCAACTAAGATGGCCATTAAGACACTGCCCTCTAAGACTTGTAACCCATTAAGATTCTGAATAAAATCATATTGACAGCTGCTTAGAAACAAATCAATCTATCAAAACTTGAAGAAAATATTAAATAAATATAAATGCCTATAAAGTTCCCCGTGGCTAGGTAAGATGTATGGGATTGATTTAAATACGAGTATACTGAAGGTGGGCAAAAGCGTTCAATTGCTTCTATAGCTCTGCATGGACCAAGGCACAGACAGCATCAGCTGCAAATGATACTAAGAAGCCCTGTGGGAAGAAACAGCATTGATTGGAACAATGAGGAAATAAAAGGAGGCATTGACTTACAAGCTATGGTTTTGATAGATTTGAAATAGGGCAGTTCTTTATTCTGGTATATAAAGACAGCCTAACAACTACTGTCCTGAGTAGTGTGGGAAAAAAATACTTGGAAGAACGAATGAGGTGAGCATGATTCCCTGAGAAGAGAATACTGGGGTACAAGTATTTATACAGACATGAAAACTGATGATGGTCTCAACAAAGGCATGCCTCCTGAATAATGATCTACGTGCCAGTGTGTTTTTTGCTTCTCAAATCTCTGAACATGAACTAAGTCAGACACTATCTTTGCTGTAAAGACAGACATGCGTCTCAGTTCTTCACGCACCTTCTCCAGGCACCTGCTTTTGGACTGTTTCCTCCCTGGATTTCCAGAGAAGGGCACACCTCCAGGCCTGGGCAGGCCCTATCTATCTCTTACTACCAACTCCACTGCAAAGCAAGTCATGACACTCCACCCTTAAAGCAACTAACGAAATATTTTCAATGTCAGCTGAAAAATAAGAACACCAAGTACAACTCAAGTGTAAAAGGTTCAGACTATATCCTTCCGCTGCTTTTATAAACTGGTGCATCTATTATAACAGAACCAAAGGCATCTAACAGAGTCAGAGTCATCCATTCCATTTATTTACCCACTTTCAAACTACTCTGGTAGGATCATCTAGTTAGAAAACAGGAAAAACACAATCATTCTTTGGTTGACTCTTGTGAGCCCTGCAGTAAGTCAAGGTCATGAGATACCAGTCTTGTGAAGAATCACATCACAAGCAAATTCGTGAATGTATACTACAGGACTTTTAATTTCAAGTAGTTGTTCTACAGGAACTAACAAGAATATTGGCTCAATTGCCTTTCATGTTTCCTGTATTGAGAGCCTAAAGACAAGACAAGGAGCAACTTAAGAAATACACAGAAAGAGTGGCTATTAGGAAATGAGCTGACAAAGTTGTGTCATAACAGGCAAAGGGAAGTTGAGAACTAAGAAATTATTGGGTGAATATAATATACAAGTGTAAAATCATCTCCCCACATAAAAGTTTTGTTTTGTTTTCTCTCATTATGGTTTTTAATTTGGCTTTTAATTTGTATTTCCTACTGATATCCATGATCTCCTTAATGTATCTATTTGCTAGCTGTACGTCTCTTCTTTGTGAAATGATTAAATCTTTTGCATGTCTTTAATGAAGTTGTTTATTTTCTTATTATTGAACATTGAAGTTTCTTTATATATTTTGGATATAACTCTTTTAAAACATAGAGGCTTTGTAAATATTGTCCCCAGGTCTGTGGGCTGTCTTTTCATTCTCCTAATAGAAGCTTCTGAAGAGCAGATGTTCTTAATTTATTAAAGTATAATTTATCAGCTTCTTCTCTTATGGTTCGTACTTTTGGTGTCATACCTAGAAAACATTTGCCTAACTTGAGATTGCAAAGGGTCCTTCCTGTTTTCTTAACCTTGAGTCTTATAATTTAACATTTTCAATTTAGGTTTATGATTTTGATGTTTGCATATGATGTAAAATATAGGAGATAATTTTGCATATCAATAATGAATTATTCCATCACCATTTGTTAATGACTACCTTTCTTCATGGAATGCCTTTTTCATAGTAAGTTGTCCATGACATGTGGATCTACTTCTGGACTCTCTATTCTATTGACCCATTTGTTTATCGTGATGCTAATACCATGCTGCTTTCATTACTAAGCTTTACTTCCACATAAATTTTATAATTGGTTTGCTAATTTCTAACCCCCCCCCCAAAAAAAAACCCTGCTAGGATAATTGAATTGCATGAATCTGTAGATCAATTTGGAGAGGACTTACATTTCCACTATCTCTGGAAAATCCCCCAATATTTGGCAACTAAATACTATGCTTCTAAATAATTCTTAAATCAATGTAAAAATTAAAATAGAAATTTTAGAAAGTATTTTGAACTAAATGTGAATAGAGCATGTTAATATTTATGGCATACTATTAAAGTGGTACTTAGAGAGAAATTTACAGCACTTAATGCCTACATTAGAAAAAAAATCTCAAATTAATCATGTTAGCTTCCACCTTAAAAAAAGCTAGAAAATAAGGCAAACTCAACTCAAAGAAAGCAGAAGAAAAAAAATAAAAAGATAAGGAATCAATGAAATAAAAACAGAAAAACAATGAGAAATATTAATAACAATAATTAGTAAAACTTATCCTCTAGCAAGACTGGTAAGGGGAAAAAAGAGAAAAAAGACAAATTACCAATATAAAAAAATGATAGATTGTCATGATATATTCTACAAAAATTAAAAGGATACTAAAATAATATGAATATCCTTATGCCAATTTAATTTCACAATGACCTATAAATATGCTTTGTATGACTTGGATCCTTTTCAATTTATTGGGACTTATTTTATAACTCACAATCTGGTCTATATTGCAGTCAAATGCTCTACCACTGAGCTATACCCCCGCAATCTGGTCTATATTGATAAATGTTCTTCCGCATGCACTTGAAAAGAATGTGTGTTCTCTATGGTTGGGTATTCTAGGGATGCCACTTAGGTGAAGTTGGTTGGTAGTGTTATTCAAATATTCCTTTCCTTGCTGATTTTACATCTGTTTATTCTATCAATGATTGAGAGAGGAATGATAATGTCTCTGAATAAAATTATGGATTAAATTTTTTTTTTTTTTTTTTTTTTTTTTTTCTGAGGGTGCCTGGATGACTCAGTTAGTTAAACATCTACTTTCAGCTCAGGTCATGATCCCAGGATCCTGGGATCAAGCCCTCAGCTCCCTGCTCAACAGGGTGTCTGATCCTCCCCTAACTCATGCATTCACTCACTCTCTCTCTCTCTCTCTCCCCCAAACAAATAAAATCTTAAAATTTTTAAAAAATATTTTTTTCAGTTAATTTTGTGTAATTCAGTGCATAAAGGATTATTATATCATCTTTATAAATGGACAACTTTATCATGAAATGAACTTCTTTATCTCTGGTGATAGGGTTTGCAATGAAATCTACCTTGTCAGCTATTAATGCAGCCATTCAAGTTTTCTTTTTATTAGTTACCTTGATATAACAATTGTCATCCTTTTACTTTTGGGCTATTTGTGTTTTGGGTTTTTTTTTTTTTAATAAAGGCAGACTATAATTGTGTTTTATAATCTGAAAATCTCTGTTTTTTTTATTGGGGTCTTTAGGACATTTAATGTCATAACTGATATGTTTAGTTTTAAGTCTGTGATCTTGCTATTTGTTTCCTATTTGTCTCATATGTTCTTTGTTCCCTTCTTATCTTTTTTTTAACCTTCTTGCAGATTAAGTATTTTTACAATTCCATTTTATCTCTTTTGTTGGCTTATTAGCTATAAGTCTTTGTTTTGTTATTTTAGTTGCTTTAGAGTTTATAGTATATGCTCTTAATTTACCACAATCAACTTTCAAATGATATTATGTCACTTCATGTATAGTAGAACTTTACAATCATGTACTTCCATTTCTCCCTTCCCAGCTTTTTATGCTATTGTCTGTTTATGCTATTGTTTTATGCTACTTCAGTCATATATGTTATTTTTTAAGATTTACTGATTTATTTATTTGAGAGAGAGAGAATACGCAGGAGGAGCAGAGGGAGAGGGAGAAAGAATCTCAAGCAGACTCTACACTGAGCATGACACCCAATGTGGGACTTGATCTTATGACCCTGAGATTGCCACCTAAGCTGAGACCGAGAGTCAGCCACCTAACCAAAGGCACCATACATGTACCCTTCAGTTGTATGTGTTAAAAATCAGATGATGTATTACTGTATTACTATTATATTGCTCAAATAGGCAATGATCTTTATCCATCTAGTTACCATTTTTCATGTGCCTCATTCTTTTGGGCAGGTCCATATTTCCAACTGGCATAGTTACCCTACTCCCTTTCATTAACATTTCTTATATTGTGGGGTCCACCAGTGATGACTTCTTTCAGCTTTTAATATCTGGAAGATATTTTTTCTGGGTATAGAATTCTTTTTTTTTTATAATTTTATTTTTTATAAACATATATATATATATATATATATATATTTTTCCCCCCCAGGGGTACAGGTCTGTGAATCTCCACGTTTACAAACTTCACAGCACTCACCATAGCACATACCCTACCCAATGTCCATAACCCCCCCCCTCCCAACCCCTCTCTGCCCAGCAACCCTCAGTTTGTTTTGTGAGATTAAGAGTCACTTATGGTTTATCTCCCTCCCAATCCCAACTTGTTTCATTTACTCTTCTCCTACCACATTAACCCCCCATGTTGCATCTCCTCTCCCTCATATCAGGGAGATCATATGATAGTTGTCTTTCTCCGATTGACTTATTTCGCTAAGCATGATACCCTCTAGTTCCATCCACGTTGTCGCAAATGGCAAGATTTCATTTCTTTTGATGGCTGCATAGTATTCCATTGTATATATATACCACATCTTCTTTATCCATTCGTCTGTTGATGGACATCTAGGTTCTTTCCATAGTTTGGCTATTGTAGACATTGCTGCTATAAACATTCGGGTGCACGTGCCCCTTCGGATCACTACGTTTGTATCTTTAGGGTTAATACCCAGCAGTGCAATTGCTGGGTCATAGGGTAGTTCTATTTTCAACATTTTGAGGAACCTCCATGTTGTTTTCCAGAGTGGTTGCACCAGCTTGCATTCCCACCAACAGTGTAGGAGGGTTCCCCTTTCTCCGCATTCTCGCCAGCATCTGTCATTTCCGGACTTGTTAATTTTAGCCATTCTGACTGGTGTGAGGTGGTATCTCATTGTGGTTTTGATTTGTATTTCCCTGATGCCGAGTGATATGGAGCACTTTTTCATGTGTCTGTTGGCCATCTGGATGTCTTCTTTGCAGAAATGTCTGTTCATGTCTTCTGCCCATTTCTTGATTGGATTATTTGTTCTTTGGGTGTTGAGTTTGCTAAGTTCTTTATAGATTCTGGACACTAGCCCTTTATCTGATATGTCATTTGCAAATATCTTCTCCCATTCTGTCAGTTGTCTTTTGGTTTTGTGAACTGTTTCCTTTGCTGTGCAAAAGCTTTTGATCTTGATAAAATCCCAATAGTTCATTTTTGCCCTTGCTTCCCTTGCCTTTGGCGATGTTCCTAGGAAGATGTTGCTGCAGCTGAGGTCGAAGAGGTTGCTGCCTGTGTTCTCCTCAAGGATGTTGATGGATTCCTTTCTCACATTGAGGTCCTTCATCCATTTTGAATCTATTTTCGTGTGTGGTGTAAGAAAATGATCCAATTTCATTTTTCTGCATGTGGCTGTCCAATTTTCCCAACACCATTTATTGAAGAGGCTGTCTTTTTTCCACTGGACATTCTTTCCTGCTTTGTCGAAGATTAGTTGACCATAGAGTTGAGGGTCTATTTCTGGGCTCTCTATTCTGTTCCATTGATCTATGTGTCTGTTTTTGTGCCAGTACCATGCTGTCTTGATGATGACAGCTTTGTAATAGAGTTTGAAGTCCGGAATTGTGATGCCACCAACTCTGGCTTTCTTTTTCAATATTTCTTTGGCTATTCGCGGTCTTTTCTGGTTCCATATAAATTTTAGGATTATTTGTTCCATTTCTTTGAAAAAAATGGATGGTACTTTGATAGGAATTGCATTAAATGTGTAGATTGCTTTAGGTAGCATAGACATTTTCACAATATTTATTCTTCCAATCCAGGAGCATGGAACATTTTTCCATTTCTTTGTGTCTTCCTCAATTTCTTTCATGAGTACTTTAGAGTTTTCTGTGTAGAGATTCTTAGTCTCTTTGGTTAGGTTTATTCCTAGGTATCTTATAGTTTTGGGTGCAATTGTAAATGGGATGGGCTCCTTAATTTCTCTTTCTTCTGTCTTGTTGGTGTAGAGAAATGCGACTGATTTCTGTGCATTGATTTTATATCCTGACACATTACTGAATTCCTGTACAAGTTCTAGCAGTTTTGGAGTGGAGTCTTTTGGGTTTTCCACATATAGTATCATATCATCTGCGAAGAGTGATAGTTTGACTTCTTCTTTGCCGATTTGGATGCCTTTAATTTCTTTTTGTTGTCTGATTGCTGAGGCTAGGACTTCTAGTACTATGTTGAATAGCAGTGGTGATAACGGACATCCCTGCCGTGTTCCTGACCTTAGCGGAAAAGCTTTCAGTTTTTCTCCATTGAGAATGATATTTGCGATGGGTTTTTCATAGATGGCTTTGATAATATTGAGGTATGTGCCCTCTATCCCTACACTTTGAAGAGTTTTGATCAGGAAGGGATGCTGTACTTTGTCAAATGCTTTTTCAGCGTCTATGGAGAGTATCATATGGTTCCTGTTTTTTCTTTTATTAATGTGTTGTATCACATTGATTGATTTGCGGATGTTGAACCAACCTTGCAGCCCTGGAATAAATCCCACTTGGTCGTGGTGAATAATCCTTTTAATGTACTGTTGAATCCTATTGGCTAGTATTTTGGTGAGAATTTTCTCATCTGTGTTCATCAAGGATATTGGTCTGTAGTTCTCTTTTTTGATGGGATCCTTGTCTGGTTTGGGGATCAAGGTGATGCTGGCCTCATAAAATGAGTTTGGAAGTTTTCCTTCCATTTCTATTTTTTGGAACAGTCTCAGGAGAATAGGAATTAGTTCTTCTTTAAATGTTTGGTAGAATTCCCCCGGGAAGCCATCTGGCCTTGGGCTTTTGTTTGTTTGGAGATTTTTGATGACGGTTTCAATCTCCTTACTGGTTATGGGTCTGTTCAGGCTTTCTATTTCTTCCTGGTTCAGTTGTGGTAGTTTATATGTCTCTAGGAATGCATCCATTTCTTCCAGATTGTCAAATTTGTTGGCATAGAGTTGCTCATAATATGTTCTTATAATTGTCTGTATTCCTTTGGTGTTAGTTGTGATCTCTCCTCTTTCATTCATGATTTTATTGATTTGGGTCCTTTCTCTTTTCTTTTTGATAAGTCTGGCCAGGGGCTTACCAATCTTATTAATTCTTTCAAAGAACCAGCTCCTAGTTTCGTTGATTTGTTCTATTGTTTTTTTGGTTTCTATTTCATTGATTTCTGCTCTGATCTTTATGATTTCTCTTCTCCTGCTGGGTTTAGGGTTTCTTTCTTGTTCTTTCTCCAGCTCCTTTAGGTGTAGGGTTAGGTTGTGTACCTGAGACCTTTCTTGTTTCTTGAGAAAGGCTATATATTTTCCTCTCAGGACTGCCTTTGTTGTGTCCCACAGATTTTGAACCGTTGTGTTTTCATTATCATTTGTTTCCATGAATTTTTTCAATTCTTCTTTAATTTCCTGGTTGACCCATTCATTCTTTAGAAGGATGCTGTTTAGTCGCCATATATTTGGGTTCTTTCCAAATTTCCTCTTGCGATTGAGTTCTAGCTTCAGAGCATTGTGGTCTGAAAATAAGCAGGGAATGATCCCAATTTTTTGATAACAGTTAAGACCTGATTTAGAACCAAGGATGTGATCTATTCTGGAGAATGTTCCATGTGCACTAGAGAAGAATGTGTATTCTGTTGCTTTGGGATGAAATGTTCTGAATATATCTGTGATGTCCATCTGGTCCAGTGTGTCATTTAAGGCCTTTATTTCCTTGTTGATCTTTTGCTTGGATGATCTGTCCGTTTCAGTGAGGGGAATGTTAAAGTCCCCTACTATTATTGTATGATTGTCGATGTGTTTCTTTGATTTTGTTATTAATTGGTTTATATAGTTGTCTGCTCCCACGTTAGGGGCATAGATATTTACAATTGTTAGATCTTCTTGTTGGACAGATCCTTTGAGTATGATATAGTGTCCATCTTCATCTCTTATTATAGTCTTTGTTTTAAAATCTAAGTGATCTGATATAAGGATTGCCACTCCTGCTTTCTTCTGATGTCCATTAGCATGGTAAATTCTTTTCCACCCCCTCACTTTAAATCTGAAAGTGTCTTCGGGTTTAAAATGAGTTTCTTGTAGGCAACATATAGATGGGTTTTGTTTTTTTATCCATTCTGATACCCTGTGTCTTTTGATTGGGGCATTTAGCCCATTAACATTCAGGGTAACTATTGAGAGATATGAATTTAGTGCCATTGTATTGCCTGTAAGGTGACTGCTATTGTATATTGTTTCTGTTCCTTTCTGATCTACCACTTTTAGGTTCTCTCTTTGCTTAGAGGACCCCTTTCAATATTTCCTGTAGAGCTGGCTTGGTGTTTGCAAATTCTTTCAGTTTTTGTTTGTCCTGGAAGCTTTTAATCTCTCCTTCTATTTTCAATGATAGCCTAGCTGGATATAGTATTCTTGGCTGCATGTTTTTCTCGTTTAGTACTCTGAATATATCATGCCAGCTCTTTCTGGCCTGCCAGGTCTCTGTGGATAAGTCTGCTGCCAATCTAATATTTTTACCATTGTATGTTACAGACTTCTTCTCCCGGGCTGCTTTCAGGATTTTCTCTTTGTCACTAAGACTTGTAAATTTGACTATTAGGTGACGGGGTGTGGACCTATTCTTATTGATTTTGAGGGGGGTTCTCTGAGCCTCCTGGATTTTGATGCTTGTTCCCTTTGCTATATTGGGGAAATTCTCTCCAATAATTCTCTCCAATATACCTTCTGCTCCCCTCTCTCTTTCTTCTTCTTCTGGAATCCCAATTATTCTAATGTTGTTTCGTCTTATGGTGTCACTTATCTCTCGAATTCTGCCCTCGTGGTCCAGTAGTTGTTTGTCCCTCTTTTGTTCAGCTTCCTTATTCTCTGTCATTTGGTCTTCTATATCGCTAATTCTTTCTTCTGCCTCATTTATCCTAGCAGTGAGAGCCTCCATTTTTGATTGCACCTCATTAATAGCTTTTTTTATTTCAACTTGATTAGATTTTAGTTCTTTTATTTCTCCAGAAAGGGCTTTTATATCTCCCGAGAGGGTTTCTCTAATATCTTCCATGCCTTTTTCGAGCCCAGCTAGAACCTTGAGAATAGTCATTCTGAACTCTAAATCTGACATATTACCAATGTCTGTATTGATTAGGTCCTTAGCCTTTGGTACTGCCTCTTGTTCTTTTTTTTGTAGTGAATTTTTCCGCCTTGTCATTTTGTCCAGATAAGAGTATATGAAGGAGTAAGTAAAATACTAAAAGGGTGGCAACAACCCCAGGAAAATATGCTTTAGCCAAATCAGAAGAGATCCCAAATCGTGAGGGGGGGCGAAGGGGATAAAAAGAGGTTCAGAAAGAAAAAAAAAGAAAAAAGAAAGAAAAAAGAAAAAAGAAACAAATAAAAAAAGAAAACCAATAATGAAAAAAATATAAAAAGGAAAAAATATATATATTAGATAAACTAGTTAAAAAACGTTAAAAAAGAAAAGGGTAAAAGTTTAAAAAAATTTAGCAGAAGAAGAGAAAAAAATTGAAAAAGAAAAAAAAATTAAATTAACTACAAAGCTAAAGAATCATGGGGAGAAAGCCATGAGTTCCGTGCTTTGCTTTCTCCTCCTCTGGAATTCCGCTGCTCTCCTTGGTATTGAAACTGCACTCCTCATAAGTGAACTTGGTCCTGGCTGGGTTTCTTGTTGATCTTCTGGGGAAGGGGCCTGTTGTAGTGATTCTCAAGTGTCTTTGCCCCCGGCGGAGTTGCACCGCCCTTACCAGGGGCCGGGCTGAGTAATCCGCTCGGGTTTGCTTTTGGGAGCTTTTGTTCCCTGAGCGCTTTCCGTAGAGTCCGGAGGATGGGAATGAAGATGGCGGCCTCCTAGTCTCTAGCCTGGAGGAGCCGAGAGCTCGGGGTCCCACTCCTCAGTGCGCCCTCAGGGAACAGCGTCCAATTACTCCCGTCTGCCTGGCCTCCGGCCGCGCTCCGAGCTCACCGAGCCTGCGACCGGTTCAAGGTAACCCCGAGCTGAGAGCTCACTCCTCGGCTCCGTCTCTGTAGCCGGCTTCCCTGTTCTAATACCTGCGAGCTCTGCGACACTCAGACACCCCGATCCTTCTGTGACCCTGCGGGACCTGAGGCCACACTGGCCCCGTGTGGGCTTCACCCCAGTTAAGCCTCTGGAGCGATGTCTCTCAGCGGAATAGACTTTTAAAATTCCTGCTTTTGTGCTCCGTTGCTCCGCCGCTTGCCGGGAGCCGGCCCCTCCCCCCGCGGTCTATCTTCCCGTCCCTTTGGATTCACTTCTCCACCAGTCCTACCTTTCAGAAAGTGGTTGATTTTCTGTTTCTAGAATTGCTGTTCTTCTTCTCTTCGATCTCCCGTTGGATTTGTAGGTGTTTGCAATCTTTAGATAAGCTATCTAGCTGATCTCCCGCTACCTGAAGTAGTCTCAGCCTGCTACTTCTCCGCTATCTTGACTCCTCCCTGGGTATAGAATTCTTAATTGAATTATTTTATTCTTTCAGCATGTTAAAGATGTTGCTCCACTGTCTTCTCACTTGCATTGTTTCTGATAAGAAATCTATAGTTATCCTCATCTTTGTTCAATTGTACATGAAAATTTTTATCCTTCTTGCTGTTTTTAAATTTTCTCTTCATTACTGGTTTTGAATAATGTGATTATGACATGTTTTGGTGTAATTTTATCAAATTTCTTGTGCTTGGGCTTTACTGAGCTTCTTGAGTCTGTGCATTTGTAGTTTTTATCATTGGGCAAAATTTGCTTTGCCCAAGTAAATTACTTCATCAAATATTTTTCTTTCTTCCTCTCTCTTCTTTATGTTAGGAACTCCAGTTACATACATTAGGCTGTTGAAGATGTCCTAAAATTCACTGTTGCTCTTTACAATTTTTTTCTGTTTTATTTTGGATAGTTTTTCACTATTCTTTTCTTCTACAATGTCTAATCTCTTATTATTATTTTCATCTTATTATTTTCACTTATTATTAATTTCATCCGATGTTTTTAGCTAATACCATCCAGTATGTTTTCTAAATCATACATTATAGTGCTTATTTCTAGAAGTTCGATTTTCCCTTCTTTATATCTCCCATATCCCTAATCAACTTTCAAACATATGGGTTATAGTTATAAGAACTGCTTTAATATTCTTGTCTGCTATTCTAACTTCTGTTTCAGTTCTCTCTCTCTCTCTCTCTTATTATGCATAGTATTTTCTTGCTTCTTTGCACATCCAGTAGTTTTTGATGGGATATTGGATATGGTGAATTTTACCTTGTTGGGTACTGGATACTTTTGTATTCCTATACACGAACTTTGGGGTGCAGTTATTTGGAAACACTTTGATCCTTTTATGTCTTGTTTTCAAGGTTTATTAGGTGAGACCAAAGCAGCATTTAGCTTACAACTATTTACTCCCCAACTAACAAAATAAGACAATTTTTTTTTTTAAGGTGGCTTCTACCCAATTCCCTTTAAATTATGAGGTATTCAAGTCTGGCTATTGGGAATAGGCACTTTTCTTGCCTTATATGAAGTGTGAACATTAGAACCATTCCCTCTAATCCTCTTGAATGGTTCTTTCCTGATCTCAGGTAGTTTCTTATCTGTATGGGTCAATCAGGACTCTGATGAATGACTACTCTTTAGATTTCTGGAGTTCTATATCTCTACAGCTCTCCCCTCTCTGGTACTTTATCTTGTTAACTTGAGCCACAATGGCTCTCCCCAGACCCTGATTCAACTCTTCAACTCAAGAAGTCTATCAGGTCTGCCTCGGTTCTCCCTCATATGTTGCTTGGAAATCCTCTCAAAGGAGTAAGCTGGAGCAATCATAGGTATTATATCATTTGTTTCCTATTTCTTGGAGATTACTGTTCTTCATTTCTTAACGTCCAGTATCTTGAAAACTATTTTTCCACGTAAGTTGTCTTTTATTATGATTATTATTGTTTCAGGTGAAAGGGTGAATCTAATTCTTATTAGTCCTATTTGGCAGAAGCAGAGGTACATAGATGGTCTTTTGTCCACTCTTTTCACTCTACACAGTTGACTTTTAAATTTCATGAACACTCTTAAACACTCCAATTTCCAGAACATTCAGTGAAGGAGAAATTCCTGCTGAACTCTCTCTCTGGGACTTGGCAAACAACCCCATAGGGCCTAATTATAATCAATCTTTTGAGAGACACAAATGGTGGCTATCTCTTATATCTTATATGTTATATCATATAATCAATCTTTTGAGAGACACAAATGGTGGCTATCTCTTATATCTCTTTAATGTAGTCAAAGTTAAAAGCAAATTTATATTTCTGGGCAACTATAAAAAATTATGGCAGGTCCAAGAGACTATGCTGTTTCAAACATGACTAAAAACACACTGAAAATAATTCATTCACTGGCACCCCGCCAGTCTCCCAGTGACACTGTAAAAGTTTAGGCCCTGAGAGAATCTTGGCTCAGAGGCCCCGATCTTTTTATGTTAGTACATTTCTCCCTAAGAGTAAACAATGTAGTTTCAAAGGACATTCATTCTTTGAAGCCAGTTTGAAAATCAGTGCTGCAGGATACTAAGTAGTACCTCAGTAGCCTGACAGAGATAATGTTCAACTGCAATGTTTTCACTATGCCAGGATATAATTTATGCTTTTAGCACACACCCCTTCCCTCTGTGTGTGCCTCAGCTCAGTGGAGTTTGTGAATAACCAACTGTGGTCCAGTTTCCATCAGGTTTCTTTCTGAATGGGTACAATGTTCTAACTTCAAACCATAGTGGGTTTGGTCATACTGGGCACTGAATTGGGCTTGGATACTCCCTCTCAAAAATTAGACAGAGCTGGTCACCCCGGCTCCCAAAGCTTGTATTAGGGGGAGAGGCATTAACAATAGTTAAACTACCTCTCATCATCAAATGTAATAGGATCTATTAAAAAGAAATGTTCAAAATGTATATAGTTATTACTAGGCAGCTTTTAAAAGTTTTTTTTTTTTTTTAAGATTTTATTTATTTATTTGACAGAGAGAGATCACAAGTAGGCAGAGAGGCAGGCAGAGAGAGAGGAGGAAGCAGGCTCCCCGCTGAGCAGAGAGCCCGATGCGGGACTCGATCCCAGGACCCTGAGATCATGACCCGAGCCGAAGGCAGCGGCTCAACCCACTGAGCCACCCAGGCGCCCACTAGGCAGCTTTTAATAATCGATGTACCCTCTGATCCATATATCACTTAAAATTCTTCCTTAAGTAGAGACTTTTGATGACCAAAGGTGAAGAGATAAATGAGGCTGATCAAAATCTATTCCATTTCATGCCACCAAGAATGGCTTTAGTCCTGGGAAAGATTTTTGGCCAAGATAGCACAAGTAACGGAAGCCCAGTGATCTGTGTCCTTATGATATCAAAGCAGTGAGAACGACTGATGTCACATTAGCCCATCAATGAAATTAAAATAGAAAGTTGTTCATGTCCAAGTTTGTGTATAAGCTTGCTAGTATAAACACACCTGACCCACTGGAAGCAGAGTAAAGTTAGAGTTATGGAGGGGAAAAGGAATAGACATCAGAAAATATCTCTTCTTTATTTATTGAATGCTTTTCATTGTCCAGTGGGATCCAGAATCGTGTTCATTAAGCAATCAAGCTTTACATTTATTTGTTCAATAGAACATAATATCTGTTGATCCCTTCCCACACCCCTCTTTTTTAAAAAATCTGTTTAATTATTTTAAATACTTGGGGACAATTCAATTACAAATGGCACCGGTAAAATAAAAGTGCTTAATGAAGGTAATAAAATTTAACTCACAAGCCCACATGACACCATCATAACAGATGATGTATGTATATTATAGATATTTGTAGCACAATATAAAAATGCAACAAGATCCCATATTAAAGATTTGGGACTTACTCTGCACTTTTATGCTGTAGGAATTCAGATGGGCTAGTCACTGGGTGCAGGATGGGTCAGGTGTCCAGGTGCTGGGTTTATATCTAACACCATTCTCCTCTACTGTACATGTTCTGGCTTGTGTTACCTTGACTTGGGTTTAATGATATCTGGCAATAAACCTTACCCATAATAAAGTTTGGCTAGGATAACTGTCATTTTGAATTCTGGGGGTTTTTTTGTGGGTTGTTGTTTTTTTTAAGATTTTATTTATTTATTTGAAAGAGAGAGAGAGAGATCACAAGTAGGCAGAGCAGCAGGCAGAGAGAGAGGGAAGCAGGCTCCCTGCTGAGCAGAGAGCCCAATGTGGGGATCGCTCCCAGAATCCCAAGATCATGACCTGAGCTGAAGACAGAAGCTTAACCCACTGAGCCACCCAGGCGCCCCTTGAATTCTGTTTTGTCTCTGTGTAATTCATGTCTTAGTCACAATCATTCAAGGAGCTATTTATTTTTATTTTTATTAGATATATGGTTTCCATTTGCATAAACAATTCGGTGAAAAACTGCACATGGGTGTTCCCTAGGAATTATGTGATAAGACACCTGGAGTGAATTATTGAATGAGCTTAAAAGAAAAGTCTTGAGAACTGATTTCGTGCATATGAGTAAAGAAAGCCTGTCACAGTGGCTTAGAGATGAAAGCTAGAGGGGCTGCTTCCTTTTTAATAGGTGGAGTTGTGTTCAAATTTCTTCTTACTCCTCAATCTGGATACTCAGCAGCTGTCCTTCAATGACATTAAAACCAAACCATCAAAGAACAGCTTAGCATCCAATGCAATGTCTCTAGCGAGGTATGATTCAAAAGCATCTGGGACTCTTAACACAAACCGCTAACTCTAGAAGCTTGCATTTTCAGTTTTAGTATATGTGCTGCCGAAGTAAGCATGCATGTTCAGTTTAATATCATGTACATGTATGAAGGAGTCGCCAAGAATAAGCCCATGTTACAAATGAAACAGGAGGTTGATATAAAAGGTGAGAACAGTTTTCTCAGTAGGCTAGTACAAAGTCTGAAGGATAATATAATCTGAACTTTTCAGGCTTTAGAGAGAGTAGAATGCTCTTTGTGAAAAGTAAAAGCAATGTTCATGGAGCACATAACAAGGTAGGTTCAGTCTAACTAGTTTGGTGGGGATTGCCATTCGGAACTCGCCTTTGAGACTTGTTCTTGCTGACCAACCTGCATTCTACAACTATGCACATTCTCCAACATGTGGGCCTCCCAACACAGTGATAACACCGAGCAGATTTCTCTTCTTACCAAAAGCAGTAATTCCTCATTAAAAGAGAAAATGCTAAAACTGAAAACATGGAGCACTTCCCATTTATGCTGCACAATTCACAACCAAAGACTCGTAGTCCATTCCATTCCAAACAGTAAGTCCTGAGGCAACTTTAAAGTGAAAATGAAAAAATGGCAAGTAGTGAAGAGAGAGAGTATAGAATGCATTTGAGATGGAGCAAAGGATGGCAGAGGGGAAGAGACACAATGCTAATCTGTAAATTGCTGAAATAGGGATGGAATACTCCCTACATGTAGTGAAGGGATTTTTCACAGTATAATATAAGACTATATTAACAATCACAATTCAATTCTAGGTGTAATTCTAACAAACCTGCATTAAATTGCACATTTTATGGAAAAATATAATGGGAATTATGCTCTTACCATCTGCTTTCTTTGAATCACTTCCGACATTGGATTGATCCTTCCTGTCTGTCTTATTTTGACCATTTTTCACGTCACCTGAAAGTAATAAACATGACAAACAGCATATGTATACAGCTAAAAGGGAAGTTATAAATAGTCCTAAACTTGTCAAGGTAAAAAGATGAAAAAGAAAAAAAGTACATAATTTTAGTCATGAGGGGGTACATGTCTGAATGTAAATACCTTTTTAAACCATATATTAGGTCTTAAAAGTTAGATTATGATCCAGAAATTAAGACAAAGTTCCTGTTAAACAACTTGAGCACTTGAGCCAATAATGTTTATTTTTGAGAAAAGAAGTTCAGCTTTATTATTGGGCTGTGGAGAGCAGAAAAACTTAGGTCAAATGTAAACTATGCCAGCTCATAGCTACTCAAGTTCTATAGGTGTCAGTTTCCTCATCTGCAAAATGGCGATAATAATAGCTACTTTACAGACCTACTATAAGGACAAACGTATTTAAGGTAGTGAATGTGATCTCTGGCACACCACGCAATGATATTTGAACTCTAAAACGGAGTTATAAACGGTATTCTAAGTAACGAGCTTGTCGAAATATAATTTGTAAGTGTTCAGAAACACTATGCAAACAGATGTAGAATAAACATGTGTCAAAAACTTAATTCATTCACGAAAGAATCAGAGAGATAGTAAGGATGGTGCCAAGGGCATTTAAGGAAATGGGTATTTAGAGGCCTTTTAGAAAACCTTTAAAATGAGATTGCTGTGTTAGAAATAAAACTGGCTATGTCCTCAGGGCAATAAAATCATAACCGGTGGGCAAGGGGGTCATCTCTTCTAACAGTCAAAAATCTGTAAGTTACCACACAACTTCGCAGTACCTAGGCTTGTGTCAATAGTAAATGACAAAGTTAAACAGTCATGTTCTCCTAAAGCAGGAGTCATCCACCTGTAGCCCGGGGGCCAATCTGGAAACAGAGATCATTGGAAATAGTCACATGCATTCATTTACATACTGTCTGTGGCTGCTTCCACGCCGTAGTGATAAGCGCTGCATAGTTGTGACAGAGACAGGCAAAACCAGGACGAGTTACTGGCTGGGCCGACACAGAAGACTTCTTGCCGACCCCTGTCTAAGATAATTACATAATCCCTGGCCATGTCTGTTCAACAGTTTGCCACTATGACATTGAAAGGACATGGCATCCTTTCCCCAGCCTTATTCTCAACTTTTGGAAATTTTTCTTACAGTCTTACTAGCGGCATCTTTCTTTTTAGCCTGCATAAAACCCAGAACAATTTACAACTAAAATACTCAAACTTCTTGAAGCAAGAAGACCCTAAGAATAATTGCAGCCAGGAAGGAGAAAGCAGGGTCTTATCTTTCCTGCTTTCTTTGTGCCAGACATATTGCCTGCATCGTTTCATTAAATTCTTCTAACAACCCCGTTGTGAAGGTACTACGATGGAAAGTAGACAAATTCATCACAGTTTAATTCACAAAACAATCAATTTGCAGAATAACAAACTCATCAAATGATTGAGGATGTTTTCCAAGGGTGAGTTTTCCTCTGGCTTCCCTGTAGCCACTGAGTCACACGCTGGTCCATCCTGCTGTGTTGAGCAGCACGCCGGCCGCCTGCCAGTGGTTTGTACACCACCCTGGGCCCCGCCTCTGCCCATAACCTTGCATGTGTGGCTCCTTCCAGCAGCAAAACTGTTCCTGTTGGCAGCCGTAGATCTGGTTTAAGCCATCTGTCTGACAGTTTTTACAGAGATGGCCAACTGATCTTTCCACAAAGTGATTTGTTCAAACCAACTTGTGAAGAATGGATACGAAACTTCTATCACCATCTCTGTTCTATGGCTACAGAACCTAAGGCATAAATAAAGCAATCTACCACATTATACATAGATGGGTCTGATTCTAGAAGCTAGGCTCTAACTTCCCTACGAAGCTCAAGTTTCCAATTTCAGGCTTCTATTTATTGCTGCCATTTTTAAATGCTTTTGGCCCACACATTTATAAAGAATTGGTTATCTAAGGACGATTCAAGACCATTTTGGGTTGTGATATATTTGACAAAGTAAGTATCTTCCAAAGGAATTTGATAAATCCTAAGCTAAGTTAGGAGTCAATAAACTCCCCAAGTTTCCTCTTACTCTTAATTCTGAAATGGGATTAACTGGCTGAAGGGATTAAAGGGAAAGGGGGTCAACTCCAGCCAGAGTGTAAGCAGGAGGAATTCAAGTGAAGGACATACTCATCACCCTTTACCACCATCAGTGGCCAAAAAGAGGATTCCTTTGGAAGTCCCTCGGAACATTCCAAATACTGGCTCCTACTTCTTTTAAGGATCCAGAGATGGAATCAAGGATCTTGAGCCCTGTAGTCAAACTAATTCCCTGCAGAAAAATGTCTTTCTTTTTTAAATGAGCCTTTACACCCTAATGCACAATACTTTATGCCTTCAAGGTTTCCCTGGACTGGAGCTTTATCCACAGCTGCAACAAGACCAGGATGTCTTCCAGAAGTCGCAGGAGAGGTTCAATTTGCCAGCCAACAGCCTGTGGGCAGCCTGCCTTGTCCTCAGTCAGGCTTGGGGAGGCTGAGAAAGGAAGTAACTTGATGGAGACCAAAGCTTAGGGGATCTCCTAGTGGCTGATGAGAACACCTCTAGAACCTCCACTTAACCACCGTCCTCTGGTTCCATCCCAGAAGTATCTTAGGAGACCACAAAGAAGGATGATGGGAAAGTGACACATGTTTGTTTGATGATGTTCCTTGAACAGAATCCATTAAGTAATTTCCCATGGGTTGTATATGGAGTAATGGCTGATGTGAGCTGTTACTCAATAAACAGGGGAAACAAAAGAGCCTTTCTGCACAGTTATAAATCATTTTCATTAGGCTGCTGTAACACAGTCCTGAACCACCATTAGCCTTTCTTATTATTGCTTAAAATTGACTTCTTTTCCCATCTCTCATTTAATACTTAATTTTTAAGGGAAATGGCAGACTGTTGATTACTTTGGGAAATAAACACAGTTGTGAAATCAACCCAGCCTAGTCGAAAACTCAGGCTCCTGTTTGTTTCTTTCAGGCTCTCCCTCTAATGGTCTTCAGAACTGATTTCTGCCACCTCTGCTCTCTCTAGGTATTTGTTTATACCTATCTCATAGAATGTATAACCCTCTCTATGACTGGCATGTTTATGTTCATTGGTTTCTCTCCCTGACCAGACCAGGGGTTGGTAAACTCTGGCCCATGAGCCAAACGTGCTCCCAGTGCCTGGTCTTATATGGTCCCAAAACTAAGAATAGTTTTTATATGATTAAATGGTTGAAAAAAAGAGAAGAATATTTAATGGTATTTGAAAAGTATATAGAATTTAAACTTGCATTTTTAGAAACAAATTTTTATTGGAATTCAGCCATGTTCACTTGTTTATATGTTATCTGTGGCTGCTTTTGCACTAAAACAGGAGTGTTAAGCAGTTGCAGTAGAGACGGCATGGCTCTCAAAGTCTACAATATTTACTATCTGATCCTTTACAGAAAAAGTACACCAAACCCTGGAAGAGATTATAAGCTTCTCGTGGACCTCGACTGAGCCTCAATATTCCTCTGATTTCCCACTCTCCCCAATAGCACCAAAACTTGCTAATAGAATGGACATGGTGATAACGAAACACAGAATTTGGACCCAGACCTGAATTTGACTTGAAATCTCTACTTAGTGGCTGCTTGACCGTAAGCAAGTGATTTAAACTCTCTGAGTTTCTGTTTCCTCATCTGCAAAACGGGAATCAGTATATCTACCTCAGAGGATTGTTGGCATTTTTAAATGACTTAATGTAGGTAGAATCTCATGTACAATGTCTGGCATATATTAAGCATTCAATATGCTATTCATATTACTTTTATGAAGGAAAAGGCATTTTAACCCACTTTCCTAAAAGAAAGAAAAAGTAGGGAAGAAACATATCTTGCCTCTCTCAGGAGCCCTTCCATACTCCTCCTTTGAGAAGGAGAGGCTCATCTAGGAGGAGTTTGAGAATGCAAAGTTCAGTTCAGCCACCCATTTCTCTAGTTCCCAGCTCCCTCCGAGATGTGTTTTCTACAAGACACACACTTTTTGCATCACTCCAGAAGCAACCTTCTGGGGGTGCTGGGGTGCTCGGGTCCTGGGGTGAGAATGAGGTGGCAGGTCCTAGGCCCGCCTGCCCTGCCAGTATCTGGTTGGCTAAGCTCACTTCAAGGCAGATGTGTGAAGAAGCCCATGTGCTCAGCAGACCAAGTCACACTTTCCAATTCAACTCCAGGTGCAAGAGAACTAATATGTTGACCACTGACTTTCTGATTCTGGTATCTCTCTCTTCGTTGGTTCTGACCTCCGGAGGGGACAAGAGGGGGTCTTATGCACTGCCCTCTAAAAACTCCAACGGGTATATCATAAATTCTTATATAATTGAACATACTTTCTGGACAATGATGCACTTGAAGACAAAGCTACTTAGGAGCAGTCTCCAGAACCAGGTTGCTGAGAAACTGGACAAGTTTTTTCTACCTCCTGGGGAGCTCACACGGTTACTTGAGGGAATTTATGCAAAGCTCTTAGAACATGATATGAGTCATTAACATTATCATATGTATTAAAATACTGTTTTCTGATTCTACATGTTCTATATGTTCATTGTAAAAATAATTGGAGAGTGTTGTGCTAAGCATCTTCTACATATTCCTCATTTATTCAGACTATGTTGCATAATAGCTACAGAGTGGCCTACCAGGCGGATAAGAGAATAAACAAGTAAAGAGAGTACTTAAAAGAGCATCTGGTCGATAGTCAATAAATGCTAATTATTCTATTGTTGTCATTGTTCCGGCTCTCATTCTCATTATTGGAGGCTCATAAGTGGCCCTGCCGTGAGCTGGTATTACTCTGCACACTTCACAGAGCCAGTAGAAGGCTAAGTAACCTGATCAAGGCCACCAAGAAGTGAGAGGCACAGTTGTGCCTCGAATCCAAGTCTGTCAGACTGCAAAACTACCTTGCTACAACCGGGCCCTTGAAAGTTCCAGAGACTCTGAACTTCCTGCTCTTCCCTAAACAAGGTAACCATTCCATGCCCTGTGCCTCAGCTTGTCTTGGTCCCTCTGGTGAAGAAGTCCCCACCCCCCCCATCCGACCAGCGAAGTTCAGCATTGAAAACGGCTCAGGCACCACCAGTCCCTGAAGCTTTCTTGGACATTTCTCCATTCTACGAGCCTCAGACACAAGAAGGCCAATGTCTCTTTTTTGACATGATCCTTGAGCTAAGTTTGGCTGCCTTGCCATGACTGTTACTTGCTCAGAATTATTTCTAAGGATGTCCATGTCCTCTATGAGATTGTGGACTTCCTGTGGCCTTTCTACTTCTAAATTCTCAGCGTCAAGCACAGTGCATTTAAGGTGATGACTAGATCATCCGGGTTTGGCTGGTACTTTTCTGGTTTTAGAATCTAAAGCTCTAGATGCAGGAAGCTCCTCAGTCCCCAGGCAAAGGGGACAGGTGGTCATTCTAATGTATATATTTATTCACCTACAGACACACAGACCTGAGTCCCAGCCCTGCCGGCTAGAGGGAGGGTACATATGGAAGACACTTTCCATCCACGCATCTGGGCAGTAAGCACTCAGGAATGTGCTCAGATTGGTAATAGTTACTTCCCCAGTGGACAGGCCAGCACTGACCAGAGTCTCCAGAACAGCTGGGAAAGGTCTGACAAGCATAAATCTCCCCAGAGAGAAAGGCCCAAGCCAGCCTCTGGCTGCTTTTGATGGGATCCTAATGGAATCCATGACCCAGTGAGGTGTGATGAGCAGCAGCTCGGCGGGGGGGGGGGGGGCAGCAGAGACGAGGCTCCGAGGGCCATCCTCCTAGGTGCGGTTATTTGCCAGTTTCCATTCATCACATCATTAACACCCTGAAAAGAGCCTTTCACCAGTGAAACTGTACTCACCATTCTGTTGTTTTTCTCCTGAGGACTTCTCAGCTTTGGAATTTTTCCCACGAGCGTTGTCGCTTTTGTTCGTACGCGTTCCATTGACTGGATTCTTAGCTTCCCCAGATGTCTTTTTCTCGGCTTTGCCAGCTGCGCCTTCTTCAGCCTGGCTTTTGGCTTCCATTTCCTTTTGCTTCTCCTCTGCAGCCAGGCGAGCTTTTTCCTCTGCTTCCTTCTTGGCCTTCTCCTCTGTTCCCATGGCAAGTCAGGAAAGGCACAGAAAAGATGAAAAGAAGCCATGCTATTAGGAGAACTGCCTCTTTAAACAAAAACAAATATTTGCACTGAGTGTTTGGGGTCTATTTCTGGTTAATTCAAGTGAGATTAGTGTCCATATTCAGGAAACCAATAAAATCGGTTCCTGGTGATGTCATTTCTGGAAATAGTGGGTGAGCAGAAGGGGCAGGGAGAAAGTAATAATAATAAGGATAATAATAATAAACCAATATAACAATTGGCATTTTCAATATTTATCATCAATAACTTCTCTTGAGTGTGTCCTCTTTGACAGGTATTATGCTAAGCGCTTTCTAAGGATTACTTTTTCATACTCAAAACAGACGTAGGCGGTAGCTACCATTATTAAAAACCTCTTTTAGAAATGTGAAGTCAAGGCTCAGGGACACTACAAAACCCTCCCATGGCCTCAGTAGAAATCGGGAGTTTCATGGAGATTCGCTTAGGCTCTGGAGTTTAAATACAAACAACTGATGACAAAACAGAAAGACAGGAAAAATAACCGCCACCGTTTCAGGTCACTGTTTGTGAAATTAAAAGTAGGAAGAGAATAATTAGGCCTTACAAAAAGCACAGTCTTCAAACTGTCCACAAGATTAAAGGTAGCCTTTAGTTTGGGCAGGTACCCTGGTCTGGATCTTCCCCTTTAATGAGAGGATGTCAGCCTTATTTCCAATTCTCCTTACTCTGAAAAGGTCTGACTCTCAAGGTCTGACATCAAAAACAGAGCATCATTGCATATAATCAAGTATTCATGAAAAGATTGGTTCATTCATTCAACATATTTATTGAGGAGTGACAGTATCAAGTACCATTTTAGGCACTGGGAATGTAGGAGCAAACAAGACTTATGGGAACTGAAAAGACCATAATTAAGTAAACCAGTCAGTAAGATGATTTCAGGTGGTGAAAAAGGTAAAGCAAAAAGGAAAGCAAAGTACTATGAAGGAACAGGATCAGCGTAAGGGAGGAGGTGGCATTAGATTAGGAGGTAAAGAGAGTGCTACCTGACAAATTCTTAATGATGAATTGCCAGCCATGAAATAATCAGGGAAACTAACATTCCAGGCCAAGGACATAGAAAACGTCAAGGCCATGAGGTCAGAATGAGCTTGGTATGTTCAAGGGATTCTGAGTTAGTCAGTATGGCTAACACGGATCTAGAAGCGGTTGTCGACAGATGAAGTGGTCAAACAACCAAGGACAGGCAGAGCTGAGGTATTACAGGGGGGTTGAGGCAATGAAGAGGTGCTGGGCTGTAGGAAGTGACACGCACCTAACAGAGACCAGTCCTCCCTTACGGGACAGACTCAGCCCGTTTAACATCCAACTGATTCAAAAGGCCTTCCAGATTGTGCCATCCATTCTAAAAAGCACTACTGCATTTTTTTTCTCCAGATGGGTTAAAAATATCCCACATCTCATTATCAAGGGTCCTCTTTATTTTCCTTGGTTAGTCTTGCTCCTAAAAAAACTAGCCTTCACAGACAACAAGTTTGTTTGTAATCTAATGGGCACCAGGGTGGTTATGTCTCCCCTTGTCCTAGCTGCTTAAGATCACAAAAGCCCAAATCTGATCCAGTTCATATGTTCGTGGGGCTTTATGGCATTGTATTTTATGGATGTCTTTGCTCTCCAGCTTCATTTTGCTTTTCCTCCCCCTACATCTGCCTGGCTCAAATGTCCTCCTTAATATCTTATGAAGTTTTCATTAATCTTTTCATTGATTCATCCTTCCAACCCATCCAATTCAATGCCCTGGCCTCACCCCAGACACATTAAATCATATTGTGGAGGGAGAGGGGCAAGGGTAGGATATTTTACATGCTCTCCAGATGATTCTAATATGCAATCAGTATGGACAAGCATGGATTTAAATTTTAAATGTTTGCCATTCAATATTTCCTGACATTCTGCTACCCAACAAGATGCATTTATACTTTATAATGAAAAGGTATGTAAAGATTTCTTTACAAAATTAAATAATTATGCACATATAGAGTATAATTTGTCTTCTGACTTCTACAGAAAGGTGCAACTAAAGGGTAAGAGAATGCCCTTGCAGATGCTGAGATGGTATTCTCATTGGACTACAGGGTCACAGAAGGCCCCATAGAATATTCACCCTGACTTCCTCTCATCCTCCCACAGTGCCCTGAGGACAGAGGTTAAATGTCATCTCCATCACTGAATTCCAGTGCTTGGTACAGCACCTGGCACATAGCAGATACACATGGAGTATCTGTTAACTAAATGAAACACAGGGTATGGTTCCCCCTATCTGCCAATGAACCTGACTTGTACCTATTCCATCATCTGTAATCCAGGCCTGTGTAAAATACAGAAAGTGTACAAACTCTAAAGTCCTATCCTGGGGGAGCTAGCCATTTGACAAATGTTGGTTTCCTTAACCACTAATATAGGTGAGTAAAAAGATGATGTATTCACCACACAGAGGAAAAGTGATAGGGAGGGGAATTTTCATTCAAATTCAAGTACCAGGTTAAATAACTCATAGTCCTCTCACAGAATCCCCACTGTAGCTGTGGCAAGCTTCCAACACTCAAAATATCCTCAAGTTAAAAGGAACTTGATAAAAACTGAAGTTGTTAAATTCTGGTTTGCTACAGAAGAGCATAAAATATTATCTGAGCAAAAAAAATTCATTTGACAACTGAGTCAGAACAATTTTTTATGGAAAATCCAGCAGAAAAAAACCTGGGAGAAGGTCCATTTTAGAAACAAATCTGGTTTTGCTCAACTACTGTGGACAGCAGGTGACTAATGCTTGCATTAATGATGGTAGCTCCTACGACATCATGATCAGATCCTAGGTGACCTGTTCCACTACATGACTCCTTTCCCTGTGGCAATTGTGTTCCAGCAGGTGGCTCTGCAATGTTCTTCTACTTCTCTACTTGCATCTCTCCTTGAGTCTTTGAAATATATGATATTAGGGTGACAAGCCATCAGCACCTAGTGATACTACTCTAAATAGACAAAAACAGGGGCACCTGGGTGGCTCAGTCGTTAAGCGTCTGCCTTCAGCTCAGGTCATGATCATAGGGTCCTGGGATTGAGCCCTGCATTGGGCTCCCTGCTTGGCGGGAAGCCTGCTTCTCCCTCTTCCTCTGCCCCTGCTTGTATTCCCTCTTCTGCTATGTCTCTCTCTGTCAAATAAATAAATAAAATCTTTAAAACGAACAAACAAAAACAAGCAAGCATGTAAATGAGAAAAAAAATTGACAGGAAGTATGTTTGTGCCACATATTTTCAGGGTGAAATTATTAATATACCTAAACCTTTCTTACAAAGAGAAAAAGTAGGTTAAGTGTACAATTAATTTGTATGTGCTACAAGGTTCTGAGGATAATATAGATAGAATTAAGTTTTCAGCTCTTAGTTTTAGGCATCTATCATCTTTAGGCATCTAAGTCATACTGGTAGGCTTCTAGACTAGTAGAGTTTAATTCCATTTCCTTTTGCTTCCTGTTTCAGACTATCTATGGTGATTTGTCTCACAATGAAAATGGCCCAAACAAGCAGCTAATGAGTTAAGGTAGAGCAAGGCAGAGCAGAGCCCTCATGATCCATAATTCTCATTCCTCTTGAGAGCTGGTTCTATTCCACACTGAATGCCTATACATTCTGGGAGAAGTACATTGATTTCTTTGTTCAACTTCCCTTTCTGAATAATGACTTATAGTCTCTTGGTTAAAAATGGTATTGAACTAGTTATCCCTTGATATAATTTTCTGAATTGCCTACTTAAACTACCTACAGAGAGAGAGAGAAAGAAAAGGAGAGAAACTGACTAACAGAAAAACAAACAACCAAAATACTATATGAATTTTGAATAGTTAACTCTTTGTTATATACAAAAACAACAACAAAATACTTCTATATATTTAAGGACTCAGAAGGTGTTCACACGGGGTCTTTCTAAAAATGGAAGCCAAAAAGTCCTCCAGCTGGGAGAAAAATTCAACCAGTATTAGATCCTCAAGAATGAGGAAAATACATAAATGATGTGCAATAAAACTAGTAAATCTTAGTGTTAAAAAAAATTGTTGTTAAGCTAGATATAAAACTTGAAGCAAATATTAAAAGTAATATTAAGGTTAAGTTAATTAAAAAATAACAATTTACTTATAATCACTCAGATTACAAATCTTGTGGTATCTCAACAAAAACTGATCGATTATGGAAGAAATAAATAAAAATTCAATAAATATCTCAGCATTTGCAAAGAGTGTCATTATATACGATTTCATATTTACATTGATAGACACATAAGTCAATAAAAATGTAAAGATAATCTCTGGGAAAATAAAATAGGATGTATTTAAAGATTTTGTATTTATTCATTAGAACACAAGCAGGGGGAGAGGAAGGGGGGAGGGAGAAGCAGACTCTCCACTGAGCTGGGAGCCTGATATGTGGCTTGATCCCAGGACCTAGAGATCATGATCTTGATCATGTCTTGATCATGATCAAGACAGACCTTAACCATCTAAGCCACCTAGGCACCCCCCAAATAGGATATATTTAAAAAGACCATGAACAAAGCTAGCTAATGGGTAAGGGGAAGGGCAAAATAGATAAAGGAGGTTAAAAAGGTACAAACTTCCAGTTACAAAATAAATAAATCATGGAGATAAAAACTACAGCATAGGAAATATACTCAATAATACTACAAGAATGTTGTAAGTTGACAGATGGTGACTATACTTATCAAAAAAGAACATAATTAAAAGGCATATGACAAAAAATTAAAAGGCATATGACAAACTAGATATGACAGAAACTGCCAAGATATTTTGTCAATTGAAGAATTGCCATCCTTTATATGTAAAGAGTTATTATGAATCAATAATAAAAATATACACATCCTAATGAGAAAAATGAAGGGGGAATACCTCCCACTTCTATTGGGAATAACTCCCACTTCTTTTGGAAGGCATTAGTTAAAAAAAAAAAAAAAAAAAAAAGAAGAAGAAACTTTCCAGAGAGAAATTTGATAATACATATCAAGAGCTTTATAGTTTTTCATTTACTTTGACAGAAGAATTCCACATCTAGAAATTTATCCTAGGTAAGTAATCAGAGGCAGGTTCAAAGACTTTTGAACTTGTATGTTTATAACTGTGTTATATATAATAATGAAGAATTGACAACCAAAATGTGCAGAAATAGAGGAGTGTTACATAAAATGCAGCCATTTAAATCATACTTTCTGAGAATATTCAATATCAAGATAAAATTCTTAAAATAGAAATAGTAAAACAAAATATAAAGTTTTAGTTATATAAATATATATGCATGATAAATAAAATTAAAAAGAATTATATCCGAATTTCACCAATATCTGGCTGAAGAGGTTAGGAGTGATTTTTATTTTTTTCTTTACACATATATTTGTATTTCAGCATTATAACCTAAACACATATTTTCACACCAGAAAAAAAATGTTTATAAAGTATTAAATACTGAAAAAAATTGATCAATATTGATCAGACTTACAAATTATTATGCCTACATATCTTGGGGAGTAATAATTTTCAGCCCTGAGAGCTGTTAAGAAATACTGATTTAATCATTTCTAACAACCATGGGTTGCGGTCTAGCAAGCTTTGTCTATCAGGTTGGTTAATAAAACTAAGACTTTAGATCCCATTCTAATCAATTTAATAACAAGATATGTTCAAGTGCCCCATGCAGGTCAGACTTTCTTAAAATTGCGGTTTTCTGATAGAAAAGAACGAGAGCAAAACAGCCTGGGATAATCAAGTACAAACTAACCACCAGTGGAAAGAAAGATGTAAATGGATCTCTCAGCACCAGTGAACTAGTCAACAGCATTCCTGGGAGGCTGAAAACGGTAAGATAGAGTATTAGATATAGGTTGGTATTTTTAGCACCATCTTCTTAACTCTGCATTCCAACCTCAACTTTCTTTTCCAGCTTTTTTAAAATAACCGCTATGAGTTATCAGGCACTAACCACATGCAGGCTCCATTCTCAGTGCTTTGCAAATCTATTTCTGTTCTTTGCATCAACTCTGTGATATCTATTATCACCCTCAGAAGGTAATTTTCTTAAAGAATCTACATGAATCTGCCAAAGAGCCCAGTGCAAGTAGGGATTCAATTCTCCATTTCCCCACTAACTGAAATTTGCTTTGATATTCAAACTATCTTCCCACGAAACATATATAACCCAGGCTTTGTGCCTCCATCCATCTCTTTTCTCCTTGTTTCCCATTTTAAAATCTAATACCTCCTGCAGGACTCAACCTCAGGCATCCTTGAAGTCCTGGCTACAAGATGCCTTCTCAAACACCCTAGATTTAGGGACAAGTCCCTTTATGCTTCCAAAATAGCTTAACCATATCACAATCAGCATACCTAACATTTTGTAATTATTAGCGTTTATTTACAACATTCTCAAAGGGCCAGTTTTCCCCTGGAAAAGAAGCCGGCTATGGCTCCCCTTGGTGATCAGTTTCTGAAGGTAACTTAAGTAAGCCAGAGAACTGCAAACAAATTATTTTGAAGTACCTCTTTAGACTGTGTGTTGTTGGGAATTGGATTTTCGTATGTAATGAGTGTAATTGATTATAAGAGAGCGCTTCTTTTGAGATGATGTAGTAGCCGCAATTGCTGCTTGCAAGCTCTGCCAACAGGGAGAATTTAAATGTTTCAAGCATTGGAATAGACTGGGAGAAGCTACATTTAAAATATGGAAGAGGTGTTGGCTCCGTAGCTCTGTCCTGAAATGATAAGGGCCCAATTAAGCCTTAAAAGTGCCAATAAATACAAACCCTTTGCCCCACCTGAAATGAGCAACCACTCGGGCAGGATTCTGTGGACAAGCCACAGGAGCTGGCTTTTAAACAACTGCAGCAGTGGGATGGGTCTCTTCTGTCCCACACTAGAAGCAGCCCCTGATGTATGAGGGGCCTCCAGATCCAGAACTTGTCCTGCCCGGCCTCTCCCACACTTCCTTCGACTTGCTGTGCAGGCCCTGGTTGATAAATGTGTCAGGGTTGTGTTTGAGGATAAAACTCTCCTTTCTTGTAATGAGGGCCTGGGGCCCAGGGCCAATGGGTGCTGGCGACAAGCGCAAATCCTTGACTGAACTTCCATCCTCCCCTTGGAGGAAACTCTGTGGGAATGCCCCCTGCCCTCAGGAGACGGTAAGCTCTGAGGACCAGGATGTCTGTGCTTCATCTCCATACTCTCAGCACGTAGGAGGCATTCGGTAGATGTTAACAAACACTGACTATTGTTGAAGTCTCACCTCCACAAATCCCACTGCGGTCAGTCCCCTCCCTGAGCTCCAAAAGCCATCTATGTTTGCGTCTCTCCCTAGAATCCAGTGCCATGGCATTGTACCCCTATCCCACGTACATGTTCCTCCCTAGGCTACAGGCTGAGCATGTCGTACGTATGGATCGTGTAGTATGTGTTCGAGAAACATGAGTATGTGTATGAGCAAACGGATTTCAGCTGTCAAGAAGCACAAGGATTTCAGTCTTTTTTATCTATAGTAACAAGAGTCCTGACTTTTCTCATCTGAATTTTGATGTTGGCCTCAGTGAATTTTGCCTACAAGCTACCTTCATCTCAGATCAGTCTGAGGGGAGGAGCAAGATGGCGGAAGAGTAAGAGACCTAAATTTTGTCTGGTCTCAGAAGGTCCCTGAGTCATGACTGAAGATAAGTTGAGAACATGAAAGGGGGCTAAAAATGCTCGAAAGGATATTACAGTTCCTTCTATCCCAGTGTAAAGTTAGAGGTGGCTATTGGCCAGGCTTTACTCAGATAAAGGAAGAAAGTAGGCCTCATCCTTATGTCACATGACATGAAATGAGAATGACAAGGTGGTCTCGCAGAAACCAAGAAATAACGCCCATCCATGGTAGGATCTCCACACCGACAAGAAGAATTTAGTCAGATAGCACAAAGGTCATGCTGAAGTGGGAGCTTGCCTTATTCTACTGTGCACTGAGTGCTACACACACTGGACCCTACCAGTCAAGCCATTTGAATCCAGATCCTGAGATTGTGTTTCCTTTGTAATTCCTATAAATCAGGGGTAGCAATGCCTTGTTTTCTAAGTGGGTCTGGACAGATCCCCTGGAAGATTCCCCAGTAGCATGTTACCTTTGGGCACCTTGGCCCTCCATCTCTCTCGGTTGATGTGCACCACCTCAGTCCAAGTTGTCTTAAAACTCTTATAGTCAACGGGGATGACAGAACTGTTGATGGGGGCGCTTCCTTCCGAGCCAGTGCTCTTCACACCCGACCGCTTTGCATCCGCTGAACTGATGCTGTTCAAACTGGAGGACACAAAGTCACACCAAAGGGGACGGTGAGTGTTTAAAAAAAAATGTATGCCAAGGAGTGAGCCCAAGAAGGAGTAGCTAACACTCCTCGAGTTGTGTTGCCAAATTCCTGGGTCCTGAAATTTGCGATTCCTATTTTCCATATGTGACAAATAGGAAATTCTGTATTTTCAGCAGGAAAAAAAAAAAATCAAGGTTTCAGCCTCATGAGGGTTGCTTTTCCCCATATTTCTTCTCTGCTGATTGGTATCCTCTTATTCAATATGACTAGAGTTCTCTCACATGAATTCTCTGTCTTCAGTTCTCTGAAATTAACCCGTTTGAAACGGGGTTTCTACCTGGTTCCCCACTATACCTACCTGCTTTGACACTGACCACTTTTCCAAGTTACCCAGTCACTTGTACCTCTTTTGCTCCAGCTCCAGGCCCCCACCCCATACTGGAGTGCCTCTGACCCCAGGTTCTTTTTCCTTTCTCCACTTCCTTCTTCTCCTAAACCTAGAAATTAAAGTCAGTTTCATTTCTTGTGAGAATTCTGATCAGGGGTACTTTCTTTTTGCTATATGGGGAGCAAGGACCGCCTAGGCCCAGAAGGTCAAAGTGCCGTGATGGGTGCTGCCATGAGCAAAAGCACCAAAAGAGAGAGAAGGGTAGAGGACCAGCACTGGAAACCCACCAGTCATGGTGTGAATCTTGGTCACTCCCTTCCAGGCCAGCCTGGAGAGCACAGACAGTCCAGCTTCCATTCCTCTGAGAAAAAGAAAGAGGCAGACATCCCCCTTACAAGAGAGGGAGGGCAAACATCATCATAAAATACCCCCATCTCTCCCAAAGGAACAACTCTGTCCTCACAGACAGGCTGATCTGACCCCCATCCTTCAAGTTTCTCCACTCACCTTGAACGCCTTTGTCCTGTCCCGCCAGTTTGGGAGGTTTCATCAATTAAAGGGCTCACAATCTTCTCAGTCATGTCCGTGAGCACAGTGAAGGTGGGCTCCACAATGAAATCAATAAAACCTGAAGAGAGACAGCAACACCTCAGAGAAACTACATGTTAATTGGGCCTTTCCATATTTTCCTATGGAAACTGATGAATCTTAACTTTCTTTTAAAATTTATCCACAGAGGAACTCCAGATCAGATTAGGAGAGAGGAAGTTGGTCTTTATTCATTTAACATGTGCCTTGAGTTGAATATCGTGAGTCAGTTCCATTTCTCTTACATAACTTTTCTATGACTTTCTAATAGCTAGCTCAATCGAGTGATTAAGAAACACATATTCAACCCGCCCCCTCCATCCAACAAATGCTGTAGTCGGTGCTGCCTGTGAGACAAAGATGTAGATCACAACCTGCCTACCCTTAAGGCGTTATAAGAGAGATTAACTAAGCACAAAAATGACCCCTAGAGTACATGGAAAAGGACAAAGAGAAGCCCAAAGATGGCCCCTGGGAAGGTAAGGGAGGGAGAATATTTTCCTTCCCACTGAGAGGCCTATGAACAGCTTTATGGAGGTTGTGATGTTTGAGCTGAGCCCTAAGTCTCTTCACTTGAGGTGGAAGAGGTAGGATAAGCCAAGTGATGAGGATGGCGAAAATGTAGGATGTGTCTCAGGAATGACTGGGGCTTAAGGATATTTTTGGAGTTGGAGAGGGGAAAGTTTGGGAAGGCAGGTAGTCACCAGCTCAGGGAGGGAGGTTCCTAAGGATCTGCCTAAGGAGTTGGGTGTGACCTAGAATGTGTACTAGAAGCCCCTTGAGATGTTTAGAGAGAATCACAGTTAGATTTTTTTCATTATTCTTTGGGAAAGTTAATCAGGCAAGATGGACATGAGGGAAGAGAGCAGAAGAGGCTGAAGCTGGGAAAATCATTTTAGAAGCTGTTGCAACAGCTTGAAGGAAAGGTAAGGAAGGCGGGATTTAGTGCTAGTGAAAGACGGGGGTGTCACGGAGGCACAGGTGCAAGCACAGTGGGGGGGGTGCTGCTTCTAAGTGGGAATTGTCAGAGACCTCCCACAGCAAAGCAGAGAACAGAGGGATGATGGGGAAACTGTGGCCAGGGTAAAGGACGATGGACTCAGTCTTAGATCTGCTGAATGATGTGCCAGGGACATATCCAGATGAGAGAGGGCAAGCAGAACCAGAAGAATGAGGGTTGGAAACTGGGAGAGGGGTCAGATCTGGATCTGGAACTGGAACTTGGAGATATTGCCATGTTGGGGAGAGAATTGATGTTAGGTTAGAGACACTGTCTCAATGACCCAAAAATGCCTGGGTATTCTGTGACATAGTAGTAGAAAATATATGATCTGAAACTACTGGTGGTGGTTCATTACACAGCCACATGGAAGTTGGAAGGAAATGAAATACCAATCAAAGGAAATATGGTGTTTTGTACAAATGCTATTTGGTTTTCATGACTGAGGAGGGGGTGATCCTGGCACTTAATGCCCAGCAATGAAGGATGCTAAAAACCTTACAATGTAATTGGCAAAACAAGCATTGTCCCAAATACCCATAGTATCCTGATAAGGAAACACTGATGGCCAACTTTGTATGACAGTTAATTGCAGTCTAATTTTATAAATTTGGCTTAAGCTGAAACTGAAGTGTTTCATGACACTGTTTTCACCTTTTTGTTTTCATTCAAGTTAAAGTCAACAGGTCCAAACCAAAACTAAATTACTAGCTTCCCCTCCATCCCTTATAATGGGACCATGGTCCAACCACTTAGTCTGGATTGCTGCCTTCACCTTAGTTTTGCATCCAGCTGAATCCTTAATATATTACATGCTACCCCTCTCCTGGAAAATCTCTGTCCTCCCTCCATCCTATCACCCATCATTGTTTCCTTATAATCCTGCAGAAGGCACCAGGCTGATTTCCTTGCCTCTAGTCTAACTCAGAACCCTCCCAGCTACTGATAGAAAATTTTTCTAAGACTGCGGTTAACAAACTTTCTGCAAAGGACCAGGCAGTGAATATTTTAGGTTCTGTGGGCCAAATCTATGACAACTCCTTAACTCTCTCACTGTAGTGTAAAAGTAGCCGCAGACAATTTGCAAATGAATGAGCTTAGCTGTGTTATAATAAAACCATTTATAGGATCAAGTGGTAGGCCAGATTTAGTCCCCAGGCTACAGTTTGCAGACTCTTATTCTAAAGCATCGATTTATATATTTTTAAATCTTGTTTAAAATTCTTTAGATATGCCCTGATTTTCTCTCCAGACATGTCGCTCTCTTCATCCTATACTTTGCCCACTACTCCAGCCGTATGGAGCTGTTTGTAATGCCCTGACCATACAAGACTATTTTAAATTTCCCTGCTCAGTATATGCTAATCCCTTACCTGGAATGCCCTTCCACTCACCCTTTACACACCTCTAACCAACAACACCATCTAACTAGATAACTACCTACTTATTTCTTAAGCCCCAACTCAAATATTACCCTTCAACAAGTCTTTCTGCCTCTAACGGTCCACACACTCTGTTGCGTACCCAAGTGTGCCATGTACAAAACTCTACCTTAGTACTGTAACACTCACACAGCTTCTGTTTTCCTAACGTCCTACCTACGGCCCAACACTGGTTCAATGTCTTTGGGAGCAGACACCATACATAATTTGTATTTGTTTTTTTATAACATCTGTTTTATTGCCCATTAGCACCTGGCACCTCACAGAAACTCAATATATTATTATGAAAAAAAGGAATGAGTACTCAAAATATAAGCAGGAAAAAAAGCAGTAAATCTTTGAATTTCTTTTTTAAGTGATTTCAGACTCTTCCAAGTGAAGAGCACTGCTGATAGCTAATTTATGTGTGATACTGGTACCCTCTCTCATATGTGAGAATTTTTGTAATGCACACATATTATGGTTATCAGCACTATAAAATTATCTTCACCAAAAAAAGGTGCTAAAACATTTCTAAAAAGAAGGAAACATTTAAAATGAACCCTTCCTAGAAGTAGGGTCATCCAGGAAATGGGACTGTCCTGGAAATAAGGAGAGGAAGCATCATTGAGGAGCAATGCCAGGGAGACTTCCGGTATTGCATGCAGAATGGAGAGGCTGAAATAGAATGGGCTTCTTGCCACTGATTCTTGTCATTGCACTAGAAAGTTGAGGCCCCTTTTGCTCTTAGTGGGGAATAACAGAGATAGCAGAGCATCACTGTCTAATCTTCCCACAAACCAGCCACATTCCAGGGAGTAGGATGGGGGGAGCAGCTCCATCAACCCAACCAGCCAGAGCCATGAGCACAATACAGCAGAATGGAGCCAGGTTCCCAGCCAAAGAACCACTGGGAGCATCTGAGCTTACTTCTAGGCACCCCACTGTTTTTTCTTTCCATCCAAAGGGCTGTCAACACATACCCACTTGCGACTGAGCAACCATCGTTGACTTTCGATCACACAGAGGAGAAAAGGGCAGCCCCAGCTCTGCTTCTCTGTCACCCTAGAAAAACAGGAGGTCATAGTAAATTCAGATCAGTAGGTGAAGCTGCCCAGATTTTATTTAGCAACTTCAACTGCCACAAAGGCCACTGGTCTTTATTATAATTATTACAATTACATTATGTAAGAAATCCTTTTGGGGCCTACTCCTTTGTATAAAAGACACCAAGAAGCTGAAGCCCTCTGGGGTCCAATCATTCCATCCAACTGCATAGGCACATGGTGTTGTATAGGAAGCCTCATCAGGCAGCAAAAGGTCCCCCGAGGAAAATAAGAAAAGCCATTGCGTCCTGTGGCCCAGAGCCAACACGGCAGTCAGAATTCCTATGTGTTCTTGAGTTGTTGTGTCAGTCTGCAGCCTTTCTTGAGCCAGTGAAGCTCCCCCACTTGTGGGCAGTGGCCAAGACACAAATTCAAACTGGACTCATTTGGACTTATACCCCCAGTGCTGCTACCTAATGCTACACACAACTAGGGTAAGTGCTTCCAGGGTCTTGAGCACAGGGCTTGGTCCATATGGAATGTGGACCAAAAAAGAGACAGAGTAAATGACTGCTTCTGTTTCTCAAGCTGGACAATAATAATTCTCTAGTCAATATATTCTCAAGCTCACCGAGAAACACCACTATAACAAGTAAGTATTATGAAAGTCTAAATAATGAGGGAGATGGTTTTTGAAAACCTGGACGAAAAGCTCCATGCTTTAGTCACACAGCTAGAGGAAAGGGAGAATATGGCACCCTTCTCGCAGTAGTGAAGTTGTGCTGATTCATTTTACTAAGATAGAATCTGCTCAGGTTAATGGCTACTGCCCTCAGCTTGAATCTGGCCTTTCTCCCTCTACCTGTGTGATAACAGCAAGTTTATTTTCCCTCTCTACATTTCAGTTTTATGTTCTATAAAGTATGGATAATAACCCCTATCACATCAGGTTATGATGAGGATTAGGTGAGAAATACATATAAATAAATAAAAGAACTATTATTGTTTCTCTAATATTAGGTATCTTAGGTATCTCTAATATTGATGTCAAGAGTTGAGAAACATTTAGCCAATTTGTTATACCAAATACACTCTGATTATAATACATATTACCAATAAATCAATAGTACATAAAAAGTAATAACAACAAAAACTAGACCAGGTTCAAAAACTAAATACTTTTTCTTTCTAAGGCATGCTATCAAAGAGAAAAGACACGGGTGCACACACACACACACACACACACACACACACACACAGAGAGAACATCTACTGAAAGGAAGGAAAAGGAATGGGCGTCTGAGGAAGCTGAGTGATGTGGTCACAATAGGTGGTGGGGACATCCAAGGGCCTCAGGAACAGTCCTGAAGTGGCTCAGTTCCTTCTGCACACTTTCCTGTTCCCATGGGACACAATGGCTCCTCCATTTCTGAGTACACCCTGCTGAAGACTGTTTTATCTCTCAAGTGGCAGGATAAAAATAATTTACTCCTGAGCTATTTCTACTTGGGCAGGATGAAGAGAAGGAAGAGTATTTGTAACATAAACTGTTGTTGAAATGGCTATCAGACACATGAAAAAATGTTCATCATCACTAGCCATCAGGGAGATTCAAATTAAAACCACATTGAGATACCACCTTACACCAGTTAGAATGGCCAAAATTAGCAAGACAGGAAACAACATGTGTTGGAGGGGATGTGGAGAAAGGGGAACCCTCTTACACTGTTGGTGGGAATGCAAGTTGGTGCAGCCACTTTGGAGAACAGTGTGGAGATTCCTCAAGAAATTAAAAATAGAGCTTCCCTATGACCCTGCAATTGCACTACTGGGTATTTACCCCAAAGATACAGATGTGGTGAAAATAAGGGCCATCTGTACCCCAATGTTCATAGCAGCAATGGCCACAGTCGCCAAACTGTGGAAAGAACCAAGATGCCCTTCAACGGACGAATGGATAAGGAAGATGTGGTCCATATACACTATGGAGTATTATGCCTCCATCAGAAAGGATGAATACCCAACTTTTGTAGCAACATGGACGGGACTGGAAGAGATTATGCTGAGTGAAATAAGTCAAGCAGAGAGAGTCAATTATCATATGGTTTCACTTATTTGTGGAGCATAACAAATAACATGGAGGACATGTGGAGATGGAGAGGAGAAGGAAGTTGAGGGAAACTGTAAGGGGAGGTGAACCATGAGAGACTGAAAAACAACCCTGAAAAACAACCTGAGGGTCTTGAAGGGGCGGGGGGTGGGAGGTTGGGGGAACAAGGTGATGGGTATTAGGGAGGGCACGTATTGTATGGAGCACTGGGTGTGGTGCAAAAACAATGAATACTGTTACGCTGAAAAGAAATTAAAAAAAAATAAAAATTAAAAACAAAATAAACTGTTGTTGATGGTTTAGCAGGACAGCTCAGCTAAAGCAAATAAAACCCACTCTTATTCCCTATGAAGCAGGGATACAAGTTGGTTTTTGGGTACATTTTTACAGGGGTGATCAAGAAGAAGAGGTGGTGAACACTAACCACTTGGCTATTAAAGTATATGCATTAATTTGGCTTGTATTAGTGAAAAAGTACAAGCTATTAAATAACTTCTTATCCCATGGACTTGTCCTTACCACATCTCCACATCACTTACATCTTTTGGGTTTAATTGAGCTATTAAATGCCTATTTTAAAATAGTAGTCATTGAATTTCCTTTGGAGAATGGATACATTTTTGAATTGGAAAAATGTGCAGAAAGTAATATGGAAGGATGTACTTCTACAGGTGAATTCAACTTGACTGAAACAATATTTTATGACTCTATAACTACTGGCCTGTGTGGAATTATTCATACCCTTTCCTTTTACTGAAGATGTCAATATTTTTTAAAAGGGCAAAAGTCTCAGCACAACGGATTTTTTTTTTTTTACTAACTTATATTTTTCTTCAAGGACAATACAGAAAAATAAGTAACTATTATTCCTACCATAGGAGTTAAGACTAATAAAGTCACATAGTCAATCTGTAAAAGGAGCACAATGCATTTTGTTGAATGAAAGAGATGAATTTGATTAGAAACACTCAAGTTCTTCGGCTACATAGACATTTATGACAGGCAAGCTGGGGCAACAGTCAGGCAGTTGGCCATTCATAAGGCCTCCCTCCTTTTCCTTCTTTATTTCCTGTCCACACAGCTATACTATATTTCCCAGGATCTCTGCCAGTTAGTGCTATATAATAAAATGAGAGGAGATGGGGGTCATACTTCCACCAAACTTCTGGCATATAAAATCTCCTCTGCCTACTTCTCCACGTTCTTCCCTTTTCTGCTGGCTTGACGTAGACAAGCAACATGGAAGCCATGTAGAGTCTGGGTCTAAAATCACTGCTGATTGTAAACTATCTGCCAGTCAAGAAACACTTGTCCTGTGCTTTACATGAATGGGTAATAAACTTCCATTTGATGTGTGTCATTATTCACTTTGGGGTTTCTTACAGAAGCTGTATGTAAGAAACAAGCCAATCAAGAAAAACAAAGATTATTTCCATATTGTAAGTTCACAGGGGAGGTGACATTTCAAGTGAGTCTTCTCAGGTAGTGTGAAGAAAAAGTATCTCTTTGGAGAGGGTAACAAAAGCATCACAGAAAAAAAAAAAAATCACAGCAATGTATACTCTTCCTTCCCAGGGGAAGAAATTACAAGTAGGAGGTATAAGAAAAATTGTTGTAATTTTGGGTTTAAGATAATATAGTGAAGACATCTGTGTCTTTTCTTCTCAGAAATTATCCTCTCAAAACAGGATAGCAAGAAACAGAAACACAAATGTTAGGAAAAATCTGTAATTTCAAATCTAACTAGATGAGGAATGGCTGCCAAATGTTGTGAATATTGGAGAGGAGTGAAATAAGACCCCCAGAGAAGAGGCCTAGGGCTCCAGATCTCAGGTAAAACTTGAAGAGTTAGTTCTCCTGGTTCTTTCTGGTGTGAGGAGCAACCCTGGGCCCTACTTAGTCCCTAGGAATAGTAGAAAAGGAGACACTGGATGAGGAAACACATAGGCATGGCAAGAGGATGATGGATGGCAGAGTCTGAATTGTGAGCAGCCCTGCAATTGTTGCCTACTGCTGTCTGGGAAGAAGTAAAGAAGTAAAGATTCACACACACACACACACACACACACACACACACACATCACAGAAGCCTCATAACAAACCATGAAGAGCAGTTTAGAATATTGCTGCTCTGGTTTCTCCCTGGCATATACCTCCTGCAAATAGTTTAAAAATAATGCATTTCATTCAACAATAGTAAATAAGAATAATTTTAAAAATGAAGAAGGAGGAGGAGAAAAAGGAGAAGGATGAGGAGGAAGAAGAAGCAGCACTACCATCACTACCAACAAAAAAACCCTGTGAAAATATATTTCAAATAAAGAAATAAAAGGGAATAAAGGAAGAAACAAACAAACAAACAAGAAAAACAATAGGAAACAACAGAAAAAACAGTGCCACCAAGTGATGACCAAACATGTTGTCATGAACAGAAAGAAATGCCTGAAATTATCAAGAACAAGGGCTCAGGGAAACAGGAGCTAGCAGAGCTCAGGAAAGATATGGAAGAGGAAAAACAGAACCACTGCATAAAAGAAGACTGCACTGGCAGCATTACAAAGAAGAACTGTTCTTGATGAAAACACATTAAGGGGTATGGAGGTCAGGAATGTAAAAAGCAGGCCAAACAAAGACCACTGATCAAAGAGTTAAAGAAGGCTTAAAGGAAAAACATACACATGGATGAGAAACAAAAGAGAGTCAACATATGAATAACTGTTTTCCCTAAAGAAGAGAACTTAACAAATGGAAAAGGAAAGCATTCAAAGATGAAATCAACGTAACTTGAATCTACAGAAGTAAAGAACATGCCCAGTTCCCAAGAATAGCTATTATAGAGCAATCATTATTGAAATATATTTTAGTAATGTCAGTGGGCTTCAAAGATAAAGAAATAATCCTTTAGGGCACATAAGCAAAAACTTGTATCACCTAGATATGAAAATAATTACAGCAGGGCCTCCAACCTCTCCATAGCAATATCCACAAGTAGAAGACATTTGACTGAAATCTAAAAAAGGCCGCAGGGGAAAAAAGTTTGATTCAAAAAAAAAAAAAAAAGTTTTACCCAAGCAAACTATGGCCCAAGTACAAGAGCAGTACAAAAATGGGCAAGTATGCAAATGTGTGGTTTCATTAGCTCTTCTAGAAGAAACCACCCAAGGAACAACCTTGGCCAACCGAAGGATGATCAACCAGGGCCAAAGTACCAACACTAAGGAGAACTGAATAACTAGAAAATTATGTTCTTGACAGATGTGTTTTCTACCTTTCTGAGTCACCTTGTTTAAGGTGTATCTTTTGTAAGCAGCATGTCATACACGCCATAGAACACTCATTTAAAAAATCAGAACAACTTGGAAATAATAAAGCCAACAAATAGTAACAAGGAGTTAATTATGTTATGGAAAGGAAAATGAGGAATGGTGTTGGGAGGTAATGAATAAACACCAGCTGTCTTATCTGTTGGACATAAGAATATATCATCTAAACCTGACATATAAAAAATAGAGCTATACTTAAATAATAAAGGACAGACTACAAGAATTAAACAAGTTAATAAGACCTACAAAAATCAGGTGCTGGGGAAGAGGAGAGAGGAAGTAGAAGTTTACTATTTTTTATAACAAGGAGTCATTAGATACTATCTAAATAAATAGAGGACATAAAATTTTTATTATCAATTTAGCCACTGGAAGAGCTAAAAACATAATATAAAACTTCCAAGTCATCAGAAGAAATTAATATAGGACAAGGCAAATGGCACATCTATAATGAACTATTTATGAAGAAGCTATAAAAACAGAAAGCATAATATAAAATATGATGGTGCCTAAGATCAAATGTTCCTGTCATTTCAATAGGTATGAAAATAGCTGATTTCAAATAATAAAAGAATCTTAGATGGACTCATAAAAAGCCTCAACTATATACAGTGTTTAAAATGCACACCCAAACCAAAGTATCTCTGAAAGGCTAAAACCTATGCAGAGACAAGGCTCATATTCTTAAAACAAGTCAAATTTGAATTCTAGGTAAAAGCATTAGAGGAGGCAAAGAAGCAGGCTTTATAATGATAAAGGGTACAATAAATTATGACGATCTAATAGTTATGAATATCCAAGAACCAAATAACATAGAATCAACATTCACACTGTGCAGAAAGAAAAAAGAAAAGAGACATCTGTCATCCTACAAAAGATCAAATTTTTTAAATGATATATAAAATACCTAAATGACATAATTCATAAGGTAGATGTATGGGGTATTGTTTGAATTCTATACCCTATAAGTAGAAAATAAATCTACTTTTCAAGAGCAGTGAACATTCACAAAACTGATTATACAGTAGCTGACAAATGATTCACAATAAAATCCAAGCAATGAAAAAATTATTGATCGAATTTCAATAAGCCACAAATTAATTACAAAACTAGAAAGCAGAAGAGCCTACCATTGGAAAATCATATAAATAAACACCACTATCTGAACCAACTCTTGGGTAAAAGAAAAATCTACACCAAAATTACAGAATGTTTAGAAAGGAATGATTGTGAAAATACTGCATATCAGAATCTATGCGATTCATAAGAAAAAGACAAACTCCCACCCTTATATTTTCTAATACTAAACAGGCAGAATGAGATAAGTGAATAGAGCATCCAACTCAGGGAGCTGGCAAAAGAACAAAATAAGCTCAAGCAGAAGAAATGAATTAGTAAAAATGAAAACTTCAATTAAGGTATTATAAAATAGAAACAAAATAATCAAATGATTAGCTAATTTCATAGAGAAGCAAGGGGAGAAACACTAATACATGAAATGAGAATTGGAAATGGGAAAATAACTACAGACAAAGAGGATATTAAAAGAACTGTAGGGGACGTTTGCAAAGTACAAACATGAACAGCAATATAAGAGAAATGAACCTCAAGACTTTTATAGCATGTATTTACCAAAAAGGCAAACTTATACTTCTTTAAAGTCAATATTTCATTGAGAAGCACCCCAAGGCCACAGCTTGGATTTTGTAAAATATGGTTATAATACTGAAGATGTAACTTACTCTTTTAGCAAAGTATGGGAGGTCTGGTCTATCAGCACTGAGGCTATGCCCTTATTTTGAATTACAACCCAACTTTCAAATATAATACTTTCAAAGACTCTACAGTCCTGTTGAGATTTCCCATTTGAACTGTCTGATTTAAAATCTATAGTTAAGAGCTGAGGCAACATTTCTCCTATATGGGTTACTTACAATGGCTTATGGCATCTGGGTTAAAATACTAAGTCAATAAATATAATTTACTGAATCATAATTACTAAAAAATAGTTCCAGTCCAATGAGCTAACATTCTATTCCCAATAGGCAAGAAATTCAATAAGGTTATTTTCACATTGCCTCTAGCACCTTTTCATTCAATTCCAGCATATGTGTATGCAAACAAAGTTTCCTTTATGGGAAAAAAAATGTGCACATATTTAAGAAATTTCTCATATCCACTCACAATTAAAAGAAGGAATCACTTCAATATCTCAAACTTTTATGAGTTGGCTATCACCTCCCTTTGGCTGTAGATTAAATACTCCCAGACATAGGGGTTGTTATTACACAAGCAATATTAAAGAAAGCATATGATAATGGTCTTATTTACAGAAAATCCTCTCATTAATATTAGAAAAATAGCTTCCAGAAAAATGGCAGAGTCATTCTTGTATTATACAAGGCCCTCCTGTCCTTGTGCACCACTGGGTTCTTCTTGAGAACAAGTCTGAGACCAAGCAATGACCTTGCACGGGGAAATAGCCATATGCAGGATAGGGTACCTGATGGTATATTCACATAACAGCTTAGGGGAGCATGTATGTGCAGGTGTTGAGATGCACAGGAGGGAGTATAGAACATTTAATGCCAGAAGGATCCGAAGGAAACATCTGGCCCAATCTTCCCCTAACTCCTTGCTGCCACCACCTCCTAAAACACAAGTCACAGATAAGACCATTGGGAACTAGCAGAGGGATTCCATTAGCCCCATGAAGCAGTTGGAACTAAAACTCCAGTAAGGGTCTTCTGGACTTTGTTGAATACGCTGTTGATTCTGGTCCCACCTCATCACTAGATACTGTGTACAGTTTCAGAAGAAAAAACACACACGTACAGATGCCTTTTATAATTTCTCCATTCAAACCAGAATCATGGAATAAGAGTAATCACAGGAGAAATTTGCTTCCAGAAATCGAGTAACCACTGAAAGAGCCCATCTCTTGTCAGGTTAGGGGACAAGGTTGAGACCAGTGTCATGAGCAGTGTTTTGTTTGGTCTCAGAGGTCTCCTAGTCCACGACGTGCACCACTCTTCAAGAAGTGTCAGAAGTAACTAAATTAACTGTACTGATGTGAATTTCTATCATGGAGACCCCCCAGTCTGCAAGTCATCTTGCCTTCAATCTCAGGACCTCATGTCTTGAAGCACATGTTTTAAAGGCAGCTCTTCTTGAGAAGATACCAGTTTTGATACTACATATTAACTTCCTGATTTCTCTACTTCTGTGTACCTTTTTAAAAAAATTTTTTAAAAGCATTGCCTACTCACGAAAAACTCTGGCTACCCTTTTAGAAAACACAACCCTGAGTTTTAGGAGGTAGTATGTTTAAACATAATTCACAGTAGCTTCTAGTGGTTTCCTGACCACAAATTGCCACACCTCGGAACGCCTGGGTGGCTCAGTGGGTTAAGCCTCTGCCTTCAGCTCAGGTCATCATCTCGGGGTCCTGGGATCGAGTCCCACATCGGGCTCTCTGCTCAGTGGGGAGCCTGCTTCCCCTCTCTCACTGCCTACTTGTGATCTCTCTCTCTCTCTGTCAAATAAATAAATAAAAATCTTAAAAAAAAAATTGCCACACCTCACTTTTTTGACAACATGGAATTTGACAACATGGCTTATCTGCTCCAAAGAAACAACATAATCTATTATAATAGATCATTATAAGTTAAAGATTAACCTCTTAATCCCACACAATGATGCAAAAACAACCATCATTTTGTCAGCCCATTAGCACAATGAGTAAAAGGGAAGTACCCAGGCGACATTTTGACAAGAAACTGACAAAGAGAAATTTTTTTTCCCAAACAGAAATGCATAGGACAGAAACACCATAATGTTCTGAGAACCAAAATTTAGGTAAGAGTCAAACATCACATGAGCAAGAGGCCAGGAAATTTAAAAAAAAAAAAAAAAAAAAAGCTATCAACCCTTCCTCCCCAAAGAAAATGATTGTAATGCCAGTTGTCTTATTATAGTATTGCTGAAATAGAATACTCAGAAACTATCTCGATAGGGCTGATGGCCTTGGGGAGTAGTACAACAAGATACCTGTCTGAAGAATTCCTCCAGGAGTGACATTGTCCAGCGATGATGGAGCTCCCATGCTTTTGCGGGATGGCTAATGTCTGCCGTGTGCAACATCAGAGATAATGCTTTCGGCTTTTCAATTCTAAAAATGCAAACGACCCAGACACGTGATAACCAAATTTTCAGAACCTCAATAAGAGTTTTTAGAAATCATTAATTTCTTAATCTCTTCCATTCTCCCATCTCAAACCCCACATCGGCTGAACTGGGGGGAAAGCATCATTTCATCCTACAGCTGGGACATTCATCAGCTTGGTCTCCATGCTTACTGAGCTGGACACCTCATAAACCGACTCAAAACAATTTCTGGAATGACTGCATCGTTCAAAAAAACATCAGGGATCTACGAGTCACTCACAGACTTTTGTTGCCCCTGTACCAAGTGAATCTTTGATGGCTTAGTTTCCCACAAAGAATTCTTTTAAATTCTTAACTGGGGGCAAATTGTTACTGGCCCTATGATTTATTTCAACCCTGATGAAAATCTACATGTGACAAGTACAACTGTCAGGTTCTCTCCTCCACCAGCCCACTTCATGAGACCATTCAGGGAAGCTCTCTGAAGAAGGTACGACAACATGGACAAGTACCAGTTCAAACACCTATGAAAACTCATGATGTCACAGGTCCACTCACGCTTCTGGCTGTTGCAAAGCAGTCTTCATTGCTTTGATCTGTTGGAAATGACAGGACATGTCCGTGGCCATCACCATCTCAATTACCAAGGTCCGAAACTCCCTTTCAGAGACACCCCATGGAGAGAGAAACATGCAAGTAAAAAAATGGAAAGTAAAAATTCGTTTTTTGCCACTTCTAAGCAAAAGCAGTTAATTAGTGGTGACAATTCTAATCAACTTGAGCCTTTTAGGTGGACTTTTTTTTTTAATGAGGAATAAGTGAAGGTTAAGAATTAAGGAAATCATTTACTAGGAATATGACATGTGGAACATACATATCACACAGTATAGCTTATTTCTCCGGATCTTTACATAATGGCTGACACAAAGATAGTCAATGAATAGTTGATTACTTAATTAAAATATAGGTACTGTTTGCACTGCAGTAGATTCAGAACTTTGAATGGCTTTGAATGGTTTTGCCTCTAATCTTTGAAATACCTTGACCTGTATTTGTAGCTACAAAAAACTTGCAGGCCTGATATATACATCACAATGTGTGCTAAGCATTTTCAATGGATTATATAGTTTATTATAACATTAACCAAACCATGAGGTATATTTTGTTATCTGTTTTCTAGAAATTAAATTTTACAACAGTGTGAAGGGGTTAAATAACTTCCTAAATGTCATACAACTAGTGATTGTGTCCGTATTCAAGCTCAGGTGTGCCTAAATTCATTCAAAGACACACAATGTCATTTAGGCAACAGAATTAGGTACCCATGATTTGTTCTGAGTATCAAAATAATTTCCTTAGCAAGTCTGGAAAGATTTTTAAGAGAAGTTCAAATCTAATAGAAGGCGAAAAACAAAGGTTAAAAGAAAAAAACCCAGATTTAAGAAGCTAAGACAAAAGCAATACAAGTTTCCTAACGTAACAAGAAGCAAGTATTTCCAAAGTGCCTATGATATATTTAAATAATTGTGTTAAGAAAAAAAGAAAGAGAGAGAGCGAAGGCAGGGAGGAGAGAGAAAGGGGAGATAGAGAAAAGGGAGAGGAGGGGTGAAGAGGAGGGAATGAGGGAGATGGGATAAGGAGAAAGGAGGAGAGAGAAAGGGTGACATAAACAGTTCAAGTGGTACTATTTCTCCAAAAGCAACATACTTCATCCCTCCTCATGGTTCCTTTCCTGGCCTCCAAATCTCTCTCCTGTCTCATCCTTACCTCCAGTCATCCTTTGAGAGGTTGATCAAAATATTCATTTCCTCATCTTCTTGCAGAAGGCGATAAGCCGCACTTAAATGGTGATTTTCTAATACAGACCTATCGTTGTACAGAATAGCAGGATCAGACCTGAACAGAAAGCCAAGCAAAAATAATTCAGGATGTTAAATGGTTGAGATTTTTCAGGTAACTCTTTCAAGCTAGAACACACCATCTTTTTTCCTATGTTTAACAATTATCTTTGCCCCCATGTCACTTATGCCAACCAATAAGCTAAAACCAGCAGTACAAATTATCAATAGATATATGCAAGGTATTTTAATGTCAATATGTTAACATGAAATATGTGATATCCCACTGAGAACTCTCTGAAAGCTGTTCCATAACCAGACTTCAATGATTTCTACCACTAGCATAGGGGATTTCATAAAACGTTGGTCAACTCAAACTTCCTTCTATTTTCTGGAATGCCTTTAGTTTTTAAAAATTTTATTCAATGAAAGAATTAATTTATTATCGTTATAATTCTCTGAACATGTGCCACCTGGTAGGTACAGTTTGCCAAGTTCCTCTGGTAGTAGTACCTTGACCTTAACATTTTGCCATATGGAAGACATATGTGTAAGATTGAGAGTAAAGAATATAGGATTATAGGACAGTTGCTAGTCACTTCCTCACAGACCACTGCACCAAACACAGAGCTGTACACTCTTTCAATATCTTCAATTCAGTTAAAACTTAGATGATTATAGCTTATTTGTTTCTCATCAAGGAAGCTGAGTCTCAGTGATGTAAAATGACTTCAGAGAGCCCCACAGTGCCTACATGGCAGGGTTGAGATGAAGGCAAGGCCTTTTGACCATTCAGCCATTGCTCCCCCCAATAACTTGTGCCTGTCATTGGCCAACCTTTGGGATATATCTAGCATAGCTTTAAAGTATTAGGCTTAACATACCATCAAAGGACAAAGAACCTGCTTACAGATTTAGTTCTCTGTATGGGGCTCACACAGGCTGAGACGCTTTGAATAAAGTTCTGTTAAAGAAGGCCAATGCTTAAATTTTATTCCAAAGCAAGCATAACTGAATCCACTGGAATTTCCTCACTCCTATGGAGATAACACAAAATGTGCAATCCCTGTGGTGAGAGATCTGATCATGTATCTGTGAAGACAGGCTCCAACTGATGTGCATTTTGTGACATTAAGCTCTTTTCCAGCTGCTGTAATTAAGCCATTTCCTCTGAGTGGAGATGGGTTTTGGTATTGGGCTCCAGCAAAGACCCAGGCACAGTTGCTCCACACACCTCTCTTCCTTCAGCAGGTGCTGTTCACCACAGCCTCTGTCCTCAGAGCAAAGATTCCACTTGTAGACATCCACGAAACAGAGCTGCTCCATGGCATTCCCTGTATTTAAAGCCCTTGCCACAGAACCACAAAAGGCTGCTTCCCAGCAGCTGGGCTCTTCTGTGTGAGGAAGCTGGAGGCAGACAATGAAACTAGCGGCTTACATCCTTTTGTCTGCTGCCATTCTATTGAAATTCCCCTTCTGAACAGAGATCAGACAATACTGTCTTCTTTTGTGTTCCCCACAGTAAAGTGTTGGGTTCATTAAATACATGTAGATTGATTTAATGAACACAAACCTATCTGGCATGGGCACCTGCTTTTTTCAAGTGAAACCTCAAGTATTTATTCAAATTCTCATCTCTCCCTGCTCCATTCTTCCTCTTAGCCATGCCACCTTCCCCCAAATTCTAGCTTCTTTTGATTACTATGTCAAGGCCCAATTAACCCTACTATCAGAGTCTCTCCAGCTTCCTAGAACCATCTTAAGCGAAGGCAAGTTCTTAGGCTAGGACAGGACAGATAAGGATTCATCCTAAATGGAAAAGACAAGTGAATGGTACTGCTTGTCTGGAATTCTGTGCTGAGAGGAATACTAAGGATAAATACAAAGCTTGGTCAAGAAAAAAAGTTGATTAGCGATATCTGTTATAGACAAGAGGTTCAGAGTTGGGCACTTGAACCCATACTTAATTCCCCCCACAGAGATGTGGGTTTATCTCTGCAGTTCATCATAGTGGATACACAGATCGATGGTGAAGGCGGTCTGCATGAGACAACCCAGCTCCCCAAGCCCTCTGCCAGGGAGCAATGTAAGTACTAAAGACAGCAGGGATGAAATCAGGAAGGATGAGAAGAGTGTCCCCAGAATTCCAGAGGTCACAGGGCAAGAAGGCTCAGGTATTGTACGTGTGGACAGAAACATCCCGATCCCAGCCCATCCTTACTAATTCGGTCTACCTGGCCTCTGCACCTTTGTGCCAACTGTTCTGTCATGTAGTAGAGACATGTAGAGTGTGCACAATACATAAGGAAACAAAGAGCTAGCATTCCAGTAGAGAAGAAGAGGATATCCGTATTTCATGGGGATAACGCAGGAGCACTGGGAGCAGATGCCTTCTCAAACTCTAAATCTTGACCGAAGCTGACCAGGTTGATCTCTTGTGGAAAAGTTATCTTTTTCAGAAAAGCAAAACAGAGTAACCATGCCAAACAAGGGTGACTGATACCTTTCTGACTTCTCAAACTCTATCCCTGCCCCCTCCTGCCTCCTCTCCAAACATCCAACATCCTCACCGTGTCTGAATGTGGAAATTGTTGGTGGTTCCGGTGTGCTCATAGTCGTGGATGGCAGCTGAGAAGATGATAGCAAAGATCTCCAGCTCTGTCAGCCAGTTCTGAAAGGGATATTGCAATCAGATAATCTGTCTCTTTCTCCAACACAGTCTTCAGCTTGCTGACAACACACCCGCGTCACTGCCTTTCCACCCTGCAGCTGACAAGCTACCGCCAAACACACGTTTTCTGACAGACGGAATTTCTTTTTTTCCCCTATGTGGAGACTGAGGAATATGGTATCTCGAAGTAGCATGCCCAGCAAGGTTGAAAAAGCTAACTAGTAGTTGTTTGTTTTGCTTTGTTTTTTTCCCAAGGAAGCAAAAAACAAGGAACATGAAGACTTTAAAAACCCTCATGTATTCTTTCCTAAATTCCAAGATACCTGGTAGACATGGAAAAAAAATATATTAACATTTTCAACATAATACCAAGAATTAAGAGTAACAGAAAACCTAATGTATATCTACTACAAAGTGGTTGTACGTAGACAGAAGAAAAGATAAACCTGGCCTTCTGCTTTATGTACCCTGATGTTTGAAGAGACACCCCCCCCCAACCATGCCACCAAAACTGACTACAGTCCAAGGTTCTCAAATTGTGTTCCCTGGACCACCAGAGGCAGCATTGTCTGGCAGCTTATATTACACATGTTCTTGGTTTTATACACACACACACACACACACACACACAATTTTTCCATTTTGGCCATTTCTTTCAATACTTCCCCAGTACTCTGTCCCCACCCATCAGCCTCAACTCCCTTTACCTACCCCCTCACCACCAGCATAGCTCTTTCTCCAAACTTATGCAAAGTTAACTTAACAAAGTTAACTTAACTTAACCTTAAAATAAGATTATGAGGTTATCTTGGAACCCGTTGAGCCCTGCTTGGAATAGAACTTCTAAAATGACAAATATGTCTGGAACACTATAGCCTGAGGCCGTTTCTGTTGGCTCTAAGTAAGGTCTCTGGAAGTGCTTATACCCAAGATGAAACCGAATTCTGTCTAGGCAAGAGAGTGCTCATGTGTACAAAGGAAAAGGTGACCCCTGGTGGCGAACCCAACAAAACCCAAGTCATCCGAGGAAAGGTAACTCATGCTCATGGAAACAGTGACATAACTCATGCCAAATTCCAAAGCAAACTTCCTGCTAAGGCCTTTGGACATAGAACCCGTGCTATGCTATACCCTTCAAGGATTTAAACTCATGGATAAATAAATAAATAAATAAAAGGGCAGATTTTTTTTCTATTGTGAAATCAATAAATCAATCAATAAAAAGATTATGACTGAGAGCCAATATACCATCTAAACAAATCTGAATCACAGAGCATCAACCCAGACAGCAGGTGTCTAAATAACTACATAATTACAGTTCTCACATTATAAATATCAGTGTGACTTCTCCAATTTACCCAAATATACTAATAAGATCCTATCTTAGGTGTAGCCCACTTCCAATAAACCAAAATCAACAAATGCTTTAAATAAGCAACAACAAAAAATAAAACCATAGCCTGTAAAAGTCATTTTAACACCCTTGCTTTTCAACAAACCCTGTGGATGCTTAGAAATTGGTTCTGCTGTTTGAGGATAAGAAGAAAGGACAGATGGTACCTGGCAAGGAAGGAAGGAAGGAAAGTGGGGAGGGGAAGGGAGGGAGGAAAGAGAGAAAAAGAGAAAGTAAAAAAGAAAAAGAAAAGAAAAGATAAAGAAGATCTTCACAGATGGGCCCTGAAGAATGGACCAAACAAGAAAGGGCAGTGGACATTTCCATAAGAATGAACACATGAGCTAGTCCCAGTGTCAAAAGGGGATTCATCATGGGTAAGGAAATGAGTCCCTTTAGTGGAGTGGCAGTTAGAGCTAATTAGAGCCCTGTGGTGTTAGGCATTAAAAGCCAGAGTGAGGAACACAAATTGGATCCAACAGGCAATGAGCAAGAGGGCAACACGATCAGCGTGCCACTGAGGGAGAGAAACCAGAGCAGTACTTTTGCATGGGAAAGTCCGTAGAGGATGTATAGACAGTATGAAGCTAGAATTCATATGGCTTAGCAATTAACTGAATATGGGAGGGAGGAAGAAGTTGCAGTCAAGGAGAAGAATGAATTAAAGATGACCCTAACATTCCTAGCCTGAGTGACCAAAATACAAAACAACACAAAACAAAAAAATGATGGGTGGCATTAAATAGCATCATTAAAAGAGACAGAGATGGAGAAGTTCTTTTGAGGGAAACTAGGCTTCACTTATTTGAGAGAGAGAGAGAGAGAGCGCATGCGCAGGGACTGGGGGAGGACAGGGACAAAGGGAGAGGGAGAAGCAGGTTCCCCACTGGGCAGGAAGCTCAGGACCCAGAGATCATGACCTCAGCTGAAGGCAGACACTTAACTGACTGAACCACCCAGTCGCCCTGCAAGGCTTCATATTTTAATATGGTCCAGATTTTCTTATCTTTTCCCAGTTAATTACTGTGAATCCAGAAGATTTTGTGACAATCCATAAGAAGCAATTAAATATAGCATGAATTTTATTCCAGACTTATCAAAGCGTGACAAGGTACAAGCCACAGGTTCAATCAGTATTTCCTATCCACATAAAATGAGTGTCACAACGAATTCAATGACAGGGACAACTGGTAGTGATGGACTTCAGGAAGTAAGCCCTGTGCGCATGGGCATGGGGGCAAGGGGTGGTAGTGGACAGTGAAGGAAAGCAACATGGGCAAAACTGCTTGAGGGGACATTTTTCACAAGTTGCAGGTTTTGTATGTGAATGACAGATTCTTTAGTAATGTTTCCACCCCTGTATTAGTTTCCTATTGTTACCTTAAATTGCCACAAACTTAAGGCTCAAAGAACATCTCCCATTTATTGGCACAAAAGTTCTGGAGGTCAGGAGGCAGCAGAGTGTGGCTGGATTTTTTCCAGTGAGGACCTCACATGGCTGAAATCAAGTTGTTGGCAGGCCTGTGTTCTTTTCTGGAAGCGCTGTGGAAAAATCTGTTTCCAGGTACATTCAGGGCATTGGCAAATTTCATTTCCTTCTCAGACTTTCCATCCACTTGGCTCCCTCCATCTTCAAGCTGGCAACAGCTGGCTGAGTCCTTGCAGCTCCTGTGTCCTGCCTCTGGACTTTCAAGGACCCACAAGATTACACTGGGCCCACCTGGGGAATCATCTCCCTAGATTTTACCGGTCCTTGGATTAGTAACCTTCACTGTATTTGTGTTTTGCCATCTAATGCAACATTAGTGTTACAACAGAGGGCAAAGGTCATGGGGGCCAAAATTCTACTGACCACAAACATTGATAAAATTATTAAGCACTCCTTAGCCATTTAGTGTTTCCCGTGTAAATATGATGATGACAGATATGATCAAAAGAACAAGATACACAGCCTCTCCCCTCTAAAAAAAAAAAAATAATAATAAACAAGCAAAAGGAAAATTAATGGCACTTGCCTAACAAAAGCAATGAAAGGGGCCAAGGGATGGCTTTGGAGTTTGGAATCCTTTGACCTAAATCAAAATTTGACTAGAGCTCAAAGTCTGATTCATATTTATTCAATCAACAACTTTTCAGTCTAATTCTGTTCAAGGATTTTTCCCTTAAAAGTGGGCGAAATAATTCTGAAAGGATTCAAACATCTTCTTGGCGTCTAAGTAAAGCAATAATGAGTAATATAAATGGATTACAATGAGTAATACTGTTGATGTTGCAGCCCAGACATCACTTTATCAATGGGATGTTTTGATTCCCTATGTGTCTTACAGTTTATAAAACTGAAATGATTTAAAGCATTTCCCCCTCCTGGTTTGTAATGAAAGGTTAGAGTCACAATATATTCTCCATTCATCAGGATGCTCCCCACTGTTTCTGGAAGCTTGCAAGGAAAGCAGTTTGTTTTGAGCTGCATTTCTAAGAGAGAGTGAGTGGGAAGTAGTTTCTATATTTAAGAATGATTCTGAATATGGCCTGAATTGATAATGAAAATTCAATGGCAAATGCGCTCGTTTAAGAACAGCATGCTGAACGTCACAATCGTTGGCTGCTGTAACATTCACGTTAATGATAACTTGCATTAGCATAAATACTTGGGAGTTTTTCCTGAGGGCTAGAAAAGCTGTGTATGATTCACTTTTTATCTCCATAGTACGCTGTACACAGCAGGTACTAACTAAATATATGTTAAATAGATGAGCCCAAAGTGCATTTGTCCGTCTATGCTCATCTTCACCAGGATACCTGCAAGTATCACATGAGGATACTGACTGAGGTGTAAGAATATCAGGCACGCCTTTTTTTTTTTTTTTTTTTTTTGACCACAGGCGTTGTAGAAGTATGGCTAAATATTTAAATGCATGGTGTTATAAATAAAATCTTTAAAAAAGAGAGAGAGAGAGAGAAGTCAGTCCTGGGATCAAATCCTAACTCCGCTTCTCCGTTTGGCTGCCATAACAAAATGCCACCCACTAGGCAGCTTAAACCACAGAAGTTTATTTTCTCATAGTCTGGAGGCTAGAAGTCCACAATCAAAGTATTGGCAGGGTCAGTTTGGGTGAGAGCCCTCTTCCAGGTTGCAGATGGTCATCTTTGTGCTGTGTCATCACATGGTCTTTCCTCTGTGCCTGAGCATGTCTGTAATCTTAATCTCCTCCTTGTATAAGGACAGCAGTCACACTGGATCAGGACCACCCATGTGACCTAAAGTACCTCTTTAAAGACCCTCCCTCCAAATGCAGTCACATTCTGAGGCATTGGAGATTAGGACTTCCAACAATATAAACTGGGGGCAGGGGAGGGGAAAGACAAAATTCTGCCTATGACAGAGACTTTATAACAGGGCAATCTTAACTCTGTGAATGGGTTTCCTCCTATTTTTTTACTGAATTTCTGTCATTTTCTTGTTGATTCCTTTATATAATCTGGATCTTAATCCTATATCTTCCTCAAGTACTTACATCATTATGGTGATTCTTTTTATCCTATAGGTTTTAATTTTAATACATTCAGTTTGATCAATATTTTTATATAACTTGTGTTTTGAGACTTATATAACAAAGATTTTCCTGTTTCAAGGAAATAAACATACTCATATATATTCTTCTAATATGATCAAATGTTTTTGTATTCAAATCTTTAATTCATTTTCCCAAAATTTGGTGATTGTTTTAAAGTAGAACAAAAACATTCTTTTCTTTCCCAATGAACCATAGTTCCCAAAACATTTTTTGAACTGAGTCATTTTTCCCTGTAATGTTGTTGTCTAGAGACTTGTCCTTACATTCTCACTTGAATTCTTTCTTCATTATACTCTAGTCAGTGGTCTACCCTCACCAAAGCCCTGAGACCACTCCTGTCAAGGGCACTAATGACTTCCATGTGGCCAAAGACAGTGATCACTTATCTATCCTCATCCTACTTGACATTTTGTCATGTCCCACACAATTCACTATTCTCTTTTGAAGCACTTACTCGCCTTGGCTTCCATGACACCACACTCTGTTGGCTTTTATTCTAACATCACTGACCACTCTGTTTTAGTTACTATTGTTGGCTCTAATTTCTTACCTCCATTTTAAACTTTAGGTTGCCCCAGGACTCACTTCAGAGCCCCTACTACTTCTCTATTCACACTCACTTTTTAGACGATCTCAATTAATTCCATCTTTCTATAATATTGATAGGGCTAACATTGCCTAATATACATGTCCATCCCTGACCTCTTCCCAGAGCTCTAGATTCCATTGGTTCTCTTCCTGCTTGACACTTCCACAATGATGTCTAATAAGGACCTGAAACTCAACATGTCTAAATCAAAACTGTGCTCAATAAATATTTGTGTCTAGTTCATTCATATATTTAGTGATTTTTGTACAAATACCACCCTATCTTTATTACTATAGCTTCAATAGATATTTTAACACTAGTAGAATAAGAACTACATCATCACAGCATACATTGTCTTTTTCAAGACCGTTTTTTTCTAAAGTTGTGAAATATCTATTTTACATAAATTTCAGACTCAGCTTATTATGTTTCATTAGTCTTTATTGGTATTGCTTTGAATTTACAGAATAGTTTGAAGAAAATTGACATCTATATAATACTGAAGCTTTGCATTAAAAACATAATGTATTTCCTTTCTTATTTTAACATTGTTTTACTGCTCTTTAGCTTTATAGTTTCCTTTTTATCAATTTTTAAGTTCTTCATTAGTAATTTATCAGTTTTTTAAAAAAAACCTCTCTGGAAGGTATGTTCCTTTATTATACTTGTTAATTTCCAATGTCTAAGACAGCTTTTTATTTTTTTAAGATTTTATTAATTTATTTGTGAGAGAGAGAGAATTAGTGGAGGGGTGGGGCAGAGGGAGAAGCAGACTCCCCGCTGAGCAAGGAGCCTGAAGGGAGGGTTGATCCCAGGACCCTGAGGTCATGACCTGAGCTGAAGGCAGACACTCAACTAACTGAGCCCCCCAGGTCCCCTAGGACAGTTATTTTATCGACATCTGATTGAGGCCTTTTATTTGATCTAATAATTTGTAGTTGATTTTCTTGATTTTTTAAGAGATGGTCAAACTATTTTCACAGGATACTTCAACTTTTTTAGATACTAGATTGCATTTTCTGAGACCTCCAGAAAAATGCTCAATAACAACATTAGTGTAGCCATCCCTGTTTTGATCCAATGTTTTCCAGGAACCACCATTAACTAAGTCTGCTCTATGCTTCTGACAGAAATTTTTTATCACATTAAACAGGTCCCCTTGATAGTGTTTCTATAATTTTTAAAAAGTATAGCTTTTTTAAAAAATTATAACTTTTTAAAATAATATTTCAGGATGCCTGGGTGGCTCAGTTGTTAAGTGTCTGCCTTCGGCTCAGGTCATGATCCCAAGATCCTGGGATGGAGCCCTACATCGGGTTCCCTGCTCCACAGGAAGCCTGCTTCTTCCTCTCCCACTCCCTTGGCTTGTGTTCCCTCTCTGTGTCTCTCTCTGTCAAATAAACAAATAAAATATTTCTTAAAATTTTAAAATAATATTTTCAAGACGCCAGCTTTATAATAAGGAAGAACTGAAAATTGTTGAGAGGTTTTGGGAAAATTCAGCAAAGTTTCACTTAAAACAATTTCTAACTGTTGAGCTTCCTTCACGAGACAGACAGAGCACCTCCTATTTCTGATAGTTTATTCCTAACCGTCACAGTTTTTCTACAAGATAGAATATTTTTCACCATTTTAAAAATGAGGAAATCCTGCCTCAGAGATTTAAGCAATTTATCATAGGTCACTAAATCTAAGAAGTAACTACTCAAGGATTTATATCCCACTATATCTACCTCCAAAGCCCACACTCCTCCCACTGTGTTCCATTTTTAATTCAGTGAGATATTAGACCAAGCCTTTCAACATGCCCTAGAGAAAAAAATAACAAATGTGTTGAGTTTATGGGCTAATTAATAACCATAACCAAACAATGTCTACCTTGATGTCGACTCTGAAGATTTCAAAGGAAAAACTCATAGAGACCTAAAACAGAGAACAAGCTGTTTGTCACTAATAGCTGTATCTTGTAAAATTAACAGCTTTCATGAAGGTAAAGAGAGCAAAGGGACAGATAACCACGTTAAACAGGCAGTTCATACAATGGATTACAGAACAGAGATTCAAAGACATCTAAAGAGCTGAAATGTTGGGTCAAAACAAGTAAGAAAAATTGCAGATGATTAGAAGTAAAGATTGCCCCTAAGGTCAAACATATTGAACACACAAAAAATAGGATAAGAAAAAACTGTAATCCTTATGAAGAAGATCAAATGGTTTTAACTAAAAGCTAACTTTGTGCAATGTGGTCACCAGGCACACTTGATACGATTTCAGTATGCATGGATAGCGCTGTGACTGACCATAGCAAGAGGTTAATAGTACCACTCTCCATATCTGGAAATACATATTTAGTTCTAGAAATTTCTAGAACTATATTTCAAGAACTATATTTAATTATATTTAATTTGGTCATAGCCTAATAAAGACGCAAGTCACTACCACATATTTATATAATTAAGTCCAGGATGAAGAAAATATCAGAGGCTACAAGGAACTCCAAGACCTTCAGTGATTGGTTAGACAACTCTTGGGGAGCAGGAAGTCCACGCCTCAGTGCACTTCTTGTGGGCCCAACCACATCAGAATAGGAATAGCCTCCAATAAGAAGAATCATCATGGGGTGTCTGGGTAGCTCAGTGGGTTAAGCCTCTGCCTTCAGCTCAGGTCATGATCTCAGGGTCCTGGGATTGAGCCCTGCTTCAGGCTCTCCGCTCAGTGGGGAGCCTGCTTCCCCACCGCCCACCGCCTGCCTCTCTATCTACTTGTGATCTCTGTCAAATAAATAAATAAAATCTTTAAAAACAAAAACAAAAAAAATAGAATCATCATCACATCTTTTGTGTCATCTTTGAGTTCCTATCAGTACTTACCGCCACTCCTGTCTTATAAAGGAGGTAATGCACAGTCTGTGTAACATCGGCGGCATGCATTAAATTGTGGTATGGATTTTTATGCTTATTGTATCCTACTTCCAGAGCCTCCACAAATGAGACAAGGGCAGAAATGGGGATCTGAAAGAGAGCAGTAAGGTTAAGTAGTCAGTGGTTTTGTAGCTTTAAGTGAGGAAGCAGAAGTCGAAGTCACTCAAGCGGCATCTTTCTGGAAGCATAACATTACGCATGAAGAGACTGGAACTTTTCAAAATTAGCAAAAACTACTGAAGAAATTAGCGATGATTTGAAAATCTCATAGGAAGTCCCTAGGTTAAGAACAGTCTGACCTGTGAATGGTTTTTCTTTGTTGTTCTCAGTCCAGAACCCCAGAATCACCTCAAAGATATTTAGAGCAGAAGAGTATGTGTTCATCTCTTTTTCTAGCAAAGGTTTGAGTCTTTTATTTCTTGAGAAATAAACGGATACATACTGGGTAGCACAGCTCATGTATTTTTGGGAAAACATAAAGTACATAAAAATCTAAAGTTGTAATGGCTGCAAAACAAACACGAGCTGCCACCTCCTGAAAACTGGCCCTCTAGAAGAAGTGATTGTATGCACTGGACACTCGTTAAAAAACAAAACAAAACATGTGATAGCCTATTCTGTACAAGAACAGAAACAGACTGTGTTCTTATGTCTATTGCTTGGCAATTTATAATTATTGCACTGCAATTTTTGGAATAGTATTTCCAATTAGCCCAATTCCTTTTCTGTCTCAAATACATATACTATAGGTACTTTCATTTTCTATGTGGCAGAAAATAAGGAACAACTACAAAATGCCTGTACAAAAGAAGGGAACCCTGAAAACATTCATCGTATTTCCTCTTTGGGTTAATTCCTTGGCTTAGGGTTAGTTACCAAATACAACCCTGGGGGAAAAAGAGAGGGCATGGGTTCCAGGAGACCAATAAGCACGTTAGGAAGAAAAAAATATATATCAGGAAAATGCTTTACTGTAATGCTTCAGCAGAGTCTATAACATGTTCTTCCTTGAGCAGCTCCTTCCATATTTACCATTTGTGGATTCTTAAAAATTTAAATATTGCCTCTCCTATGTCAGAGATTAATTCATTATCAGTTTTAAAAATGAATATCCAATAAGCCCAGGTTCCCGGGGCTGTTCATGAGAGATCCGTGAGCCAAGAAAATGACAGGTAAAGGTGTGCATATGTGCACACGCTTTGTTCTGTGGGAAGGGTCCTGCGCACCCACCAGATTCTCAGGCCCATTTCTGACACAAAGAAATTAAGAACCATAAATAGAGCATTTATGGCTATGTAGGAAACATGCTCCCAAGTACACGGTCCTTAGGAAAATGATAAAGAACCATGCTGTCTAGAGAAATCAATACGTTTTGTTAAAAAAAAAAACCCTGCATTTTCCAAAGGCTCACCCCCATGATGAGAGAAGTCTGAAGAGCACGATAGGAGAGATGTCACCAGACAAATGCACAGATGCCCTGGAGAACCTGGCCTGACTCCTAGAGTCGGTGGTATTACAAAGCAGAGGGGATTGAACGCTGGAAACGATTCATGTTCTTTACTTAAAGTTGAAGAATTAATTTGAAGTATGAATGGCTGGGAAATACCAGTGACCTGTCATGGATGATAAGTGAGAGCATTTGTCTACGCTTGAGCCAAGGGGTGGGAAAAAAAGTTTGCAGAGACAGCAGATGCTCAGTCTGTCTCCGTTACTGTCTCCATGCCAGTGGTGATGGACAGTACACGACATCAGGCTGAAATGAGATCTGCGAGGAGTCCCGCTAGCCCACACTTCGGGCTGTACTTCTAGGAAGACTGGGACCAAACTGTGCAGATCCATCCTCTCGCCTGCTGCGAGCCCCACCCGGCGGGGGCTTAAGGACACATTCCCACCACCACAGACTTCAGGGCAACGGCAGTCTGGATGATGCTTCCCATGTCCCACAGCAGTCTTCAGTCTATATTAAAAGGACTCCCCTGGTCTTAGCCCAAAAGTCATGGAAGGATGGACAAATGTGGGGCATCTGGACACTCGCCTTTGGCTCAGGTCATGATCCTTGAGTCCTTGGATCACGCCCCGTATTGGGCTCCCTACTCAGTGGGGAGTCCAGTTCTGCCTCCCCTTCCCCAACAAACTCCTGCTTTCTCACTCACTCTCTCTAAAGTACACAAATAAAATCTTTAAAAAAAAAAAAAAAAGAGAGAGAGAGGGAGAGAGAGATGGACAAACGCATGCATTTTTTAAAAGTAGGCACTGACCTTGAAACGGCTGATCAGATCATAACGGGTGAGTAATTCATAAAAAATGAATTTCAGTGCATGATCCCCGCTGGCCTCATTGAGGGAAAAGACATCAAAGGACCACTTGTCCACATCCTGCATGGCAGGGAAAGGAGAAAGAATGCATTAAGTCCCCAGCCACTTGTACAGATACCTGTCTCCCCACTTGGGGAGTCGCCCCACAACCTTCACCCAGGATTTCACAGCCCAAGACTCTAACACCATTTCTGCCCTCAAACTTTTCCCAGCTTGGCAGACCCACATAGCATTTACTAATAACATAATTAAATAGTCTTACTACTTATAAGAACAACTATAATTTATTGAGTGCCTACCATATGTGAGGCATTGTGATCAGTGATAAATACATAATGTATCCTGAAAACGAATCTAAATGGCAGGTGTTATTAGTCACATCTTACAGATGAGAAAACTGAGAAGTTAATTTCCCTAAGACCTATCACAAGGGCACTGCTAGGGATGGGATCAGGACACAAACATGGTCAACAGACGCCTAAGCTCAGGCTCTTTCCATTAAGCCTGTCACTACCACTGCTGAATTTCAAACGTCTATTTCACTTCATGACAACCTAAAGTGCTTCCCTATTGCAAACATCTCGCCAGTCCCTTACTATTACCTCCTGACTTCCTCTTAGCCCACAGTTGATTATGTTAATCCACTTAAAAGTCTTCAGAAACATGTTCAATGCGGAACACAAATCATGTGTCCCTTCAGTTCAAACTGCTGAGCTAAAACCATGGAAAAAGCCTTCATTTCACAAAACAGGAAAATGTGACCTCTTCTGGCGTCACTGATCTGTGAACCTAGTCCTCAAATCTGTCAGTCACTTTACTAAAAAAAGTAAAACTGAGAGCTAAGCTGAACGCACTCCTCACACATCAGTCTTTAAGTTCAAAGCCTTATTTGTCTATAAATAGCTACTCCAAAATAGATGTAAACATTGTCTGATGTGTCTTTGACTTACAACCAGCTACCGGTGGATACAGTAAACAAAGGTGTGTTTAAGCAGCAGCCAAAGCAACAGTCATTTGGTTTTCTTGTGTCAAGAGTTTCACTTTCAGGGATGCCTGGGTGGCTCAGTCAGTTAAATGCCTGCCTTTGGTTCAGGTCATGATCTCAGGGTCCTGGGATCGAGTCCCACATTGGACTCCTTCTTCAGCAGGGAGCCTGCTTCTCCCTCTGCCTGCTGTTCCCCCTGTTCTCCTTCTCTAACAAATAAATAAAATCTTACCCAAAAAAAAGAAGAAAAATAAGAGTTTCACTTTCAGTAGTTATAGAAAGTGTGCTGTCATAAGTGGACATATGTGAGACCACACAAGGACACATGTGAGACCACACAGAGTCCAGGAAAAGTCAGATGGTTCCCTGGAAGAGACTCTTCTGGAACTGCTGGACTGAGGGGCTCTTACCTCAGCCCTCAGTGCATTCCAACATCATCCATCTATCCCAACCCTGTCCTCCCTCAAACATCCCAACCACTGAAGATCATCCCAAGGTTATTAAGGGTCTCCCTCATGGACAGGAGGGCACAGGAAAACTGAAGTATATATAGGGAAAGCCAAACTTTTCCGAAAGGCTTTCAACTGGCTTGTTTCAGTTGACTCTTAGTGGTAACCTCACCTCAGCCTTCTAACATTTCTCCTCCATTATAACAACTAAAGAAATAGCTACAAGCTGAGCACACTGTCTGTGCCAGGCAGAGTGAAAAGGGTTTATATACGTTTGCTCATCCTCATAAGCCTACATATAGGTGTTACTTCCCCCACTTTTAAGGAAGTGTCTAATGCCATTTGGTACCAGAACTAGGTAGTAACACCACTGACATCATTGTCAACAGTGATATCATTGTCAATAGATGAGATTATAAACTCAATGAATACATGCTGTGACCCAAGCCTCATGCCCTACATACCCCAATAGGGCCTAGGCCATAGACAGTGGGGCCCTTTAGGATTAACCCAAGACCTAAAGCTTCACCTTAGCTACTATAATTGATGTTGTCATGACATCCATTAGTCCTAAGGAAAAGTCCACTGACAACTCAACAGATGAGAAAACATTTTGTCACATCTGCAATGTTTACTCTTCTTCTCCAGAATGAATAAAAAAGAGGAGAGCTATCACTGAAAATAGAGAAATGATCACAGTAAGAAGTCACAATCGATTCAGGATCTCAGGACTTAGAGAAACAGGATGAGTGTGAATAGTCACTTGGATGTTCTGTCCCGCTACTCATTTTATGTGATTTTTAATCACGGCCTTCGCTGTGATTCTCAAATTTTAATGTTCTACAGAACCACTTGAAGTGCTCAGGGAAAAAATGTTGATTCTCAGCTGAGGGACTTCCAGAATCCTGGCCTGGGACCTAGAATCTGCCTTTTTAACAAGGACCGAGTTTAACCGTCTTTAACCATCTTAAGCCATTCTTCTTCTCTTACCAGACATGGCCCAAGTCCCATTCCCGAGGAAAAACTTCAGGAACTTCCTGTCAGTCTAATGTAATGGAAGTCTGAACCTCCTCTTTTCCTCCCACTTTAAACCTAGAGTCTACCAAGGGTATCTCTTTTTAAGTCACACAACAGACACCTTGTAAACAACAACACACTTCTACAATTCCAGTACCCCCACCTCAAAAGCCTAGAGATAAGACCCCCCCAAATCAGAAGTTAGAATATATTGGATGGAAAAAATTAAAAGTGGTGGTGGTAGATATTCTCCTACTTAAATGTGATTTCATGCCCTGTTCTTACATTAATCACAAAGGTTAATATGACTGTGGCATGACAGTTATTTTACTGAATTATACTCTCTCAGTTGGGGGGGGGACTTTCTTGTAATAGAAGAAAGCAATGGCCAGTTCATATAAACTGCTGGCAGTGAAGTAGAAATAACCGTTTCTTAAACAGGTACTACCTAAAAACAGAAAGAAAAAAAAGAAAGAAAGAAAGAAAGAAAATATCTGTGCGATTCTGCCAACTCATCTTCAATCCACTGCAGATAAAACCAGAGACTGGGGGGGTGGGAAATACTATCTTGTAAAAAGATCTTAAAATCCCCCAGTAAACAGGGGCCAGGCTCAGGAGAAAACGCAGCTCTAGACTTATGCGCATGATCAGCAATACTTCTGCAGAAGGGTAGCCGTTCAGGGAGTTAACTTAAGGGTACTTAAGATAAGCAGCATTTAATCTTGGTCTGAATCATCTAGGTAGGTTCCTTTCTCCTCAGAAAGACAACATGTGGGCATCTGAGAGTGACCTTCATATCCCCCGGTCGCTCCACATCTTTTTCAGTTATTTTGCACAGAAAAGATGCTTCAATCCAGAGGAATATTTTTATAAATGTCTTAATACTTGTATAACCACCTGTATTTATGTTCATGGCAAGAGAAGAAATTAAAGATAAAGGATTCTTTTAATGTCCCGAAGACTTTCATTGAATGATTTGGGTTCAGTTATGAAAATCAATGCAGCTTCCTAGCGGGTGTTATGAAACATCAGATCTCATGCAGTGATTTCACTGATTACATGGCAAATGTGGCTGTAAATTACACTGGTGCACTGGGCACTGGTGGGGGTACTGAAGAGGAGTGAGAAGAAACATGTCTTCTTGCTGCATCCTTCTTGAGCAACTTTTCTGTTCTTAGGATGAGTTAAGAGACAGAAAATGGACAACTGGCAATTTGAATATAGGGTCTAACAAATTTAACTAGTGAATGTCTTTAGGCAAGAGAAAGAGACTGAAATACAAAATCAAAATGGCCCTAAAAGTCTTTCTTGACATTAAGTTGATCATGAAGCTCTCCCAACCCTGATTCCATAAGTAGGTAATTTAAGTATCATGTAATACATGTTTCAGATTACAGAGATAGACAACAGTAGCCACAACAATAGTAAGAATGGGGGCGCCTGGGGCGGGCAGTTGGTTAAGGGCCCTACTCTGTTTCAGCTCAAGGTCATGGTATTGAGCCACATGTTGGGTTCCACACTCAGCAGGAAATCTGTTTGAGGTTTTTTCTCCCTCTCCCTCTGTTCCTCCTGCTTATGCTCTTTTTCTCTCTTTCTCTAAACTAAATAAATAAGGGGTGCCTGGGTACATCAGTCATTAGGCGTCTGCCTTCGGCTCAGGTCATGCATGATCCCAGGGTCCTGGGATTGAGTCTCGTATCAGGCTCCCTGCTCCCCAGGAAGCCTGCTTCTCCCTCTCCCACTCCCCCTGCTTGTGTTCCCTCTCTCGCAGTCTCTCTGTCAAATAAATAAACAAAATCTTAAAAATAAATAAATAAATAAATAAATAAATAAATCCATCTTAACACACACAAACGCATCCATATGCTAGGATCTCCCTAAGCAAATGGATGACATGATTCCGTGTATAGATACCATGCAGTGTCAACTGGCCAGGTGATCCTGACCCTTAGCACAGCCCCCATACTCAAATCCAGAAGCCAAATCAGCTTTCACACAGCCAGGACAGCCTCCAACCTCCAACCTGAACTGATCCAGCCCTAAGAGGAATACAGACACTTTGAGGCTCTTAGAGAATATTCTATACAATTCTAAAAGCTTGCCTGAGTGGGAGTAATTCTGCAAGATTTAGCTCATTGAAACTCAAATACCTGTGTAACTTCCCATGGAACTTTCGGGCTCCGTGAGAGTCTTGGGTAAACAGGAGCATATATAGGTTCGGGGGACACACATTCACGGAGGAAAATGTTATTGAACACTTACTATGTGATTGGAACTCCGGTATCAGACCTTAGTTCTTCTGGCTCTAGTTAACTGTATCTTTTTAAAAATCTCACTAAGTCTCCGTTTCTTCATCTACAAAATGGACTTAGAGTAGATAATCAGATAATGATACAACTATGATCCCATCAAAGACCCCACCCCATCCATGGTGATGTAGAAAGGCATGAGACCCACACAGTCTGAAAAAAAATTAGCAAGTCAAAGGCAAAAAGATCATGATACTGTAAGAACAGGTAAGTAAAAAACAATGAAAGAATAAGTCAGGAATGACTGGGAAACCTGTAAGTGAACCATAAACGAAAGCCTTTTGTTTTCTAACAACAAATATAACTGTACCTCTTATAAGATACCATGTCAGATTTTTTTTGGTATTACCTTTAATGCTTCAATAACAGCTGGTGGGTAGCTCAGTCCAACCATGTTTGATGTTCTTCTATACATTCTGGCAAAGTCAGAGGGGGGGAAAATGCAGTATTATTTCTTATGAAGAAGACTTACACTAAATACTGACAAATACGAGAAGTTGGGTCAGCCGGTGAACCAAGAAACCGTTTTTTATAACCTTTTTCACAGTCATTCAAGTGACCTCAGACAGAGTTACATTCGAGAGAAATTAAAGCAATCCCAAATACATGAATCATTGGAAACAAACAAAAATTAATCAATGGGCCTCAAATTGGAAATTCAGTTATTAAAATGGGTCACTTCTTCTGCCAGAAGTGAATTATAGTACAGCATAGACAGTATGCAAAGGAGTACTTTAACCTGAATGAGGAACACCTATGGGCAACTCATTTGGAAGACCTTGTTCTTTAGAACTCTCAAAAACAAGAAGGAAAATGTCCCAGGTGACCTTTGAACTGAATGTGGCATTTCTAAGACCTGTAAATGTACAATAAGGATTACAGGAACAATAAATTGATTTGTGAAATAATGATCGTAGGAAAACTAAAGCAATTTCTGGAATCTGTTTCTGGGGAAGGGGGCAATTTAATTTAAAGAGCAAAATGGCTAACAAAACTGGAAAGCATCATGGGGAACTCAAAGCCTTTAAATAAACTGTCACCCCCCCAGGTCAACAACCTCAAGGCATCCCTGCCCTGTTCCATGTATGTCAAAGGACGATGGATTAGATGATGTTTTTTTTTTAAAAATGGGAGACTGAACTGACACCAAATATTTTCTAGTCAACAAAAGGAGTTCTGAGCAAAGGCAAAGAATTGTCCCAATGATGCTACAAAGATGAAACAAATACGTTTTTGCAATCTCTCCTTCAAGACTACCTGTTTCCACCAGCATTTTCAGTGTCTATAAAGATACAAAAATTACATCAAAGCAAAGCTTCCAGTTATTGGAAACTGGTGTCCTTTTTGCTGCTTTGGTCACTGAATGGCAGCCCTCCTTACCTCTCCACAAATATCCCAGCCTGCACTGCATGGACAATGCTCTTAAACCGTGGCTTCTCCTCGCTCCTTCTGAGCATCATCCCCATCTGCCTGGTGAAGGTGGAGGCCAGCCAGTCTCGGACCTCAGAAGGCACTGCATCCGACTGAATGTCACTGAGCTCATCCTCCGTATCCAGAAGTCTCCTGAACATAGGAAACACAACCAGGACACTGAGATTACACCTGCAGTTGGAGCTCTCAGAACAGCTGCTCCTTTCCACCCCACCTGAATACACAGGTACAAAGAAACCGAACAAAAATGGCCACAAAAAACGCAGCCCCTTTTTGGTAATGCTTATAAAAGTTACCATTGTGTTTCAGGATGGTTTGCTCTACCAGACTGTACAAAGAAACAAAGAAACCAGAGAAAGTCAAGTATGCTCCATCTCAGGCTGTGGGTCCCAGACCCACTCCACTAAGGAGCCCCCAGTATCTTGTGGAATTTGAATGGGATCTAAATCTTCCATTTAATAATGCATTCACAGGGAGCTTTGCTTAGATGGACGATGTGGTGTTAGTTTGTGTTTAAAAAAAAAAAAAAAAGAACATTTAAAGACTTTGCTATAGATAATAATACTGTATCACAAACTTCAAAGTTGCTAAGAGACTAGATCTTAATTGTTCCCACCACAACAAAATAATTATGATTCTGTGGCATGATAGAGGTGTTAGCTAATACTCTGGTGGTAATTATATTACAATATATAAATGCCTTAACTCAACTCATTGTACAACTTAAAGCTATACAAAGTTATACATCAGTTATACATAAATAAAATAAATCTTTAATAAAAATAAATTTAAGATAAAATAAAAATAATTTTTTAAAAAATTAAAGATTTTTAAAAGAAAAAGAAAGACTTTGTAAAATATTACCCAAATCACATCAACCCAGTCCTCTGTGGTAATAAACGGAAATGATGTCAATTGATATTCATTCTACTTTGATAGAACAGTACAGAAATGTAAATTCTAAATACAAGCAAAATTTCCAAAATAATGCAGTTCTTTATTTGAGCTCAGTGATTTAAGTCATCTGTAAGATATGCTTAGCTGATTTTTCAAATTTGTTCCTAGGTCAAACCACCAGAAGAGAACATAAATAATGGTAAGTTATAATAAAATTGTATTTTATACTTATATTAAGCCCTACTAAAAATAAACTGTAATCAGGTATCAGTAAAAGAGTTTTTAAAAAAGGTTGTTGGGTTTTTTGTTTTTTATTTTTTCCTTTAGACACATCAATTGGAGGATGGATAAAATGTAACATTGGAAAAATGATGCTATCAAATTTCCTTAAATTAATTAAACCAAGGAAGTCACCAAAAACTAAACCACGTGCATACTCCTCAGATTAGTGAGAAATCCTTTCAGATTGGAATCTGGCATAGAGAAATTAAGCCTGAAAGAGGAGCCTGAATTAGGAAAGAGAAGAAAAGCCTTGCAAATTCACCATGTCAACATTTTTCAAAAGAAAAGCTCTTTTGCTCCTTTCAGATGAATTTGGTGACAGGCAGTGCTTTAATACCTTTCAGTAATTCAGGTGGGAAGAGTCTATTAAGAAAATTGGTAATGTACAAGATCAAAGGAGGAATTCTGGGTCCTTAAGAGGAAAAATGCTTTACAGTCACTTCAGGAACCTCCATTGACAGACAATGTGAATTAACACATGAACACAATTTTTAGGCTGAGGCTAACAGTGTGCAATTATTACAGTGGAACTCTACACCTGAGAAGAAATCTTACCATGTTTTTAAAAATCACTTTTTCTCCTCTTCCATTATCTTATTTCATTATCACAATGGCCATGTAAGAAAAGTTTAGTTAGCTCTCTCTCCCATGAGGAGGCACAGAGGCTAGGAGAGAGGTCCAAATTTCATTTTGTGGAAAACGAAGCTCCATCACCCACCATTTCAGTGGTACCCCATTACAGGCCAAGGGGGACATTTCAGAAAAGCCACATAACAGAAAACCGACCCTCAGTGTACTAACTTTTCGACATGTTTTGCTTACCTGGTTTCATCAATGTACACAGATTCAAGCACTGTGGCTGCATATTCCAAATTCTTCTTAAGATCTACCACCGAAGCCTCGCCTCTCTCTAATTGTTTGACTAAAGATCGTAACCTAGGGGGAGAAAAGACAGAACTAAATTAGAATAGAGAAGACCATGAATAATCCTACAATCCCAGCAACACATTTTACAGGCACAGAGTATTTTTATTTATTCCAATTTACCTGGAAGGAAAATAGAAATCTAATAATGATGGAGCTGACCAGCATTTCTCAAAGGAGCAAATTATAAAAGAAATATATACGTTTTTGCCACTGTGAAGCAAGAACAACAATGTTCTCATCCACCAGGCACAGACCACCCCCAAGTCCTTCTAGCTGTCTTTTATCTTTCTAAGAATTCCCTAAATTAGCAATGATTTTGCTGCTTCTCTAATTTCAATTTTTTTAATTTTAATTGGATATAATAAAGCATGAACCACACCAACGTCACCAAATACCACTTGAGATTCTGCTATGTTAAAAATCATACTATGGGGGCGCCTGGGTGGCTCAGTGGGTTAAGCCTCTGCCTTCGGCTCAGGTCATGATCTCAGGGTCCTGGGATCGAGTCCCGCATCGGGCTCTCTGCTCAGCGGAGAACCTGCTTCCTCTATCTCTCTCTCTGCCTGCCTCTCTGCCTACTTGTGATCTCTCTCTGTGAAATAAATAAATAAAATCTTAAAAAAAAAAATCATACTATGTTTGTTCAGCCATGACCAACTTCTTGAGCCTGCATGAGCAACCTCAGGGTCAATGCATATTCCAAAACAGGTGAAGAGATTCAGAGCACCAAAATACCCACAGAGGCTACATAAGGAATACACAAAGATAAATTACTTTACTAGGCAGGAGGAATTCCTCTAGGGGTAGATAAATACCTCAGATTTAAGGGAAAAAAAAGAGAGAGAGAGTGGCTGGACGGTAAAGCAAAGTACTGAAGACAGGATCTTCCGCCCTGCTAGTCAAGTGTTCCAGAAAGTGTAAGAGAAATGACAAAACAGGCCCTTTCATTTATATCAACATTATCCCCACAGGGAAGGGGTTAGTATATATGAGAGCAAAAAAATAACAACAGATGATCAAAGTCCAGTAACTGAGAACACTGTAAAAATCAGAGATGTGGAGGTTGGAGAACACCTTGGGCTGTTTGATGGCCAGCAAAGGGAAGAACAGGAGCTTTGAGGACAACCTTGGGTTTGAGCCCCACATCACAACATATTAGCTATGTTATACCAGGTAAGATATTTAACTTCCCTGAGTGTCAGCTAAATGAAGGAGATCCAACCACCAAATTTTCTAAGTTGATATAAAGTTAAATCAAACTGATATTAATATATTCACATCAAACATGAGGTTTTTTGAGCTTTATTTAATATGATTAACATATCACATTGTGTAAGGTGTACAACATGGTGATAGGATACACATATATATTGCAAAACACTTACCACAATAAGGTTAGTTAACACATCCATCATCTCAGACAATTATAACTTGTCATGGTGAGAACATTAAAGATTTACTCTTAGCGACTTTCAAGTATACAATATTTGAAACTAATAACTTGCTAATTATAATCACCAAAACACATTAGATCCCCAGAATTTATTCACCTCAAAACTAAGTCTATATTCTTTGACCAACATTTCCCCTTTCCTGGTTGTTTTTCTAAAGGCAATTGTTACCTTCATTGTCATTGTTGTTATTTAGTGACCTTGATGATCCCAGGCAACCAAATGGGAAACATTCTAGCAATATACTTAAGATTAGTATCAAGTCTCCATCTCCCAAGCCTGTTTGCACTTTCCTGACTTCAAAATATTCTCAAGATTTGCCGTCCTAAGTGAGGATAGTTTACTTCGTGGCAAGGTGTAAATTATTCCCCTCCAGATCTCCATGAAAATGATCAGCAGTAAAGACTGAGGAAAAACTCTGGATCCACCTTAAACAGTACGATCAGCCATACAAAAGGAATTCCCAGGGATTTCAACAACGTAAAATAGAAAAAAAAAAAATTAGATTGAGCGTGGTCACTACCTGACTTAAGACTCTCCAACATGTTAACAGGGAAGTAGACAAAGGAAACCAGCAGAGTCCTCTGTGGGCCCAGAGGTGAGGATCAGCCCTGTGGTTCCCATTAGGAAGTGTTCTGGGTTTCAGGGACAGCAAGACAGGGAGTTGGCATGGAATGGCTTACCAGTCACTCACACAGAGTGGACGGCCAGTCTGCCAAAGAATGGGGAGATTGTAGCTGTGAGCCCTGAGATCTATTCCAAATAAGGTTTGGAAGCTCTTTAGCAAAACACATTCCTGGCTAGGTTTGCCTCTGATTTTGACTCTCACCTCCAGGGGCCCAACCACCCCCAAGCTGTCTGGACTCTCAAATAGCAAAGTAAAATGAGGGTAAATTTAAGGATTTTAAAAATTTTCTCCCTTCATTTGGGGCTTGAAGATTCTACCAGGAATTGACATGACTCTCTATTGAGAGATTGAGAAAACTAAGAGGAAAAACGACAAAAAGAAAAAAAATGACTAGGCAAATATAACATTAATAAAAATAAGAACCAGGTGATCCTGTCCACCTATAAATCCAGAGAAGAAATAATATAGAATGAAGTATCTTTAGGATACATAAAAAGTGCTAAAAATTCATATCTACTCCCGTTTCTCGGCTTGTGAGATGAGTAAAAGGTTCTATCAACACCCTGGCAGACATAAAGGAAACCTAGAACACACCCACTGTGTTTATGGAGAACACCCAGCTGACATCCACCTCTCTTTATTCAAAAACAACCAAACAGAAATAAATATATATATCTCAACAAAAAGATTTCAGCATTCAAGAATGCAGAGAATACCACACTCAAAATGCAGAGAAAGGACTCACTTTTTTTTTTTAAGATTTTATTTATTTATTTATTTGACAGAGAGACAGAGATCACAAGTAGGCAGAGAGGCAGGCAGAGAGAGAGGGGGAAGCAGGCTCCCTGCTGAGCAGAGAGCCCGATATGGGGCTCGATCCCAGGACCCTGAGATCGTGACCTGAGCTGAAGGCAGAGGCTTTAACCCACTGAGCCACCCAGGTGCCCAGGACTCACTTTTGAAAATAAAATGTACTAATTGCAACAAATGTACTAATGGTAAATTTTAGGGAACATCTACTTTGTGTTCAATAAAATTCAAGAAAACGTGGATCTGTGAAACAAAGGTGAAAGCTGAAATCATAATGTAATAAAAAAGCAAATCTACTGAGACAAGAAAAGAAATTACAAAGAAACAAAATATGACAATAGAAAGACTACATGAACTATAAAAAAAAAAAAGGTAAATGGTGACCAACTTTTTAGACAACAAGCTCCTATTTGGACTGGCACCCACCAGGTACAATCCATACCTGTCCCTGCCCACATAGCTGCTGGCATTATGCTTTATGCAGCTGTCACACAAGCCCTAGAAGGTTCCAGATGTCCTATTGTCAAGTATTGTTGGGCTCGAAGAGAGCATTCAGGTGGGTGTTCCTCCATTGGTCCCTCAGTCCACTCTCTCCTCTTTATCACTCCTGGAACATGATGCCCCATCCTTCCCCACCTACCACCTACCTCTTGGTGAAATTGCTGCTTCGTGAATGAAAAAGTTTCAAATGGGCCCTTTCTCCACTGACACCAACTAGATTCAAAAATTTTGAAAATTCCTGAAGTTTCTGGGAATAAGGGGGCATCCTCCCCTATTTTCCATCACAGTTTAGGTTTTCCCTAGATCTGAATCCATCTTAAGAAGGATTGCCTGAAAATAGCCGTCTAATAAAGTATCTCATAGCCACGTTATAAAGCATTTTTGTTAACCCTGGAGAACACTAGCTAAGGCAGGAAGGCTCCGATGCCTTCCTTTGCTCTCCTCCTGAAATCATCTGGATGTTTTATCATGTGGGTTCATTTCACCTAAAAGCCTATGTCCCCAAGGACAGATCCCATGGTAAGCTGTATGCCATATAACTAGCTATTTAATACTATTCATAAATAATTCTGGTTCAGGCACCTAAAGCAAGAGAGGGAGGGAGAAGGTTGAAGGAGAGGAAAAGGAAATATACAACAATAACAATAATAAAGTTCCTCTTCTAAGTGAATGTTCATAGTTTCCAGCACTCCATCCATTTCTGTCACCATGGCTGCCAGATAATAGTTCCAATATAGAAGTGCAACACCATTTTAGGAATAGCTTATGCTTTCAAACTTTGGCAACACGCCTTTCTGTTAGGATAGCATGTAATTTCGTTGTGGATGAGCCACGGCAGCCTTACGTGAGTCCTCCATTTCTCCACAGACACTGTTTTCTACAGGCTTCCTGGCTACAAGACATATGATGAAATGCTATGCTTCTTCAGTTTTCTGTGCCCTCAAGCCCAGGGCAAGTCCCAGATGCTGAGTTACCTTGAGACTATGCAATTATCTGAAATGCATAAAAGCGTCACAAGAGAGGAACTAAGGAAGGAAAGGCTGAACACTGTATTTTGGAATTTGAAAAGGCTGTTGGAATAGAAAAGAGAACATCTTCTTTTTTTGCACAAAGATAATTTCTAGGACGAAGGGGGTTGATTTTATTATGAAATAACTTTTTCCTTTTTTTTCTTTTAAGATTTTATTTATTTATTTGACAAAGAGAGAGAGAGAGAGAGTGAGAGCAGGGACACAAGCAGAAGGAGGGGGAGAGGGAGAAGCAGGCTTCCTGCGCAGCAGGGAGCCCAATGCGGGGCTCAATCCCGGGACACTGGAATCATGACCCAAGCCAAAGGCAGACATCCAATGACTGAGCCACTCAGGTGCCCCAAGTTTTTCTTTTTTTAAGTAGATTCCATAGCATAGCCAGTGTGGAGCTCAGCGCAGGGCTTGATCTCGTGACCCTGAGATGGAGACCTGAGCTGAGATCAAGAGCTAGTTGTTTAACCAGACTGAACCAACTGGACACCCCAGGATAACTTTATGACTCAACTTCGTAACCCAGAAAATTGCCCTACAATGAACTAGGCACTATTCCCCACCCTAGTAAGGTCCTGAAAACCCTACAATACTATGCCTTGAAAGCATACACATGCGCTGAGCTTTACACACGACTACAATGAAATAATCAGAAAAGCCTATGGATCAAAAATAAATTGGAATAAAAAGCCAGGAAACGTGTTTTCTTATATCTGTCCTTTCTGCCCAAGGTCATTCCCTCTGAGAATGGTGAGTAACTCCTAAAATGCCTGGGTGGCCAACGACAGGCTTTGTTTAGTTTGAAAGAACATAAAAGGGAACTGGATCTTTTAAAACACTTCCCGTACATGTCTCAGTGAATCATGAGTCCTACAAATTCTTTTGAATAAAAACCTCAATGCTCCAGCTTATCACATCCGTGTATTTGTAAGGCAAAGGCGTCTCTTGTGTACTTTTCACACACCTGTTTCCTCCATGTCACTCCCATCCCTCTGTCACTTACCTAAATGCCATAGAAAGAAAATTAAAACAATTCCTCCAAATGGGATACTCTAAGTGACCTTCAGGCGTATGCTTTAACGCCATCTGAGTGTTTTTCTGGTCACTTGTTTGTTTTTATAATTAATTAAGATGGCTGCCCTTGAAACACTCATTCAATATTTGCTGTGTGCTTTCTGGGTGCAGGCACTGTGACAGTCTCTAACTATCCAGAAAGAGAAAATGCAGTGCCTTCCCTTACTTAGGGAAGATGAAGGCTCATCGGCCCCTACCTTGAGGTATAGCAAAGCATGATGACAGAGGCCGTGAGGGTGCTAAGAAAGCATATACAAAACACAAGGCCCTCCCTTGAGGACCTGACGTCAGAGCCACTGGAGCCCACGTAAGTATCAGCCAGGCAAGCAAGATGGGATTAAAAAAAAAAAAAATGGCAAACTCTGGGCTGAGAGAACAGCCAGAGGACTGTGATCCATGCAGGGAATTCCATGGGTAGCTGGAGCTTGAGGATATGTGAAGAGATAAGACATTAGAAGAAGGCAGAAAGAAACTAGACCCTGGTGGGCTTATCATGCCAAGCTGAAGAAATTTAATTTTCTCCTGGAGATATTGGAGATCCCCTGGAGAATTTTTAAATCGGGTGGGGGAATGGTATGATAAAATCTGCATTTTAAAAGATCGATCTAGCCACAGAGTAGAGGAGAGCCGGTCCTTAACAAATGGGAAAATTCTATACATTTTTGTTATAATGAGGTTTGTCTTGCAGCCTGAACAGTGCAGTACGAATATCGTCTCCCATGTGATAGCCCCATGGTAGGATGCTGCAAGAGTTTGGTGGTAGTATGGATTACTGCTTTGCATAGTTTCTGAAAAAGGACTTATTTTAGGCATGTGGCTTCCTGATTTAGTTACCTCCAAACCAAAAGCAAGAACACCATCAAAATGATGACTGGCAAAAATAGACTAGTTATGTAACTTTTACCTTTTGCTAATCTCATAAGTAAAAGACAATTTTGTTTTTATGGTTCCTAATAATACATGCTTAGGCAGACATTCAAATAGATTTAAATAGGTAATTGGGCTCTAATTACTCTTTCACATAAGAAAAAAACCAGGTGTCTAAGTGCAGATCTATATTTTAACATACTTCTCTGTATAAGTCGTTAACGAGTAAAAAAAAATAAGGTTATAGACTTTAAATAGCATCACTAAGAAAACTGACCTAATTAAACACATACTGAACACTACACCCAGTTGCAGAATACAATACTCTCTTCAAGTGTATAAGTAACAGTTATCAAAACTGAACATAGGCTGGATCATAGCAAAAAATCTCAACAAATTCCAAGCAACTGAAATCAGACAGTGTTCTTTAACAACAGTGGAAGTCAGGCTGCAATCAATAACAAAAGTGATTTAAAATATTCTAAATGTTTGGGGGTGCCTGGGTGGCTCCAGGTAGACTTGGTTAAGTCTACCTTCAGCTGAGTTCATGATCTCAGGATCCTAGGATCAAGTCCCACCTGCTTCTTCCTCTGCCCCTTCCTTTTCCGTCCCCCCACCCCACTCATGCTCTCTCTTGCTCTCTCTCAAATAAATAAAATCTTAGAAAGAAAGGAAGAAAATATTCTAAATGTTTGAAAATTTGGGAATATACTTCTAAATAATCATGGGTCAAAGACTAAATGAGAAAATAATTCTAAATATTAATGAAAAATCATACATCAAAACTTGCAGCATACAAGCAAAGCAGTGCTAAGAGGGAATATATAGACTTAACTAAATATATTAGAAAAGGAAAAAAATCTGAAAATAAGTGATTTCATTATCCATCTGAAGAAATTAGGAAAAGAATAAATTAATCCATCTTAAGAAACAGAAAAAGAACAAGTTAATTAAAAAAATGATAGGGTGCCTGGGTGGCTCAGTTGGTTGGACAACTACCTTCGGCTCAGGTCATGATCCTGGAGTTCTGGGATCGGGTCCTGCACTGGGCTCCCTGCTTGACAAGGAGTCTACTTCTCCCGCTGACATTTCTCTACTTATGCTCTCTCTCTCATTCTCTCTCTTTCAAATAAATAAATAAAATCTTTTAAAAAAATGAAAGCAAAAAATAAACACAGTAAACAAAACTTCATTAAGTAGAAAACAAACTTATACCTAGAAAATCAACAAAGTCAAAATAACAACAACAACAATAACAAAAATCGGGGCACCAGGGTGGCTTAAGCTTTTAGATGTCTGCCTTCAGCTCAGGTCATGATCTCAGGGTCCCGGGATCAAGCCCGTATCAGGCTCCCTGCTCTTCAGGGAGTCTCTTTCTCCTTCTTCTCTGTGCCTCCTCTCTTCTTGTATGCTCTCTCCCTCTCTCAAATAAATAAATAAAATCTTAAAAAAAAAATCAGTGAAGCCAAAAGCTAGGTAACTAAAGAAAGTTTAATTGAATACTCAATAATTCAAATAATTGAAAAGTATAATGAAATGGATAACTCAAACAAGACTGATCAAGTCCAAAAAAAAAAAAAAAGCACAAATAACAAGGATAAAAGAGAGACCATTACTACATATCCTACAGACATTTTAAAAAGTACTAAAAAATATAAATACTTTTGTGCAGATACATTTAAAAATTTAGATGAAACTTTAAAATCCATGAAAATTTTTCAAAACAGACATAAGAAAAAAGATACCATAAAAAGACTTCTATCTATTGAAGAAACTGAATACACAGTTTAATATTTTACTACCAGGAAAACTACAGTGCTAAATCACTTTATCAATGAATTCATCTAAACCATTCAAAGAGGAAATAACACAATCTTCCAGAGAAAAACAAAAAAGGAAACATTTTCCAGCTCACACTTTTGCTTCCAAAACCAAAAGAGAATGTTATAAGAAAAGAATTACAGACCAGTCTCTCATAAACATAGATGCAAAAATCCTAAACAAAATTTTTAGTAAATTAAATCCAGAGATAAATAAAATGGAAAGCAAACACCAAGCACACTTTGCAAGAATGCAAGCTTGTTTTAATATTTTAAATCAACGAATAAATACTATTCATTATTTTAAAAGGAATGAAAGGGAAAAAAATCACTTGATACAATCTTCAAAACAGATTTAGAAAAAGTATTTGATGAAACACCTATTCACAATAGATATCTTCCCAAAGAAGGCGAAAAAGTAGATTTTCTACATCTGATACCAGGTCTTTAAAACCAAAATACTACAACAAACATCATAATACATAATACTAAAATACAGTAACTTTTCCTGTTGAGCTAGCTAACTAACCATGGGGACATCTATTACCACTACTTCCCTTCAAGCCTGCATGGGAAGTTCTCACCCAGCTCAAGAAAGAAAAGAGAAGAAATAAAATGTATACAGCCTACAAAGGAAAAAATAAAATTATTAATGCAGATGAAATCATACATAGACAGGATATCTAAAATAATTTACAAAGGAAACATTGTGATTAAAAGATGAATTTAGCAAAGTCACTGAATAAATAGCAATAAACAACTGGAAAAGGGTACTACTACAAAAAATCATAATAAAAAGTATACAGAAATAAACCTTATAAAAGACAAAAAAGAACTCTATAGAGAAAAACTATAAAATATTTTTAAGAGATATATAAATGGCCTAAATAAATTAAAGAATAATCCACGTTCATGAAATTTAAACCTCAGTATTTAAGAAATATGAATTCTGCCTAAACTCATCTATAGACACAAACTAATCCCAAATAAATTCTCCGCAGGTCATCTGGTGGAAACCGACAGGCTAATTCTAAAATTTATTTGGAAATGCAACCAAATATACCCAATATGGTTCTGAATAAAAAGGAACAAAGCTGAAGAATGTATACTCCCAAATACCAAGTCTTATAAAGTTTTCAATTCTGGGCCTATGTCCCTCTACCACCGCGCTATTCCAGCCTTCTCCTCTCAACATCCAACCGGTTATGTCTAAGGATGTGCACCTGTCCTTTTATATTAATACACGCACAACATAAGCAGGCAAGGGAACCTGCACAAGAATAATTAAAACAGCTAAACACGAACTGCTTTTGAATTATCCTGTTCTCCATGTGACTGTTCTGGTCCATCAGCATGGGCCCATTCTTTGGATGCCTACTCAAAGGTATTGCTATATACTCTCTTGGTTACTGTGGATGATGAATATTTGCATTCCTTTTGTTTTCACGAAGCTACACCATGAAACATACCTGCACAGTCAGTCTTTTTCTGCTTTCTGTTCTACAGAGTATATCTCCTTTCAGGATGCATGTTTGTGGGTGAGAGAGGGAGTGAGCATGTGTGCACACGCATGCCAGCTCACTAGCAACACTAGACAGAAAACGCTGTTCAGGTCAAGAGAAGGTTTCTATTTTGATGGTCTTTCAGGAAATATTATGACCCAAGGTTAAAGCTTCAGTTCACTTTGAGTTTCCAATATTGACTGTCCTCCTGCAGGAGTTCTTGTAGTAATGTAATGCAGCTTGAGAAAGGGGCCCCCTGTAGTCATTCTTGGTCTTCTAGAGAAATATTTCCTCAAAACCAGTTTATCCCTCAACTTGTTATAACTGTCACTCAACTCACACATTCTGTTAAAAGGAGACAGCGCAAAAAAAAAAAAAAAAAAAAAAAAAAGGTGCAAGACACACAGGCTAAGAAAATCTTTATTACTGAAAGAAAACACTGCCTCTCTAAAGTTATGACTCTTCTCGGGCAGAGCTTATGAGGAAAGGATGCTAGTAAGAACCCACTTTATTGGCCTACTTTCTTCAGGAAAAAGAAATACAAAGAATGAAGAAGAAAACCCAGAGCATCATTCAGAATCCACCACAGGCCATGCTGAGGACTGTGCAGGGGGAAGATGAAATCCTGCCAGGCTGCCAATAGGTAAGTTCTAGAAGCTATTTTTCATTTGCAGCTATTCATGTGCAAAGAATCGCCATCACTTCTGTCTGCGGATAACCGTGCCACTTCAAAAACATCTGTTTCGATAGACCAAAGGAATGAGAAGAACTAAAAACATCTTTGAATGGTGGTAATGAGAAAAGGGAAATGAGCAAACATTAGAGGAAAGTCTGTGGAAGATTTAGGCAGGTTGAAACCACACACAAACATGCTTTTCTACATCTTGAGAGTCAACCCAGCCCCATGGCTCCCTCGTTTTCCTTCCTTGAACTCAGCTCCTTATTCAGTCTGAATTGCATTGCATTGTATGATTATCCAGAGAAGCTAAAGCTCACTCACCCAGCAAAATCACAGAAATTCTACCATACTAGAAACATAGTATATTTTAATAAGATAAATGCAGGATTACTTCCCCCACCACACACACTTTTGGTTTTATAACAGAAATAAATAAAATGAATTCATGGATAAAAACCTACAAAGAATGGCTAACAAGATGCTGAGTTTGCCCAGCTCCCTTCCTTAAGATTAATTCCAGAACTATAGAAATAAAAAAAATAATAAAACACACACAGACAAAAGAAATAAAAAAACAACCCCCCCAAAAAATCTTGAGACACTCCCAAGGTGAGTCAAGGGTGCTTTGTGTGAGGACAGTGCAGTGCGTGTCCTTGGGCTAGGACAGGAGGCAGCCCCACCAGGCCCGGGAGGAAATGGTAGGAAAGGAAGTGTTACCATCTGCAATTGTTCCCTCCCTTCCACTGCCTCCAAATCCACAGTGGCCACCCCCATACATCTGGTGACTCACAGCTCTAAAGGTCAAGAGATTCAGGAAAGTTCAATCAGGGTTGTTTGTCTCAACCTCGTGGCTCCATCAAGCTCAACATAGGTTCCAAGATGGCCACAGAAGGAAAGAGAATGTGGAAGGACACAAGTGGGAGGGTTTTTTGAACCAGGCTAGAATTGAAATTCATCACCACTGGTCACTTCCCATTGTCCAGAAACCAATCGCATGGCCATGCCTTTCTGGGAGAAAAGCTAGAGGATGTAGTCTGGCTGTGTGGGGGGTGAGGGAGCTGGTTTGCTGGAGAGCCAGCCAACCTCGGCCACAGCTGGAACATGGAATCCTGTCACCTCCACTTGTTTTCCTTTTAACTCTTTTCTTTCTACCTTGTTGAGAGGATCAAATGGGATGCTGTATATGAAATAACTTTATAATATACTGTAATATAATATACTGTATATGAAATAACTTTATAATCCTACTAAACTGAGAAACATAATCATGCTGATTATGAGATAACTTCCCAACCTTTCTGATAAAAGTGAGATCGTTCTCAAGGAAATTACCCTGAGTGAAAAAAGGCAATCCCAAAAGTTACATACTAAAGGATTCCATTCGTATCGCATTCTTGAAATGACAGGATTGTGAAATGAACAGGTTAGTGGTTGCAGGAGTGGGAAGGGCAGAGAGTGGGACAAAGATGGGAACATAAAAGGAGCCTGTGGTGAGGGCACTATCCTGGATCCTGAGTGTGGTAAAAATGCATAGACCTACATGGGTAATAAAGTTTCATAGAACTCAACAGATGTGCATACACAAATACAATAAAAATGGGGGATCGAGGAAGATAAGCAGATTGTACTCATGTCAATATCCTGGTTGTACTACAGTTTTACAAAATGTTCCCACTGGGGGAGCTTCGTAAAAAAGTATGTGGGAAATCTCCCCCTATTATTTCTTGTAATAATCTGCATCTATCTCAACAGAAAAAAGTTTAATTTAGAAAAAGGGACACAGGGGCGCCTGGGTGGCTCAGTAGGTTAAAGCCTCTGCCCTCGGCTCAGGTCATGATCCCAGCGTCCTGGGATCGAGCCCCTCATTGGGCTCTCTGCTCAGCGGGGAGCCTGCTTCCCCCTCTCTCTCTCTGCCTGCCTCTCTGTCTACTTGTGATCTCTGTCTGTCAAATAATTAAATAAAATCTTAAAAAAAAAAAGAAAAGAAAAGAAAAGAAAAAGGGACACAGCCCTGCAGTGTAATGGAATACTGGTGGTAACAGGCTGGACTTAGGTTGTCCTTACCCTGGCTGGTTTTATAGGGTCTCTCTGTTCATGCGGTGGGTTTACTATCTACCTCTCAGATCCTTCTGCTTGGTAACAGCAGAGGAAGGGAGAAATGTTCACAGCTGGGCTGTTAACTGTCTGATGGCCTTGGAGAGGATCCAACAAGGGCTTACAACCAGTGGTGTTCAGAGCATTGTAAGAACCAGAGAATGACTCGAAGCAATTTCATGCTGGAGATTCTCAGAATCAGCTGAAGAAACAGAGATGCTAGCGGATGGTCGGCACACTAACAAGACGAGGGCAGAACTCCAGTGACTTGCCTAAATGGTCCCAGGTTCCACCTTTCCTGGCCATGATCCCTAAAGAGTTCTGAGGTATGAGGCACCTTCTCTCCTTGCATTTCTGCTCTCCCTCTCCAGTTCATCTTCACAAGTCTGTCTCATTCTGAGGCTGATTTCACTAAGGCAGGCTGACCAGGAGGGTCTGTGAAGAAGGAAATTCAGAGCTAGGCATGAGGCTGATGGAGTGAGGGTAAGTAGGCAGGAGTGTGAAAGAACCCGTCACAGCGACTGTGTTGTACTGTATAGTCATTTCCAATCAAACAGGAAACCAATTTGCATATTATTAACATTTGAAGTTTGTTTTCCACATAATTACCGCTCAATTTCCTGCCAACTGTAAATCATTCTGTAATAGCTCTGGGGGGGGGGGCAGGTAGGGATCTGGACCTGTGGTGCATTATCATTCATTGTCTGTCTGCTCCAGCACATTCTAATAACTGAATGTGTCAAAAGCCACAAGATTCTCCATTCTTTTGATATATTTTAATACCAAAAAAAAAAAAAGAGTTGAGAAGACTTTTTATTCAGGCATTATCATCTCCCTCACCAGCATTAACTCCCTGGCTTTGTACTTGAGGGCTGGGATTTGTTCTGCTTTCTCTTCTATTGGAATCATGTCCCACCCTCTCTATGGCTGGAAACACAAACTTGCTATAGCGCAGGTAGCTAAATAAGGTAAATGCTAAGACAGGACCCAACTCCCATAACTATTTAGGAACACAGCTCATGCTCTGTTAGCTATTTTCTGTCAGAATTTACAGGGACAGTTGATTTACAAGGAATTAGCAGCAATCAAAGCAAATACTGATGGATTAATAGGGATATTGCTTACCCTGCAAGTAAACCTTAGCTTACCCCAAGTAAACTATTTCTCAGGGTTCATGGGGGTGATTTTTATGGTTTAAAAATACTTTCCTGTGCTTTGGACTTCTCCCCTCATGAGCAATGTGAGCCCCTATGGCACTAGGACTTCCTCATGTCACATTCTGAAAACCTTCTAAAACTCAGTACGTACTCTGTAAAACTTTTTTAATGACACTTGAGCTTCTGTGGTGTTGTAATATGTTTTATTATTGAATGTGAAAAGAACTTTTTTCAGAAAAGCTTTGTTGAGCTCCAGGCTCTTGCTTAGGACTAAAATGCAGAGGAAACAGTCCCATTTGATGATTCTCTGTCAAAGGAAACAGAGACACTAAGGGAATCACAAAACGTTCAACACTCCATCCTGACTTTGGAAGAGTACGTGAGATCTGTCAAGTCTCGAGGAAGTGGTGGTGAGGTCACACCTATGCTATCGAAGATTTCTGGAGAAGTTTTTTCTTTCAAGGAACTGCAAACCCACACAACTGGGGCTTGGGGATATCCCTGACCTGGTAGAGCAGCTGAGGGGACACCTGCTCTGTCCACAGGACCGAAGGCCAGCCAGACCTGATGACAGGTGTCCCTGTGGAACCAGAGAAGTGGCTGGGATTGGCCCCAGTGCTAGTGTGAACTAAGAACAACAAAAGCATCTCTGCTATAGTTGGGGACAGCTCTTTGAAATGGAGAGTCACCCTCATATGGCTCAGGGAACAGCCACTTCTGTGTGTGCTTTGGTTCTGGGCTATTTACCATCACTTGCTACGGACCAGGTGTGGATTCCTTCTCACCCTTTTCTCCTAGCCCTTGCATTCTTACATTTCCCTCCACAAAGACACCATCAGATCAGAGCTGGAAAGGTAAAACCTGTGGCCCAAGTGACCTACTGCTTTAGACCTCCCTTCCCTAAAACCCTAGTTCCCCTTTGTGTAGGGAAATCTACTGCCTGGATTCACAAAAAAGATCATCACAAAAAAGACAATGTTGTGTTTTCATCTTCCCCCTTCCCAATTCCACCAACTGCTGCCAACGGCCATTCTCACCGTGACAGGTCCCCAGGAAGTGGTGGAAAGAGCCTAGGACATACATTGTGTGCTTGGCCAAAATCTTGAGGTGAGCGGCTGTTGGACAAGTCAGGGGGACAGTGTCATTTAGCCTTCTGTGGACTTGGCAAGGGAATGACTCCTTGCAGTGACACCCAGGCCATTCTCACACCAACCCAGCACATCACAGTACAAGCAGCTCCTGGATGACAGTTAGAGCAAGACAGGAGACACCCAGGAGTCTCCCTCAGCTCCTGGGTGGGAAGAAGGGAGGTGTGAGAGGTCCCCCTGTGCCCTGCATAAGGACACGGGACAGCTGACAAAGCTGACTGGTGGGACTACCAAGACTGTTGCCGTGGGTGAGGGCCATAGGAACCAAGTGGGAATTACAGCCAGGCCTCAATGAGATCGCAGCATCCCAGGAGCAGAGCAGGGCTGAAATGCTGGGGAGAAATACAGACCTTAGCTAGAGATTTGCAGTGACCAAGTGGACAAGAGAGAGAAGAGGAGCCAGAGAACAAGGTAAGACCATAAAGCCCATGCTGTCCTGGAGAGCAACAGGAAAAGAAATATGGAAATCTGTAAGTCTAAGTATTTAGATATTTTTAAACAGGAGTCACCTAAAAGGACCATCTAAATTATTAGATTGGGTGGAGTTTCATAAATTGTATTATAGGTTCTCTCTCTCTCACAGACACACACATACACACACACACACACACACACACACACACACACACAGGTATACCCCATTACAGACCCAGACCCAGCAGAGTAGAAAGCTTATGAAGAAGATCAGATCATACACAGGAAGTACAGAAGCCACAGTTTCTTTGCCCATCTTGAGGATACTGTGAGAAATCCTCTGCCTTCTATCCACTGCCCATCTACACTCACTGTGCTGAGCAACTCCTCAGAGGCAGTCGCGGCATGTGAGAAACAGGTGCAGCACCATGCCCACTCCTAAGGCACTCACACCTGGCATGGGAGCTCCATGCAAAACCACCATAATCTTCTTTGGCAAATCCTGGGCCAGAGCTATAACCAAATATTGCTGGAGCACACACAAGAGGGAATTTATTCCTAGTAGAGGTCAGACAAGGCTCCACAGGTGTAGACATGCATCTTGAGGGTACAGTCTGGTAGGGGAGGCAGGCACCAAGAGATAAATTCTACAGAATACGTGAAGTCTTAAAATAGATTGCTTTGGGCATTAAAGAAAAATTATAAGGTCTGAACTTGTTGATTTCAATTTCTAAAGAACACCAAGAAACCCAAAGTTGAAAGCAATCAGTGGCAAAGTTCACGGGACCCTCCATCTCCAACTTAGGAAAAGAGAGCACTTTAAAATAGGTATTCTGAGAAGGGGGAGGGGAGACATATGAAATAATTTCCAAGTGATTTCCTGAATTTCTTCCCTTCATATTTGGGAATATAATGCCTTTGGTCCCACTTGAAAAGGCAGTAACCATGAGTCCAGTATACTATTTATGTCTCCCTAGGCCATCAATAGGGCAATTGCCAGCCAACAGCCCTGCTCCCTTTCCAGAGAAAGCGGAAGAACAATAAAGGAAGGAGGCAGGTCGGTAGTGTCCACTTTAGACGATGTGCTATGGGTAGTAGCGGACACTGTGTCAAACAGATGAAGGCACAGGGAAGAAAACATTAGGAAGACCTTTTCTGAAAGTTTCTTCTACTCCAAAATGTGGTCTGTAAGAGGGGAAGGGATCCCAAAAGGACAGAACACGAGTTAAACAGGGCAGTTCTTGTTATTTTCATTTTTCTATCCTACCTGAATCTCAGGAGTAGAGGGCAGATGTGGGACAAGACCACCCCCCTACTTTGGAGAGTGACTCTCTGGTGGTCATTTCAAACAGGTCACGAATATTTAGCCCTGGGCAAAGCTCTGGAGTCCTTTCACAGGGATGAATGCAAAGGCAGAAAGACATTACAAACCTATTAGTGTTTCCCTCCAAAGGGGAGGTGCCCAAGACAAGATCAGATGTCCAGATGCTAGAGGAGCGGGTGTCTGGGCACCAATGCTGAGGCTTCTGCAGAGAGCTGGGAGATGTCTGCTCCCAGACCACAGTGGGGAGGGGGAGCAGGACCCACACAGAGAATGGACACAAGTGGGGAAGGCCGGGGAAGATGGATCATCCAACTACTTGATTTTATAACCAGAATGGTTTCTTATTCTTAGAGACTTCTTACTGGCCCTTGTGGTCCACATGGTAAGGATTCGTTCTTACTGATGTCTAAGAATGAGAGCAGCTAACTCACCTTCATTGAACATACTGTCCTTCACATTTTTGTGATCTATTTGCCACCATGGCAGTGAGTCAACAGGCAGTGACAACGAGATAAGCAGGAAAGAAAGTGTTTTGAAGAAGCAATAGCAGTAGTACTACTATTACAGTAGTGAAGTTGATCATTGTATGGACATTATCCTAAAATTTATGTTAGTGCAATGATTCCCAAAGCCAACACTGAATTTGAATTTCCTGGGTGCTTTTAAAAATACAGAAACCCAGGGCAGATTTTAGACCAAAGTATGAAATGAACAAAATCATGCTGATAATTCTGACCTTGTAGGGTGGTGGTAACACTTTCAGACAAATACTCTGATTAATTAAATGGCCTTGTGTGGTTCGAATCATCTTGATTGGCATTACTAAGTGGTTTTTCACAGGACACCTGGCCCACGGGATGTTACCAGACATTGTCACAAAGAGACTTCTGGATGGAAATGTTGTGAAAATCCAGGTTAGACAGTTAGGCAAACATCGGTGTTTGTCTTCTTAGATCTTTTACCATGGATGCGACACTCACTCAAGACTCTCTGAGGTAAGACTACTGTGTAAGGTATTTCCCCCCCAGATCTGACAAAACGATTTGTGTTTTTCTTTGAAACCCTTCAGGGCTTGAAGGTTCTATCGTATGGGATTTGGGGAGCACTGCTCTGCCAAGGGCTCTGGCAAACTTGGGGTGAAATGACAATTATACCACAAGACAGTTTCCCTCCTCTTCATGCACTTAAAATTTTCTATCATATAGCAAGAGAAAAAGATAAGGAGCAAAAAAGATGCAAGACTATGCATTTATGGCAGCAAAGCAGTAACCACAACATGTGACTCTCCCTGAACCAGCTTTCTATTTTAAGAACATTTCATCCACTTTTCTCTAGTATTGTGACATTATCACTTGATTAACCAAAGATTTCATAAGTTAAATAAGAAAGGTGGTCTCAGATATTCTGATGTAATTCATTTTTACTTCTGCAATGATAGAAGAATAATTCAAAAAATTCTCTCCCTTTGTCTCCTATGACTTATCTCTAGTATTTTTTCTTTCTCTCTTTGGACACTCCTGGATGACTGGCTAACATAACTTATAAGGACAAATGTGCATTTCATTATGACTGCCAGTTCTCACATTTGGAATATTGTTCCTGAATTAAACACAGAACAACCATATCCTAGTTATTCTCCCTCATTCACATGCTTTTGGTTAGAAGAATTTCTGTCAAAACTATGAATAACTTGATATGCGTTAATATTTTACTCCTTTCTTTTCTACTAGTCAGACAACCAATAATAAGTTGTTTACCCACCACAGAACATTTTTTTAACACAAACTGAGAAATTTTTCTTGGGTTTTATTTAAAATTTTCATAACATTCTTCTAAGCAACTTAGGGTTGGTTTTGTTTTCTTTTGTGTTTACTGTAACACATGTACAAATGTGAGATAAAAATAAAGTTCTCCCTAGTTTATGTTCTTTAAAAAAATATCAGAGAAGATTCCAAATGAAATAGTATTTCATAAATGATACGCACAGTTGTCATTGGCATTCCCTGTATAGTACCCCATTAGGCTTTCTTAAATTTTACAAACTTTGTTTTATTTCAAAAAGAATACCTGGTCATTACAGAAAATCTATAAAATGCCTATTACAAAATAAGAGAAAATAAAAGTCACATCAAATTGTTCTACCTAGAGATAGTAATTTTTAATATTTTATCATATACCCATAGATAGATTTTTCTAAGTCATGATTTTTTGGACTGCTTTACACAAATTATTTGGAAGAATGTTTTTTACCTAATAGGCTGCAAATCTCTCCCCATACTATAAATGTTTTTCTCCAACATAATTTTAACAATAACACAGTTTGTCACTAAATATATACCATAATTTATATAATCACTCTATTAATGGAGGGCATTCAGGTTGTTTCTAATTTTTGCTATTATAAAATGTATTTAAATAAAATTTTTATGGCTGTATTTTTGTGCACTTTTTATGAGGATAAAATTTAGAAGTCAAGTATCAGGATTAAAGGAAAAGAATATTTCTCAACTCTTTGATGCTTATATCGCTAAAGCCGCCACTAAAAAATATATAGCAATCTTCTCTTTTCCACCAGCAGAACAAGAGCATGCCCACTTCTCTGGACTTTCCCAAATACCTGGTAAGACTGTTTGAAAGGCAATGTAAATACATTTGCATAGATATATATTTCATTTCATTTTTTTATTCCTTGGATTTTCAATGGAAATTTTAGAAAGGGAGGTAATAAAGGGCTTGATATAAGATTATCATCTTTAACTGGAATGGCTCCCCTCTGTTCCAATTAGATTTTAACTGAAGGAAGTTATTTGTGTTTCTAATATAGAATAGTAAAGAAGTCATGTTTGATCCTCTCTGCTTCTCTGCCTAGCAACTCCGAAGCTTTCCATCATTCATGCAGTCTAGCCTCTTGCCAGATTGCCCTTAGCATAGCATTGTTCATGGCTCCAGTCTTTACCAAGATCACAGATGTCCCATTTACACCAGTCAATCCTGACTGTAGATAATAAAGCATCAAGAAGTGGCAACCAATATTGCAAGTCTCAGAAGATCCCTAAATCCCAGTTATTAACAGAAGTATTTAAAAAAAATTACAGATTTTATATCTGTATGAGAAAGATGTTGGGACAGAGAGAAGGAAAAGAGGCCGAAAGAAGAAAGTGAGGAAAGAAAGGAGGGGGGCAAAGAACGATGCAGGAGAGGAAAGAGTGATGAAAAAATGTGTAAACCCTTAGAAATGAGCATTCCTGTATTTCCCCGGACAAGTGACAGGAAGCAGGTTAATCTATTACCTATTTCATTTTGCCCAAAGGCTTCCATTAGACTAAACTTGACTCTTGAATGTACACATTACTGCCTCGGCCTCAGCAGTGACTCTCAAGCAAGGGTGATTTTGTTGCCCACAGGAAAGTTAGCAATGTCTGGCGAAATTCTGTTTGTAACAAGAGTGTTGCCAGCATCTAGTGTACTAGTGGCCAGGGATCCCGCTAACCATGTAATACACAGGACAGCCCACCACAACGGAGGATTACTTGACTTGAAATGTGAGTAATGCCAAGAAACCTTGCTCCAAAGAAAACAAAAGTTTAGTTATCTGCACTTAGAGATCTTATTGGAGAAAAGCAATGCCATTGGCAATCTGTCCCTTCAATTTAAAAAAAATGCAACACATGAAAAAATGAGCATCATCATTAGCTATAAGGGAAATTCAAATCAAAACCACTGATCCAGGTGGTGGGTATTGGACAGGGAACGGATTACATGGAGCACTGGGTGTGGTGCAAAAATAATGAATACTGTTACGCTGAAAAAATAAAAAATAAATTTTTAAAAACCACATTGAGATACCACCTTACACCAGTTAGAATAGCAAAAATTAACAAAACAGGAAACAACAAATGTTGGAGAGGATGTGGAGAAAGGGGAGCCCTTTTACACTGTTGGTGGGAATGCAAGTTGGTACAGACACTTTGGAAAACAGTGTGGAGATTCCTCAAAAAATTAAAACTAGAGCTACCCTATGACCCTGCAATTGCACTACTGGGTATTTACCCCAAAGATACAGATGTAGTGAAAAGAAGGGCCATATGTACCCCAATGTTCATAGCAGCAATGGTCACAGTTGCCAAACTGTGGAAAGAGCCAAGATGCTCTTCAACGGATGAATAGATAAAGAAGATGTGGTCCATATATACAATGGAATATTATGTCTCCAACAGAAAGGATGAATTCAACTTTTGTATCAACATGGACATGACTGGAGGAGATTATGCTGAGTGAAATAAGTCAAGCAGAGAAAGTCAATTATCATATGGTTTCACTTACTTGAGGAACGTAAGAATAACATGGAGAACATTAGGAGAAGTAAAGAAAAAGTGAAGGGGAGGAAATCGGAGGGGGAGGTGAATCATGAGAGACTGTGGATTCTGAGAAACAAACTGAGGGTTTTAAAGGGGAGGGGGTGGGGGGATGGGTGAGCCTGGTGGTGGGTGTTAAGGAGGGCATGGATTGCATGGAGCACTGAGTGTGGTGCATAAACAATGAATCTTGGAACACTGAAAAAATAAATTAAATTTAAAAAAAAAAAGCTAAAAAAATAAAAATATAAATAAATAAATAAATGCCAATATAAAATAAGCTAAAGAACAAAAAGTCACTAGCAGACCATACTTTCTACTTAATTAATTGATTCTCTTGTTTATTTTATTTTTAAAGCTTTATTGATATATAACTGATTTGCAAAGATGTAGACATATTTAATGTGAACAGTCTGATGAGTTTGGGCAGAGGCAAATACCTGTGATACTATCACCACATCAAGGTGACAGACAGATCCAACTAATGATGTACTGAATGGTGACTAATATAACATAATCATGTGTGTGTGTACGTATATATGTTATATATATGTTATATGTTATATATGTTATATATAATTATATGTTATATATGTTATATATAATTATATGTTATATATGTTATATATATAACATATATACGTATACACACACACACACAAAGTGAAATGGGTAAGTATACATAGTTACCAGATAACTTATAGAATCCACATAATAGATCTTTCTTAGCCTTCCCAAATGACATGCTGAAAAAACCTAAAAGTACGTCTTAATTCTAAAATCAAAGTGTTATATTGTGTTTTCTGTTACATATTGGGATATTTCATATTTCATTTGAACAAATAACTTTATGGACTAATGGGTAAATAAGGCCAAAGCTATACCACGAACCTTAAGGAAGTAATCAATAGCAAGGAGTTAATGTACTAATAAGGAACTGTCTTTTTATGAAATAATTCCATATCTAAAGGAAATATTTAAATTTTTAAAAGATTTTATTTATTTATTTGACAGAGAGAGAGATCACAAGTAGGCAGAGCAGCAAGTAGAGAGATGAGGGGGAAGCATGCTCGCTGCTGAGCAGAGAGCCTGATGCAATGCAGGGCTCGATCCCGGGACCCTGAGATCATGACCTGAGTCAAAGGCAGAGGCTTAACCCACTGAGCCACCCAGGTGCCCAATATTTAAATTTTTTAAGAAAAAAAGAACTTTTTGATATGAAAATAAAGCTTCTGCAAATATTGGCATCTGGGATTCTACAAAGAAACTTTTAAAATACTAAAATAAGTATTTCCATAGAGCACAGAAAATATGTGAAGATATATGTGATGACTAAAACGTCTAACAAATTGTATTTTCTTTTCTATAGGTACCACAAGGATCCTATTTTTACAAATATGCCAGGAAATACATGGAAAAATTTTTAATCTTATGTACACCACTGATAAATTAATTCACTCAGTAAGGAATTCTAATGAATGAACTTTTTATGCATCAGTACTCCAGTCAATTGTAAATGGCAATCAAATACCACAAAGTCAGATTCTTAGCTCAATTCTTGCATTTATATTCACTGTAGAACTTGTCAATCTTTGAGTCCTAGACACTTTAGTCAGTCTCTACATTATGTTATACTAGTTAAGAATTTAAGTTTCAGAATAGTCCATTCTTTTGCCAAAGCTTTCCAAATGAGAGCACGTAAAGGGAAGACTATTTCCTTAGGGGAGGTTTCTCCAAAAATAGCAGCCTGAGTCAAACAGGAAAACAATTGGTCAAACTCATTTATTATTACAATCTAATCACATTTTTACAGCTTCCCATGGGACAGCTAGGAAATTACATGTACAGCTTTAATCAAGGGGCCAGCATTATTGCTTATGTAATAATCAGTTCTTCTTTGGTTATCTCTATAATTTAGAAAAATAAGATTAAGAGAAGACAGTAAGTGGTTATTTCCCCCTTAAACCTATTCTGACTCTCAATCTTGGTTTCCCTGCTTATACTTAAACATGTAAGTAGAGCAATGAACTTACACTCAAAAGAAAACTCAGACAGTGAGAATGTTCTGAATTTCATGGCAACCTTCTCAGAGTACAGGAACATAGCAGACTCTATGTGTAGTCTTTTGGGGAATGCTTGTCATTAGAGCTCCACACCAATCCAGGATGGAAGCAGAATTCAGCCTCTCATGATGCAGGACCAGGCATTAGTAAATAAACCATTTCATTTCCTTTTTTTATTATTAACATATAATGTATTATTTGTTTTGAGATATAGGTCTGTGATTCATCAGTCTTACACAACTCACAGCACCCACCATAGCACATACCCTCCCCAGTGTCCATCACCCAGCCACCCCATCCCTCCCATTCTTGATGTGATAAGCATCAAAGAGAAGCACAGAACATAATGAAAAAGCAAAGAGAAACAACTTTAAACTTTAATGAACTAATAATTCTAAGGAAACTTTTAGCATTTCTCATTAGGGGTAACAGTAAAATTTGGATTTGGAGACAATATGAAATTTGCAAGCAAAATCACTGAAAGTGAAAAAAATTGTATACAATTAAAGAAATTTCTCTTAAATGTAAAGGCCTTAAATTTAGGGTCCTGCAACAACTGTTAATTTTTTAGATTCTTCAGATTCTCCTAAAAGAAGATATCACATCTCCACTCACTTCTTAAAAATATCTAAGTCTAGTGTGTCTGGACACACAAATATGAAGGAAGCAGGTTCAATGTATAATTTTTCTCCTACTGATTACTGCTAAGTACTGCTTCAACTCACTATAGAAATGGATAAGAATAAGAATTTTTCCCAACAATCACTGAACTTCCATTATTCTTTTGAGAAAGATCCAACTCAATAAAGACCTGCCATGTCAACTAAAGTGAGCAAAATTAATACTTTAACAGTAAATTATGCATCCTAACCTCTATGGTTCATCACTGGAATTAATACACTTTAGAGGACTTACGGAAACCCTTTGGAAGCTTTGTCAACTGACCATATTTGTTGATGAGATGCTTTATTTTTTCTATCATCACAAACTAGGAGCATTTTAAACAGCAGTCAAATGTGTTATCTGAATTATTATTCAGTTGAAAAACTTGGTAAAATCTATGCTAAGACTTCTTTATTGCATTCTTTCATATAGTGAATGATGAATGAACATACTTACTCTAGGCTAGATATTCTGTTAGACACTGTGGAGAACAACAGAGGAATCTATGACATGGACCTTGGTCTCATGTTGCTCACAGCCTAACAGCGCAAATTCAGTGCAAGATCTCCAATGATTGTTTGCACTTTATTTAATTAATTTGATTTAATTAACATTTGAAGATTGCCAATGTGCTATACGTTATTCTAGACCCAAGGAAACAAGAGCAAATAGGTCACAAATTGACAGTATTCTATGTGGTTTCAGATGTACAAATAAGAACGAACAACTCTATTCTTATAGACTAGCGAAGTGTTATCACTATATTATATAATTAAATATCAGTAGACC